>NC_136875.1:4944695-5667195 GCF_951799975.1 Gobius niger
GTATTTATAACCTTACAATAAAATTGGCAATGCGTTCAAAGCTGCTTTAGAATAAAATGTACCTCTGGGCTCACAATACGTGAAAGCAAATAGAAAACAAAGGTACAGCAGCAAAGTAAAAAAAAAAGAAAAAAAAACTACATACGCACACATCGCCCTGTTTGGATGCGCACGCACACATACATACAAACACGCACGAACACACACACACACACGCGCACACACACATCGCCCTGTTTGGGATGCGCGCACACGCACGGGCAGTCAGATCTCGTGCACTCGCGTTGTTGTGACGGCGGGTTGTCCCTCGGACAGCAGCACCGCGGTCCATATGGACCCGTGGCCAATGCCGCGGCCGGTGGGACCGTCACGTGGGGGCCGGCCGCGGATGTAATAATAATAATAAGAGTAATAATGCATTATAGCGTTTTTCCAGACGCTCAAAGTCGCCTAACAATTTGGTGCATTATTCATGGACAGGCAACCAGTCTGCGCACATCAGCCCCCAACACCAACCACGCACACACTCACTACTGTCGCCAGGCTTCCTGGTGTTCCCAAACGGTCTCCCATCCCAGTCCTAACCAGGCCCTTCCTGCTTAGCTTCCAAGGAACGGTCTCCCATCCCAGTTCTAACCAGGCCCTTCCCTGCTTAGCTTCCGAGGAACGGTCTCCCATCCCAGTTCTAACCAGGCACTTCCCTGCTTAGCTTCAAAGTCGGTATGGGAAATAAACATGGCGGCGCCCAGGCGGCGGCCATTGAGATTGCGTTTTCTATAATAGATGTGGGGTCCACACTACACGACTGATTCAGTGCAATTTTCGAGCGTCTGGGGGTTCACACTTAACGACTGAGAATCGTAACAGCGACACACGACACGATTCTGACAAACAGCTGATGCGCGTCTGTCGTCTCTACGGCTTCCAAAACTGACCCCAAATCCGCAAAGACAGGCCGTGGTGTTTGTGAGCGTGGGAAACGTGTGCGGGTTTTAACCGCTGGTAAACTCTGATGGCGGCGGGGGTTTTATATTCACTGATATACGAAATCTGGCACCATAATGAACGAACGTAAATAGAACAGGAATGTCGTTCACAGACACCAGAATGAACGCGTTCATGGTTTCGTTCATCAGGCAGTAACACTGTGTGCTCAGTTCACGTTCGCCCACAATATGAACGCGTTCATAAACTTTCGTTCATGAACTTTCGTTCAATGAACGCGTTCAACATCGTTGCTTCCGGTCAACATCACTGACCGGAAGCAAAAAAAGTGAAGGAGCGGTGCATCTCTAGAGCACCATATCCAACATACCTTGAATGTTGTGGGGATTGTCGATGACGAAGTTTCCGTTCCAGGCCACAGACAGGTCCACGGGGAGGTCGCTGATGCCATTGCCCTCGTACGTGTACTGGGGAAAAAACACACAAAAGCACTGTCGTCAGATATTATCCACAATCAAACACAATCTGTGGCCAATCTGCAGTATCAGTGCCCTCCCTTTTCAAGCTGCAAACTACATACTTGTGACCATTTGATTTACATGTGGTCGAAGTGAAGCAGAAACAGGCCCATAATTCAACAAATGTAAAATTTTTTTTAAAAAGTCTGAAATTGCGGATGACCCCGAGTACCAAAAAGGTGAAACAGTCATTTGTTTATGCCTCATTACTTTGGATACTTTCACTCCTAAGCTGCTCCCCGCCCGACGCAGTACTCCAGAGATGGCGGAGATTTCCGATGCAGTACATTCTGTCCTACAGGCTTTGCCGACCATTACTGTCACTGTCCACCATTAAGCCCCATTCATCAGCTCCGTGTCCTCTGGAACCGCCTTATCTGTTCTGTGCACGTTAGCCCCGCTTCTCCTGCCTCCTGCTCCTCCTGCTCCTCCCGCTCACAAAACAGTCCTCATCAGAACTGCACTCTCTATCTCTCTCTACCACTTCTCTCTCTCTCTCTCCCTTCCTCCCTCTCTATGTCTTGCTTCCTCCCTTTCTACCCCATTCCTACCTTTCTATCTCTCTCTCTTCCTGTCTTTCTCTCCTCCCTTCACCTTGTCTCCCTCCACCCCCCCTCTCTCACTCTCTCTTCTTTTCTATCCCTTGCCCACTCTCCCTCTGTATTTCTCTCCCCTTCCCTCTCTCTCTCTCCTCTCTTTACCTCTCTCTCTCCCTCCCTCCCTCCCTATCCTCTCTCTCCCTCCCTCTCTCTCTCCCTATCTCTCTCTCTCCCTCTCTCTCATCCTATCTCTCTCTCTCCTCTCTTTACCTCTCTCCCTCCCTCCCTCTCTCTCTCCCTATCCTCTCTCCTCCCTCTCTCTCTCCCTATCTCTCTCTCTCCTCTCTTTACCTCTCTCTCTCTCTATCCTCTCTCTCCCTCCCTCCCTCCCTCTCTCTCTCCTATCTCTCTCTCTCCTCTCTTTAGCTCTCTCTCCCTCTCCTCTTTTCCTCTCCTCTCTTTTCCTCTCTCCTCCCTCTCTCTCTCTTTACCTCTCTCTCTCCCTATCCTCTCTCTTCCTCTCCTCTCTTTTCCTCTCTCTCTCTCGCTCTCCCTATCCTCTCTCTCTCCTCTCCTCTCTTTACCTCTCTCTCCTCTCTTTACCTCTCTCTCTCCCTATCCTCTCTCCCTCACTCTCTCTCTCCCTATCTCTCTCTCTCCTCTCTTTACCTCTCTCTCTCCCTATCCTCTCTCTCCCTCCCTCCCTCTCTCTCTCCCTATCTCTCTCTCTCTCTCTTTAGCTCTCTCTCCCTATCCTCTCTCTTCCTCTCCTCTCTTTTCCTCTCTCTCTCTCGCTCTCCCTATCCTCTCTCTCTCCCTCTCCTCTCTTTACCTCTCTCTCCTCTCTTTACCTCTCTCTCCCTATCCTCTCTCTCTCCTCTCTTTACCTCTCTCTCTCTCCCTATCCTCTCTCCCTCCCTCCCCCCCTCTCTCTCCTCTCTCTCTCCCTCTCCTCTCTTTACGTCTCTCTCTCCTTTCTTTTCCTCTCCCTCTCCTCTCTTTACCTCTCTCTCTCCTTTCTTTTCCTCTCCTCTCTCTCTCTTTACCTCTCACACTCCCTATCCTCTCTCTCTCAGTTTCCCTTCCCCTGCCTCGCCCAATCTCTCCCTCCCTCCCTCCCTCTCCCTTACACCCTCCCCCCTCCCGCTCTTCTCAGATGCACCTCTCCGTGTTCCTAGTATCGGTGTTTGATTTGGTTCCGGAGATAGGTTCACAGTATTAAGCGGGGCAGACGTAGAGGAGTGGAGAGGGAGATAAAGGTCTCTACCCCCTAAGGCCCATAGCGCCCCCCCTCTCTCGCTCTGATACGGAATCTTATTAGGACTTCATACAAGTGCAATAACTTCGCCTCCAGGGGGGACAAGAGGTTTGGTACAAGTCCGACAACAGGAGCTCGTAGGCCATCTTTTTCATCACGGCGTCTCTTCGGGCCCAAACACAAACCCACTCAGAGGTGTTTGGACGTCTTCATTTAAACCGGCCTCATTGTACATGTTTTAGGGAGATAGAAAACAGGGCTCCACCCTCCCGCCCCTCAGGGATCCGTGGTTACGCTCGGTAACTGGACACGGTGGTTTTGAAGCGTGTTCCTGTCCGCTCATGTCTCCAGTGTCACACACACAATGATGCAGCCGGATCTCACAGACCGAGCCCGGGGCAAACGACTGGAGGTCTGGAACATGAGAACGACAGGGGAGTCCACGAACTGTAGGTCCAGTCCATTGTTTCAAACGTTTTCCTGTCCATAAATCTCCTCCTCTTCACTGTCTTTAGAAAACTTTTAATGCATCCAAAGAAACATTTCCTCCTGCCTTTTCGCGCTGTATTGATTTGATGCTCCGTCTGGAAACCGAACACGCATGTGACTAATCACCAAATGTTAAACATAGATGCGCCGCTTTTACGAAATGAATCCTGATCTTTCGACAGTTTCACTCAAATAAATAATAACTATAAATTCACAGCAAGTCATTGAGAGTCATTGACCTCAAGTCCAAGTTAAGTCTCGAGTCACAAACAGCAAGTCCCAAGTCAAGTCAAGTCTTTTTGGAGCTTTGGTCAAGTCTCAAGTCCCAAAAATTACGACTCGAGTCTGACTCCCACCTCTGGTATTTACTCTCATGGACAATTAATCTATAATAGAAAACGCAATCTCAATGGCCGCCGCCTTGGCGCCGCCACGTTTATTTCCCATACCGACTTTGAAGCTAAGCAGGGACGGGCCTGGTTAGGACTGGGATGGGAGACCGTTTGGGAACACCAGGAAGCCTGGCGACAGTACTGAGTGTGTGCGTGGTTGGTGCTGGGGGCTGATGTGCCTCGCTTATCATCACCGAGTATGGGGTGAAT
Organism: Gobius niger; assembly: GCF_951799975.1. Taxonomy (NCBI): domain Eukaryota; kingdom Metazoa; phylum Chordata; class Actinopteri; order Gobiiformes; family Gobiidae; genus Gobius; species Gobius niger. Next base: position 4,949,047 of record NC_136875.1, read on the forward strand.
GAATGATGCATCACATTGTACACTGACTTTGCGCGTCTGGAAAAGCGCTATATAAGACTAATGCATTATTATTATTATTATTATTATTACATCCGCTGCCGGCCCCCACCTGACCGTCCCACCGCCCGCGGGCATTGACCACGGGTCCATATGGACCGCGGTGCTGCTGTCCGAGGACAACCCGCCGTCACAACAACGCGAGAGCACGAGATCTGACTGCCGTGCGTGTGCGCGCATCCAAACAGGGCGATGTGTGTGTGCGCGCGTTTGGGTGTGTGTGTGTGCGTCCGTGCCTGTATGTGTGTGGGCGCGCATCCAAACAGGGCGATGTGTGTCATCGTCACTCACCCTAAACTGCAGCTGTAGACGCTCTGCACAGGTACAGTTACATCCTCCAAAACACACATGACATCTGCGTGTCTTTGTTTAAGTCTCTCCTGCAGTGACCGAGGCTGAGGTTCATTATAGATCCAGTGTGTGTGTGTGTGTGTGTGTGAGAGTGTATGTGTGTGTGAGGCTGTGGTTCATTATAGATCTAGTGCTGCGTAATGTCAGAGGCGCAGACAAATGTGCAAGATCCAATCCTGGCCGCATTCTGTCTCCAAAGCTTTGTCTCCGAAAAAAAATACACGCAAAACATTGCCCAAAACCTGCTCAAACACGAGCCTCTAATCAAACGCGCTGCTCCGACTGATTTATCCTCCGTGTGAGTAAAAGCGAAAATGAAACTACCACTTGACGAGCGCATGGCCTGCACTGCGTAGTTTTTTTTATTTTTTTTTACTTTGCTGCTGTACCATTTGTTTTCTATTAAAACATATTTTAATTTTATTTTCTATTTTCTATTATTCTATTCTATCAGCTAGTGAGAAAATAAAATGCTACGACACCTACAGTGGCGCTTATGGCCTCTAGGGGCATGAGTTACTTAGTACTGCTTTAAGGGAGCAAACTAGCTCAAATCTCATTGACCATTGCGCAGAAATTGTTTGCTCTGAAAAAAAAGAAGCAAATAGTTTGTTCCTTCCTCTCATCACTTCCGAGTGAAAGATCAAGTGGACGGCTCAGGCTGATCTCGGCGTGAATGAACCCCTGCTGACTCCATTGCACATCTGCAGTAGAAGTATTAGTATTAGTACGAGTACTCACGGCGGTCTTTTGGCACTGTATGGAGGAGCTGTTGAAGCGCAGCGCCGGCACACTGTGGGTCTCCCCCTGGATGCTGAACACGCACTCGTAGTTCCTCTGGCCGGACTGGGGCTGGGGCAGGTTCTTGGCCGACAGGGTGATGGGCTTGGTGACCCCCACGGGGATGTAGATCTGCGTGGAGGGCAGGATCTGAGGACAGTCCTGGGAAGAGAGGGGGACAAACACAGGAGAGGGGTGAGAGTTCTGAATCTGCAGTAACGTGATCGCTGGTGCTTCCGTGACCCATCGGAAACACACTGGGACTTTCCTGGTTAAACTCTTGACCCCTACCTGAACACAGCACATCTTTCTCCAGTTTGGATTTACCTGACTCTAAAAAAGTACATCTATATCAAGTATATATCAAAACAGCGACAAAAATGAGGATGAAAACTCGACGGCAAAAGAGCAACATAAACATGCCAGAAAAGCAACAATAGCACAAGAAACAAAATCAACAAAAACACGACTAAAGAGTGATGAAAAAGGAACAAAAACATGGCAAAAAAACAATAAAATATAATACAAACAAACAAACAATAAAAACAAAGAGATGAAAACACAAAATGTATTAAAACGCGGCAAAAACGTGACAAAAAAAGGGTTAAGGCGCAAAATGAAGGTTAGCTTTTGATGGTTAGATGATTGAAAAGTATCAGGGATTTTATTCCAAAATCCCCCTGAACTAATCTACCCATAAATGTAGACCTGGATCTATCTATCCAGGCGACACCTGCCTGCCTTGAAAGGCCGCTCACAGGGGTCATTCCAACATGTAAATGAGATGACCTGAGCGCTCAGAGTTCAGATGCAAGAAGAAGCACGAGAAGTGCAGCTAACTCTTCACTGCACCAGTGAAGAGAACAGCCATAAAGCAGTACTAAGTAACTTTACCTTAATAAATCCTTTCCGTAGTCCCTCTGGGGGTAATAGTGTTAATGGGATGATTGGGGGGTTTTAATCCCCCCCCCCGGTGTCTCTGGCCAGAAAACCACAATTGCAACTTGACTGCCACTGGGTTGGAGCCACCAATACACACTAATGGAACTACGAAGAAGAAGCTAACAGGCTAACGGGCTAGCGCCACTTAAACCGTGTTTACAGCCAAGTTTGAGTGAAAAATAACAGTTCCATTGTGTAATTGGACGTACAGCATTGACAACAGTAAGTTTTTGTGCGTTTGGAAATCATTTTGTGTGAACTCAAAGTGAGGTCAGCTTGTTAGTTCAAGTTTACATGACAATGGACAAAACACATGTTTTCAATATGTTCATGGATTACATACCAATGTGATGTATACATATCTTTTTTCTCTCCCTTTCCCTGTCAATCTTAAGTGAGTGACTATGGACAGATAGTTTCTATTTCTACATGGTTACACGGAGCTTGTACATTGGGTATAGTTAGTATAGCAGGGCTGAGCGATATTATATATATTTTTGTGTGATCAGAACAAAAGAGAGATGTGCCTTGGCATAACTCTTATGTACCATATGGTGTATTTATTTATTTACGACTGTAAATGATAAATCCGTTATTTTTATTTTTTGGTAACTGTAAATGATGAAATTCTTTGACATTTTGTACGATCATAAACGATTAATATCAACATGTAAGCCCAGACTCATGCATCGGTTTCTTGCATGAGTCTAGTGGAAAGTTTATGTGATGATTACTTGAATGAGAGATAAGGGGCAGGTTCACTATAAGTTCTTCTTCCTACTCCTTTTGAGCACAAAGTCTTGTTTTGTATTTTTTTCTTTCTGTAAAATGTTGACATACTTTTTCTGCTCAAATGAATAAATAAATGAAAAAAAAAAGAAAAGAAATGAACATCCCTCTGTCCCTTGGCCTTTTCTGTCAGCGTATTTACTCTCACGGACAATTAATGAGTAAAAAAAACGCAACATGCTACGACACCTGCTATAGCGCTTATGGCCTGTTAGTACTGCTTTAAGTATAATGTTCTACAGCATGTTTTTTATTATTTCAAATGTGTAGAAACGCTCAGATAGCATTAGCATCTTATTAGCTAACTGTAGTAGCATTAGCCGTTTTGAAGACTTTATTCAGCTGGAACATATATAAATCTATATTTATATATGAAAACAACTATGTCTGATATTTATGTCAGTAATCTACTGTTAAATTTGAAAAAGGATATCTCTACATTTGACTGTATTCCTTGTTGGTGAATGTCTGGAGGTTTTTCCTGTGGACGTTTCATCTGTGGATTATTCAAATATGGTGTGATACTTGGACACAAAGGAACAAAGGAACACATGTTACTCTGCAGCCAGAATAGTGCCACCTGAACGCTGGCACTGACAACAATTTGATCATCAAATATAAAATATTGTAATTGAAACATATGCACTGATAAAAATAGAGATATTGACACAGTGCACAATTTTTACTTGAAATATTGGTAATAATCGCCGGGGCCAGATGACCACCTGCCCGCCATAATGTCAACTTCATCTGCATGGATGATACAGACATTTATTACATACATAAAAATACATTTATTTATCAGTAACACTTAAATGGACCTATTTATTCTTGGCATGGCTGGATTGGCTTTCCCGTAGAAAACACAGACAGGATCACCTTATATTGGGCAGAGAGCTGATCCTGGGCCCAGGGAAGCAACTTCTTTTGACAGTATTTTATTTTTGATTACAAAAATCTTTCCAATGGCATCGTTCAGGCGGCACTTATCTGGGTCCAAACTAACCCAGGTCCAAACGAGGGACGACATCCACACTACACCCAAACTAAAGCAGGCCTAAAGTGGGCCTTACACGATCACTGATTCCACACAGTGCATATTTGTATTTAGTCTGACTTTTTTGGGGCTTCTCTTTCTCGGGGATTGCGAGCTTTGACCTATTTTGTGATTGACGGCCACTGGGCGCTGATTTCTGGGTCAAACATATCGCTTTCATTCTCTATTCGCTGTGATGTCTCGCACACGCACACACATGTACACACACACACACACACACACATGTACACACACAAACCCACCCCCCGCGCTAACAAGCCCCCTCCCTCGGCAGCAAATATGAAAAATGAAACATCCATCAATAATAGAAGAGGGGGCTGGTGTGATCCGTAAGGGGCTGGAGCGTTTAGCATTTGAAGGAGGTTTAAGGAGACACAGTACTGCAGTAGAAGTAGGAGGACTGAGGAAAAGTTTGACCTACATGTGGGTGATGGGTTGAGAACAGCTGAAAACATCTGGATGGTTCAGTCTGTCTCCTGGACTAGCCTAATGCTAACGGTCCGCATACGTTAGCATGGGTGGAATGGTATAAGCTCCTCTTTGTTCCAACCTCGATAAGATTTTGCTCAATTTTCTCTGGAGGAACAAATCTGATTAAATTAAAAAATCTGCTCTCTCCAACCAATTAGCTGAAGAAGAAGATGTTTTATCTTTGACTACTTTTAACCAAATGATTAAAATCAATTGGCTTAAGAAATTTCTGAAGAACTCTTATGAAATATAAAAGTTTACAGCTAAATGACTTGAATATAAGCGAAGACCCCATCACTGTTGAGGGAATAAGAACATAGCCAGAGTCCGCCCCATTCTCTCTTGGGCCAACACGGAGACGCTCATGCATGCTTTTATCACCAGTCGTATCGACTACTGTAATGCCCTGCTTTCTGGTCTTCCCAAAAAGAGTATCTCAGGTTTACAACTTTTACAAAATTCAGCAGCTCGAGTCCTGACGAAGACCAGGAGGCGGGACCACATTACACCGGTTTTAGAATCGCTGCATTGGCTCCCGTGTGTTTCAGGATCGATTTTAAAGTTCTTTTAATGGTTTTTAAATGTCTTAATGGTCTTGGTCCTTCTTATCTTTCAGAACTGCTTTTACCTTATGAACCTTCACGGCCCCTTCGCTCCTCCGGCAGCGGTCTCCTTGTTATTCCTTAAGTCAAAAAAAGACTCAATATTACGGCCCTCGCCTCTGGAACCACCTGAGGAGGAGCTCAGACCTGAGGAGGAGCTCAGACCTGAGGAGGAGCTCAGGGCTGAGGAGGAGCTCAGGGCTGCAGAGAACGTTCATGTTTTTAAGAGCAGGCTCAAGACCCACCTTTTTAGCTCAGCCTTTAACTGACTACTCTATTCATTTAATCCTAATATATAAAATATTTATATGGGAGGTTGTCTCAGGCGTATTGTTTTAAATGTTGTAATCTGTAAAGCCCTTTGTGATACCTTTCGGCGCTTTATAAATAAAGTTTGATTGATTGATTGAAGTCTCACTGAAAAGAAATGTACAAATAGGTTTATTAGAACTCATTTTGATGACTTTGCAAAATCTGGGGGAATCTGTATATGGGACAACTATAAGTCGTATCTACACAAATCTGGCCTTCATGGACGAGTGGAAGAAGAAAGCCATTATTGAAAGGAGGCCATAAGAAATCCCGTTTTGAAGTTTGCTAGAAGTCATATGGAGGACACAGCTCCATGTGGGAGAAGGAGCTTTGGTCAGATGAGAGAAAAATGTGACTTTTTGGCCCAAATGCAAAACGTTATGTATGGAGCAAACCTGACACTGCTCATCATCCTGAGTGTCAAATATGGGAGGGGGGGAGCATCATGCTGTGGGGCTGCTTTTCCTACCTCTGGGGAGATTGTAAGAATAGTTGGGAAGATGGATGGAGCCAAATACAGGGACATTTTGGAGGAAAACCTGCTGGAGTCAGTGAGAAAACTGAGGCTGGGGGCAAAGGGCAAAGGGTTGTTGTTTCTGGCCACGGCAACATTGCCCATAGACCACTATCGGTAAAAAACGGTAGGACACACATGGGCATGATTCTGGCTTAACTTTATTTATGTGTGATGATAAATATGTTGACTCTCACATGTTCTTTGCAAACTGACAGCTGCTAGAGGGCGCTATAGGCTTACGCACCAGTATTTGCTACTCTGAACGCACCCAAAAAGTAAGTCATATTCTGCAGATTACAAGCTGCAGTGGAATATGCAGGAGATAACAGCAATCTATGTGAAGAGCGTGCTGCCGGGAGAGGCTTGTCAACGGTGCACCGGGGCGGCTGCTGCGACTTATGCTCCAGAGCGACTTATAGTCCGGAAAATATGTGCATGGATTGTTAAGTAAGTCAAGTTTTTTAAATTCATTTCAAGTCTCTGCCCCTGTGTAGCATTTGAACTCCTCCTAAGACAAAGCAGCTTCCTAAATGTTTCCAAAAAAGAGATTGATCGCCTCATACTAGGACTCCCAGACCTGAAACAGCTGTTGCTAACAAACCAGCTCGACAAAGACGGCCAAAACGGGTCAGCACTTGGTTAGACTTGACAAAAGTGTGTGTATATATGCTTTCAATTCTCCCTCATCTAAATCCTTGTGCCGCCATGTTGCTTTTGTCTCTGAATGGTACGTTTGCCAATTGTGTCATAACAGTAATGTGATGTTTTTGTTCTGATCCCCCTCCCCTCCATCCCTCCGTCCCTCCGTCACACAAAGCCCATCCATATTTCATGAGCCGTGCTTGTGATGGGGCGCCGGGGAAAAAATAACACGCTAAATAATAGAGCGACATACGGAGAGGGGCCTTGGTTAAAGTCCTGGTCCAGGCCTGGGACCTCGGATAGGACCGGTGTCTCTGATCCCGGATGAGTGAGTAACCCAGGGGTGCAACGGTCAGCAACACCATGGAGACTGCTCATCTGAACATCGAAATCCATCAGGAAACTCGTGACGAACACATCACACATGGCACAAGTAAAACCCATGACATCACGTGTAGGAACTGCAACTGATCATTTTAGAGGAGTCGTCGCTACGCCTGGACTGGGATTGAAAAAGCCTGGACCCTGTGAGTGATGGTAAGTTATCAGGCCTGGGACGATGCACTTTTGTTGCGATTCAAAACACTTGTGGATCGATGTGATGGATTCGGGGAACAGGCCAAAACAGTTCAAGGGACGCTCTTATTAAACGCCTTTATATCATCTCAAATCTTTGCCCGATTCTCCAAAATGGATCCTGCACATATTGAGTGTTGCGCTGTTTATAGGATTTAGCTGTAGAGTGCCGACAATCCAGACCATTTTTCATGATATTTGTAGCACCACAGCGTCTTCTATAGATACGGAGGCATCTCTGGAATCGCCCATATATGGTCATGTTTGAAAACAGTTAAGGGGGAAAACTATTTAGAAAAAATCTAAACTTTCTCTAATTATTCAAAAACTACAGCAACAAATGCTGAATTATGAATATAGTTTTCTACTAAATAAAGATACAAAGACATGGGGAGGAGCAAAGTGGTTCAACAGCCCATAAATACATAAAAAAACGGAGAATGCTAACATGATGCTACATGTTAGCATCGGGCTAATGCCAACGTTAGCTAGTGCTAGCTACAACTACCGTTTTTTCACTTCTACAGAACAATCTGCTGTGAGAAAATATCCATATGGGCCCGATTTACACTTGACTTTATTTGTGTGTGATAAATGAGTTCATATTCCACCAGAAAATGAAAAGAGTGAAAAAGTGTGTTTCCCAAAAGATTCTATTTTCCCCCTTGGCGAGGCCACGCCCCCTTCTATGATGAGACACCGTCTGTATCTATGTTACAGCTGTGGACACATGCTCTGGCTCGTTTGAAAGGTGAGACTAAGCTCTCCGTAGGTGAAACCACTGGAATTCTGCCTCGGTTCCTGAGAAATTGAAGCTAAACAGAGGCTAGTTTGGATCAAAATCACAGATCTTTTTCTAGTTTCGGGGAGAATGCGTCTTTTATGAAACACTCCTTCTATTGAACTGCTCTGTCCTCCATGGACCGACACTATTGTTATGGGAGGAGGCAAATACATAAATATTTCCATCTCAAGACACACATTTTGAGACACATTTTGTTGCCACAGATCGATTACTATTTTTAACAGCCTGGTTCTCGAATTGAAGACTTTTACAGGATGTTTCTCAGCCGTACATTTTGGATCAATATTGACCATTTAAAAACTCAACTGTTTCGATCTGTCCATGGGAAGCTGCTCTGCTTTGTCAAACACACTCCAGAGAGCGAGAGAGAAGTGTTGGGTATACAGCTGTTCGCTACACAACACCCCCCCCCCCCCCCCCCCCTCAGGACAAAAATATATGCAATGTCCAAGTTTTTGATCGTCATTTATTTCACTTCTGTTCCTCACAGAGCTACCAAAATCATACATAAGGTGTATTAGAGGGTCTAGCTTTGCAATAAAAAAAAAAAAAACAGCAAGCACACGTTTTTCACTTTTTGGCACTCAATGTGTTAATGGATCCTTTACCCTGAAAAACGGAAAGATGGGGGAATGTGTTCTCCCAACAGGAGATCAAATTATGCACTGGATACAATATATTCCAGAGCTCAAGATATTCGATTTATGTCAAATGGCAATATTTTACATTGAATTAATTGAAGAAAGCGCAAGTTGAGTTTCCAAAATGTGTAAATCAAATAGAAATCAGTCTAATATTGATTCAAACAAGTGCAAAAGTTTAAAAGTCAGGCTCTTTTGTTTCAGCACCAAATCTGGATACAACCAAACTATCTTTAACTCACATTTTGTTTCTTTCTTTGAGCATCAAAACTACTGCGACACATCGTTTCCGATACAATACCCGCATCACAACAAAGAAGCGAAGTGATTTAGTTCTGGATGCAGATTTCCTCGCACAGACGACAGCGTGCACACTCTATGAAACACAAAACGAAGCGTCTTCATAAAGATACTGCGTTGGTGAAGTCCGTACTAGACACTAATGACATTCATGTATGCAGCACGAGGCTCCGTCTGCACCATCCACTTCACAGGTAAGACAAACTGCTGAGGCTATTTATAGAAGTGAGCAGTGGGGGGCGCCGTGGAGGGGGGCGCGAGGTGACCGCAGCAAACCAAGGAACCACAAAGATGTTTTGTGGCAAACGCTCAACGAGAGAGGAGTGGAGTTAAACACAGAGGAGAATGAGAGAGGATTTTCAAACTGCAGCGAAGCCCGATTCACACGGGATTGGAGACCTCGGGACGTCCTGAGCCGTGCCGTTCATTTGGAAAGTAAAAGTTCCTTCTATTTCTACACAGGGCAAACTCTAGTCCTGTGTGAACGGACATGTCAGAGTTTGAAACGTTTTAAACTAAGTACTGAAGTCTAATGAAGGCGATATCGATTCAAGCGTCTTCTACTGTATGTTCTATATCAGGGGTGAGAGTGAGACCAGAGAGTGATCTACTTCTGCGCCACATCTGGTTAATACCAACTCTCTCCCATTCATTCTCAATGGTAAATACGGATGCAGTACATGTTTTTCATTTCATTTCATTGATTAATTTGTTTGAATGGGACATTGCATGTTGATGAACAGACAACTACTGCTGTAAACATGCCGGATTTAGCTCAAGGCTAATTTCCATCCGCAGTCCCATGAAAAACAAGACAAGAACATACAAAACATTTAAGGGGAGACACTACAGGCAAAACTCAATTTTTTCAGTTTTCAGGTTTTGGGCCAAATCTGTCTCTGAACATACAAGCTTTCACCCGGAAACAGAAAATATGCCTAATCTTCACAATAACATGTTTAAATATTGCGCTGATTCAATGTTCCCCCATAGACTTATATGGGAGAACGCAATTTCAAGGGCCTTTTTCTCAAAACACATTTTTCTGTCATTGTGGCGACACTATATGTGAAATCATTTGCACTTTTATGACTGAACAGAAAATATCAGCATAGTTTTTTGATTAATAAATAAATAAGATAAAGATATTAAAAAAAGAAATAATCGTGATTTCAATTATGACAATAATAATTGTGATTATTAATTTTTCAATAATCGAGCAGCCCTATCATTGAGTGTCATTGCCTGGCCAGGGCACAGAGAGGGCGGACAATTGGGAGAGACTGACAAGTTTACTACAGTCAAGCACTGTCTCTTATAAAAGAGGTTCCAAAACATTTCAGGATGTGACCCCCATAATTACTCAACCAACAACTCGGGACCCCCTTCTGTAAAATGTCATAAGCATGCAAGCACTATCTTCCAAACATCTGCAGGACAGATAGTCCAGTTAAAGTCATTCTTTGCCCAGAAGTTTACATTTAATGCCAGTTTGAATCCAACGTGATGCTTTAAAATGACATTTAAGGCCTTCATTTTGGCACAATGCATTTTAATGACGGCGGAAACCCTGGGAGAACAAACACTTGATTTGAAAAAGGCTGAGTTCTTGGTCTCTGTTCACAGCGGTCCTCTCTCCGAATACCTCCGCTCAGTTGTAATGCGCTGTGTTGCCAGATTCAAACAGATGTTGTTACGAAAACCTCTGTGTTGGAGATTTGCTGAGGAAATATTACAAACTCGTCTCCGCCCAAGTGTTCCAGAAACGCACGGCCTTCTTGGGTTGAGAAACTCCTTCATCGTTTGTTTTTAATCTTCAAACGCTAAAAGCCTGGACGGCGTGTGTGTGTGGAGAGTTTGCCCACGTTTGGGAGGAAAGAGACGAATGGAAATAAAATAAATAGACTTTGTGTTGACGGAGACTGGGGTTGCCATAGAAACACAGACCCAGATTCTGTCAAAAATGGAAGAAAAACAATCTACCTGAGGAAAATGGAGAAAAGATTCTAGAGCAAGAGAAGAAGAGGCCTGGCAATAATGAGTTATGAGAGTGTCATCAGCTGTGAGTCAGCTTTGAATGCAGGAAAAACAAAACTGTTGAATGAGAAAATCAGTTCGTCTGAGTCGATCTACACTAAGTCTGGCCAGAAAACTGGATTGGTATCAAGTTAAGTATTTGGGTTTTATAATTTATGATGAATTGTCCTTTAAGGGGAGACACTACAGGCAAAACTCAATTTTTTCAATTTTCAGGTTTTGGGCCAAATTGGTCTCTGAACATATAAGCTTTCACCCGGAAACAGAAAATATGCCTAATCTTCGCAATAACATGTTTAAATATTGCGCTGATTCAATGTTCTCCCATAGACTTATATGGGAGAACGCAATTTCAAGGGCCTTTTTCTCAAAACACATTTTTCTGTCATTGTGGCGACACTATGTCCACGTCAGTCGGACCTAAAGACTTCACATTTTCCAGTCTTGGACTGAACAATATTTGGAAGACTTTTTCAGAAGGTTTTTTTATTATCTAATCCCTAAGCCCCATTTATTGAGTTTGAATGTCAAAAAATGAGGCGAAAATTAATTTTTTACAAATTTTTCCACGAAAAAACTGCTTATTTTAAAACTAAACAAGAAATCCAGAATCCCCTCTGAGAAAGTCTTGGTAACTCATTCATCAATAAAATGAAACCATAAATTTGAATGTAGCTCTATCCATTATTCAGATTTCGTCGCCGAAAAGATGGGAAATTTGGGGCATTTTTAGGCATAAAACACCTTGTTCTAATATGAAAAGATAAAATGACAGAAAACTTGAAATGTATTTTTTTCTCACATTTATGTCAGTGATCGACAGCAAAAGTTTCAAATTGATATCTGTAAATATACATTTTTTCCCTATTCACCTGCAGTGTCTCGCCTTAAATTGCACATCTAACATTTGCCGTTTCTTCGCTTCTACTGAACAATCTGCTGTGAACAAACATCCATATGGACCCGATTTAGACTTGACTTTATTTGTCTGTGATAAACAAGTTTATATTTCACCAGAAAATGGCTAAAAAGAGTGAAAAACTGTGTTTCCCAAAACATTCTCCCCCTTGGCGAGGCCACGCCCTCTTCTATGATGGGATGCCGTCTGCATCTATATGACGGGGCGGTTAATATATTGCCGTCTACAGGCACTAGAGGCGTCTCGAGCAGTACACACAAAAGTGAGACGCGCTCGGTGAAAGATTTTGGCTGAACTTGTAATCCACTGCTCTTGGCTGAGGAACGGACGAGGAGTAACTTTTAAAATGATGAAGGATCACTCAGTGTTAATTTTGACAACATATTCTAATTTAGTTTTAGTCTTTTGATGAAAATGTAATTCAATTTTAGTCTAGTTTTAGTCAAAAAAAAATCTTCAATTTTAGTCTAGTTTTAGTCGACTAAAATTGCAAGTCAATTTAGTCGACTAAATTTAAGACTAATTTAGTGGACTTTGCATTTATAATATTCATTATAATCATATTAAATCTTGTTCCTCTGCTTCATGTTTCTGCTCCACATGAACAAAGCTCAGAGCTGATCCTTTGGCAGAGAATTTAAATGATCTGAGGCTCTTTCAGACGGTCAATAGAAGTTTGGATGATTTTAGTCTCTCCTTTTCATTTTTATTTAGTCTTATTTTAGTCGACTAAAACATCTGGACATTTTAGTCATAGTTTTAGTCTCATGAGGAACGTTTAATTTAGTTTTAGTCCAATTTTAGTCGCCAAAAATATCACTTTGACTAAAATTAAGACTAAATATTTTAGTCGACGAAATTAACACTGGGATCACTTTAGCATATATGTGGAAGAGCCGTCAGAGCTGGACGCCAGGTTACACGTCACATCCCTACACTTCCACATTGAGGTAGTTTATCACTGCTGCCCTCCCTCTGCTCACAACTGCCCCTCCTCATCTCTGAGTGGATGCACGGCACTCTGAAACCCTGCAGCTTATATTCCAGTGCGGCCTGTACGTGAACAAGGCCACACATTTAGCTGCTGTTTTTGTTTAGTTACTGTACTCATTTAAGAGGGGTTCATTTACAATACTGTGTACTTCTACTTGAGTAATATTCACATTACTCTTGAGTGAAACCCTGGGTTACTCTTTCCTCCGTGAGTAACAGTTGTACATTGTAAATAGGGCTGTGCAATTAATCGAAATTCGATTACGATTTCGATTACAACAGTAAACGATGACAAAATTAGCATAATCGCAAAAAATCGATTATAATTTTTTTTTTCATTTTTTTTCATTTTTTTTTTTTTCATTTTTTTTTTTCTAATTTTTTTTTTCTAATTCTTAATTTTGGGATTTTTGTCTTTTTTTCTGCTGGATTTTTGTAATTTTTTTGATGGAATTTTTGTCACTTTTTTGATAGATTTTTCGTATTTTTTCTGCTGGATTTTTGTCATTTTTTTGCTGGATTTTTGTCTTTTTTTGCTGGATTTTTGTCTTTTTTTGCTGGATTTTTGTCTTTTTTTGCTGGATTTTTGTCTTTTTTAATGGATTTTTGTCATTTTTTTGCTGGATTTTTTTCACTTTTGATGGATTTTTGTCACTTTTTTGATGGATTTTTTAAAGGCAACAAATAATCGTTTGAATAATCGTGATTTCAATTATCGTGATTATTATTTTTTCAATAATCGAGCAGCCCTAATTGTAAACGCAGCAGTAGAACGGCACAGCGTCCCTGAGCGGGTGATCTTTTGGGCGGACATCTTGTTTTTTTTTTTGGGCCGGTCTGTGCTTGTTTGGCGGCAGCGTCTTCCTGTGTGATGGACCTTTGTCCCGCTCTCTCCGCCCTCGCAGTTCTCCTCCTGTTGGACAGATGGAGCTCTAATCCCAGGATTAGCTCAGTGAAGCGGGAACACCACATCTGAGCCAGAGACACCATCCCACTCACGCCTATGGGCCTGAGGCGGAGGAGCGTAGCTGGCCCCGGGGGTTGAAAGGTGCATACATTAGTAGAAGGAGAATCTTCCAGGTTTTAGTTAAGTGTTAGACAGTTCTTTTGCCAGTTTCTTCTCCTCAGATTTGTCTTTCCACATGGTTGTTTCAGAAATGAGAAGCCACAGTTTAAACACAGCGCTGCAGCTGGGAGACAATGATCCAAAAGGAGGCTTGGACTTATGTGCTTAGTTAAATACTGCTGGACACTTTTTTTGGTATTCGCCATAATATATAGAATTAAGGCGAGACACTGCAGGTGAATAGGGAAACAATTTATATTAACAGATATAAATTTGAAACTTTTGCTGTCGATCACTGGCATAAATGTGAGAAAAAAATACATGGCAAGTTTTCTGTCATTTTATCTTTTCATATAAGAACAAGGTGTTTTATGCCTAAAAATGCCCCAAATTTCACATCTTTTCGGCGACGAAATCTGAATAACGGATAGAGCTACATTCAAATTTATGGTTTCATTTTATTGATAAATGAGTTGCCAAGACTTTCTCAGAGGGGATTTTGGATTTCTTGTTTAGTTTTAAAATAAGCTGTTTTTTAGTGGAAAAATTGGTAAAAATTTAATTTTCGCCTTATTTTTTGACATTCAAAACTCAATAAATGGGGCTTAAGGGATTGAATAATAAAAAAATCCCTCTGAAAAAATCTTCCAAATATTGTTCAGTCCGAGGCTGGAAAATGTGAAGTCTTTAGGTCCGACTGACGTGGACATAGTGTCGCCACAATGACGGAAAAATGTGTTTTGAGAAAAAGGCCCTTGAAATTGCGTTCTCCCATATAAGTCTATGGGAGAACATTGAATCAGCGCAATATTTAAACATGTTTTTGTGAAGATTTGGCATATTTTCTGTTTCCAGGTGAAAGCTTATATGTTCAGAGACCAATTTGGCCCAAAACCTGAAAACTGAAAAAAATGAGTTTTGCCTGTAGTGTCTCCTCTTAAAATATGTATATCAGTTGTGCTTTACACACCCTGGCAGAATTTTGTTTTTTGGGGTTCAAAGCTCAACAAAGGGTAGGAATTAAAATATCCCTCTGAAAAAAACTTTAAAATATTGCTAAGTCCAAGACTGGAAATGTTGCAGTCTGAAGGAGCTGCTAAAGTGTTCTGGTCATTCCATGAGCACGAACCTCGTTTTGAAAAGCAGCCCTGACGTTTGTGTGTGAGAACATTTCTCACACATCAACAAAGACAAAGGACAAAATTGGATCCATATGAATGTTTTTTTTTCACGGCAAATTGTTCTGTTGAAGAAAACCACTGCACTTGGTGCTAGTGTTAGCATATGTAGCATGAAGCTAACGTAGTGTCCTGGTTAGCTTTGTCAGTGTTTTCAGTACTTATGGGCTGTTGAACCTCTTTGCTATATTTAGTAGAAATGTGTTAAATGGTGAATAGACACAGACGGCATCTCGTCATAGAAGGGGGCGTGGCTTCACCGAGGGGGAAAATAGAATCTTTAGAGAAACACAATTTTTCACAATTTTTAGTCATTTTCTGGTGGAATATGAACTTATTTATCACATAAATAAAGTCAAATGTAAATCAGGTCCATATGGATATTTTCTCAGAGCAGATTGTTCAGTAGAAGTGAAAAAACGGCAGTTGTAGCTAGCGCTAGCTAACGTTAGCATTAGCCCGATGCTAACATGTAGCATCAAGTTAGCATTCTCCGTTATTCATGTATTTATGGGCTGTTGAACCACTTTGCTCCTCTCCATGTCTTTGTATCTTTATTTAGTAGAATATATATATATATATATTCATATTTCAGCATTTGTTAAAGTAGTTTTTGAATAATTAGATTAATATGGGCGATTCCAGAGATGCCGTCTGTATCTATGGGAGAAAGTTCAGATTCCGTCAGTATATCTCAGGAATCGCCCATATATGGTCACGCCAGAGAGAAAACAAGGAAAAAAACTAAACTTTCACCCATTACTCCAAAACAAACACATTTCTCTTCCAAATAAAGATACAGAGACGTGGAGAGAAGCAAAGTGGTTCAACAGCTCATAAATACATAAAACACAGACAACGCTAACCAGAAAGCTAACATTAGCTTCATGCTAGATAAGCTAACGCTAGCTATGAATGTCATTTTTCACTTCTACTGAACAATATGCAGTGAAAAAACATCCATACGGACCCGATTTTTTTCATTTTAGAAAATATGCTCAGTCAAGGCGGGGTTTAAGATGTTGTAGTCCGCCAGAAAACACCCCCCCCCCCCAAAAAAAAGGGAAAGATTGTGATTTCCGTCAGGGTTTTCCCATCTGTATCTATGCTAAAGAAAAGTACAGACAGTGTTAGCATAGAGGGGGGTGGGGAGGGGGGGTTGTCGCCCTGGCTGCTGCTCCGGGGCCCGACTTACGATGATGGATGTGAGCTTTTAGCGTAACGCGGCGCTCGGCACTTATGAACAGGCCCATTACTGTAAGCACTCGCTCATAACCCGCTCCTTTAGAGTCATTCATACGACCGCCACCGCCGACTCGTACGGCCTCATCACGGACACGGACGCTCACGGCCGCTCGCCACGCGTGTGCGATCCACATGCCAGAAACGTGAAATGCAAAAGGAAACCAGGCTAATTAGGCTAAAATGAGAAACATAGAAATCGCAGTGTGGATGGAAAGCGCTGTGGGCGGGTCTTACCTGGGACAGCTTGACGCGGCCCTCCTGGAAAGAGCAGTCCAGGGCGTTCTGGGTGCACATGTGTCGGTATTTGCACCAGTGGCACGGGAAGGAGCCGTTCACACACGACAGGCACCTGCAAAAACAAACCACATCGGCCCCGTTAAGATAAGATCAGCTTTATTGATTCACTTGTTCCTGCTCTGACGGCGCAGTCACATGTTTACGGTCACAGAAAACAGAGAAGCTGCTCATCCTGTTACAAACAATGGAGCTGTTCAGGTGCAAAGACGTGCGGTTCAAAGCTCAATAAATCAGGCACAGAGCCGTGGGAAGATATTTTAGCTAGGGGGCGCTGAGGGACAAAATTTACCCCCAAAACGCTTTTTCTGCGCGTATTTCCTATTTATTAACCTCTTAACTCCCGCCTGAACCGAGAGGATCTTTTTCCTCACGTCATCAGATTGTTTTTCCATCATTTTTTTTGTTGGGTATTCAACTCATTTTTGTAACTTTTTTTTGTCATTTTTGTCACTTTTTTTCGTCCATTTTTTGTCACATTTTTGTAATTTTTTTGTCACATTTTGTCATATTTTTGTCATTTTTTCGTACATTTTTTATCAAATATTTGTCATTTTTTGTCAAATTTTTATCACTTTTTGTCACATTTTTGTCATTTTTTCGTCCATTTTTTGTCACATTTTTGTAATTTTTTTTTAGTATTTTTTTTGTCACATTTTGTCACATTTTTGTAATTTTTTTGTAAATTTTGTAACAAATATTTGTCATTTTTTGTCAAATTTTTATCACATTTTTGTCATTTTTTTGTCAAACTTTTGTCACATTTTTGTCATTTTATCGTGAATTTTTTATCACATTTTTGTCACATTTTTGTAGTAATTTTTTTTGTCACATTTTCTCACATTTGTCATTTTTTGGTCAAATATTTGTCATTTTTTCATCAATTTTTCGTCACTTTTTTGTCACATTTTTTTCCTTTTTTTGTCAAATTTTTTTTAACCAATTTTTTTGTCATTTTTTATCACATTTTTTGTCATTGTTTTGTGACATTTTAGCCACTTTTTCATCAATTTCTCGTCATTTTTTTGTCAGTGTTTTCAGATAAAAGGGGGAACTATATTGTAAGGCGTAATAATACCAGGACTAATTTGGCATCCGCGCAGTAAAGTGAAGATTACTGCGCGGATTTCGAACTACTCCCGGTATTACTACGCCTTACAAAATAGTTCCCCCTTTTATCCGCTTAGAAAATCCACATTGTTTCATTTTGTGTAATTATACTTTGTAGTGGAACACTTCACGTAACCATATTTAAATAGGGAAAACGTGGAAGAGCTTGGTAGCTTCTATCTTGACCTGTTTTGGAGCTATAGTGGAGAGAGGGAGAGGCTAAATGCTAACGCCGTCTGCGCTGTGTTTACGTGACTGAAGGCACGGGGGAAGATCAGACAGGTCCTAAAGAACTCGTCAAAGCTCAGGTAAGAACATATCTCAGTGTGTAAAAACGGTGGCCTGTTCCTTTAAGGCACAACTGAAACACTTTTTCTTTATGTAACATCATGGGAAAATCAAAAAGAAATCAGCCAAGACATCAGAGAGAGAATTGTAGACTTGAACAAGTCTGGTTAATCCTTGGGTGTAACTTGAAAAGAAAACAAGTCCAAGTCAGAGCCCCCGAAAGGCAGACCCTGTCACCTGAAGCTCGGGTCCGTCTCCTCCCCCCGTGTTTAAAAGCCCATCCTTTGTCGGACTGTCTTTCATGGACTTGAACCTGGCAGTGCTGGGTGAGTGTCCCCTGTGTGAGTGTGAGTGTGTGTGTGTGTGTGTGTGTGTGTGTGTGTGTGTGTGTGTGTGTGTGTGTGTGTGTGTGTGTGTGTGTGTGTGCTGGAGGGCGGCGGCGCAGACAGACCAGCTGAAAGGGAGAGGGGACGGAGGCGGCATCAGTCTGGACGCAGGGCCCACAGGTGCATCGTGGGAGATGTAGGTATATATGGCCTGGGAAGAAGTGAATGAGTGTCCACACACATGTTCTACAAGGGAGTCTGAGGATCAGTTTAGCCGTTCATGTTTCGCTCATGTGAAATGTGCTCCGTCACCTGAACCTCGATGAAAACAATAAACTGCAGATAACTGAGAAACAACTGCAGAAAAGTCACTCTTCCCTTCCCCCTTTTCCTTTTCTCCCTCTATCTTTCCTCTCCTCTTTTTCCCTTCCCCTCTCCCTTTGCCGCTCCCTCTCTCTTCTCCCTCTCTCTTCCCCTTCTCCCTCTCTCTTCTCTTTCTCCCTCTCTTCCCTTTCTCTTTTCCGCGCTCCCTGTCTCGTCCCCTTCTCCCTCTCTCTTTTCCTTCTCCGTCTCTTCCCGTTCTCTCTTCCCTTTCTCTCTCTCTTCCCCTTCTCCCCGTCTCGTCCCCTTCTCCCTCTCCCTTCTCTTTCTCCCTCTCTTCCCTTTCTCTTTTCCCCGCTCCCTGTCTCTTCCCCTCTCTCTCTCTCTCTTCCCCTTCTCCCTCTTTCTTCCCGTTCTCTCTCTCTTCCCTTTCTCTCTCTCTCTTCCCCTTCTCTCTCTCTCTTCCCCTTCTCTCTCTCTCTTCCCCTTCTCTCTCTCTTCCCCTTCTCTCTCTCTCTTCCCCTTCTCTCTCTCTCTTCCCCTTCTCTCTCTCTCTTCCCCTTCTCTCTCTCTCTTCCCCTTCTCTCTCTCTCTTCCCCTTCTCTCTCTCTCTTCCCCTTCTCCCTCTCTCTTCCCCTTCTCCCTCTCTCTCCCCCTTCTCCCTCTCTCTTCCCCTTCTCCCTCTCTCTTCCCCTTCTCCCTTCCCCTTCTCTCTCTCTCTCCCCCTTCTCTCTCTCTCTTCCCCTTCTCCCTCTCTCTTTCCCTTCTCCCTCTCTCTTTCCCTTCTCCCTCTCTCTTCCCCTTCTCCCTCTCTCTTCCCCTTCTCCCTCTCTCTTCCCCTTCTCCCTCTCTCTTCCCCTTCTCCCTCTCTCTTCCCCTTCTCCCTCTCTCTTCCCCTTCTCCCTCTCTCTTCCCCTTCTCCATCTCTCTTCCCCTTCTCTCTCTCTCTTCCCCTTCTCTCTCTCTCTTCCCCTTCTCTCTCTCTCTTCCCCTTCTCTCTCTCTCTTCCCCCTTCTCTCTCTCTCTTCCCCTTCTCTCTCTCTCTTCCCCTTCTCCCTCTCTCTTCCCCTTCTCCCTCTCTCTCCCCCTTCTCCCTCTCTCTTCCCCTTCTCCCTCTCTCTTCTCCCTCTCTCTTCCCCTTCTCTCTCTCTCTCCCCCTTCTCTCTCTCTCTTCCCCTTCTCCCTCTCTCTTTCCCTTCTCCCTCTCTCTTTCCCTTCTCCCTCTCTTCCCCTTCTCCCTCTCTCTTCCCCTTCTCCCTCTCTCTTCCCCTTCTCCCTCTCTCTTCCCCTTCTCCCTCTCTCTTCCCCTTCTCCCTCTCTCTTCCCCTTCTCCCTCTCTCTTCCCCTTCTCCCTCTCTCTTCCCCTTCTCCATCTCTCTTCCCCTTCTCCCTCTCTCTTCCCCTTCTCCCTCTCTTCCCCTTCTTCCTCTCTCTCCCCTTCTCCCTCTCTTCCCCTTCTTCCTCTCTCTTCCCCTTCTTCCTCTCTCTTCCCCTTCTCCCTCTCTCTTCCCCTTCTCCCTCTCTCTTCCCCTTCTTCCTCTCTCTCCCCCTTCTCCCTCTCTCTTCCCCTTCTCCCTCTCTCTCCCCTTCTCCCTCTCTCTTCCCCTTCTCCCTCTCTCTTCCCCTTCTCCCTCTCTCCTCCCCTTCTCCCTCTCTCTTCCCCTTCTCCCTCTCTCTTCCCCTTCTCCCTCTCTCTTCCCCTTCTTCCTCTCTCTCCCCCTTCTCCCTCTCTCCTCCCCTTCTCCCTCTCTCCTCCCCTTCTCCCTCTCTCTTCCCCTTCTCCCTCTCTCTCCCCCTTCTCCCTCTCTCGTCCCTTTCCCTTGCGTTCATCCGTCACACAGACACGAAGCTATTTGGATCAATTAGAGCAGCCCGTTTGTTACGTCTGTATCCAAACTAATGGCTTCCAGCGGAGGCGCCCTCTCCCCAGACGCCTCCCCCCCGACTCACTGTAATTGAATGTCCCGAGTGTCGGCTGGGAGGAGATGTCCGATCAGAGTGAGGGATGCGCGGCTCTTAACACCAGGCCGGAGCCAAACGGAGATTTATCAACGTTTACCCAAAGCAATGGAAGCCCCGCATTAGGGACAATACGTTTGAATTACGGAGATGGATGGATGGGAGAGGACTGCAGTATAGTCAGACAGTAGTACAGTTCTAATGTAGACTGTCCAGTATGGCCGCTCTGAGCAGGTCGGAGGTCAAAGTGAGTTCATCACGCCACTGTCAGTTTATCAGCCTGCCATTTTGTGGAAAGTGAAAGCTGTTTTTCCACTTCTTTATAAAATGACTCAAACACTGCCTGCAGAGATGGCGAGATAAAAGGAGAGGGGAAAGGAAGAGAGAGGGAAGAGGAGGAGAGGAAGAAGGAAGCGAGAGGGGGAAAAGTAGGGAAGAGAAGGAGAGAGGGAAGAGGAGAAGAGAGGGGACAGGAAGAGAGGGAAGAGGAGGAGAGAGGGAAGAGGAGGAGAGAGGGAAGAGGAGGAGAGAGGGAAGAGGAGGAGAGAGAGGAAAGGAGAAGAGAGGGAAGAGGAGGAGAGAGGGAAGAGGAGGAGACAGGGAAGAGGAGGAGAGAGAGGAAAGGAGAAGAGAGGGAAGAGGAGGAGAGAGGGAAGAGGAGGAGAGAGGGAAGAGGAGGAGACAGGGAAGAGGAGGAGAGAGAGGAAAGGAGGAGAGAGGGAAGAGGAGGAGAGAGGGAAGAGGAGGAGAGAGGGAAGATGAGGAGAGAGGGAAGAGGAGGAGAGAGAGGAAAGGAGGAGAGAGGGAAGAGGAGGAGAGAGAGGGAAGAGGAGGAGAGAGGGAAGAGGAGGAGAGAGGGAAGAGGAGGAGAGAGAGGAAAGGAGGAGAGAGGGAAGAGGAGGAGAGAGGGAAGAGGAGGAGAGAGGGAAGAGGAGGAGAGAGAGGGAAGAGGAGGAGAGAGGGAAGAGGAGGAGAGAGAGGAAAGGAGGAGAGAGGGAAGAGGAGGAGAGAGGAAAGGAGAGAGAGGAAAGGAGGAGAGAGGGAAGAGGAAGAGAGAGGGAAGAGGAAGAGAGAGGGAAGAGGAGGAGAGAGGGAAGAGGAAAGGAGGAGAGAGGGAAGAGGAGAGAGAGGAAAGGAGGAGAGAGGGAAGAGGAGGATAGAGGGAAGAGGAGGAGAGAGAGGAAAGGAGGAGAGAGGAAAGGAGGAGGAGAGGGGAAAGGAGAAGAGAGGGGACAGGAAGAGAGGGAAGAGGATGAGAGAGGGAAGAGGAAGAGAGGGGAAGAGGAAAAGAGAGGGAAAAGCAGGAGTCTCTCACCGTTTGCCTTACTCTAACATTGGCTTCATTTAAAATTGAAGGCATTATGCTACTGCACTATGATACTGTATAAATACGAGGAAAAATATGTATTGCTAGTTTTCGGTTTTATATGTTATGTAAAAATAAGGCTTTTTATGCATCAAAATTGCCAATGTTTTGTTTTTTTTGCTATTAAAAAAACCCTCAGAAAAAAAAAAGAAAAAAGCCTAAGACTGTAAAGTGTGGAGTCTGCAGGAGCGACTAAAGTGGAGGCGATGTTGGAGAAAACGGCCCTAAAGTTTAGTAACGTCTGCCGCCTCCCACAAAGGAAATGACCATATTTGGATTATGCTTCCTCAGTACACGAGGTATGTCAATATTTGTGAATGATTATGCGTGGGAAAAAGGGCACAATGTTGTTGTTACTTCCTGGAAATCTCCGGCTTAAAACAATCATTTTACAAGGAAAGTTTCATCCATTTTCTACTCTGACGTTAAAACTAAGATGTTACGGGAGAAAACTAGCCAAAAGATCATAATATAAATCGAAAATACTGTTTAAATAAACCTGAGAAAGTGTTGATTCGAAATCTAAACCCGGGGCCGTTTGCGCGAGGCTCCCGTGGCACGCTCGTTGGATTAGATATTCCTTTTGAGCCGCCAAGAGCAGCGCGTTCCAAATAAATTATTCACCGGCGGCTGTCACTGGTCGTCTTCCGGGCCCGCCGAGCCCTGTCCGAGCCCGGATCGGGAGCATTGTTACTGGGCACGGGGAGCGCTGGGGCCCGTGGAGGGGGGTTAGCGGAGCGTCATTAGCATCTCAATATGAAAAGGATTACATTAGCATCGGGAGCGTGGGCAGACGGGGAGCGGGCCACTTAAAGACGCTACGAGGGGTTTCTCTCCTCGCGTGCCCCGCTCCGAGTAGCGCCCGGTCGAGTGCAGCGTGGGGGGGGCAGGGGGCGGGCGGGGGGGTGTTGGGTCGAGTCACTTAATTATCAATGTAAGAGCGATCCGACTGGGCATCAGGTGAAGAGGGGCTAATGTGGGACTAAACAAACAATGAAGGGCTAAACATAACTTCCTCAACTGGGACGAAACTAGATCTTAAAAAGCACTTTTCTCTTTCCCTTCCCCGCTCCCTCTCTCTTCCCCCTCTCCCTCTCTCTTCTCTTTCTCCCTCTTTTCTCTTTCTCCCTCTTTTCCCTTTCTTCCTCTCTTCCCCGCACCCTCCTCTTTTCCCTTTCTCCCTCTTCTCATTCTCCCTCTCTTCTCTTTCTCCCTCTCTTGCCTTTCTCTCTTCTCTGCTCCCTCTCTCTTCTCTCTCCCTCCATCTCCCCTTTCTCCCTCTCTTCTCTTTCTCCCTCTCACTCCCCTTTCTCCCTCTCTTCTCTTTCTCCCTCTCGCTCCCCTTTCTCCCTCTCTTCTCTTTCTCCCTCTTGCTCCCCTTTCTCCCTCTCTCTCTCTTTCTCCCTCTTTTCCCCTTCTCCCTCTCTCTTCCTCTTCTCCCTCTCTCTTCCCCTTCTCCCTCTCTCTTCCCCTTCTCCCTCTCTCTTCCCCTTCTCCCTCTCTCCTCCCCTTCTCCCTCTCTCTTCCCCTTCTCCCTCTCTCTTCCCCTTCTCCCTCTCTTGCCTTTCTCTCTTCCCCTTCTCCCTCTCTCCTCCCCTTCTCCCTCTCTCTTCCCCTTCTCCCTCTCTCTTCTCTTTCTCCCTCTCTCTTCTCTTTCTCTCTTCCCCTTCTCCCTCTCTCCTCCCCTTCTGCCTCTCTCCTCCCCTTCTCCCTCTCTCCTCCCCTTCTCCCTCTCTCTTCCCCTTCTCCCTCTCTCTTCTCTTTCTCCCTCTCTTGCCTTTCTCTCTTCTCCTTCTCCCTCTCACTTCTCTTTCTCCCTCTCTCTTCTCTATCTCCCTCTCTCTTCCCCTTCTCCCTCTCTCTTCCCCTTCTCCCTCTCTCTTCCCAGCAGGGGGCGGGGGCGAGTCACTTAATCATCAATGTAAGAGCGATCCGACTGGGCATCAGGTGAAAAAGGGGCTAATATGGGACTAAACAAACAATGCTAAACATGACTTCCTAAACTGGGACGAAACTAGAAATAAAAGCGAAATATAAAACAGATTTATCACATACAAATAAAGTCAAGTCTAAATCGGGTCCATGTGGATGTTTATTGACAGCAGATTGTTCAGTAGAAGCGAAAAAAGGGCAGCCGTAGCGAGCGCTAGCTAATGTTAGCACTAGCACGTTGCTAACATGAGCTATCATGTCCAGAGATGCCGTCTGTATCTATATGCTCTTTAGAATGTTGTGATGTCACGTGATCGCAACCTATTCTGATAATCGTCAATAATCGCAAAATCACAATATTTTCCCTCACAATAGTCTTGACTCATAAATGTAGAACTGTGACATCCTTAGTCAGAGAAAACGTAGAAAAAAAACAATATTTTGGTTCTCCCCGGTCTCCGTCGGTGGGATTGGTGAGCGCTGAAGGTTTAACTCCGGAACCGTCATGGCCGCCGGGGCTGTGCTATTCCCGTCTCCAAACGGAAACAGTGGGAGCTCATTAGCAGAACACACTATGCTAATTTATGGCATTTCTGACGAGGCGCGGGCCGCGGAGCGTTCAGCTAAGTCAACACGGGCGGCGGGGGCGGGGCGGGGCGCATTCTCGGGGGCAGGAGGGGCGCGTGTGCACGGACACAAGCTCCGGAAAAACTGACCCTTCCATGTCTGGACTCCACTCAATGACAGCGCCCGATCACCCGGGAGGATTAATGAGCCCAGCCCACACCACCTCCAAAAACAGCAGTACTCCCTCGTCTGCCCCGTCCGACCCGTCCCGGTGTTGTAAAGCGACTAAGGAGCATGATGGGGGACAGATGGAGCTCTGCAGGACTCGCTCTCATTCACAAACCGCTCTGGCAGCTTTCGTTACTGTTTCATATCAATGGAACTTCCACTGTATGTCTTGGTGACCCTTTTACTTGAACTGGAGATGCTGTTGCCTCAATGTCAACACAAAGCCAGTTGGAATGTCAAAATGTCCGAAAAGTTAAACTGCACAAAACCTGAACCTGAAGCACTGTTACAGAAACACACTGGGACAGATGAAATAGTGTATTAGTAACACTGAACTATTAGCTAACATGAGCATACTGTATATTGACGGTGGCCCAGTTGTTAAAGCGGGTCATCTCGTGATCAGAAGGTTGTGGGTTCGAATCCCCAGCTCCCGCAAATGCACACTGTCGTTGTGTCCTTGGGCAACCTTCAGGCCCCCCACTTGCCTCCAGTGCCTGCGTACACTGGTGTGTGAATGGGTAACCGGTTGCTTACTGTTAAGTGCTGATAAAGGTAGAAAAGCGCTATATAAGTTGAGACCATTCACCGTATCACCGTATTACAAAAACACAAATGATCAGAGTTTGTGGCCTTTGAGTTGGTATTTCAAACTTTAAAATATACAAAAAATAGTTGTCCTCATGGATGTTCATAATGTGCATAATGTTTATTCAAACGGACTATACCGAGTTTATGTTCCAGCCATGTCCTGATGTGTAGAATGAGCTCGGACCTGTTCACCACAACTGCCTCTAACATCCTGCACTGTCACTCAGAAAGGTGTTACTTAATATAGCGCCTGCAGTTACATGTAATACCTGAGGTGGCAGAAGTGAGTGTAAAAACAACCAACTTGTATCTAGTCCCTTTAAAGGAAAAGGCCACCGTTTTTACATACTGAGATATGTTCTTACCTGAGCTTTGACGAGTTCTTTAGGACCTGTCTGATCTTCCCCCGTGCCTTCAGTCACGTAAACACAGCGCAGACGGCGTTAGCATTTAGCCTCTCCCTCTCTCCTCTATAGCTCCAAAACAGGTCAAGATAGAAGCTACCAAGCTCTTCCACGTTTTCCCTATTTAAATATGGTTACGTGAAGTGTTCCACTACAAAGTATAATTACACAAAATCAAACAATGTGGATTTTCTAAGCGGATAAAAGGGGGGACTATATTGTAAGGCGTAATAACACCAGGAGTAGTTCGAAATCCGCGCAGTAATCTTCACTTTACTGTGCGGATGCCAAACTACTCCTGGTATTATTACGCCTTACAATATAGTTCCCCCTTTTATCCGCTTAGAAAATCCACATTGTTTAATTTTGTGTAATTATACTTTGTAGTGGAACACTTCACGTAACCATATGTAAATAGGGAAAACGTGGAAGAGCTTGGTAGCTTCTATCTTGACCTGTTTTGGAGCTATAGAGGAGAGAGGGAGAGGCTAAATGCTAACGCCGTCTGCGCTGTGTTTACGTGACTGAAGGCACGGGTGAAGATCAGACAGGTCCTAAAGAACTCGTCAAAGCTAAGGTAAGAACATATCTGAGTATGTAAAAACGGTGGCCTATTCCTTTAAAGGTATATTATATGAAACAATAATAAAAAAGTCAAATTAATATCTAGTCCAATCAAAAGAGTTTTGTGTTCCATCCCCCGACCAACACTATGTTTACATGTTCCAATTGAGTTTGTCTCCCCTGGCTTAAGACGTTAACGTCCCACCACTGTTAGCATGTAGCCTCAGCACAATAAACACACCTGTGAAACCTCTGACGGAAAACTTCAGCAACAGCTCCGCTCTGACCTCGGCCACAGGGCTTTCTTTTTGAGAAGTTTGTACAACGTGTTGCCTGGGGCCGTAACCAGGCCCGCCTTAATCTACCCATAGGCCCCGGGGCTTAAACAGAATTGTAGGCCCCCACCCCCCTCAGCGCAAACCCTAACCTTAACGCTAACCTATAACCCTAACCCTACATCACACAAAAACCCTAAATTCTGATAGGCCCGTGACTATGATAGGCCCCTGGGCTCCAGCCCCTGCGAGCCCATTGGTCGAGGTGGCTCTGCATATATGGGCCATTCCAGAGATGCCGTCTGTATCTATAGATGAAGGCAAACTGTTGCCGTGCCAACCATGCTGTTTCAATGGGAAATGAGTCAAACTGCTATGGAGCTCATGTCACTTCCTGTCAGCAGCTTAACGGGACTATACGGAGTTTAAAAATGTTTAAATGATGTATTTTCCTCCCCCTACACGCTCCAGCCATGTCCAAAGGGGTAGAAGGAGCCCAGACCTGTTCACCACAACTGCACTATCACTCAAAAAGGTGTTATTTTGGGTCCGAAGTGCCGCCATGCACGAGCTTAATATAGAACTGCAGTTACGCGTATGACCTGAGGTGGCAGTAGTGAGCATAAACATGACAAACTTGCACCTAGTCCCTTTAAGCATTCAAATAAAAGTAACTTTTCGCCCTCATTTATTGAACTTTTAACCCCAAAAAACAAGGTGAATATGTATAATATTCAAAAACATAAAATAGTATTAACTAATTCAACAAAATTAAACCACACATTTAGAGTCTATTCATTATTTAGATTTTTATGCATTGAATGTCTTGCTCTTATATGAACTTGATGTCTCTCTACCATTTTTTTCCCATACTGACCCACAGCGTCTCGCCTTTCAGAGCAAACTGTCCAACCCCCCAGCAGTGTGTTTATGCTGCAGGGTGTCCCCCAAGGCCGTAATTGTGATGAATCAATTCTATCAATTTCCCGGCTCATGGTCGTCTCCCCGACACACGCGACTAAAGAGCTCTTGTCGCTCTCCAATGAGCTACAAGAAGACCCTGCTGCTGTGAACCCTCTCCCCACTTAGTGCTGAACACCAGAATGTCATGCCACCTGATCCGCGTCACCCAACCCGTCTCGGAGACCTTTAACCTTTACCCCCCCCCCCCCCGGGTCTGATCCCTCCGTAGACAAATCCTCAGATTAGCCCGTTAGCTCGCCTGGTTAACGCTGCACCGGTTAAATAGGCTGCTCATTAATTTGTCTCCCCTCGGGGGCCCTCGGGAGGTCGCGCTGCCCCCCGGTGGGCTGGGGTGTCACTTGGTTTTGTTCACTCGCTGTTATTCCGAGCCCTAATGTCATATCCCAAAGTGTTTTTTTTTCTTTGACATGTCTTTCAGTTAAGTGACTTGTTGTTATGTTGGAGACATCTGGCTGGTGTATACCATATCAAACTACACATCTACACTGGAGGGTTACTGACAGCACTGAAGCAGCAAAGCCTGCCCTGGAGAACCTCTGTGGACGTTAGCTAAGGCTGCTGAGCGTGGCGTTTGTTATGGCCAGAGCCACCTCAACCAATGGGCTCTCAGGGGCTGGAGCCCAGGGGCCTCTCATAGTCAAGGGCCTATCAGAATTTAGGGTTTTTGTGGGATGTAGGGTTAACAGGATGCTTCATATTAACGGTTAGCTAGCGCTAGCTACAACTGCCGTTTTTTCACTTCTACTGAACAATCTGCTGTGAGAAAATATCCATATGGCACAATTTAGACTTTACTTTATTTATGTGATAAATAAGTTAATATTCCACCAGAAAATGGCTAAAAAGAGTGAAAAATTGTGTTTCTCTAAAGATTCTATTTTCCCCTCGGCGAAGCCACGCCCCCTTCTATGACGAGATGCCGTCTGTATCTATAGTGTCCAATAAGGAAGTGGATCTATAATAAGATTAAGGATTAGGCTGCTTTCCTTGGTATACATTGTCGTGTGTACCGTTTTTGTGGTTTTTTGTTATTCATCCTACGAAAAAACATATATAAATATATTGAACATCGTCATCAGTGTGTCAGGCTACTATGAAATGTATTCAAATGCTCTTCTTGTCAATGCTGCCACGGTTAATGCGCTGATTGTAAGTTTGCTAATTTAATTGAAACATTAAGCTCAGTAAGTAATGTTTACATCCAAAGTCAATGACATGTGTACCGGATGATTGTTATGTAAAAGTATTGCACTGAATGTAGGCACATATAGATACAGACGGCATCTCGTCATAGAAGGGGGCGTGGCTTCGCCGAGGGGGAAAATAGAATCTTTAGAGAAACACAATTTTTCACTCTTTTTAGCCATTTTCTGGTGGAATATGAACTTATTTATCACATAAATAAAGTAAATCGGGTCCATGTGGATATTTTCTCACAGCAGATTGTTCAGTAGAAGTGAAAAAACAGCAGTTGTAGCTAGCACTAGCTAACCGTTAGCATTAGCCTGATGTTAACATGTAGCATCATGTTAGCATGACCGTTATGTATTTATGGGCTGTTGAACCACTTTACTCCTCTCCATGTCTTTGTATCATTATTTAGTATAAACTATATTCATAATTCAGCGTTTGTTACAGTAGTTTTTGAATAATGAGAGGAAATTTAAATTTTTTCAAAAGTGTTTTCCCCCTTAACTGTTTTCAAACATGACCATATATGGGCGATTCCAGAGATGCCGTCTGTATCTATAAGCTTCTTGCTTCAGCCCACCATTTTTCAGCCTCCATAGTGCACTGTTATGAGCTTTGAAATTAATTTGAAAGCAACCAGAGAGGGTAAACAACCCTTTCTCCCATTTCTCCACCATTACTTTCCTAAATTATGAATATATTTTTCTATTAAATAAAATTTTAGAGACATGGAGAGGAGCAAAGTGGTTCAACAGCTCATAAATACTTAAAAAAAAAACGAACAATGCTAGCCAGGAGCTTTATGTTAGCTTCATGCTACATGCTAACGCTAGCTTCGAGTGCCGGTTTCCCCTTCTACTGAACAATCTGCAGTGAAAAACATCCGCGTGAACCCGATTTTGGCTTGAATATATATATATATTTTTTTTAATGCTATATTTGTTGTATGTTTGTATATTTGTTTGTTGAAGAGTCCGCCAGAAAACGGCTAAAAAGAGTGAAACGATTTGACTTGATTGAATGGCGATCCGTCGTTCAGCTCTTGCTTCCACTGTACATCCTTTACTCCTACTTTGCGATGTCACATTCTCGGAAGTAGCTGTCCGGGCTGTAAGTGAGCCGCGTTGAGCGTTAGCGGCGAGTTAGCGTATTGGCGTGCTCAGCTAACACCTCCAGTGGGACCCAGCACACAGCCCCCCTCACCCACACCCCGCCCCGGACCATCTGCTGCCCCCGGCTAATGCCCCGGCAGACGGGCAGAGCCGCTCAGCCCTGGGGTGGGGGCGTACTGGGGAGGGGGTAGAGTGCATGCGAGATTCGAAAACAGCGTGGAGGAGCGCTGACCTGCGAGAGCGCGCGGCGGGAGGTGAGGGCTGCTAGCATGAAGATTAGCCGCGGTAGACTGTAAACAGCGCGGCGCAGGAGTGGACCAGTCACTTGTAACCGCTGATTTGCAAATTACCTCTCGAATTTGTGAATGAAGCTGACAAAAAATCTCGTAGCGACACTATCAACACGCCCGGGAGCACCGACGTGAACCGCTCAACTAACACGAGAACCCTTTGCATTTCAGAACGTTTGGGTAGAGCTATTTCAACACAAGCCAAATGGACTCAGCCCTTTGATCGGGCTGATGCAAACGTTTGGCTCCTCATCCCAAGAGTCTCATGTGAGGGTCGTCACACTCACAAGATACAGTATGCACCACCAGTCAAAGGTCAGAATTATTCCTGTGGCAGTAATCAAAGCAAAAGCGGCTATTTGGAAGAATCCATCCATTTTCTTCCACTTGTCCATTGCACCAGCCCCTATAGCTCCTCCTGCAGGTGGTGGGTCCTCATGGTTCTAACCGTGCCTGTTGGTCTCTCATAAGGGGCTTCTGAACCGCTCTTTGTCTGACCCAAAAACTCTGACCCGTTTGCCCTGGGAGACCCTCCAGGGGCACGAAGCCCCCGACAACAGAGCTGCCAGGATCAGAACCCTCCACCACGTTAAGGTGGCTATTCGAGGAGGGGTTTGGAAGAATCTATTTCATATATTTTATGTTAAAAACTAGGGCTGGACAATATAGCAAAACCTTTATTTATCCAGGAAAGTCCCACTGAGATTGGGAGCCCTGGCCCCAGAGGGGAACCTATTGTTACCTATTGAACCTATTGTGGTAGAGGAACTCGGAGCACCCAGAGGAAACCAACAGACTCAGCGCGAACATGCAAACTCCAATAAATAATAATAATAAATAAGTACATGTAGTTTATTCATGAACCTTTTATGCAAAGCTCAGCTCAAACAAAAACAAAAAGCTTTCCTCCAGATTCATTTAAATCTTCCAGGGTCTCGTTCAAACTCCAAAACTAGGAGCTGCTTCTGCCCAAAAAAATGGCTGTAAAACTGACTGTTCTAAAGTCCCATGATGATTATTGAGATGACCAAAATAAAGATTGCAATTTTGATGAAATTACAATTCCAGTCCAGCCACATTTAAAACACAATTCCATATAAATGAAGGCTTTCAGTGAGAATCTACAATGGAAATAGTCTTCAGTAAAAACCTACATAAAAAAGCCTTTCTAAACTGTAGACATGGGCTGGATCATGAAGTTCCACTGTTCCAGCTGTACATGTTTGTAGTGGTCGGGGGAACCGGAGGCTCTCTGGATGGACAGTGAAATGTTGGCATCTGCCCCCAAACAAAGCGAATCAGAACGACTTCCACCAGATTCATATTCAGGACATCGCTGGCGGTCTCGACATCAGTACGGGGCCCTACACCAGGACCAACCCAGAGGCCAAAGCCAAACCCCAGTGTTCACTTACGACTGGTGCACGCTGCAGTTGTAGAAGACGAAGTCCACGCCGGCGAACTTCTTCCCCGTCTCTCTGGATTTGAGGTAGAGCTGCACCACGCGCTTGTCTCCTGGAGAACACACACGTCACACGTTAGCTTGATGAGCAGGCAGGAGATTAAGACGGACGAAGATGGAAAACATTTCAGTGATGTGGAGGAAATGGCAGCAAGGCGTCAAACCGGGCTGGTCAGGCGGTAATGGGGATGACAGGCTTTCATCTAATTGTCATGCTAGCAAATCAAAGGCGCCAACATGACAGAAAAAGATAAACGATCAAATGTAGATGAACGAGTGTAGATGAATGTAGATGAGCTATTGTTTTTATGCTAAAATAGCGTAGCCACATTGTGTGTGACCAAGCCGAGAAGGAAGATAGAACATGTATCATTTCAACGTCACGGGACTAAAACAGAAATACTGTCAGTGAATTAGGGCCGTCACTGTCCGACTGGAGGCTAACTGCAGGGTTTTTCTGTGCATAGTTACTTAAGGCGAGACACTGCAGGTGAATAGGGAAAATAAATAAATGTAGAGATATCAATTTGAAACTTTTGCTTTCACATAAAAATAAGGCATTTTGAGCATTAAAATGGCCAAAATTGCCTATATTTTGGGCAACGAAATCAAAATAATGAATTGAGCCAGATTAAATTTTATGGTTTTATTTTATTGACATATTAGAAACTAAGATTTTTTCAGAGGGGATTTTGGATATTTTGTTTAGTTTTTCAATAAACTAATCATCAGTGAAAAAATCTGTAAAAACTCAAATTCCACCTGTTTTTTTGGTTTCAAAGCTGAATAAATCAGGCTAGGAATTAGATATTAAAAAATCCTTCTGAAAAAAACCTTCAAAATCTTGTCAGGTCTCAGCCTGTAAAGTTTGGAGTCTGTGGGAGCTTCTATAAGGGCTCAGGCTCTGCCCGAGTGCGGCTTCTCTCATTCAGAGAAAACCAGCCCTGAAGTTTTGTAGCGAGTGCGCATGCTCGGCCCGTTCTCCGACGTTTCCGCTCCAGCGTCTCGTAGGAGGAAAAACACCATATTTGGGTGAAAGCGTCATCACGGGGCCCCTTAGCAGGACACGTGGATGTCAAATCTGTCAATATTTATGAATGAAAACCCGCGGGAAAGACGGACTTTCTACGCGGCGCAGCAGCTACTTCCGGGTTGCCCCCACCTCGCAGACAAAACATCATAAAATAAACATCATGCGGGTGAGTTTTGTCATTTTTATATCTGACATGAAAACTAAGATGTAAAGGGATAAAAATCTCCACTTCGACCACTGCGTGAAAAATCAATACTTTCACCTGCCGTGTCTCGCCTTAAAATCTGGCCAATATTGAGCCAAAAATATATGGTCAATTTCAGCCTCTTCAGGCATTTTCAATGAACTCATACAGCAAACATCATTGATTTTGTCAACAGTATCAAAACCTGGTTTCTAAAGATACTAGGGATGCACCAACACCACTTTATCTAAAACCGATACGAGTACTTTGATCGAAGTACTTGCCGATACCGAATACCGCTAATAACAAGTATAAGTACAGGGCATTTTCTTCAACATACTTACTTTTTCACAGCAGATTGGTTTGTAGCTAGTTAATTTACGCATTTACATTTAAAGCAGTAAAGTAGGCGACACTTTTGAACGTCGAAGAAGATTGCACGGATGCCATTTTATTTATTTATTTATTTTCATTCAATATATATTTTTTTTTTATTGCACTGTCCATCATAGACAGAACAGCCCATGTCCAAAAGCTCCTCAATGCCTTTATGTATTTTTTTTATTTAACAATAGCATTGAGACGGTTACAGCTAAATTGTCTCTTTTCTGTGGACCTTTTAGTCACTGGGTTAGTTTTTCAGATGAATAAGCCCCTGGGGATTTAACCGGAGTAAGAATTGGCAATACTGTTAGCCGCGAGTTAGCAGCTAGGTAGCAACATTAGCCTGTATCTTGTAAACACCGCAGACTCCAAGCTAAACAACATTTAGCTCGGGTTAAATCCAGCACAGACTCTGATTTCGGGAGTGTCGTCTGTAATAAAGTCAGCTCTATGTGGATTATTGTATTTACACTAAACAATCTCCAGTTTGTTGTTATTTTCTCTCCTCAAGTGGCATCGGTTTCTAAATGAGTATGAGTATGAGTACAAGCATGTGGCATCGGCCCGATACCCGCCACTGGTATCGGTATATCCCTAAAAGATACATATTCTTTTGGCTACCTGCTTTTGATACTTTTATTTTTTCAATACCAGTCGTACCCAAACTTTTAGCGGTAGCCCTACCCACTTCCGCCTGCAGAGGGAGCTCCAGGTCCATTTGAAACCCCAACTAGCTCAGCCTCTCCCCCTTCACATTTCAAATTTTGAAACGCAAAACACTAATTCTAGGCTGCCAATGAAACTACATTCAAACGTCATATTTCACAGCTATGCGTTCCCATGAGTCAAAACAAATCATTCTTGTATATGCTACAGAGCAGGTCTCTCTCCGCCCGTCAAATAGTGTGCCGCGTGTCATTAGCGTGTGCTGCTAGCGCTTGAAAAAACTCTATTTTTACCGCTGGCTCCTCGCTCCCGCTGAGTCCCGGCTGAGGTGCGACCGAGTTGCTAAGAGACACTTTTCCTGTGCGTTCCAAGGTAGAGCGGTTGTTTTTTTCTGGTGGTCTGCTCTCGATATTTTCATTTTTACAGGCCATCGTTTAGCCCAGTGGTTCTCAACCTTTTGGAGCCGCGACCCCCATTATAACAGTTCATTAGGATCGTGACCCCCGCCTGGGTCAGACCATGGGGAAAAACAGGGACATTAACCTCTTAACTCCCGCCTGAACCGAGAGGATATTTTACCTCACGTCGTCAGATTTTTTTTCCATCATTTTTTTGTTGGGTATTCAACTCATTTTATCGTCCATTTTTTGTCACATTTTTGTAATTTTTTGTCAATTTTGTATCATTTTTTTGTAATTTTTTTCACATTTTTTTCCGTCAATTTTTTATAAATTTTTTGTCATATTTTTGTAATTTTTTTATTTTTTCGTCAAATTTGTATCATTTTTTTGTCATTTTTTTGTCACATTTTGTCATTTTTTCGTCATTTTTTTAATCAATCTCTTGTGACATTTTTGCCATTTTTTCATCAATTTTTCGTCACTTTTTTGCCAATGTTTTCTCGCTTTTTTTTGTCACATTTCCATCATTGTTTTCGTCTAAGTTTTCTTACTATTTTCATAGCTTTTTTTCCAGAAGCTTTTGGATTGGAGTAAAGCCCAACTGGAGAAAATGTGCTCGGTTCAGGCGGGAGTTAAGGGGTTAACCTGTATAATTCTAAAAAAACAAAGACAAAACAATGGCTAAAATAAAATGAATCAAATTTAGAACAAATAATGGCACCCTAGTATAATAGCAATACCATCATAATAATATTAAAATATACATTTTGATCTATATGCTTTGGCGACCCCCCCAAATTTGTCTCGCGACCCCCTTGGGAGAACCCCT
This sequence comes from Gobius niger, assembly GCF_951799975.1. Taxonomy (NCBI): domain Eukaryota; kingdom Metazoa; phylum Chordata; class Actinopteri; order Gobiiformes; family Gobiidae; genus Gobius; species Gobius niger. The sequence continues at coordinate 4,984,088 of NC_136875.1, forward strand.
ACACATGGATATGACCCCTCACCTTTGTTCCTGGTGATGGGGATGACGTCTCTCGCTGAAGGGGACAGGCAGTAGATGTGTCCGCCCTGGATCAGCCCCTCGGTCTCCACGTAGTCCTCAAAGGAACAGTTGACTCCTGCCGAGAGGTCCGGGACGTTGCGAGCCTGGAGGACCAACTGAGAGACAGAAAAAACAGGAAGTTAGAAGCTTATTATCAGAGCATGTTTAAAAGAAGTGTTCAGGTTGAAAAAGGCATTTTTTTTAGTGCTGTGGTGCATGTCAGGAGTCTGGCACTTAATTTAAACAAAGATCATTACAGTTAACAGCATCTTACGATAAAAAGACAAAATCATGATCAAAACAGTCCGATTTGGCTAAAACAAGGCTATCATAATTATCTTTAGTCATATATTCCTAACCAAAACTCAACCCTTGCACATTTCCAAGTTCCCTTTTGTTTTGATCTTAGACTTTGGAAGCAGGAAAGATTGCGCAGACCCCAGTAAGGCCCCAGTAAGGCCCCAGTCAGACCCCAGTCAGACCCCAGTCAGGTCCCAGTCAGGCCCAAGTCAGGCCCAAGTCAGGCCCAAGTCAGGCCCCTGTCAGGCCCCTGTCAGGCCCCAGTCAGGCTCAAGTCAGGCCCCTGTCAGGCCCCATTCAGGCCCCAGTCAGGCCCCAGTCAGGCCCCTGTCAGGCCCCTGTCAGGCCCCTGTCAGGCCCCAGTCAGGCTCAAGTCAGGCTCAAGTCAGGCCCCTGTCAGGCCCCATTCAGGCCCCAGTCAGGCCCCAGTCAGGCCCAAGTCAGGCCCCTGTCAGGCCCAGTCAGGCCCCTGTCAGGCCCCTGTCAGGCCCCTGTCAGGCCCAAGTCAGACCCCAACCAGACCCCAATCAGGCCCCAGTCAGGCCCCAGTCAGGCCCCTGTCAGGCCCCTGTCAGGCCCAAGTCAGACCCCTGTCAGGCCCCAGTCAGGCCCCAGTCAGGCCCCAGTCAGGCCCCAGTCAGGCCCCAGTCAGACGCTTTTATGAGCTTTCATTATCCCTCCACAAAGACACAGGGACATGTACGACTCATTAGCTAAAGATTTAGTTTATGCGTTTCGTTCATTGGTTCTGTGCACAATTCAGTTTCACTTTCTTACAAATATACAGTAAAAGCATTTACACATTCATTCATTCATAGATGATAATGCATATTCATGAATGAGACACCCTTGAAGCAACATTTAGCTTAAATATATATAAGATTTAGCTTACAATGCTAGCATGAAGCTAACGGCAGCGCCACAACCTGCACAGTCATTTCCAGCACAGAAAAAGAAGTCGACACGGTGGTCAAGGTCTTTGGATGTTTATGAGCAGTTTTGCACCTTTGTCCCATAGATGGATGGCAGCAGAGAGCTTTTCTAAGGTAAGTTGCAGCTCACACGTGTTCATTCGTGCATATTTCTTCCTTCCAAACTCCACTTTGTTTATTTATGGAAACCACAAGCATACATGCTCCATCTAGCTCTGAAAAGACTAGGGTGACCAGACATTTCCACATTAGAAATCAGGACCCAAATTTGCTGTTAAAGCCAAATCATGACTCTTTCCCACCGTTTACGTTACGATAAGACCGTCTAACGTGAATATAACGGACCGATTGGCATTCCGGGGAAAGCCTTTTCACGGGTTCAGTTGCTATGACAACTTTGTGTTTGACACGTCATTAACTTTCAAGTAAACAACGATTCTAAGGACGTGGGGGAAAAAACGGGACAACGGGAAGAGAGCGTGCGTGAGAAATGGGGGTTCGAATCGATGGTTTTACGGAAATCCACTGGGACATGGGACCGAGGGCTCAAAACTGGGACTGACCCGGGAAAACCGAGACATCTGGTCACCCTAGAAAAGATTTGTCGCAAAAATGCTGCGACAAATCTTTTCTAGGGTGACCAGATGTCTTGGTTTTCCCGGGACAGTCCCGGTTTTGAGCCCTCGGTCCCGGGAAAACCGAGACATCTGGTCACCCTAGAAAAGATTTGTCGCAGCATTTCTAGGGTGCGACAAATCTTTTCTAGGGTGACCAGAAAAGATTTGGTCACCCTAGAACTGGGACAGATTTGGTCACCCTAGAACTGGGACTGTCCCGGGAAAAACCGAGACATCTGGTCACCCTAGAAAAGATTTGTCGCACCCTAGAAATGCTGCGACAAATCTTTTCTAGGGTGACCAGATGTCTCGATTTTTCCCGGGACGGTCCCAGTTTTGAGCCCTCGGTCCCGGGAAAACCGAGACATCTGGTCACCCTAGAAAAGATTTGTCGCAGCATTTCTAGGGTGCGACAAATCTTTTCTAGGGTGACCAGAAAAGATTTGGTCACCCTAGAACTGGGACAGATTTGGTCACCCTAGAACTGGGACTGTCCCGGGAAAACAGAGACATCTGGACATCTGGTGCGACAAATCTTTTCTAGGGTGACCAGAAACAGATTTGGTCACCCTAGAACTGGGACTGTCCCGGGAAAACCGAGACATCTGGTCACCCTAGAAAAGATTTGTCGCAAAAAATGCTGCGAGCTCACCCTTTTCCCCCCCTATTTTATTGTTGCCACAGAAGACAGTCAGGGCGGACACGTGTCTCTTGCAAAAAAGTGTCAAAATAGCAACAAAAACGAGGCGACCAAAAAGCAACGCGAACAATCTTAGATCAGTTTTGCAAGTCTTGGCTTTCAAATAAGGCATCACACTGGCCTATAGGCTGTAAAATCCCCAGTCAAGATACTTTTTTGGACTTGGGTAATGCTGAACAACAGAAAACGTGTTTGGATAAGGTGGGCGTGAAGAGGTTGATCATGTTCTTCATGTAAAAGTGGCTGGACCTGAACCGGGAAATGACTGTGTGGGTTGTGGAGCTGCCGATAGCTTAGCTCAGTCGATTGTGATTCCACTTCGATGACTTCCTCGCAGTGTACGACGCTACGTTGTCCTTGTCTTTGTCAAACACACTGCAGAGAACAAAGTGGTAAGTCCAGCTCTGGAGTGCACTTGCCTGATGACAGATGAAGGCCTTTACTTAACAGTGAAGGAGAGGGGTTGTAAAAGAATCAATGAAGGACAAAGTGGACATGGGGTGAAACCGGATCTGAGTGTGAGGGGGGGTTGAGAGAGAAACTTCCTTTAGTGAGCTGGGAGTGGGCTCTGACAGAATGAGGTCTGCGCACACATGTGGGAATATGACGCCCGAGCGGGGGATTCTTTTAATGTGTAATTCATCCCATTTAAAGGCGAGACACTGCAGGTGAATAGGGAAAAAATGTATATTTACAGATATCAATTTGAAACTGTTGCTGTCGATCACTGGCATAAATGTGAGGAAAAATATATCGCAAGTTTTCTGTCATTTTATCTTTTCATATAAGAACAAGGTGTTTTATGCCTAAAAATGCCCCAAATTTCCCATCTTTTCAGCGACGAAATCTGAATAATGGATAGAGGTGGTTATGGTTTCATTTTATTGATGAATGAGTTACCAAGACTTTTTCAGAGGGGATTTTGGATTTCTTGTTTAGTTTTAAAATAAGCTGTTTTTTAGTGGAAAAATTTGTAAAAATTTAATTTTCGCCTTCTTTTTTGACATTCAAAACTCAATAAATGGGGCTTAGGGATTAGATAATAAAAAATCCCTCTGAAAAAATCTTCCAAATATTGTTCAGTCCAAGGCTGGAAAATGTGAAGTCTTTAGGTCCGACTGACGTGGACATAGTGTCGCCACAATGTCACAAAAATGTGTTTTGAGAAAAAGGCCCTTGAAATTGTGTTCTCCCATATAAGTCTATGGGGGAACATTGAATCAGCGCAATATTTAAACATGTTTTTGTGAAGATTAGGCATATTTTTGTTCCCGGGTGAAAGCTTGTATGTTCAGAGACCAGTTTGGCCCAAAACAGGAAAACTGAAAAAAATTGAGTTTTGCCTGTAGTGTCTCCCCTTAAGTGCGTGCTTTTCTGGTTTAGACATTGTTTACGCCCAAAAAAAGAGGAAAAATCAGAGGCACAGCGATACCTGGTTAAAGGTATGTTATTGGGCAGACATGCCGACGCGTTTCGGTCGGGTTCGGCCTTCTTCAGGGCGTACCAAGCCCTGAAGTAGAACTAAAATTGGGCCCAAAAAAAATCAAGCCCGACCCGAGCCTGAGCAATTATCTTGAATTGTCTGCCCGATTATTTTGAATTATTTATTTGATGCCCAGTCAGAGCCTCTGCGCGGTGCATTCAGCAGCTCACGCAGACGAGTGTGTCCAGGGCGGACTGGGCCTGAAAAACAGCCCTGGACTCGGACCAGCCTGGCCCAATTTAGTGTAATTGTGACACTTCCACAAATACATATTTTAACCTCTTAACACCCGCCTAAACCAAATGCATTCTGTCCTCTTTTGGCTGTGTAACACCTCATTTGAAAGCTAAGACCCACAAAACTGACCTTTTTCCTCACGTTGTCAGTGTCACCTTTTGTATGTTTTTTTTTTTCTTTTCTTTTTTTTGTCACATTTTTGTTGAATTTTTGTTGAATTTTTGTTGAATTTTTGTTGCGTTTTTGTTGCGTTTTTGTTTAATTTTTGTCACATTTTTGCCACATTTTTGTTGAGTTTTTGTCACATTTTTGTTGAGTTTTTGTCACATTTTTGTTGAGTTTTTGTCACATTTTTGTTGCGTTTTTGTTGAATTTTTGTTGAATTTTTGTTGAATTTTTGTTGAATTTTTGTCACATTTTGGTCACATTTTTGCCACATTTTTGTTGAATTTTTGTCACATTTTTGTCACATTTTTGTCACATTTTTGTTGCGTTTTTGTCACATTTTTGTCACATTTTTGTTGCGTTTTTGTCACATTTTTGTCACATTTTTGTCACATTTTTGTCAAATTTTTGTTGCGTTTTTGTTGTCACTCTTCTCCTCCTCGTTCATAAACATCTGGCCCTAATTTCTGGCCTAACATCTTACCTCTACCCTGAGAAAGGTGGAACGCGACCGAAACGAATCGGCATGTCCATCCTATAAAGTACTTTTAAGCAGGTATCGGAGTGTTTTTACTCTTTTTTGTGCCAATTCTTACGTTTTGATCCTGAAGATCGCCTGACCTTTATTACACCCACTGAAGCGATCACTTTGTTCCTCTCGAAATTGTATATGCCCAGTTTACGCATTCTAGCCCAATCAATGATTCTAAAAGAAAAAAAAATGGATTTCTCAACATTGAAAGCAGTGAAACAGCTGTGTTTCTGGCTCTGGAATATCTGACACGTTTACTTTTTAAGTGTTTAGTTGCTCTTACTGGAGCCTTGATATTTCAGACACGGGTGGTTGTGTTTTTCCAGATGGCACGCGGGACATCGCGCCTGGAGAATCATGACTAACATGTTACCTCACTGAATAAGAAGTACAGCCACAGGAAAGACCTGTGGGCAAAGATATAATTAAACCTCTAGATCGTACATGACTCTTGATGCGGCAAACATGTCGTGTTAAAAAGTACAGAAGTAGGAAACAAATGATATATTTGATATAAACAGAAGTGATTTGAACTGTTTGACAGAGGAAAATCCATGAACAAATGTCTAGGCCAGTGGTTCTCAACCTTTTGGAGCCGCGACCCCCATTATAACAGTTCATTAGGATCGTGACCCCCACCCGGGTCAGACCATGGGAAAAACAGGGACATTCAACTTTTTTGTCATTTTTTCGTCAATTTTTTGTAATTTGTTGTCATTTTTTTAATCAATTTTTTGTCATTTTTTTATCAATTTTTTGTCAGTTTTTTAATCGATAAAAAAAAAAAATTGCATTTAAAAAAAAATGTCGTCAATTTTTTAATATTTTTTTTGTCAAATTTTGTCATTTTTTCATCATTTTTTAAATAAATTTCTTGTGACATTTTTGCCATTTTTTTATAAATTTTTCATCACTTTTTTGCCAATGTTTTCTCGCTTTTTTGGTCACATTTCCATCATTGTTTTCATCTAAGTTTTCTTACTATTTTCACAGCTTTTTTTCCAGAAGCTTTTGGATTGGGGTAAAGCCAAACTGGAGAAAATGTGCCCGGTTCAGGCGGGAGTTAAGGGGTTAACCTACATAATTCTAAAAAAAAACAAAGACAAAACAATGGCTAAAATAAAATGAATCAAATTCAGAACAAATAATGGCACCCTAGTATAATAGCAACACCATCATAATAATATTAAAATATACACATTTTTATCTATATGCTTTGGCGACCCCCCAAAATTGTCTCGCGACCCCCTTGGTTGAGAACCCCTGGTCTATGCCTCCAATAAAACTGGAATAACTTTTGAAAAACTTGATTTTCTTGCCAGATACTGTATGACATGTGATCAGTCATGACATAACTCAAAATACATGACATTGCACTGGGTTAGAAGGGCCAGTCACAAGATGGCCGCCAGAACTGCCATTCGTTCCAACGTATTTACTATGGCCTATCTAGAGTTTTATTATAGATCTATAGACAAACTTAACAATAACCCTCATATTTGAATGGATGCTAGATTAACACAAGAAGAGAACTTTCCGGTAATGCAAGAGTATGATTAGTCCACACATTGGTTGCCAGTGGAGTTTAAAGCAGTACTAAGTAACTCTTACACCTAGAGGCCATAAGCGCAACTGCAGGTGTAGTAGCAAGTTACGATTTTTTAATGTATTAATTGTCTTGGAGAGTAAATACTACACTGACAGGAAAGGCGAAGGGAGAGAGGGTTACTGTGCATCCAATTATACAACGGAAATATTTTTTTTCACTCAAACTTGGCTGTAAATACCGTTTAAAGTGACGCTAGCCCGCAGTTAGCTTTGCCCGTTAGCCTGTTAGCTTCTTCTTCGTGATTACATTAGTGTGTATTGCTTTCTCCGGACCGGTGGCAGTCAAGTTGCAAACATGGTTTTCTGGCCAGACACACCAGGGGGAGATGAAAGACCCTCCAGTCATCCCATAAACACTTGTATTACCCCCACAGGGACTACGGAGAGGATTTATTAAGGTAAACACGTTACTTAGTACTGCTTTAATGCAGCGACAGGGATTTTGCAAGAGACCGGTGATTTAGCCTCGAAAGCTGTCGGATCCCCTTCGTTGCATATTTTGAACACACCCCCCTCCACTGCACATTTCAACCCATTTCCCTTGATCTGGAGGACACTGCACCGACACGGAGATGATTTGTTTCGAAGGCTCACCTGAACTTCGGACATGGTGACGGAGATGTTCTGCGGCTGGACCGTGAGCTCCACGCACTGCTTGGGGTCCGAGGCGAAGCGCTGGGGCTCCGAGGCGCGCTCGCAGTGGTCCTTACGGGAACATCTGCGATCAAACAACGCTTCCATCAACACGGGGAAAACATCGAGGACAACACCTTCTTCAACACACAGCAAACATCTGGACGACATTTGTTTTCCCCCCGTTTCCCCAAATACACCGCGTTACAAGTTATTACGCAAATGACATTTTTCTAAGATTTTCTAAACTGTCGACTCAAACTACAGTCAGCATCATTTTCAAGTCTTTAACTCATTTGAATATGGTTGAAAAAGCTTCTCAGTGATAACCATTTAAAAAATATATATATATATAGTAAAAAAACTCAAAATCTACTGTTCCAAATGATTATGCAACTCATAGTTTCAATTAATTAAGGTAGTAATTAACTGAAAATGATCATTTGTTGAATTTGTAGCATTAGGAGGTCATATTTACTGAAATCAAAATCTATTTCAATCAAAAACATCTTAACAGGTCAAGCTACATTCTAACATAGGAGCCCTTCTTTGATAGCAGCCTCTGGAGGGTCCTACACTTTGATGTTCGGGAGACTCCAGAGGCACCAGCAGCTTCAAATACCTGTCTGCTGCTTTGTAGCAGCTGTTCTATTCATCTGATGTATTTGTCTGGCAGAAACCGTCCTCATTGTGCCTTTATCTGCACAAACCCATGTGTGCTCTGAATCATTCACAAATCTCTTAACAGTACGATCAGTGTTAATTTTGACAACATATTTTAATTTAGTTTTAGTCTTAGTCTTTTGACGAAAATGTAATTTGATTTTAGTTAAGTTTTAGTCAAAAAAATATCTTCAATTTTTGTCTAGTTTTAGTCGACTAAAATTGCAAGTAAATTTAGTCGACTAAATTTAAGACGAATTTAGTCGACTTTGCATTGATAATATTCATTATAATCATATTTAATCTCGTTCCTCTGCTTCATGGAGCTGCTCCACATGAACAAAGCTCAGAGCTGATCCTTTGGCAGAGAATTTACATGATCTGAGGCTCTTTCAGACGGTCAATAGAAGTTTGGATGATTTTAGTCTCTCCCTTTCATTTTTATTTAGTCTTATTTTAGTCGACTAAAATATCATTTTGACTAAAATTAAGACTAAACATTTTAGTCGACGAAATTAACACTGAGTACGATGATTACGCTTAATCTTTCATGAAATATCGAAGGTTTTCATACCTAGACCAAGGCATTCAACTATTTCACGCTTTTCATTACGCAGAGATCCTTTTTCTTTCCCATATTGCTTGAAAATGATGATCTGCTTAATATTGTGGAACATCCTTTTTCAGTAGTTTTTCCCTTAACTGGGCTTAACCTGAAAACTCATCATCCCAGGTCTCTGAGATTAATGTCAGTGATTCAAAGAGCCCTGAGACACGACACCATCCATGAGTTTATCTGTTTTTTTAGTTTGTTTTTTTTAACCTTTTTGACACTGAAACACAATTTGTAGTGGTCAGGATTCATCCGAGCTGGTTCAGACTTGGTTTAGTCCTAGTTTATTCTTCAATTAGTCCTGGTTTAGACCTGGTTTGGTCAGAGTGTAGTCAGACCTGGTTTAGTTCTTCTCTTGTCCTGCTTTATCCCTCGGCCCACAGAAGAAACCGTTGTGGCCCTAATGTCCGGTCATACAGTATAATAATAAGAGCAGACGGATCTCCCTGGACACAAAATGGCGCCACGCTCCAAGACAAATGGCCCAATATCTCTCCGTGAGCATTATTGGCCTCTCGCAGCATTAGCTTATTGCATTTGGACATTTATGCACGGGCGTTTTCTATACGCTAACACCGCTAATATTTTCCCTTTTACAACCAATTCAATCCTCCAGAGATAGCCGCACAATCGCGGGCCATAAAAGTGATTCAGCCCCTTTCTCCCTGGCCGGCATCGGCAGCGTCAGCGTTTTTCCGTTGGAGGCGACAGAATGTGGTAAAACGGGGCAGAGAACGGTTGCTCTTTCGCCGCTAGCTGTTTATAATGCATTAGCGGACGTAGCATCTGGTCCCAGCGGCGGGAGAAAGAGCTGACGCGGCCGCGGACACGGCAGGAGCTAACGATCAAAAACAGGCGTGGAGAAAAAAAAGAAGAAGAAAGCTAACTAAAGGCTCCACGCGATCCCAGGTTTTGGGTTGCAGTGGGATTCAGCGAGAAACGGTTGCGGGTCGTCCCGAGAGGCCGCGGTTTAAACGGGATTTGTCATTATGGATTTGTGCTGTTGGTTCGAACAATGGCTACATTTACATGGTCAGAGAAGTCGGATGATTGGGGGAATCGGATAACCCAATAATCAGATCTGATGCGTCTACATTCACTTCTACGTGAGCCAGAGCTGATTTGGATTTTTAGAGCGACAGAAGGATCTCCCCGCCCCTCCCTTCAGTCAGACCCACCTGCAGAACCAGGAAGAGCTGACCAGTGTTCATTTTGACAACATATTTTATTTTAGTTTTAGTCTTAGTCTTTTGACTAAAATGTAAATTTAATTGTCAAGATTTAGTAAAAAAAAAACTTTTCAATTTTAGTCTAGTTTTAGTCGACTAAAATTAAGACTAATTTAGTTGACTTATATTCATAATATTCATTATAATCATGTTTAATCTTGTTCCTCTGCTTCATGGAGCTGCTCCACATGAACAAAGCTCAGAGCTGATCCTTTGGCAGAGAATTTAAATGATCTGAGGCTCTTTCAGACGCTCAATAGAAGTTTGGATGATTTTAGTCTCTCCTTTTCATTTTTATTTAGTCTTATTTTAGTCGACTAAAATATCTGGACATTTTAGTCATAGTTTTAGTCTCATGAAAAACTTTTCATTTAGTTTTAGTCCAATTTTAGTCGTCAAAAATATCACTTTGACTAAAATTAAGACTAAATATTTTAGTTGATGAAATTAACACTGGAGCTGACTGGTATCAATCCGCCCATCCCTACTTGGAGTCACTTTCAAACCAAACGGCTATTTTTTAAGTATCGATATTGGGCAAAAAGTATCGATGCTAATTTGCATATGTAAAAAGAAGGCGGGGCAGCAATTATCAACACATAAGGATGATTTATTTCTTTGTTCTGAGCCAAAACAGTCCACAACAGCAAAGGATTGAACTGAGCCAGGCATATCATTCTGGTTTAGGTTCTGTTTGTCATTTAAGTATTAATTTAACAATTTGTTTATGTATTTAATTTCACATTAGTATTGTTTAATTAACCAGTTAAAGTAATATCATTTTAATTGACCAGTTAATTATATAAAATAGCCAGTTTTAGAGATGTATATTGATTGATCTGCCCCTCCACATGCGCACGGCCCCCACCGCGGAGTCTTTTAAATCTCATCTTAAGACTCACTTTTATTCTCTGGCTTTTAGCACCGCGTAAGTTGTGTGGTCCCCTGTGTCTTTTCATTTTTTTTTATTGAGTTTTTAATGTGTTTTTATTTATATTTATTCTTCTAAACTGTTTCATTCATATTTATTGTTTTACACCCATATAGCGGTAGAGCTCATTTGTATCGTTTTGATTTTGTTGCGAGTGCAGCACTTTGGAAACGTTTTGTTGTTTAAGGGGAGACACTACAGGCAAAACTCAATTTCTTCAGTTTTCAGGTTTTGGGCCAAATTGGTCTCTGAACATATAAGCTTTCACCTGGAAACAGAAAATATCCCTAATCTTCACAATAACATGTTTAAATATTGCGCTCATTCAATGTTCACCCATAGACTTATATGGGAGAATGCAATTTCAAGGGCCTTTTTCTCAAAACACATTTTTCTGTCATTGTGGCGACACTATGTCCACGTCAGTCGGACCTAAAGACTTCACATTTTCCAGCCTTGGACTGAACAATATTTGGAAGATTTTTACAGAGGGATTTTTTATTATTTAATCCCTAGCCCATTTATTGAGTTTTGAATGTCAAAAAATAAGGCGAAAATTACATTTTTACGAATTTTTCCACTAAAAAACAGTTTATTTTAAAACTAAACAAGAAATCCAAGATCCCCTCTGAAAAAGTCTTGGCAACTCATTTATCAATAAAATGAAACAACACATTTGAATGTAGCTCTATCCATTATTCAGATTTCGTCGCCGAAAAGATGGGAAATTTGGGGCATTTTTAGGCATAAAACACCCTGTTCTTATATGAAAAGATAAAATGACAGAAAACTTGCAATGTATTTTTTCTCACATTTATGCCAGTTAATCTACAGCAAAAGTTTCAAATTGATATCTGTAAATATACATTTTTTCCCTATTCACCTGCAGTGTCTCGCCTTAAATGTGCTACATAAATAAAGTGGATTGGATTGGATTGAAATACATTCACCCATATGAAATGACCAGTATCGGTATCGACAAAAATGACCCGTATCGATTCCAAAAAATGGTATTGCCCATCCATAACTCCAAGTCCAACTATGGGGATGCACAGGGCTCCATGCGCATGAGCCCAGTGGAGACCGCACAGGTTAATAACTCAAAGATCCAGGGTTCAAACCATTATTGTTCTTTATAATTGTAGTGATCTCATCAGAAAACCTAATTCTGAGTAAATGGCCCTCAAGTTTTGTAGCGTCTGCACATGTACAAGTACATTTCTCTGCTCTTTAGCCACTGCTGCTGTTAAAAGGAAATGACTATATTTGGATTACAGCATCATCTCGATCGCCTTTCGCAGTCGGCATGGATACGAAACATCAATATCTGTGAATGAATGAGAGCGGGAAGCCGGGTTTTACGGCGCAATAATGAAGTTACTTCCTGGGTATCTCCGGCTCGCTAGCGACAAAACGGCAGAAAACAAGCATCGAACAGGAAGAGTTTTGTCTTTTTTTTATACACTGGCATTAAAATGAAGATGTTAAAACGACTAGTTGGCCATTTTATACTCTCTACTGCCACCTCAGGTCGTAAACGGAACTGCAGCTTCTATATCAAAGGGATCTTTCAGGATTTTTTGACACGGGGCCTCATATTTCCTAGTTATCCAGAGTGTTGCTGGTACCTGGAGATAGTTTTTTTTGTAATTCATGCAGTTCTTATGTTTGAAGAGTTTCGTGGCGCGAGGCTAACGCAAGGCTAGTGCATTTCTATGATGTGCATTATGAAGCTTTTTAGGTGAAAAAACCTTGACCTTATAGTGAGCCTGTTGCCTTTACTTCCCATCACAGTGGCCTCTATGACGATTTAGAGTTTCTGGTAGGTTTTCACTGCTGATGGGCCCTCTCACTATATAACCATTGATCCTGGAGGGTTGTCGAAGAGGCATTGGTGTCATAAAAAAGTTCAAATTACGCACAAATAGAATGTTTATTTATCACATAATGCACCTTTAAGAGACAAAAGTGCATGGAAATCCCTGCATTCACCTGCTGCGCCTCGCCTCTAAAGCCTGGACTCTGCGGAGGGGCAGAACAACAATAGACAGCAGCGTCTGAGTTTGGATCAGATAACGCTCCGTGTTAAATAGAGACGTGTCTGTGGAGGGGGTGTATGTGCTGTAGCCGTAGCCTGCTAGCTCGCTCGTCGGGGGCCCGGGGGACCGAGCGGAGGCTGTAGGAGTAATTAATTACAGATTCACAAAGACCTGGCGCACATCCAGACCCCGCGGCAGCTTCGGTAGCGGTGGAGTCCGAGGCGTCGAGCCGAGCACATGACCAGCACGAGCCTCAGTCAGACAACACACACACACAAACACGACTCAACGGAGGCACAGCAGCCCCGATACCACTGTCGGAACGCAGAGAGCGCCAAGGCTGGTTGGTATTCATGATGGGAGCCTGGGCGGGAGGTAGGGAGGGCTCTTCCTGTTGTTTCCTGGATGAAGGAACAACACTGCAATGTGACAAAAATCCATCTCCGTTATGACTCGTGGAACTTTGGAAGACCCAGGTTTCGTCACATCTCTGGAGCTAACCTGGGAGGAAGCACGGATCCCACGGGCTGTGAGCCTGAAGCTATAGTGGCTCAGGGGTCAGACAGCCCAAAGTGTCGAGGTCCTGGTCTGACAGGTGGAGACACTCGACCACACGGGTAGACCGAGCATTGTTAACGCTTAAGGAGGACACTTTTCATTCAAGGGAGACACTACAGGCAAGACTAAATGCTTTTCCGGTTTTGGGCCAATTTGATCTCTTAATACATTGAATATAGATACAGACGGCATCTCTGGAATCGCCCATATATGGTCATGTTTGAAAACAGTTAAGGGGGAAACAATTTTGAAAAAATCTAAACTTTCTCTAATTATTCAAAAACTACTTTAACAAATGCTGAATTATGAATATAGTTTCTACTAAACAAAGATACAAAGACATGGGGAGGAGCAAAGTGGTTCAACAGCCCATGAATACATAAAAAACGGAGAATGCTAACATAATGCTACATGTTAGCATCGGGCTAATGCTAACGTTAGCTAGCGCTAGCTACAACTGCCGTTTTTTCACTTCTACAGAACAATCTGCTGTGAGAAAATATCCAAATGGGCCCGATTTATAATGGACTGTATTTGTATGTGATGAATAAGTTCATATTCCATCAGAAAATGGCTAAAAAGAGGGAAAATTGAGTTTCCCAAAAGATTCTATTTTCCCCCTCGGCGAGGCCACGCCCCCTTCTATGACGAGATGCCATCTGTATCTATTGCGCTGTTTTGGGGATTTAACTGTAGAGTGCCAAGAATTTAGACCATTTTTCATGATATTTGTAGCACCACAGCATGTTCTATGTTACAGCTATGGACACATGCTGTGGCTCGTTTGAAAGGTGAGACTCTAAGCTCTCCGTAGGTGGAAACAGTTTCATTCTTCGTGCCTCGGTTCGTGAAAAATCAAAGCTAATCAAAGGCTAGTTTTGATGAAAATCATTGATTTTTTTTTTCTAGAAACGGAGATATTGCGTGTTTTATGAAACACTCTCCTTTCTGATTAGCTCCTCCCTCCTCCGCTCTCCTCTCTGGACTGACAGTAACGTTATGGGAAGAGGCCAATGCCTGAATATCTCTGTTTCAAGTCAATTTTCAACGACAACATTGTTGACACGTTTCTGTTGCCGCAGATCAATCGCTTTTTATGCCGTGTGCATTTAAACATCCTGGTTCTCGGATTGAAGACTTTAACAGGACGTTTCTCAGTCGTCCTTGGACCGATTTTGACCATTTGAAAACTCAGAGAAATGTTACAATCTCAGCTGTTTCGATCTGTCCATGGGAAGTCGCTCTGCTTTGTCAAACGCGCCAGAGAGAAGTGTCGGCTTTACAGCTCTTTCGCTACACAACGCCACGCCCCCTCGGACTAAAAAGAGAAAAACAATAATACATGAAATGTCCAGATCGTGATTTTTCACAACTTTTCGATCGTCATCTATTTCACTTCTGTTCATCACAAAGCTACTCAAGTCCCACATGAGGTACTTTAGAGTGTCTAGTTTCGTAATAAATAAAAAACGCAAAAGATCTAAAGAAATACCCAATATTTACAACAACAGGTTTTATTATTCAATGCTTCTCCATAGATTGATCTCAAGGTCCATTTTCTTAAAATGCAGTTTTTTCAATTTGGTTGGACCTCCATGTTGGACTTCAACTTTTACAGTCTTGGACTTACCAATATTTTGAAGGTTTCTCCAGAGGAATTTTTGAATATCTAATTCCTGATTCCTTATTGAGTTTTGAATTTCAAGACGGCGCTAATGTGCCGCGAGCAACAAAGAATCGTTATTTGTTGTGATTCATACCTTAAGCTATGAAGCTGCTCAACAAGTATCCCCTTTCTAAATCAGTAATGTGTCATCTTTAGATTGATCACGGCTCCAGGTTTTTCTAATGTTGCTGACTTCTTTTATTTGTTTGTATTATTTAAAGGTATACAGGAGGATTTTCCCGAATTTTAGGAAAGAACCGCCCTCTCCACTTTAAAAAAAAAAGAAAATGCGCAACGCTCTACCTGCCTCCGAGGAGGAAGAATCTCCCAAAAACACTCTGGTCTTGTTTCTCTCTTCTGAAGCCTTTCTCTTCTTCTCATACACTTCGAACACACTTTTTCTCTTGCCCCTCTGCCATTTTCAAACGACTCGGTGCGTTCTGCAGCAGCAATGAACGGCTAACAGCGTAACTCACAAAGGCTTGAAAGTGCGCATGCGCAGAAATTAACAAGGGGCGAGCGCGCACGACGGCCTTACGTCGGCATATCACCAGAATGATTGACAATTAGGACCAATCGTCTTGATGATCCACCCGGAAATAGAACATCCTCCGCTATACCTTTAATGTACTGTATTTATGACATGGATGAATGTGTGGCTGGGATGCTGCAAATAAATTGCCCCTTGGGGATAAATAAAGTTTTCTGAATCTGAAAAAGGCAAAATTAAACTTTTTACAGCTTATTTCAAAACTAAACAAAATATCCAAAATACCCGCTGTAGCTAAAAGGTCAACAAAATAATAACAATAACATAAATTCAAACCTTGCTCGACCCACTAGTCATATTTCGTTGTTGAAAATGTAGGAAATGTTGGGCATTTATAGGCTTAAAATGCTTTTTTCTTTTTCTTTACGTGGTCATACCGCCTTTGCTCTGCCCAATCCCGTCAGACCTTGGAAGCTAAGCAGGGAAGGGCCTGGTCGGTACTTGGATGGGAGACCGTTTAGTAACACCAGGAAGCCTAGCGAATGTAGTGAGTGAGTGAGTGGTTGGTGGTGGGCTGATGGCGCAGACTGGTTGCCTCGCTTCTGTCAGTCTACCCCAGGGCAGCTGAGGCTACAATAAGAGCTCACCACCACCGGGTATGGAGTGAATGAATAATGCAATGTAAAGCGTCTTTGAGTGTCCAGAAAAGCGCTGTATAAAACCAATGCATTATTATTATTATTACTTGCAATCCATATTTGCACTTACACATTGTGCAGGACACACCAGCCGCAGTGAGGGTCCCGGGAGCCCAGGCACTCGGAGCAGGACGTGTACTGCTCGCAGCTCTCCACTGGCACCCGCACCACCTGGAAATGACATCACATCACATTACAACACGTGTCAACACTTATTCTTATCATTTCAAATCGAAGGCCATAATGACCAGAAGAACAGCAGCAGGACGTCCCAGTTGAGGAGGTCTGAGGTCAATGAAATGAATAATAAACCCTCCTCGACCGCTCTCTGCTCGGGTCTTTGCTGAAGGTGCGAGTCTGGACTGAGTGACAGCTCCAGTGAAGCGTCGACAAGGCACATCCTGCAAGGCACCATGGGAAAATTTGACAGGTGCACCCTACCTACTGAGAGATGACTGACGGGTGACCTCAAAACAACAGCGGCTGGAGGGAGAAGGGGGGCGAGAGGGAAGAGGGAAGGAAAGAGAAGAGACTAAGGGAGTGAAGGAGAGAGAGGAGAGACTAGGGGAGAGGAAGAGGGAAGGAAAGAGGAGAGAGACTGAGAAAGAGGGAAGGAAAGAGGAGAGACGAAGAGAGAGGAAGAGGGAAGGAAAGAGGAGAGACTAAGGGAGTGAAGGAGAGAGAGGAGAGACTAGGAGAGAGGAAGAGGGAAGGAAAGAGGAGAGACGAGGAGACAGGAAGAGGGAAGGAAAGAGGAGAGACGAAGAGAGAGGAAGAGGGAAGGAAAGAGGAGAGACTAAGAGAGAGGAAGAGGGAAGGAAAGAAAAGAGAGCGGAAGAGGGAAGGAGAGGAGAGACGAAGAGAGAGGAAGAGGGAAGGAAAGATAAGAGAGACGAAGAGAGAGGAATAAAAAAGGATGGAGGAGAGACTAGGAGAGAGGAAGGGGGAAGGAAAGAGAAGAGACTGAGAAAGAGGAAGAGGGAAGGAAAGAGAAGAGAGAGGAAGAGGGAAGGAGAGGAGAGACTAAGAGAGAAAGAGGGAAGGAAAGAGAAGAGAGACTGAGAGAGGAAGAGGGAAGGAAAGAGAAGAGAGACAGAGAGAGGAAGAGAGAAGGAGAGGAGAGACTACGAGAGATGAATAAAAAAGGATGGAGGAGAGACTAAGAGAGAGGAAGAGGGGAGAGGCAAAGTGACAAAAGACCAACAAAAATGGCGACATAACAAGGGACTAAAACACTTCAAAATGTGACAAATCCGCACCAGTAACGTGACAAAAAAAGTTAAAAGGTTTTTTTTTTCAAATTTTTCAAATACGCTGCTGCAATCCAGTCAAGAACCTTTCAGATTCGGGTAAAGTCGAGCGGCAGAAACGGTGCTCGGTATATTGGGCCATCTACTGCTGCATGCTTTGTACCTGATGCTGGATTGTGAGTCTTCCCCAGTGCCTCCCCCCCCCTCACCCCCTCTACCCCTCTCTCTCAGTCTCTAATTCCCTCATACATCGATCCCTTAAGCCCCTCTCAATCCAGTGCAGACCCTTCTCTGCAGTATCCCATGTCCGTCAGATAGAATGGTGGACGACACTAATGGCTGACAACTGGAAGCCAAACACGCTTCCCTCTCACGTGGAAATCAATGCCATTTTAGTGTGGGAGAAAAATATCGGAACATTATTTTTTAGGTACTAAGTTTTCTTGTTAGCGTGGCGTTTTGTTGTTAGCGAGCCAGAGATTTCCAGGAAGTAAATAGAAACATTGTGAGCCCCCCCACCCGGTCTCTGTGAACAACTGCACCCCCGTCCTGTTGCCTCTTCTCAGTGTCCTGTTTCGCCCACTCCCGCGGAGGTCACAGCTGTCATCACCCACAGACTGTAAACACCAGAGCAGCATCTGTGGCCTGTCAGCGCTGCCTCTCTCTCTGCCTCCTCTCTCTCTCTGCCTCCTCTCTCTCTCGGCCTCCTCGCTCTCT
This sequence comes from Gobius niger, assembly GCF_951799975.1. NCBI lineage: Eukaryota > Metazoa > Chordata > Actinopteri > Gobiiformes > Gobiidae > Gobius > Gobius niger. Next base: position 5,002,209 of record NC_136875.1, read on the forward strand.
CTCTGCCTCCTCTCTCTCTCGGCCTCCTCGCTCTCTCTGCCTCCTCGCTCTCTCTGCCTCCTCGCTCTCTCTCTGCCTCCTCTCTCTCTCGGCCTCCTCGCTCTCTCTCTGCCTCCTCTCTCTCTCTGCCTCCTCGCTCTCTCTGCCTCCTCGCTCTCTCTTCCTCCTCTCTCTGCCTCCTCGCTCTCTCTGCCTCCTCGCTCTCTCTGCCTCCTCGCTCTCTCTGCCTCCTCGCTCTCTCTGCCTCCTCTCTCTCTCTGCCTCCTCTCTCTCTCTCTGCCTCCTCTCTCTCTCGGCCTCCTCGCTCTCTCTCTGCCTCCTCTCTCTCTCTCTGCCTCCTCTCTCTCTCTCTGCCTCCTCGCTCTCTCGGCCTCCTCGCTCTCTCTCTGCCTCCTCTCTCTCTCTGCCTCCTCTCTCTGCCTCCTCGCTCTCTCTGCCTCCTCGCTCTCTCTCTGCCTCCTCTCTCTCTCTGCCTCCTCTCTCTCTCTGCCTCCTCTCTCTGCCTCCTCGCTCTCTCTGCCTCCTCGCTCTCTCTGCCTCCTCGCTCTCTCTGCCTCCTCGCTCTCTCTTCCTCCTCTCTCTGCCTCCTCGCTCTCTCTGCCTCCTCGCTCTCTCTTCCTCCTCTCTCTCTCTGCCTCCTCTCTCTCTGCCTCCTCTCTCTCTCTCCGCCTCCTCTCTCTCTCTCTGCCTCCTCTCTCTCTGCCTCCTCTCTCTCTCTGCCTCCTCTCTCTCTCTGCCTCCTCTCTCTCTCTCCGCCTCCTCTCTCTCTCTCCGCCTCCTCGCTCTCTCTCTGCCTCCTCGCTCTCTCTTCCTCCTCTCTCTCTCTGCCTCCTCTCTCTCTGCCTCCTCTCTCTCTCTCCGCCTCCTCTCTCTCTCTCTGCCTCCTCTCTCTCTGCCTCCTCTCTCTCTGCCTCCTCTCTCTCTCTCCGCCTCCTCTCTCTCTCTCCGCCTCCTCGCTCTCTCTCTGCCTCCTCGCTCTCTCTTCCTCCTCGCTCTGCCTCCTCGCTCTCTCTGCCTCTTCGCTCTCTCTGCCTCTTCCCTCTCTCTGCCTCCTCGCTCTCTCTGCCTCCTCTCTCTCTCTGCCTCCTCTCTCTCTCTGCCTCCTCTCTCTCTGCCTCCGCTCTCTCTCTCTGCCTCCTCTCTCTCTCGGCCTCCTCTCTCTCTCTGCCTCCTCTCTCTCTCTCTGCCTCCTCTCTCTCTCTGCCTTCTCGCTCTCTCTGCCTCCTCTCTCTCAGCCTCCTCGCTCTCTCTCTCAGCCTCCTCGCTCTCTCTCTCTGCCTCCTCGCTCTCTCTGCCTCCTCTCTCTCTCAGCCTCCTCGCTCTCTCTCTCTGCCTCCTCGCTCTCTCTGCCTCCTCTCTCTCTCTGCCTCCTCGCTCTCTCTGCCTCCTCTCTCTCTCTGCCTCCTCGCTGGTCCTCCTCCAGGCCTCCGTTTCGTAAGCGATCGCGTCCCCTCCGGATTCCTCCGTCCTGTGATTGATTCGAACGCTGACGCAGAGACGGGTGAGATTTTGATTTCTAATAAAAGCGTGTTTGCTCGGCTCAGCGCCCGCTCCTCCGCGCCTCTGCTGCCGCGGCGGCCATTGATAACGGCGACAGAGATGGATGCAAGTGCGGCGCCGAGCTCATCAATCACCGGCCAACTTCATCCACGCCGGCATCGGAGCAGGTCTGAGCACGGGAGGACCAAACCAGGGCTAAACCAGGGCTGAACCAGGGCTAAACCAGGGCTAAACCAGGGCTAAACCAGGGCTAAACCAGGGCTAAACCAGGGCTGAACCAGGGCTATACCAGGGCTGAACCAGGGCTAAACCAGGGCTGAACCAGGGCTGAACCAGGGCTGAACCAGGGCTGAACCAGAGGAAACCAGGGCGAAACCAGGGCTGAACCAGGGCTGAACCAGGGCTGAACCAGGGCGAAACCAGGGCGAAACCAGGGCTAAACCAGGGCTAAACCAGGGCTAAACCAGGGCTGAACCAGGGCTGAACCAGGGCTGAACCAGGGCTAAACCAGGGCTAAACCAGGGCTAAACCAGGGCTAAACCAGGGCTGAACCAGGGCTGAACCAGGGCTGAACCAGGGCTGAACCAGGGCTGAACCAGGGCTGAACCAGGGCTGAACCAGGGCTGAACCAGGGCTAAACCAGGGCTAAACCAGGGCTGAACCAGGGCTAAACCAGGGCGAAACCAGGGCTGAACCAGGGCTGAACCAGGGCTAAACCAGGGTCAAACCAGGGCTAAACCAGGACCAAACCAGGACTAAAGCAGGGCTGAACCAGGGCTAAACCAGGGCTAAACCAGGGAGTAAAGCAGGACCGAACCAGGACCAAACCAGGGACTAAAGCAGGACCAAACCAGGGGGAAAAAACAGTTAAAGCAGGGGTAAACCTGGACCAAACCACGACCAAACCAGGACTAAACCAGGGCTAGACCAAATCGCAATTATGTCAGCCAGATTTGCAAAAAAACAATACATTGATTCCCTTCAATTAACGTTATTGACTTTAATGTTTGCAGATTATGTTCGGCGTGTTCATGTGTGCCCTAGTCTGTGCACCCTAGTCTGTGTACCCTAGTCTGTGTACCCTAGTCTGTGTACCCTAGTCTGTGCACCCTAGTCTGTCTACCCTAGTCTGTGCACCCTAGTCTGTGTACCCTAGTCTGTGTACCCTAGTCTGTGCACCCTAGTCTGTCTACCCTAGTCTGTGCACCCTAGTCTGTCTACCCTAGTCTGTGCACCCTAGTCTGTCTACCCTAGTCTGTGCACCCTAGTCTGTGCACCCTAGTCTGTGTACCCTAGTCTGTGTACCCTAGTCTGTGTACCCTAGTCTGTGCACCCTAGTCTGTCTACCCTAGTCTGTCTACCCTAGTCTGTCTACCCTAGTCTGTGCACCCTAGTCTGTGTACCCTAGTCTGTGTACCCTAGTCTGTGCACCCTAGTCTGTCTACCCTAGTCTGTGCACCCTAGTCTGTGTACCCTATAGTCTGTGCACCCTAGTCTGTCTACCCTAGTCTGTGCACCCTAGTCTGTGTACCCTAGTCTGTGCACCCTAGTCTGTGCACCCTAGTCTGTGCACCCTCGTCTGTGTACCCTCGTCTGTGTACCCTCGTCTGTGTACCCTCGTCTGTGTACCCTCGTCTGTGTACCCTCGTCTGTGTACCCTCGTCTGTGTACCCTCGTCTGTGTACCCTCGTCTGTGTACCCTCGTCTGTGTACCCTCGTCTGTGCACCCTAGTCTGTGTACCCTCGTCTGTGCACCCTAGTCTGTCTACCCTAGTCTGTGTACCCTCGACTGTGTACCCTCGACTGTGTACCCTCGACTGTGCACCCTCGACTGTGTACCCTCGTCTGTGCACCCTAGTCTGTGTACCCTCGTCTGTGCACCCTAGTCTGTCTACCCTAGTCTGTGTACCCTCGACTGTGTACCCTCGACTGTGTACCCTCGACTGTGTACCCTCGACTGTGTACCCTCGTCTGTGCACCCTCGTCTGTGCACCCTCGTCTGTGCACCCTAGTCTGTGCACCCTAGTCTGTGTACCCTAGTCTGTGTACCCTAGTCTGTGTACCCTAGTCTGTGCACCCTAGTCTGTCTACCCTAGTCTGTCTACCCTAGTCTGTCTACCCTAGTCTGTGCACCCTAGTCTGTGTACCCTAGTCTGTGTACCCTAGTCTGTGCACCCTAGTCTGTCTACCCTAGTCTGTGCACCCTAGTCTGTGTACCCTATAGTCTGTGCACCCTAGTCTGTCTACCCTAGTCTGTGCACCCTAGTCTGTGTACCCTAGTCTGTGCACCCTAGTCTGTGCACCCTAGTCTGTGCACCCTAGTCTGTGCACCCTAGTCTGTGCACCCTAGTCTGTGCACCCTAGTCTGTGTACCCTCGTCTGTGTACCCTCGTCTGTGTACCCTCGTCTGTGTACCCTCGTCTGTGTACCCTCGTCTGTGTACCCTCGTCTGTGTACCCTCGTCTGTGTACCCTCGTCTGTGTACCCTCGTCTGTGCACCCTAGTCTGTGTACCCTCGTCTGTGCACCCTAGTCTGTCTACCCTAGTCTGTGTACCCTCGACTGTGTACCCTCGACTGTGTACCCTCGACTGTGCACCCTCGACTGTGTACCCTCGTCTGTGCACCCTAGTCTGTGTACCCTCGTCTGTGCACCCTAGTCTGTCTACCCTAGTCTGTGTACCCTCGACTGTGTACCCTCGACTGTGTACCCTCGACTGTGTACCCTCGACTGTGTACCCTCGTCTGTGCACCCTCGTCTGTGCACCCTCGTCTGTGCACCCTAGTCTGTGCACCCTAGTCTGGTCACCGGCCTTGGTTCATAGACTCAGTCCAGGACACTCACACCATAGACCAAAGCAGGTCCTTGTATCCGTGTGCGCCTCACTTCGCCTCAGTGTGCGCCTCACTTCGCCTCAGTGTGCGCCTCTCCTCTCCCTTCGCCTCCCTCACACACGCTGCGTTTGATCCCATCAATGATGCAGCAGGTCTGGGTTAAGGCGCTGTGGGGCCTGGGGGCTTGTGCACTGGAGGTGGGGGTCCTGAGGCTAATGCTAAACTCTGAAAAACCACAGGAGGGTCAGGCCCGAGAGTGTGTCCTCCGCTCTTCTGTGTCGCTACTATTACTACAACTACAACCACAGCCACTACTACTACTACTTCTACCACTACTACTACTGCAAGTACTGCCACTCTGACCAGTGCTTCAGCTAAACATGCAGGATATTTTATAACATTTCGATATTGTAAAGCCAAATTCAAATGGTTAGCGCCAATCTGTGATGAAATGCCTTTTTTTATCTGATGACATCAAAATCCCCACTTTCCGACATATAAAGCACAAACCGACTGGGGTCACATGTCGCTCCCCAGTCCACATGAACGCAGCACAAACACCGTGCCTTTTATCTTAACCGTCAGAATGTTGTGGTTACCGCGGCAGCGCTAGTGGTGCAGGTCTCCAGGCTAAACCTAATCCCTAATAACCTCAGGGGGGTCAGGCAGGTCCTTATCCTCTGCCCTTCTCCCCGTCCCACCCACAGGAGCACATCCAGAGGTAGGGATAAGCCTAAATGAGGTTCTGCCCCCCGCATTTCACCCCCCCCATCCCCCCGGCTCCCGTCTGATCATGTTCTAATGACCGCGGGGTCCGTCTACAGGAGGAGACCCGAGACCAAGATGAAAGAAGCACCGGGGAAGTCTGGGCTTGTTTGCACATTTCGAAGCAGTATTTAAAAGCGAGGTGGACAGTTAGACTCCTATCACCGTCATGTTTCACACACGTCACTGACAAGACAATCCGAGGCGTTATTTCCAGTCTGACACCTTTGAGAGAAAGAACAATGCAGTTGGCGCGTGCAAGAGTCTGGAGCCTTGATAACTGCGGCCACTTTTCTAAAGAGCAGCAACTACCGGCTCGTATCAAACCTGCCATTGTTGGGTAAAGTCCTGGAGAAGCTTGTACACCGACAGCTTACTTAAAGGAAAACTAAACACCAAATCAACTTTTGTTAACTTATAAACTGTGAAATAGGTGTCTTATAGTGCTCTCGACATGTCCTGGTCATATTTTAGTGCAAATGAGTTAAAAGGGCCTGTGTGGTTCCCTCTCTACATTGAATTTTGTGCCTGTCCTTTCCATTGGCTCTGGCGTGCTGTGTGTCGTCACCATAGAAACAATATCATAAAGATGAGTGGGTCCCATTCAGCCCCATTGATCGTAAAGGTTCCCGAGTTGAAAATATGTCACCTCCCCCAGCGTTGTCACATGGGTAATAGAGATTTTTAGAAAAAGAAAAACTCCTTGGAGCCAGGACTTGAAGCCGTTCTTGGGACGTTTGAAGTCCCATCAGAATCAATGCTCCCGGGTGTCTCTTGGAGTCGCCCCTGGCAACCATAAGGCCCATACAGAGGTTCCTCGCCTACTGGTCGTCACCCAGTCCATGTGACGTCAGTCGCTCTGCCGCTGTGGGCTGGAAAAGCAGCCAAATCTCAAACACGCCTCCGTACCGTAGTTGGTGTCTTAAAATAACGAGCGAGCGTCTTGGAAGGAGCTCTTGCTTGAAAAACTGATGTTTTGGGTCTAACTAGTCCCTCTTTGCTACTGCCATGTCCTATGGATTTTTAACTATGGTCTATGGCAGGATCTCCCCATGGAAAATGGTCACTCTAGGTTAGTCTGGTTAGCTTGTTACAATCACCTACAGCTCATTGTTAATGTAAAGTCTGCAAGCCGGGCTCAGTGTTTGATCATCATAAAGGCTGCTTTATGTCTGTGTCGGCTTTATTGATGTTATGTAAAGAATAATGTATAGAACGCTGGTCATAATCGGGAAAATAAACACAGACAGGGCGAACCGGACCCCGACGCGAAGCGGAGGTGTCTTGTTTCGCCCTGAAGGTGCTTATTTTCCCGATAATGACCAGCGTTCTATACATTATCCCGCTTATTATACGGCCATTTGCCAACTGAACACACACAACATAAACTTCGTACACTTTTATGAAGGTCGAAAGGTTTATTTAATGACTTCCGCGACAAATAGTTCCCAAAAGTTTGTGCGTCGCTCAGCAATGTTTTGCTAGGCTAGAAGCAGCAAGGCTAGCAGCTAGCCTAGCTACTTAGTTGAAGGCGCAGTTGGAGACGAGGAATGGTGGTGAATCTCTGGGTAAGTTGAAAGTCAGACTCACGCTAACTTCACGAGTGATTCCCCCGACTTCTCTCGCAGTGACGGGACAGATAGTGTCGCTACTACGTACGTGCGGAGTGATATGAAAGCACGAACTTCGTAGCCATTGGCAGCGTCATTATTTTTTTCAGAGGTCCTTTATCATAAATTATTATACGGCTCTTCACAACGTAAGTAGAAGCTCCGTTGATTTGAATGGGATTTCCCAACGTTCTACCGGTCATTATTTTCTGATAAAGGACCTCTGAGAAAAATAATGACGCTGCCAATGGCAACGGAGTTTGTGCTTTCATATCACTCCGCGCGTACGTAGTAGCGACACTATCTGTCCCGTCACTGAGAGAGAAGTCGGGGGAATTGCTCGTGAAGTTAGCGTGAGTCTGACTCTACTAGCCTTGCTGCTTCTAGCCTAGCAAAACGTTGCCCTGTCGGTGCTTATTTTCCCGATAATGACCAGCGTTCTATACATTATCCCTTACATAATGACCGGTAGAACGTTGGGAAATCCCATTCAAATCAATGGAGCTTCTACTTACGTTGTGAAGAGCCGTATAATAATACGTACTTGTTTTGACAGGATCGATGCAAGCCAGCGCTGGTCAGGCTACTCCAGATGCTAAATCGGCTCTGGCCAATTGCAGATGAAACGTGAGCAATAAACTAGCCCTCTTCCACCTCCGCCTCTGGTGATGAAGGTGGAGAGAAATCCTCCTGTCACTGTCCCTCTATATTATATATAATATTTACTATTAGGTAGCCGTCACGCCGCTGTCACGATGCCAGTGCTGATGTTAATCCCAGTCCAGACCGCGCTCAACTCCAAGCCCCCCTGCTCACACCCCGGTCCGCCGAGAAACACCCCTTTTAGATACAATTTTAATGTTTTTCTTTTTGGGCAGAGTGCTGCTGCGTCTAACCCTCCAGCAGGTTGGACTACTGCAACGACATCCAGAACGCTGCTGCTCCAGTCCCGGCTAGAACCAGGAAGTGCCACCACATCAGTCCAGTTTTCCGGTCTCTGCACAGGCTGCCTGTCGCTCAGAGAAGACGTTCATCCACAGTCTTCCCTCAAAGTACGTTACGGTCAGAACCCTGCAAATCGTGCTCTACAAATGCACTGGCCTCGTCATTAAGAGCATTGTGCTGAGCGTGCTCCCTCCTAACCTCTAGGCCATTGTTGCGGGGGAGATCGGGGAGACTAATGAACACTTGAGTTTGACAGCGACATGCCTATTAACAAGCGTATTGAACCGAAGCATGAATGAATCTCGCTGCCGCTTCCCTCGCTCGCTCTAATGAGGACCGTGACGAGCAGCTGGTCCTCAGGGGGGGGGGCCCGCGCTGGTCCGGCCCTACCCCCATGAAGCACCTCTCATCCTGGGATCAAAGTGGACATGTCGGCCCCTCCCTCGCCCGGCGCTGGATGCTGCTAATGACCTCAGGTAGTAAAGACCGCGCCCCCCCGTCTCTCTCCGGATCGTACCGTCTGTAACGGGCTGATAACGGCTGAGGAGAGGTGGATTCACAAACTTGAATTGGATTTAAGTACTCGCCGATACCGAATACCGATACGACAAGGCATTTTCTTCAACATTCTTACTTTTTTTTTACAGCAGATTGGTTTGTAATTAGTAAATTTACTCATGTACATTTCCTTAAGTAAAGTAGGCGACACATTTAAGAGCAGGTATATAGAATTGTGCTGATGCCATTTATTTATTTTATTTTCATTCAATATAATTTTTAATTTGTATTGCTCTGTCCATCATAGACAGAAAAGCCCATGTCCAAAATCTCCCAATGCCTGAGCTTTATTCATTTATGTGTTTTTATTTAACAATAGTATTGAGATGTTACATTTTCGTAAAGACGAAAATGTAACGTAAAGATGAAAATGGTCTCTTTTCGTCTGTACTTCAGCTCTGTGTAGATTTTCTCGCGTGTTTTGCAGCAACTTAGCGAGTAGCTACAGCGTTTCCATTGTTCTGCTGCAGCTCATTTTGGCACAATATAAACATGCTGTATGTCTTTAATTTGGACTTTTTAGTCGCTGTTTTTTTTTTTCAGATGAATAAAACCCTGGGCATAAAACGGCGTCAGAATGGCCAAAACTGCTAGCCGTGAGTTAGCATCGTTAGCCTGTATGTTGTAAACACTGCAGACGCTGCAGCACGAACATTTAGCTCTGGTTAAATCCAGCTCAGACTCTGGATTAGAGAGCGCAGTCTGTAATAAAGTCAGCTCTATGTGGATTATTGTATTTACACTAAACAATTCTCCAGTTTGTTGCTTCTTCTCTCCTCAGCTGAGAGCTGCGCCTCGTAGCTGCGCCTCGTAGCTGCGCCTCGTAGGTGCGCTGGCCGCACGTTAAATCGGTTTCTGGTATCGGGACCTCATGAATGAGTATGAGAACAAGCATGTGGTATCGGCCCGATACCCGATGCTTGTATCGGTATTGGTGCATCCCTAGTTTCAACAAAAATGTTGAAAGGGCCCAGAGCTGCTCCTTTCTGTCCTTCTGTCTCCTTTTCTCGATTATTGCAAAAATAATAATCACCATTATTATATCATAATTTTATTTTAGTCATAATTGAAATCACGATTATTGCTTTTTTTGATACATTTACTTATTTATCTATTAATCAAAAAACTATGCTGATATTTTCTGTTTTCTGAACAGTCATGAAAGTACAAATTGAGGAGAGGTCTCTGTTTCACACCTGCCCCCTGCTGGCCAGCCCTCACACCTGCGCAAGTAAACTGAGCAGCGCGGCCTGATGACATCATCACACGGCGCTGTTTAGCACTTTTATGTCAGGCAAAAGCATGAGCATGGCACGTGAAATGCGATGGGGAAAAAAAATCCCAGCGCCGTGAAATAACGCAAGTCTGCTTTGCAAAAAAAAACTAAAAATTGTGAAAAAAAAAAAGGAATAATTTTTTGTCATTACGCTAATTTTGTAATCGTTAAGTGTATTAATTGAAATCGTAGTTGAATTTCGATGAATTGCACAGCCCTACACCAGCATTTACTGTTTTGATTTATTTATCTTTCTAATAGAGGCAGATATATTGCCTATTGTATTTATATCAAGACAGTGTCTATAAAACCTGTTATATCATTATGTATCACTAAATAAACCAAACCCAAATACTTTTCCCAAACAAACCCTAAAGTATTTTCTTAACTTTCGCCTTCACAGCTTTCCCTTTTCTAAACTTTTCTTGGCCATTTCCAACTTCTGGGCCTAACCTTGACCAGTCCAATACTGTCCTGTCAAACACATGTGATGGTAAAATAGCCGGGAACCGTCCGACATCATAGACACGAATCAGAAAAATAAACTCTAGATTTGTTTTCCTCATACATTTGCATTGCTAGGAGTTAAACTAGCATAAGCCATGCCTTCTCGTTCCAAACGCACATTTAGTGAAATGGGATCATGAGTTGCCAGGCGTTCAGTATCGTCTCTTCATCATCCGCACAACCAGAGCCAGAACCAGAGGCCCGGCCCACTCAAAGGGGGATCAGGACACGACGAGGGCGGCCGGGAAACAATGGCTTCCCCACAACAAGCTGCAGACACAGCTTCACGGACTATATCGAGAGAGAAGCCAGCGACACACGCTTTGTTATGAGACAATGGACAGAACGACTGGGATGACTTCCAAAAAGGAAACCGTCACAATGAAGGCGGCTCCGCTTAAACCAAACTTCTCATTCCATTTTCATCTCTGCACAACACGTCTTAAACACACCAGCCTTTAGGATCTATTCAACAAGAGGTAACACTTTATTTTACACTACCTTGATACAACTAAATCCAGCTCAATTTAGTAGAGTGTAATGTGCCATGTAACAATGTGTAATAACTATGCAGCACATACACAATGGAATAATGTGTATTAGTACTTTACACAGTGTAATAAGACAAAAGACCCTGAGGGTTAAGACTTAAGGTGAGGGTTAGAGTTTGGGTTTAATGTCTAACTACATTATGTACTAAATTTACAGTGCAGAGCTTTGAATTCCCGCAACCCTCAAACGCCTGATACCTGTCCCTATGCTCTAGATAAAACACCCTGTAGATGTTGGATTAAATTGAATGAGGATTTCAACAACATCAGCGCAGGTCAGTCAGATGATTCTTTTGTAAACTTCTGTCATGATGCTAAACTCTGACTGTGTTAGCCACTAATGCTAAACTCTAACTGTGTTAGCCACTAATGCTAAACTCTGACTGTGTTAGCCACTAATGCTAAACTCTGACTGTGTTAGCCACCAATGCTAAACTCTAACTGTGTTAGCCACCAATGCTAAACTCTAACTGTGTTAGCCACCAATGCTAAACTCTAACTGTGTTAGCCACCAATGCTAAACTCTAACTGTGTTAGCCACCAATGCTAAACTCTGACTGTGTTAGCCGCTAATGCTAAACTCTAACTGTGTTAGCCACGAATGCTAAACTCTAACTGTGTTAGCCGCTAATGCTAAACTCTAACTGTGTTAGCCGCTAATGCTAAACTCTGACTGTGCTAGCTGCTAATGCTAAACTCTAACAGTGTTAGCTGCTAGTGCTAAACTTTCACTGCCTTATCCGCTAATGCTAAACTCTGTATTAGCCGCTACCTGTTTTGGCTTCTGCTTGTTGTGTTTACATGGTGAGGGGTGTGCTAGGGCGAGGCGGGGGAGGTGTGGCGCTCATCTGCTTCTGCGGGACAAAGCTAGCTCACTATTTGCGAAGGTGACGCATCTAGTGATGCATTCAGGGCCACAAAATGAAGCAGCTTTAAAAGGTGCATTATGGAACTTTTATGTAATTTTTTTATTATTATTAATGTGTATTTGACCTTTTAGTGACCCCATAGTTAGCACGTGGCCTTCACTTTGCATAACAGTGGCCTCTCTGATGCTCAAAGATCAACTGAACAGCAGCTCAAAAGAACGCTGTCGTCGGGAGGCTCATCTCACCTGTCTGTCCGTGAGCGTGTACAGGTGCTGCTTGTCGGGGCTGAACAGCAGGTCTCGCAGGAGAGCGCTGCCGCCGCTGCTCACCATCACCTTCTCGTACAGCAGCGCCGGGCGGGACGGGCTCACCGAGTTCACCAGGAGCTGCGGAGACGAGAGGGGCTCAGGTCAAAAACACAAACTGCCAGACAGAGCGAGAAGAAGAGTCACACGCACAATCAGCCAAACACCACATTTTAGGGACGGACGTTCTTAACAAGATCCATCGTCTGCTTTTTCAGCGTGGCAACAGAGGGAGAAAGAAAGAGCGAGAAGAGAAGCCGCGCAGACAGTAGAAATATGGCGGTGATTTTGTGGGTAATGATCCCAGAACAAAGATCTGTTCCAGTTACAGATGGCTCACTCCGGCTTTAACACAGAGAGGAGATGAAGAGAGAGCAGCTCAGGCCAGACACTGCAGGTGAACAAGGGGGAAAATAATACTAGATATTCAAAGACACCGCTGGAAGACACCTGTTGTAAAGGAGGGGGGGGGGGGGGGGGGGACGGAGGAAGAACAGGCAGACCCCTCCCTCCCTGTCTCAACTGTGTCGAGTGGACTCTAATGGAGTTCAATAGCACTAGGCACATTCCTGACTGTGAGGTGAGGGGCCCCCAGGCTGTCTGTGTGTGGGGCCCCGGTGAAGAGGGACTCCACAGAGACAACAGAGGGGAGGATCAGAGGTGATGAGGGGAGAGGAGGGGGGTGGGGGTGGGTAATTACTGCTGTGAGAGAGAAGTGAAGCGCGATAAGTGAAGTGTCTTGCCCCAAAACACAACATCACGGGAGCGACTAGGACGGGAACGGAACCATAGATCGACCAAGCTCCTGCATTTCGTCTAGTTTACAACGTTCCTGTTGCTACACTTTTAGCCATGCTACCACAACATTAGCGTCATGTTGCCATTATGCTAACAATGCTAACAATGCTACCAGTAATACTATTTACGCCACGGCACTATTGTTATTTGCGCCAATGGTTTGAGAGTAGCAAAACTTGTTATAAAGTTCTCAGAAATCATGAATGAATGTACAGACCCTTGGAGATTCTACTTTAGATGGCTAACTAGGCTTTGCTCTAAATGTAAACGATGGTTGTCAACAGCTGAAAAGCACCTAGATGGTTCATTTGCTATGACTGGTGGCTAGTGCTAACGGCTATAGGAAAAATACATTGAGCAGGCTAGCAGATTCTGAAAGGTCTCGTCACTACCTTGGCCATCCCGGAGGCACGATCCGTCCGGAGGTTCTATGCAGCGCCTGGAGGCATTCAAGTGACTATAGGTGAAATATAGTTCAATGGTTGAAATGCGAATGTTTGATGATGTTGCCAATTACTATTTAAAGGGACTACATGGAGTTTAAAAACATTTAAATGATGTATTTTCCTCTCCCTCCGTGTTCCAGCCATGTCCTAATGTGTAGAATGAGCTCAGACCTGTTCGCCACAACTGCCTCTAAAATCCTGCACTGTCAAAACTCAGAAAGAAGTGCCGTCGCACGAGCTTAATATAGAAGGTGCAGTTACACGTATGACCTGAGGTGGCAGTGGTGAGTATAAAATGGCGAACTTGCTTCAGGAAGGGTAAATTGAAGCCCTAAAAGTGATATGCAAGAGTAAGATCGAGGAAACAAGAAATATAACATGAACGCGCAGCATAGGCTCAGAATTAAGAGGAGTTAATGATTTAAAAAATCGAAAATAAAGTTATTTTAAAACTAAAATTAAATATGTTTCTCCATTTTAATGTTTTGGGTCAGTTTGCTCTCACCTGGAAACAAATAAATTATGCAATATTTACAATATGGAGTGTATATTCACTGATTTATCGTTTCTCCTGAGGGAAATTGTAAAAAATGCATTTTTCTCACATTGTGGTGAGCACAGATATATCCCAAAGAGGACAGAGAAGGCAAAAAAGAGCAAAAAGAAAGACTTGTGCATTGATTGTGAGCTCCTTAAAAGGGCAAGATGCAAGTTAGCCCTTTTATACTCACTACTGCCACCTCAGGTCATACGTGTAACTGCAGCTTCTATATTAAGCTCGTGCATGACAGCACTTCTTTTTGAGTGACAGTGCAGGATTTTAGAGGCAGTTGTGGTGAACAGGTCTGAGCTCATTCTACACATTAGGACATTGTTGGAACATGTAGGGGGAGGAAAATACATCATTTTAGCATTTTTAAACTCTGTATAGTCCCTTTAAATGTTCACATTTCACCTAGTCACTTGAACGCGTCTGGGCGTTCGCTGCCGACGCTAATGCTAGCAATACAAAAAAAAGTATTCTTGTCATCAATTAAAATCACCGTACTCAACGTTATAATTAAAAATAATGTTTAAAACAATAAGTATCGTGTTTATGCCCATATTTAGAACTTCCGGACAGATCGGGCCTCCGGGACGGCCAGGGCGGTCACACGTCTCTCGGACGAGCCGACTTGTTAACTGACCCCATACATTAGGATCAAACTCTACTTCTCCTTTTTATTTCTATGATAGCCTCGACCCACTCAGGTACTCCATTGAAAATCACCAGCTAGAACAGTTATTTACCACATTAACCTGTCTCTAAGGTATACTCATTACCTACCCCATTCATCCCTATGAAATAAGCAATGATCAGAAATATGCATGGACACCACTTCCTACGCACAAATATGAATAAAATTGATTTAACTGATCAGAAACTCACTTAAGTTGTGCAGAAGTTGCAGAGTTAAGGAATAGTTGTGGAGGAAATTGTGGATTATTGGAAAAGTTGCCACGCCGGCCTGATGGCTTTGGCCTTACACAACGCACAAACTTCTGGCGGATTCGTGAAATCGAAGTCCAGGCCCTTAGAGGAGACGGCCGGGAGTCATTTATTTTATTAATATCTCAGGATCCGACCATTACCTTTTACTGAAAATCAATCGCCTGGTGGTTCTGTCGTCCATCATTGACGCGCCGCCATTAAAACACCGTTCGCACAAAGAAATCTATTTTTATATTTCACAAAGGATTAGCTACGAGCTCCCTTCCGCCGGCCCCATCCATCAACGGCGTGCTTCAAGAAATAATGTTCGAGTATCAAATCCAATTACCGCCGCACTTCGTCTGCGCTCCGCACGCGACGCTATTTTTGGACACGTTTCGGAATTTAAGCAGATTTTGCAGACATGAATTATTCAGGGTGTAATCCTTTCAAATGGGCGAGGTGAAGGATGTGGGCGTCTTAAAAAGGACAAATTAAACTAAATGTGGAAGAAACATTTGAGAAGCGCGAGTGCAGAGCTCGATCAAGGGCTGACCCTCAACGGCAAAAGTCAATCATTTAAATCGATTTATATCTGATCAGTTATCCTGTAGCACCAGCAGCTTTTATACACGTGTGTTTATACATGTGTGTTTATACATGTGTGTCTTTGGCCACGTCATGTCCTTTTAGACAAACTTTGGAAATGGAAAAGCCTAGTTTAATTTGATTCTGATCATTATCATGTATTTACCATAAATTCTCTAATACTGGCCTGTATTCCATTAGTGGCCGGGTCTCTAACAGAGGCCGGGTTCGCGGCTGGCGGAGGCAAATTAAAGCCGGTCTCTAAAACTAGCGGTAGAAACATCCCCATGTTAGGAATTTGTCTCATACTGGTGTAAATGAAAACTCACGTGCAGGAAGTAAACAAACGGGAACCCGGGCCGAGGGGGACGCTGGCGAGGAGCTGATCCCAGCGTAACTTTGACACTTTTCAAACCTCCTGTGACTATTTGTAGAAACAGGGCAACAAATATTGTGTGACCCTCCAGGGTTTTCATAAAGTCACCATCGCGTCCTCAAAGCACGTCCAGCTGCTCCGTGTGCAGGTCAGTCCCACGCCTCAAAATAACTCCTCCCATCAGCGCGAGCGTCTCGTCTTCTCTCGGGTCAGTCTCATGATCGATCACAAACACAAACGCTCTGTCTAAACTCGCCTTTTACACAAGATAACAACAAATAATCCGGCCCGCGGTAAAAACGAAACAGAAACCTGCAGTGACATCGATGTCAAAGCTCCGCTAACAGCAACGAAACACTTCCTGTTGTCCCGACAAAATAAAAGGCGTCAATGTTCCAGCCGCTGGGAGAGGGTTTGCAATGTTTTAGGTTCAAATGGACACAAATCTCGTTTTTCTTCGTTTTCCTGGTCGTCCTTTTTAAGAACAGAACAAATAGAAATAAAGGCCTGTCTCTAATTGTGGCCTGGTTCCAATAAAGGCCTGGTTCTAGATGCCCTTGAGTAAATAAAGGCCCCGGTCTATATTAGAGCATTTACGGTATTCATGTTTTAAATCAGAACATGTGCAATAGGGCGGTTCACAACATGATTGCATGAACAAAAGTTATTTTTTTACATTTTGCCTTGTTGCTATTGACATTTTGAACATTTGCACCAAATGTTGAGCCAATAAGACTTAAGTAAAGGGTGGCACACTTTTTCACACTCATCACTGTTCTAGACCAGGGGTGTCAAACATGCGGCCCAATCCGGACCCTGTCCTGTAGAGCGTACATTCCAGAGTATGTCTCAAAAAAAAAAAAAGTCTCTAGCCCACTCCTGTGCGGAGTTATGAATTTTTAAACCAGAATGCTCATTCTAGCCACTAGGGGGCATTAAATACAAAAAAAGGAAAGAGTTCCACATGTGTCCAGCACTGACATAATAAGAGCTCAGGATATGAACAACACATTATAGCCATGTTGTAAATGGACAGTCTGCCCCAAGGCTTCAATAACAGCTTACCAACACCAAGTGAATGAATAACGACTACTGTACTTTGAGGACCTTGTGACACAGGCTTGTAAAGTGCAATTCAAGTGTGAGCCGTTGTTATTAATGAAGCTACAGTCAAGTTGGGGCTTTGACCAAATCACAGCTCATTATTATTCATTTATTGGAAACATTTTCTCTATTATATGCGGCCCGCGACCCAAAATGAGTTTGACACCCCTGTTCTAGACCGAGCTAATAAGTTAAGTTATACTGTATTAATCTCTGTAGAGAAATTAGTTCTCAGTGAGCTGCCAGCATGGGCCGGCGCTCGGGGACCATCTCCATGATGTGGGGCCAGGCTGGTGGTCAGAAACACCTGGCTGGAGGATTCACCTACTGTACATGTTTTTATAACCTAGCACTAACCTACTCAGACATGGGGAGAACATGCAAACTCCACACAGAAAGGCCCCGTCCAGGTGGGAATCGAACCTGGGACCTTCGAGCTGTGAGGCACGAGCGCTAACCGCTGCGCCACCGCGTCTATAATGTGCAACTTTCACAGGAAACAGAAACTTGAACGATACAAAGCTAAGTAGGTCAAAATAATCCCTCCCAGTCTCCTGTACTTGTACATGTAAGAACATTAAATCACCATAATCAATGACTTTGTTCTCTTTGAGCGGAGCAAACGTTGCTTTAGGTCTTGGATTGGCACAGATTGTATTTAATAAGAGCGATGCCTCTGTCTGTCGATGATGACCTTCAAGGAATGAACTTTCACAGAAGTGGACTGAGCGGCGGGTGAGATGCTCGTGGTTCTCGCAGAAGAAAGACTTGGCATCAAGTGTTTGGAGCTTCTTCCCAGGACCATGTGTTTGTGGGTCTGGTTCTCCGCACAGACAGAGCGGCACATGCTCAGCTCAGTGAGGGGGGTTCATTCTTCAGTGTTTAAGCACATGCAGCATTTGTCAACTTGTTTTTCGTTTTACTTATGAAGTGATACGTTTATATAGTAATTATCACGACGGCCTCGTTGCCAAAATAGTGAAAAAGTGGGCCAGCCCTAAATGTGCAGCAGTTGACTCTGGACTCATTGTTGGTCCAGATGCTTCAAATGCCATTAGAACAAGGCAGAAGGCAAAAAGCCATCTGAAAAAATTTGGTCCAAGTTAATTGTGTGAACCAGCGTAATGTGCACTCGTGAATCGTTGCAAATGGAGCCTCCACTTCTGATGAAAATTAAACACATTTTCACCACGCTGTTCCACAGGTCCCCAGAGGAGCACGAGGATCAGGAAGGCTAGAAATCTCGCGTTTCCGATTCAGAACTCCAAGTCTACCTCACTTTCTGTTCCAAACGTATGTCTGAAAGTCAACACTGTTGCAGATGGTGGGGCATGGACCTCATTGGTTAAAGGGGAGGTATTATTCAAAATCGACTTTTTCAAGCTTTACATCATGTTATTCTGTCACTCCCTCATTAAAAACATGGCTGAAGTGTTGCCTTGGCACATTCACGTGTTTTTGAGTAATCTGTAAAAACTCTGATGGCGGCCATTTTAGGGATAGGTTTGCCTGAGTCCTCCTAGGAACGCCCCCACCTCCTGGACACGCCTCCGAGCTTTCGTCACCAGCCGAGTAACCAACCACTGCTCCTCAGCAGAACCCCCTCCCCACTGATGCCACAGACAGCGTGTGGAGGGGGCGTGTCGGAAAGGCTCAGAGGTTCTTAAAGAGACAGAGGCCTATTTCAAGACATTCACTACAGCCATTTTGAGAGAGACATTTTATACAAGGCAGTTATTCTAATTTACTGCATTTACAGACCAACAGAAGGTTTGGTCACCATTGTAGTGTGATATAGACTGGTGCTATGGGACTGAAAAAAGCATAATACCCCCTCTTTAAAAAAAAAATAAGCGCAAGTCGGCACTCCTCCACCAGATGGCACCCTAGGAGGCCGCCTCGTTCACCTATCAAAGAGATTGGGAGTCCGACCCACAACCCCCCACTGAGAGGCTGGAGACAGGATCACCACTCGGCTCATTTTCGCCTCATAATTGCCGGGCCGGGGGTGAGGAGACGGGGATTTCGCGACTCTCGGCGCTGCTAATGGACTCGTTCACAGAGGAAGATGAAGAGGAGAGACTGTCCTCACACGTCTCACACAGGACTTCAGTAACGCTGAGTCAGAACGTGGTGGAGCCAGCGTCCTGTTTCCGCTCACTTTTCTGTTCACAAGGAAAAAGGACAATTTATACTTTCAGCCCAACCTCCAAACCCACTCCACCACCAAGAGCCAGGATTAAAGTGCACATGATTGCTTTTGTAATGACGACGTAGATGAAACTCATCTGTTGTAAGCAATAATCATAGTTTTATTTCAGTGAAGCAGCACTTTAAGGAACTTATTTTTATTATTAAGGTAATGACATAGTGGGACATAAAGTTCCATAGAATTCTGACTCACTCATTTCTCATTGATATAGATACAGACGGCATCTCGTCATAGAGGGGGGGCGTGGCTTCGCCGAGGGGGAAAAAAGAATCTTTAGAGAACCACAATTTTTCACTCTTTTTAACCATTTTCTGGTGGAATATGAACCTATTTATCACATACAAATAGAGTCAAGTGTAAATCGGGCCCATATGGATATTTTCTCACAGCAGATTGTTCAGTAGAAGTGAAAAAACGGCAGTTGTAGCAAGCGCTAGCTAACCGTTAGCATTAGCCCGATGCTAACATGTAGCATCAAGTTAGCATTCTCCGTTATTCATGTATTTATGGGCTGTTGAACCACTTTGCTCCTCCCCATGTCTTTGTATCATTATTTAGTAGAAAACTATGTTCATATTTCAGCGTTTGTTACAGTAGTTTTTGAATAATTAGAGAAAGTATAAATTTTTTCAAAAATGTTTCCCCCCTTAACTGTTTTTAAACATGACCATATATGGGCGATTCCGGAGATCTTTGGAACAGCCCATATAAGGTCATGCTCGAAGCAGCCAGAGTAGCTGCGGTAGACGCCCCCCGGTTGGCCCCATAGAGGAAAGGGGGAGAGGCTAAATGCTAGCAACATCTTTGGTCTTTTTGCATGACTGAGCGCACACTTAAAGACCACACAGGTACGCATCAACTCGTCTAAGCCTAGGTAAGAACATGTCTCAGTACGGAAAAACGGTGGCCTGTTCCTTTAAGAAACAGACAATGCTAACCAGGAACGTTAGCTTCATGCTACACATGCTAACATTAGCAACGGGTGTGTTTTTTTCACTTTTACTGAACAATTTGCTGTGAGAAAACATCCACATGGACCCGGTTTTGGCTCGACTTTATTGGTGATTGGTAAAAATGTTTGGCTGATTATCTCCGTGGTGAAGCTCCCTTTCCCCGTTGCCGTTTTGTTTTTGACACATTTCCTAATCCGCCTCCGAGGTTTTTTTTCTTCACAGCTGCAAAAAAAGAAAAAACAGGCCCCGAAGCCACAGACCGCAGCTCCAGACAAACAAAAGGCAAAGCAACAAAAAAAGAAAGAAAAAAAAACCTTCAACCACCGCTCCTAAATGTTTCCAAATGACGCCTTTAAAAACACAGCGACAATAGGAAGCTCGGACTGGCGCTGACAGACGAGCTCTAACGCCGTCTGGGAGAGAGGCGCGGGGTTTAAAAACGGCTTTTCAGCGGTTTGCAGCGCTTTACTGCAGTCCGTGAGTGCGCTTTTAATGAGACCGAAGGACGAGGCGGACTCCTGCAAAACAAGTTTACTGCCGGAGTGAAGAGAACAGCAGCTCCTCCCAAGCTCACCAATTTACACAAACATTTCCAGCGAAAACAGAATGTGTTCGGGACCGTTTCGATTCTACCTTCTGATCTGGTTACGGTGGATTAATTCTTGGTAATTTCACCATTTCCTGAAGAAGTGCAGAGTGAAATGTGGAGCTTTGTGAGCGCCCCGGTGAGAGCCTGTGGATGTGTCGGCTGGGCGGTTTCTGCAGCAGAGGGAAAACATTCCTCTCATGTCTGACCTAATCCTGGCTCTGTCCCCGCAGACCTCAGCGCTTCAGTTAGTGAAAGGCTTTTATTTTTATATATCTGCACAACAAACCAACAAACAAACCAACTGCTGCGTCTATTTTTACCGGCAATTTAGGGAAGCCGAGGAAGATTTGGTTTCCCCAGGAGAGAATCCGACACGTTCAAATGGAACCAGCGTTCATTTTGACGACATATTTTATTTTAGTTTTAGTCTTAGTCTTTTAATAATAATAATAATAATGCATCGGTTTTATATAGCGCTTGTCTGGACACTCAAAGACGCTTTACATTGCATTATTCATTCACTCCATACTTGGTGGTGGTAAGATACTATTGTAGCGAGTCAACCAGTCTGCGCCATCGGCCCCTCCCTCTCTAGGCCAGTGGTTCTCAAACTTTCGGAGCCGCGACCCCCATTATAACAGTTAATTAGGATCGTGACCCCCACCCGGGTCAGACCATGGGAAAAACAGGGACATTAACCCCTTTAACTCCCACCTGAACCGAGCACATTTTCTCCAGTTTGGCTTTACCCCAGTCCAAAAGCTTCTGGGGAAAAGGGTGTGAAAATAGCAACAAAACTGAGACGAAAACAAGGATGGAAATGTGACAAAAAAATGACAAAAAAATGACAAAAAATGACAAAAATGTGACAAATGTGAAAAAGATCCTCTCGGTTCAGACGGGGGTTAAGAGGTTAACCTATAAAACAATGGCTAAAACAAAAATGAATTAAATTTAGAACAAATAATGGCACACTGGTAAAACAGCATGTTTGCTACGACACCATAATAATAATATTAAAATATATATTTTATCTTTATGCTCTGGCGACCCCCAACATTTGTCTCGCGACCCCCAGATTGAGAAGCCCTGCTCTAGGCTTCCTGGTGTTACTAAACGGTCTCCCATCCAAGTACCGACCAGGCCCTTCCCTGCTTAGCTTCCAAGGTCTGACGGGATTGGGCATCGCAAAGGCGGTGTGACCATGATTAAAATGTAGTTTAATTTTCGAGATTTAGTAAAAAAAAAAAAAAAAAGTTTCAATTTTAGTCTAGTTTTGGTCGACTAAATTTGCATGTCAATTTAGTCGACGAAATTAAAGACTAATTTAGTCGACTTTGCATTTATAATATTCATTATAATCATATTTAATCCAGGTCCTCGACTCAATGGAGCCTCTCCCACATGAATAAAGCACAAACCTGATCATTTGGCAGTGAATTTACATGATCTGAGGCTCTTTCAGACGCTCAATAGAAGGTTGGCTGATTTTAGTCTCTCCTTTTCATTTTTATTTAGTCTTATTTTAGTCGACTAAAATATCTGGACATTTTAGTCATGTTTTAGTCTCATGAGAAACTTTTAATTTAGTTTTTGTCCAATTTTAGTCGACAAAAATATCACTTTGACTAAAATTAAGACTAAATATTTTAGTCGACGAAATGAACACTGAATGGAACAGTTACAGACAGAAGTTGACACGATGGGAAAGTTGTTCATGGGAACCACACCTTGAGGTGCTAGACGATGCACCGATCCGATTCTAGTATTGGATATCGGAGCAAATCCCAAATATTTCAATAAATATAAGTGAATATGGACATGCTGTACCTCATTGTGAAGCTCTGAACCTGGAGAATACACTCACTGCGCTACGTTTAATCTCCGACTCGTGATTTATGGCTCTTTACTGGGAGACAAATCCTCGGGATCATTGTATTCCAAAATGACTGTCTCTTTTTAATATAAATCTTTAATAACGCCAGCCAGATAACTCACAGCATCTACTGACGCGAGCGGTAAAAGGCGCACTTTAACTTACATAATCTAAAATGACTATGAGACTGATATGTGCGCTTTGAAACGTGTTTGTGAATCAAATTTTGTGACACAGCTAATAAAAAAGAGTCTTCAACTGTCTGGCAAATCATTTTCAGTGCATTTAGCTTCGACTCAAGTGCAGAAAAGCTGTCACTTGTGTCGCCCGCTCTGTTGTTGGGCTGATCCTTGTGTTCGTTTAAGGGAGTTCTGGGTAGAATTCAGCCTCGCAAGTGAGATCCCGTTCAAATTGTTCACCTTAAAGGAACCGGCCAACGTTCTTCCAGACTGAGATATGTCCTTACCTGAGCTTAGACGAGTTGATGCGTCCCTGTCTGGTCTTTGTGTGTGACCGTGGAAGAGTTTGGTTGCTTCAAACTTCACACCCGTTTGGAGCCATAGGAATATACTGGGAGAGGCTAAATGCTAACAACTCCCAGTACATTCCTATGGCTCCAAACAGTCTAAGCTCAGGTAAGAACATATCTCAGTCTGGAAGAACTGTGTGCCCTCAGTCACGCAAAACGACCAAAGATGTTAACATTTGGCCTCTCCCAGTATATTCCTATAGCTCCAAATATGGCTGAAGTTAGAAGCGACCACACTCTTCCACGGTCACGCACAAAGACCAGACAGATACACATCAACTCGTCTAAGCTCAGGTAAGAACATATCACAGTATGAAAAAATGATGACTTATTCCTTTAAAGATACGTTCACAAGAACCTCTCGGTCATGAACGGCACATCTCTGACCTCTGTAAATGTACTTTTGATGGTCGCGCATAATGCTGCAGCTAGTAGCAGCACGCTAATGCTAACGCCAACTCATCAAGGCCGGGAGCGAAACGATGGTTGGCTCATCTAAAGTCATACAATGATACAGTCCACAGCTGGAGCGATGAAGATATTTAGTTCAGAAAAGTCAAGTGATCTTTGTTTGGAGATTTTCCTTCAGTTTCTTAATAGATCTGATTGATGACTCATATGTAATGAAAAAAAAGAAAAGATAAGACTTTACTGACCGATGGAGAAAGAAAGAACCATTAGCATTTTCACCACAGCAAGCCACTTTTAAGAAAATCACTTGGTATCGGATATCGGTAGATAATCAAACGACCATCAGTATCGGCATCTCTAACGGTTGACTCGTCCATCTCTACGGTTTATTAGACACTGGCTCTTATTGATACCATTTTATTCATTATTTACCGTTTTAATTGTACTGCTATCCTCCTCCTAAACCTCCATTTATGTTGTTCAATGCGAGTCCATATTTTTTTACGTGAAATATTCCAATAGTAATGTCCGGGTTTGACGATTGAATGGATTCCCTTCAGTGAACCGTTCTCCAAACACGCGTCATAGAAAGTCTGCTTCTTCCAGCGCGGTTTTGGAACGAGGCCCTCTGTTTCAGGTGCTTCCTCCTCTCACTTTTCCAGACACTTGCTCAGCAGAAAAAAAACGAGGAAAGTCCCTGGCTCTGTAGTCTAAACCTGGTCTGAGTCTGGACTCTATAGAACGAGGACTGGACAGTTTCGCCCAACGATGCGGCGAACCATGGAGCCCCGAAGCTTCCACGCCTCACAGTCGTTTACACACTCTGTTTGGCGAGATACCCTGAGTCTCCAAGAGATCCCAAAGACCCTAGAGCTGGACCACACTGGAAAACGACCATCTTAAATGAGATCAATCACTTAAAATTGCTTGAATAAAAGGTTCTTTATGTTGAATTTGAGTCAGTTTGATAAAAATGCTAACACTACTGGAAAAAGCGCACCGTCATTTTCCGGCCTATAGATACAGACGGCATCTCTGGAATTGCACATAACCTGGAATCTCTAATTATTCAAAAACTACAGCAACACACGCTGAATTATGAATATAGTTTCTACTAAATAAAGATACAAAGACATGGGGAGGAGCAAAGTGGTTCAACAGCCCATAAATACATGAATAACGGAGAATGCTAACTTGATGCTACATGTTAGCATCGGGCTAATGCTAACGGTTAGCTAGCGCTTGCTACAACTGCCGTTTTTTCACTTCTACTGAACAATCTGCTGTGACAAAACATCCATATGGGCCCGATTTACACTTGACTTTATTTGTGTGATAAATAAGTTGATATTCCACCAGAAAATGGCTAAAAAGAGGGAAAATTGTGTTTCTCTAAAGATACTATTTTCCCCCTCGGTGAAGCCACGCCCCCTTCTATGACGAGATGCCATCTGTAGCCACTTCTTAAGTAAATTCAAGTAAAAAGTGTCCTTGCTCTACCGAGTAAATTCTCGTATGTTAATCCAGCCTTGAGAAACATAAGCATTCATATTACTAATTCATTTTTATGTAAATGTCTTACTTTTATGCAACTGTGAAGCAATTGCCTTGTGTATGACTTGTGCTCAAATGAACTTGCCTTTGCCTATTGTTAAATGAGCTAGCTTAGCGGCCCTGCTACTGGCTGCAGTAGCTCTGTCTCCCCCATGGCTGTGGCTCTTATTCAGCCAAGGTAACATAGATACAGATGGCATCTCTGGAATCGCCCATATATGGTCATTTTTGAAAACAGTTAAGGGGGAAAACAATTTTGAAAAAATGTAAATTTTCTCTAATTATTAAAAAACTACTGTAACAAATGCTGAATTATGAATATAGTTTCTACTAAATAATGATACAAAGACATGGGGAGAAGCAAAGTGGTTCAACAGCCCATAAATACATGAAAAACGGAGAATGCTAACATGATGCTACATGTTAGCATCGGGCTAATGCTAACGGTTAGCTAGCGCTTGCTACAACTGCCGTTTTTTCACTTCTACTGAACAATCTGCTGTGAGAAAATATCCATATGGGCCCGATTTACATTTGACTTTATTTATGTGATAAATAAGTTCATATTCCGGCGGTAGAAACAGCCTTTTTGTGACAATGTTAAGCTACAGCAGCTCATGAAACTCTTGGAAAACGACAAGACGCGCAGTAAACGAGAATCAGCTTGGCTTTAAAGCTAGCAGGCGCTTTTTTGGATCGTCTTGAAAGGGAAAAAAACAGACGAGCTTCACTAGTTTCTATGTAAGGAGATCCAGAGAATGCTATGGGGTATGATTGGACAATGGCTGTTTTGGGGTGGGGTTTTACGAAAGGTCAATTTGCTCCAATTTGGTTTCCTTTAGCTCGTGTGTAAATGCTGTCTTACCATGGGAAAAAAGAACAACGTAAACAAACTAAAAGTGATATGAAGACAGTAGAGACACAATGATAAAGACTAACTTTCTAAGCCCTAATTATGCACGTGTCCACTAAGCTCAAAGACGTGGGTTTCTCATGAACTGTTTGCTGCCTTGAACGTTCCGCTCTTTGGCTGAAACATGGTTCAGTTCCCTCCACTTTCTCCAGTCCCTAAATGGACCAAGTGTTCAATTATTGACATTTGCTTCACGGGGTCTGGCAGAAAGAGTGGTTCTATGGTGCTAAAAATAAGTGCCCCAATGCCCCCACCTGCAGACTGTTACGTAAGAGCGGGGCGAGTGAGGCGAGAGCTCACACTCCTGCCCGAGAACTGGGGCCGCAAGAATCTCACGACAGAACTGAAACTGAAATCCATTTTTCTGACACTGTTGACACTCATTTTTTGTCACAAAACTGGAAGTGAGCCAAGTCAGCCTTATTTGCAGAGCACCGCTCGTGTTCAGAATACAAAAGAGATTCTAAACGATCATCCAGACATGAAAACACACACATTTCTATTCATTACACGTCGTTTGGCATAGTCAGATTGTAAGATTATTATTACGTCAGGAATTTTAATTAAATTGTCTATATTTTTAGCAAAAAAATTTGAATAATAGAACCAAGTTTAAATGTATGCTTTTACTTTGTTGATATATTAGTATCAATGTTTTGGGGAGTTTTTGAATAAACCACAATACATGGGGAAAGCCTGTTCCGACAAATGCGTACTTTGGTTAGCAAAACAGCTTAAGCTTTCCTTTATTTGCATCTTATCTCCATTGAAACGGAGTTTAGGGAAAGGCAGTCCCTATAATATGTAGTTTCTACATTACTGACAATGTAATAAAGGAGCTTTAGCATCTGGGTGTATCCAACCTTCAGAAGCAGAAGAAAACCAAACTCAAAATGATTTAGTATTTAGCTCACAGCTCACAATTAAACAGGAATTCCCGTCAAATCTTCAAAGGTCTGCACTTTGTGGAATGATTTCTAACCAGGCTTCGACACCACCCAAAAGTGGTTGATGGTTGACAGCAGCAAGGCAAGGCAAGTTTATTTGTAGAGCACAATTCGTACACAAGGCAATTCAAAGTGCTTCACAGTTGCATAAATATAGGAAAACAAATACAATCAATAAAAACATCAACATAGAACTAATCAATTACAGTAAGAGGCAAGAGTGTAGATAAAATACTTTCAGTTATATGTATTTTTAAGTCTTGTTTAGATTCGCTCTGTCTTGAGCACTATTTCACTCTGTCTTGAGCGCTATTTTTAAGTCTTGTTTTGACTCGCTTTGTCTTGAGCACTATTTCACTCTGTCTTGAGCACTATTTTTAAGTCTGGTTTTGACTCGCTCTGTCTTGAGCACTATTTCACTCTGTCTTGAGCGCTATTTTTAAGTCTTGTTTTGACTCGCTCTGTCTTGAGCACTATTTCACTGTCTTGAGCACTATTTTTAAGTCTTGTTTTGACTCGCTCCGTCTTGAGCACTATTTCACTCTGTCTTGAGCACTATTTTTAAGTCTTGTTTTGACTCGCTCCGTCTTGAGCACTATTTCACTCTGTCTTGAGCACTATTTTTAAGTCTTGTCTTGACTCGCTCTGTCTTGAGCACTATTTTTAAGTCTTGTCTTGACTCGCTCTGTCTTGAGCACTATTTTTAAGTCTGGTTTTGACTCGCTCTGTCTTGAGCACTATTTTTAAGTCTTGTCTTGACTCGCTCTGTCTTGAGCACTATTTTTAAGTCTTGTCTTGACTCGCTCTGTCTTGAGCACTATTTTTTAGTCTTGTTTTGACTCGCTCTGTCTTGAGCACTATTTTTAAGTCTGGTTTTGACTCGCTCTGTCTTGAGCACTATTTCGCTCTGTCTTGAGCAAAAAAAAACATCCGGATTATTCATAATCTGAGACGCTTCATTTCACTTTAGGATTTCTACGCCAATTTCTACTGAACTTCAATTGTCTTAATGGATGAGGAAATACTCATAGGATAAACCAGGACATGAACCAAGTCAAAACGAGGACAAGAGAATGAGCCAAGACAAGGACCCAGGCCTGAACAAGCGTTTCCCTCTAAAGCGCTGCGTAATATCCCTTTATCACAGGCCTAACCACTAAAGCGTCCTCATCTCATCCGCCTCCACGCACGGCCGCCTTCGTTTCGGAATGGAAAGTCATCCAGCTCCAAGGACTTCCCGTCTTTTGTCACGCTCCTTCCTGCCCACTTCCTGTTCGGGCCACGGGGGTCAGTAAAGGCAGGACATGATGTGTTTTACCGTAAAGCAGTATCCAAAAACCGCCTCCGTGACACAATGACGCGAACACTGAATCACGTTTTGAACTGTGAGTACATCCACGACAGCTCGACAAGGTTCCGCGCGGCCCGGGAGGGGGAGTTTTCAAACCCAAAAGCCGCCGACAGCGAGGGCTCCGACGCACTGTCACAGCCAGGCTCAGTGAGACGTCGACGGATAGCACTTAGATAGCAGCGGGAGCTCAGTTTGATAGAGGAGACAATTAAAAAGCCTAATTAGACGCATTTCTGTGTGTTCACCAAAAAAAAAAAAAAAAACGATGCAGATGGCGCACTGTCTGTCTGGAGTTAAAACACACTTTGTAGGTTTACTCGTGGGACCCGGCGAGGGGGAGGAGAGGGAGGGGAGAGGAAGGGCTGGGTAATGATCTAATAGTGAGCCGTGTGCCAAGCGCCAAGTTGGAAACTCCAGCCAGAAAGAAAGGATCACTGTAACAGAAACAGGGACTGGAGGGGGATATAAGTGTGATTTTGAATCCAGTGTTTGGCAGAAAAGTGGTTCAGAGCTGTCCTCAGACGCATCCGACCAATTCCCGCCTTCACTGTGGAACGCTCATCCTCAAGCATCAAAGGAAAAGAGTAAAAGGATAAAGAAAACTTAGGCAAAATGTTCAATTTCTTTTGTGCGAACGCTGAACATATAGACCAGGGGTGCCCAAAGTGGGCCCGCGGGCCAAATATGGCGCATAGGAACAATTTCGCTGGCCAGAGGGTGACCTACTTTTGTGCCACATTTGGTTGATTCTAACCAGTGTTGTTTTCGTCAACGAAGACGAAAACGATATCTTTTCGTTGACGCCCCTTTTTTTAATGACGATAACGTAACGATGACGAAAATTAAATCTTTGGGGATCACATTTTGAAATGTCTAAAATGTGACTAAACCTAAAAGCATTTTCGTCCAAAAGACTAAGACTAAAACTAAAAGGGCTGCCAAAAACAACACTGATTCTAACTCTCTCCCATTCATTCTCAATGGTAAATATGGATGCAGTACACTTTTTGTCCACCAGCGTGAAATTGGAGGCGCTGTTTCACTCCTTTCGCAAAGTTAAAGGAATAGGCCACCGTTTTTACATACTGAGATATGCTCTTACCTCACTTTAACTCCTAAAGGTTATTGACGGAAGTGAGCGGGGAAGTCTTTAGGAGTTACTGCGCGGACGTTTTGCTCCTCGTATCATTACGCCTCACAATATAGTCCCTTTTTATCTGCTTATAAAATCGACACGTTACATTTCTGTGTAAATATACTTCGCATGAAAACACTTCACGTAACTTTATTTAAATAGGGAACACATGGAAGAGCTTGGTAGCTTCTATCGTGAGCTCTTTTGGAGCTATATGACATGTGGGAGAGGCTGCGTATGTGCTCCGTTTGCCTGGCAGAGCGCACGGACAAAGACCAGACGGGGATATATTAACTCGGCTAAAGTAAGGTAAGAACATATCTCAGTATGTAAAAATGGTGGCCTGTTCCTTTAAGGAAACACTGTGGTGGTGTCTTGGTGTTTATCAATCACAGAGTGTTGTAGCATCAACTTTCCCAGTTTTCCAACTTTTATTGCAAAGGTCGTTGACATCAACAAAGGTACATGTTAAAAATGGAGTTATGAAAATAATTTATGCTTTCAAAATAATCTAATGTGACATTTTCTTTGAGTTAGCAAATGTTCAACTGAAACTAGGATTTTGCCATAGTTAACGTTTGTTTTAATGTAGCATGTTATTTGCGTAGGTAAACTCAAATGCTAATATATACTGACAAAATAAATAAAGTAACTTATTTTATGCAATTATATGCGTTTCACACTTGACATTATCGGGCCCACGACCCACAGGAGACAAAAAGTTTGGGCACCCCGATATAGACAGTCAGGGATGCAGAAACTCTCTGTATTTTCTCCGATAATTGTGAAATTTGACAAACGTGTGAATGTTACTTTCTACCACATGGTCACAAGCGTCACATTATTCTGGGATAACGCCCACCACGTTTAGACAACATAGGCCAAAGTGTGCCAAATCCGTTTATTTTCCCCACATGCGACCCGTGCATCTGAGAACTGGAGGAGCTCATGATTACTGGTCCACACAAAACATAACAAGGTTTTAATTGACTTGTTTTCCCCTCAAGGTTAGGTCATTTCCAGTAAAAAGCAAAAGAAAAAAAGCGTCACCGTGTTTGTCCACTGCAGCCTTGAAGTGTTTCCAAGCACTCAGCTGGAATCACTTAGACGCAGCCCGGGTCTAAACAAGAACCAAACGGGACTAAATCTGGTCTAAACGTGGACGAAAGCAAGTCCATGTTCAGACTCGATAAACCAAGGAATTTAAAGGGATTTAGAACTAAACCAGGAGCTAAACCAGAGCCAAACCAAGGCAAAACCAGGATCAAACCAGGACTAGAGAAATGAAACGAGCACAATTGAAGTAGAAGGCGAGTAAAAGATCGAATGTGAGGGTGACGGCGAGATCAGAAACGAAAAGGTCACACCCATTACCATGTGACGGAGGAAGAGATGGACCTACTTCAAGATAAAAAGTCACATTCTCTCAAAAGGGAAGGTTCCAGATCAAACAGAAATTAAGCTCCATCAGATCAGAAGAAATCGATTGCGTCACGGCAACAAAGGAACGCCCTGTTTGGATTCACGAGATTTGACATTTCCATGCAGATACAGTGTTTCCTTGTGGTCTTTTTTTTTGAGAGAGAGAGAGAACGGAACTGCTCCAAACACCAGCAACATCTCCACCTTCCTTTCGAAATTGCTCGAATTGGAAACGGAAACACCAAGAGCAAGCAAAGCAGTGTATTTCGACGGGACGGTTCGCAGCTCCTCGTCTCCGGTGTTCCTCCTCGTTCTTCACGAATCGGTCCTTTGTGGAGCGACCCACCAGCTGGGCTCAATTATCCAACGTTGTACAGAGCAGTGCCCTCAATTTACACATCGATTTCTTTCATATCAGCGCGAACACTCCGGCAAAAACAAGCAATCAACACGTTTGAGCGATCAAAACTAGGCCTCAACCGGAGGGTTAAATTTAATCATCAAAAACGAGAAACTGCTATCAACATTTCTCTTTTTTAAGGAAACTAGGACAGAGTATTCCTGTTCCATCCATTTTTTGGAGTTTGTTTCCTTTTGAAGTCTCAAATCTCGTGTACTTTACCCCTTGTTTATACTGAATCCATTATGTCTCCGGTCCATCGTATCCGATCATTCCGACGGTCTAGGGACACTAGGGCTAGGGCTGCTCGATTATTGAAAAAATAATAATCACGATTATTTTTGTCATAATTGAAATCGCGATTATTCAAACGATTATTTGTTGCCTTTAAAAAATCCATCAAAAAAAAGACAAAAATCCAGCAAAAAAATGACAAAAATCCATAAAAAAAAGACAAAAATCCAGCAAAAAAATGACAAAAATCCATAAAAAAAGACAAAAATCCAGCAAAAAAATGACAAAAATCCAGCCAAAAAATGACAAAAATCCAGCAAAAAAAATTACAAAAAGCCAGCAAAAAAAGACAAAAATCCAGCAAAAAAAATTACAAAAATCCAGCAAAAAAAGACAAAAATCCAGCAAAAAAAGACAAAAATCCAGCAAAAAAATGACAAAAATCCATTAAAAAAAAGACAAAAATCCAGCAAAAAAATGACAAAAATCCAGCAAAAAAATGACAAAAATCCAGCAAAAAAATGACAAAAATCCAGCAGAAAAAATACGAAAAATCTATCAAAAAAGTGACAAAAATCCATTAAAAAAAAGACAAAAATCCATTAAAAAAAAGACTAAAATCCAGCAAAAAAATGACAAAAATCCAGCAAAAAAATGACAAAAATCCAGCAGAAAAAATACGAAAATCCATCAAAAAAGTGACAAAAATCCATCAAAAAAGTGACAAAAATCCATCAAAAAAGTGACAAAAATCCATCAAAAAAAGACAAAAATTCCATCAAAAAAATTAAGAAAATCCAGCAGAAAAAAAAGACAAAAATCCAGCAAAAAAGTGAGAAAAATCCCAAAATTAAATATTTGAAAAAAAAAATTTGAAAAAAAAATTTGAAAAAAGAAAAAAAGAAAACAATTGAAAAAAAAAATTATAATCGATTTTTTGCGATTATGCTAATTTTGTAATCGTTTACTGTTGTAATCGAAATCGTAATCGAATTTCGATTAATTGCACAGCCCTAACTAGGGCTGGAAAACTTTTCAACAAATGCTGTGACCATCTTCTACTGCCGGATCACAGTTTTTGCCAAAGTCTCTTGATGCCTGATGGGATTTTTGTCTTTCGCGATATCGGGTCAGGCAGGTTGTTCCGTGAAACATGCGGGTGTAAAGACTTTGGATTCATTTTTACAAACACAAAGGCGGATAAAAACATGCTGGATGGTGATTGTTGGTGGAGACAACAGCGCACATGTCTCTGGGGCTTCTGCCGTCGACTCCAAAACCTCCCGGGGCCATTACTATAACAAACAAATGCAGCGGGAGAGCGGGACAGCGGGGGAAATGATGCAACAAGAGCCAGCCGTGAGCCAACAGTCTGGCGGAGGGAAGATGGATCAAAATGTGGAGACCGTTTCGTCGCTTTCTGTCTGTATTTTCCCCCAAAAAAGAAATGTAAAATAGGAAAAAAATACATACGCTGCGTTCCAAATTATTATGCAAATGACATTTTTCGAAGATTTTCTAAATCGTCAACTCAAATGAGAGTCAGCATAATTTTCAGGTCTTTAACTGAAAAATCTCCCAGTGATAACAGTGTTTTTTTCAAAAATAAATACAGTAAAAACCTCAAAATCTGCTGTTATATATTTTAAAGCTTGTGACTAACTGAAAATGTGTTGAATTTGCAGCATTAGGAGGTCATATTTACTGAAATCAAAAGCTATTTCAATCAAAAACATCTCAACAGGTCAAGTTATATTTTCAAAATTCTTAAATCCATTAAACTTGTGAGTTTTTGTAGAGTTTCTGCTTGGATTTCTTTGCAGGATGCCAGAATAGCCTCCCAGAGCTGCTGTTTGGATGAAAACTGCCTCCCACCCTCATAGAAGTTGTTTCGTTGAGGCTCCAAAGGTTCTCAACAGGGTTGAGGTCAGGGGAGGAGGGGGTCCACATCATGAGTTTCTATCCTTTTATGCCCATAGCAGCCAGTGATGCAGAGGTTTTCTTTACAGCAGGGCATGGTGCGTTGTCATGATGAAGAAGATCTTGTTCGGGAAAGCACAGCTCTTCCTCATGGATGGTGATGTTTTTTTGTTTTTTTTTACCTTTTTGACACAAAAATACAATTTGCATAATAATTTGGAACGCAGTGTATAGGGTGGGGCGTGGAAACTCGTCACTTCGAAATTCTCAGTGTTCCTGATCGCAAATGGACTTGATTGTGAGTGGATGCCTTCAGAGAAATGGGGAATGCGTCCAAAAGAAAGACATGACCGACGAGGACCGTTTACAACCAGGAAATGTCAAATGAGTCAAACAATCTTTCATGATGAACTCCATCTTCTTCCATTCAAGATGGTTTCGATTAGGGATGCACCGATACCACTTTTTCTAAAACCGATACGAGTACTTGGATTTAAGTACTCGCCGATACCGAATACCGATACGAGTACAAGGCACTTTCTTCAACATTCTTACTTTTTTCACAGCAGATTGGTTTGTAATTAGTAAATTTATTCATGTACATTTCCTTAAGTAAAGTAGGCGACACATTTAAGAGCAGGTATATTAGAATTGTGCTGATGACATTTATTTATTTATTTTTATTTTCATTCAATATAATTTAATATAATTTATAAGCACTGTCCATCATAGACAGAAAAGCCCATGTCCATAACCTCCCAATGCCTGAGCTTTATTCATGTATGTATTTTTATTTAACAATAGTATTGAGATGTTACTTAAATGGTCTCTTTTCGTCTTTACTTCAGCTCCTGTGGATTTTCTTGTGTGTTTGTAGTAACTTAGCGAGTAGCTACAGCGTTTTCATTGTTCTGCTGCAGCAAATTTTCCCTCAATATAAACATGCTGTATGTCTTTAAGTTGGATTTTCTGAGGACTTTTTAGTCGCGGGGTTAGTTTTTCAGATGAATAAACCCCTGGGCATAAAACGGCGTCAGAGTGGCCAAAACTGTTAGCCGCGAGTTAGCAACGTTAGCAACGTTAGCCTGTATGTTGTAAACACTGCAGACGCTGCAGCGCTAACAACATTAAGCTCTGGTTAAATCCAGCACAGACTCTGATTTAGAGAGCGCAGTCTGTGATAAAGTCAGCTCTATGTGGATTATTGTATTTACTTGTCAAATGGTGTCGGTTTCTGGTATCGGGACCTCATGAGTACGAGTATGAGTACAAGCATGTGGTATCGGTCCATCCCTAGTTTCAATGTATTTTTTGATCTTCCAGATAGGGGACGTAAACTGGCCTGCGCACTTGCCTGATTTGGCTCCTGTTGATATTTCCTATTGGTTATCTGAAATCTCTGGATTATAATGATCCTGGAAAACCTACAGAACGACATCAATATACCGGTCAACAAGCTTGGCCCAAAACTTCGAAAAACGTCAGTGTATCGATAATGGAGGCCGACTTTCAAAGCAATGTCCAATTCAATCTTCAACGTTGCGTGAGAATAAGAATAAGAATGCAGTTTTGAAATTCATTTTCAAAAAAGGAAGTTCCCACGCCCTGCATAAGAAAAGTCTGATAAGCTCTCACTTTACGTACGAGGGTTTACAGCAAATCCCAGGCGCTTGAGCGAAAATGCATCTGTTGATCTGACATTTGACCGTTTTTCCCTGATCATTCCTTTGAGCGACGCGGCCCATTATCCGCGGCATTTCGTCTGGGAGGGCATCCGGCACGCTGATCTCTTAAAACGCACCCAGCAGCCCCCCCATCGCCTGAACTTTAAGACTTCCTCGCTTTTCCTCCCGGTCTCCACAGCCCTGACCTCTCCGCGCTCCGCTGCGCCGCTAACAGCCGCCATTTTGGATCCCCAGCGGGGCCGCCGTCGCCGGGCCTCCTCCCAACACCACCCCCCCCCCCCCCCCCCCCATCGGTCACGCAGGGGCCGTAATGAAACTATGGATTTCCTATCTTGCCGGTGCGTCTGCCGCGGCTGCTCTGGACGGCCGACAGCGAGGCGGAGAAATCAACAGCAGCTAATTAAAGCCAGAAGTAGAAGTTTATGGTTTGAGCCGACGCGGCGCTTTTTCCCTTAGACTTTTCGCTCTCGGTGAAGAAGAGACGGCGCTCGTGGCTGGGAAGTGCTGAGAGAGAAACCCGAAAATAGAATGGACCTGATGATGCTACTGGCGAAAAATGAATAATGTCCCAGTTTTCTTCAAAATCCCCCCCCCCCCCAAAAAAAAGTGAACACACGGAGTCCGGCGGCCAATAACGGAGCGGAATATACGCCGAAAATACCGTAGCCTCGCCCCCATTAAGTCCCTCCAACAAAACAAACGGCCCAAACAACAAAGAGCCACTTTCATCGGCCACATTTCAACCGTAAAAGAAAACTCGTGACGTCTTAAATCTATATGACTGTACGGTATGATCGTATAAGACGTTTCTAAATAAATGGTGGAGCTGAGGGGGGGGGGGGGGGGGGGGGGGGGGGGTCATGCACCTGTTGAGCATCGACGCCGACTCGCTGTGAGGGGGAGCTCATCGGGTCCCCGGGTCTCGCTTTGGGAAAGGGAACCGACTCTGATTCAGTGAAGTCTGACAGAGCACCGACCGACACGAGTCGAGCGTGACACCAGACGAGAGACGTCCAGGGACTGGGCCCCTCCCACCCCCGTCTCTCTCACACCCTTCTCGCCCTCGTCTCCCCCTCACTCTACCTCTCTCCAACTCACTGTCCTCTCTTTTTCTTTCTTTCACTTTCTTTTCTTTCTTTTTCTTTTCTTTCTCTCTTTTTCTTTCTTTTCGTTATTTTCCTTTTCTTTCTCTCTTTTCTTTCACTTTCTCTCTCTTCTTTCTTTTTCTTTCGCTCTTTCTTTCTGTTTCTCTTTCTCTCTCTCTTTCTCTCTCACATTCTCTCTCCCATTCTTTCCCTTTCTCTCTCTCTTCATTTATTTCTCTTTCTTTCTTTCTCTTTCTCTCTTTTCTCTCACTTTCTCTTCTCTCTTTTTCTTTCTATCTCTCTTTTCTCTCACTTTCTCTCTCTTCTCTCTTTTTCTCTCTTTCTTTCTCTTTTCTTTCACAATTTTTCTTTCTCTTTTTCTCTTTCTCTCTCTCTTTTCTGTCTCTCTCTCTCTCTCTCTCATTCTTTCTCATTCTTTCTCTCTCATTCTTTTTCTTTGTTTCTCTCTCTCTTTTCTGTCTCTTTCTCTCTCATTCCCTCTTCATTTCTTTCTCTTTCTTTCTCTTTCTCTCTTTTCTCTCTTTTCTTTCTTTTCTTTCTTTTCTCTCACTTTCTCTCTTCTCTCTTTTTCTCTCTCTCTTTCTCTCTTTTCTTTCTCTCTCTCTCTCTTCTCTCTTTTTCTCTCTCTCTCTTTTTCTCTTTTCTTTCTCTCACTTTTTCTTTCTCTCTCTCTTTTCTGTCTTTTTCTTTCTCTCTCTCGTTCTCTCTCCCATTCTTTCTCTTTCTTTCTTTCTCTCTCTCTTTCTCTTTCTCTCTCTTTCTTTCTTTCTTTCTTTCTCTCTCTTCTCTCTTTTTCCCTTTCTCTGTTTCTCTTTCGTTCTCTCTCTCTGGTTTACAATGATCATCCTGGAGAAAGGCCTGCAGAACAACATCAACATACCGGTCAACACGCTTTAAAGAGTGGACCAAAACTTTCCAAATCGTCTGACTCATTGCGATGACAATGGAGGCCGACATTTAAAGGGAGTTCTTTTCCAAACTTGTCGTCGAATTAAATCTTCAACGTTGCGTGACAGACAAAGAATAAGAACACAGCTTTGAATCGTGTTTTAATTTCACTTTCAAAAATGGACGTTCCCATTCCCTTCTGTTTTTTTCTCTCGATTTCTCTCATACTTTTTTTCTTAGTCCTTTCACCATGGAGAGAAGAGCAAAATGTGAAATGCTAAACTAATCCAAGAGTCATTCCAGAACATGTTTGTAGAGCTCTGAACTACAGGATTAGCGCTCGGACAGGATGAGCTCTAACTGAAGTTCTGATTTGAAAACTTCGGATCGATAGGTGGCGTCTTTGGGGTCACTTTACGCAGTTTGTTTGTAATCACGTTCTCCTTTTTCAATATCCAAAATGGCCTCCCTCCTCCTCCCTCCCCCTCGGTCGCTGTTGCCTGGTGACTGTTGCCGTAGTAACAGAGAGAGAGGAGACCTCAGACTGAAGCAGAGCGCGGGGATCTGCAGAAGGTTTCAGAGCACAACCTAGTCTTGTACGAGCTTCATTACTGTGCGAGCGAGTGTGCTGGGGAGACGGAGAGAGCAGAGGGGGGAGAGGGAGGGGTGAGAAGAGGTGGAGAGAGAGGAGGAGAGAGGGAGAGAGGGGGAGAGGAGAGGAGGAGGGAGAGGAGAGAAGAGGAGAAGAGAGGGAGAGGAGGAGAGAGGAGAGAGAGGAGGGAAGAGGAGGAGAGAGGGAGAGGAGAGGAGGAGGGAGAGGAGGAGAGAAGAGGAGAGAGGAGAGAGGGAGAGGAGGAGAGAGGAAGAGGAGAGAAGAGTAGAGAGGGAGAGGAGGAGAGAGGGAGAGGAGGAGAGAAGAGGAGGAGAGAGAGGAGGAGAGAAGAGGAGAGAGGAGAGAGAAGGAGAGAGGAAGAGAGAAGAGGAGGAGAGAGGGAGAGGAGGAGAGAGAGGAAGAGAGGAGGGGAGAGAGGGAGAGGAGAGAAGAGGAGAGAGGGAGAGGAAGAGAGAAGAGGGGGAGAGAGGGAGAGGAGGAGAGAAGAGGGGAGAAGAGGGGGAGAGGAGAGAGGGAGAGAAGAGGGGAGATAGGGAGAGGAGGAGAGAAGAGGAGGAGGGAGAGAAGAGGAGGAGAGAGGGAGAGGAGAGAAGAGGAGGAGAGAAGAGGAGCAGGGAGAGGAGGAGAGAAGAGGAGAGGGGAAGAAGAGGAGGAGAGAGGGAGAGGAGAGAAGAGGAGGAGAGAAGAGGGGAGAAGAGGGGGAGAGGAGAGAGGGAGAGAAGAGGGGAGATAGGGAGAGGAGGAGAGAAGAGGAGGAGGGAGAGAAGAGGAGGAGAGAGGGAGAGGAGAGAAGAGGAGGAGAGAAGAGGAGCAGGGAGAGGAGGAGAGAAGAGGAGAGGGGAAGAAGAGGAGAGGGAGAAGAGGAGAGAGGAAGAGAGGGGGAGAGGAGGAGAGAGGAGAGAAGAGGAGGAGAGAGGAAGAGGAGAGAAGAGGAGGAGAGAGGAAGAGGAGAGAAGAGGAGGAGGAGGGAGAGGAAAGAAGAGGGGAGAGAGGAAGAGAGCGGGAAAGGAGGATAAGGGTGAAGAGAGGGTGAGGAGGAGAGAGGGGGAGAGAGAGAGAAGAGGGAGAGGGGAGAAGAGGAGAGAAGAGAGGTAGAAGAGAGAGAGAGGGAGAAGAGGAGAGAGAGAGAAAGGGAGGGAAGTGGGGAGAGAATGGGAAAGGGACAGGAGGTGAGGTAGAGAGGGGGGGATAGGGAGAAGGAGAGGGGAGAGAAGAGCAGAGAGAAGGGAAGAGATGAAGTGAGGAGGGGAGATGGGGAGGAGAGGGGGATAGATGGAGGGCAGGTGAGCAGAGAGGGAGAGGAGGAAAGGAGAGAGGGGAAGAGAGGGAGCTGAGATGAGAAGAGAGGGAGGCATCTCCGAGTCACTCCTAAAGCCAGTGCACACTCACGGCGAGGCGTCTCTCCGGCACTGCGGCCCCCTCGCCTCTGGAGCAGCCTGCTGGAGGAGCTCAGGGCCCTGAGGGGGAGTGTGGAGATGTTTACTGTTCATGAACCAACAATAAGAAAATAGAAGGCTAAGGCGGCAGAGAGGACGGAGGTCAGGATGGCGTCAGCACCCGCTCTATTTTACCGCTAAACTACAGAGCATTCATCATGTTTAAAGGCAACATTTCCTCAAGGAGAGCTTCACTTCCTGTGGCATTACCTGTCCAGTCTGTGGCTGAAAACACGTAGTCGGTGGTGAAAACCTGTAGGCTATAGTGTCCGTCTATCTGACACATCTCCTACCTCTGACTTTAGAAAATCTGCCCAAGAAGCCGCTCAGACTCGGAGGTGATCAGAGTAGTCCGACTTCAAAAACAACAATGGCGCAGAGGATACAACTTTACAGTATTGTTTGCATCTGGAAACCTTCAATACAACATTCTTTGTAGCTTGTTCTTCCTCTACGATAGAACTCTCCTGTACGACTGAGATCGAGCACGGCGGCATTCAGAAAGCTCTTCATCCGTTTTCCTTTTTAATGAAGTCGTCCTCGTCGGTGTCATATCCCGTCTGCCTGCCTGCCCGGGCCTCTGCGGAGAAGCCGCTCTTGGCTCCGGATCGGACATGTGGCCATTTTGGATCGGGTTCCCTGCTCCCCGTGGGTTTTACAATGGAGAGAGGAGCGAGTGCCAGGAAGCGCGATGCAGCGGCTTGAATGTCGTTGATGGGGGAGTGAGGGGGGGAGGAGTGGGGGCTTGTGTGAAATTGATAATTAAGGACTGGAAATGAGCTCCCTGCGGACCGAGGACGTACAAACATATTGTCATTAAGAAGAACGACGAGTCCACGCATCACTGGCATAAGGGACGGAAGAATGACGGGCCATGGAAATCACCCCAACACATCAAAACAGGATGATGGAAGTGAGTACAAAATGACTTCCTCGATATCTCCG
This sequence comes from Gobius niger, assembly GCF_951799975.1. Classification (NCBI taxonomy): domain Eukaryota; kingdom Metazoa; phylum Chordata; class Actinopteri; order Gobiiformes; family Gobiidae; genus Gobius; species Gobius niger. The sequence goes on from NC_136875.1 coordinate 5,041,830, forward strand.
GCTCGCTAGCGACAAAACATCACGACCATCGTAAAAAAAAGCGTTTTGACAAGTCATTAGCGCAGCCTCCGAGGACTGTTCTAATGGTAAAGGTGCGCGTGGATTGTAATTGCATGGAACTAAATGAGAGGGAAGATAAACAAGTGTGCGCCTTGGGAATACCTGCTCAGTCATTCACATAATCCCCCGATGATACGGTCACCATCTGTGGGGCAACAATGCGTTCAGAAAACACCTCTTTAGGAGAAACGGCTCATTCATGCCGACAGAGAACGGCTCGTCCATCATCGCACACGCAGGAAGGCGCCGTTTTGAGCAAATAAAGGCGAAGGTGTGGGCCACGCCCTGCACTTGGTGATCAAAGTAGTCAAACAATGCGCAGATGGTCACTGGACGGGACGATACATAGGCCTGTCACGAAAACAAATTTGAAGTTCGATACATTGAGGTAAGAAAGTATCGCAATAAACGATACTTTCTTGCCTCAATGTATATTCTGTACTGTCTATGTTGCTGTAATTACTTGCAGTGTTTTTATACATTTCCATATTCTCAATTTTACAGGCAAAACTACATTTTTTCAGTTTTCAGGTTTTGGGCCAAGTTGGTCTCTGAACATATAAGCTTTCACCTTGAAACAGAAAATATGCCTAATCTTCACAATAACACGTTTAAACATTGCGCTGATTCATTGTTCCCCCATAGACTTATATGGGAGAATGCAATTTCAAGGGCCTTTTTCTCAAAACACATTTTTCTGTCATTGTGGCGACACTATGTCCACGTCAGTCGGACCTAAAGACTTCACATTTTCCAGCCTTGGACTGAACAATATTTGGAAGATTTTTTCAGAGGGATTTTTTATTATTTAATCCCTAAGCCCCATTTATTGAGTTTTGAATGTCAAAAAATAAGGCGAAAATTAAATTTGTACAAAATTTTCCACGAAAAAACATATTATTTTAAAACTAAACAAGAAATCCAAAATCCCCTCTGAAAAAGTCTTGGTAACTCATTTATCAATAAAATTAAACCATACATTTGAATGTAGCTCAATCCATTATTCAGATTTCCACTAAAAGATGTGAAAAGATGGGAAATTTGGGGCATTTTTAGGCATAAAACACCTTGTTTTTATATGAAAAGATAAATGACAGAAATCTTGCAATGTATTTTTTTCTCACATTTATGCCAGTGATCTACAGCAAAAGTTTCACATAGATATCTGTAAATATACATTTTTTCCCTATTCACCTGCAGTGTCTCGCCTTAACTATGGATCACATGTTTACTGAAGATTAAATTAATGAACATGATGTTGTGGCTCTGAGAGAGAGATGGAGAGAAAGGCCACGGTCTTCAACTTTACTGTTGTGACGTGACATTTTTAAACTCTGTGTTTTTTGTCACGCTGCTGTAACTTTTCCAGGTCAAGTTAGCTGAATCCCCTCCTGGAACCGCCACCTTGACGTGGTGGAGGGGTTTGAGCGCCCGAATGATCCTAAGAGCTCTGTTGTCGGGGGCTTCGTGCCCCTGGTAGGGTCTCCCATGGCAAACAGGTCCTGGGTGACGGGACAGACAAAGAGCGGTTCAGACGCCCCTTATGAGAGACCAACAGGCCTGGTTAGAATCGTGAGGCCGTCCCAGGAGGAGCCATAAGGAGCTGGAGCAATGTGATCTGGGCAGCTCCAACGGAAGCCCCCACGACCCGGCAACGGACAAGTGGAAGAGGAAGGATGGAAGGAAGGATGGATGGAAAGATGGAAGGAAGGATGGAAGGAAGGATGGAAAGATGGAAGGATGGAAAGATGGAAGGATGGATGGAAAGATGGAAGGATGGATGGAAAGATGGAAGGATGGAAAGATGGAAGGAAGGATGCATGGATGGAAAGATGGAAGGAAGAATGGAAGGAAGAATGGAAGGAAGGATGGATGGAAGGATGGAAGGAAGGATGGAAGGAAGGATGGAAGGAAGAATGGAAGGAAGGATGGAAGGAAGGATGGAAGGAAGGAAGGAAGGATGGAAGGAAGGATGCATGGATGAAAAGATGGAAGGATGGAAGGAAGGATGGATGGAAGGAAGGATGGAAGGAAGGATGGAAGGAAGAATGGAAGGAAGAATGGAAGGAAGGATGGAAGGAAGAATGGAAGGAAGGAAGGAAGGATGGAAGGAAGAATGGAAGGAAGGAAGGAAGGATGGAAGGAAGGATGCATGGATGAAAAGATGGAAGGATGGAAAGATGGATGGATGGAAGGAAGGTTGGAAGGAAGGTTGGAAGGAAGGATGGAAAGATGAAAGGCAGGGAGGATGGATGGATGGATGGATGGATGGATGGATGGATGGATGGATGTTAGCTGAACAACTCAAGTTTCCCCCAGAGTTCTGACAGTCTCCCACCTGTCTCAACAACTCTCGTCCGCCATGCTAGTCTATGGAGTCTCGTCCCATAGAAACTAATAACCAAAGTCCTTTCTGGATGACTTTTTAAGCGCATTTCACAACTTTTACCGCAATGTAAACAACAACGACTACGCTCGCCGCTAGTTCATGACTGAGTGACCGGGGCAACGCACTGTCCTCCAATACACTGAAGGACGGAACTAAAAGTCGGACCTTTAGTATGAAAGACACTAGAGGACGGCTGCTTAAAACCCCCCCAATTAGTGACTTTGTTTCCGAAAGCAGAGCCTTCGCCGCACACACCAACCGCCGCATTTAATTAGCGCTGAATTCAAGCTAAGCTCATTAATTAGAAAACAGCACGGTGCCCCTCGCTAATAACCAAAGCTAAGGAAAACACGATAGAGGCAGAGGAAGTTCACTTTGGCACACGACAATGAGCTGGAGGGGGAGAAGACGAGCGTGAAAAACCCACTCTGCCCGGAGAGCCGCTCGGGGAGGGGGGGATGCTAACGGGATTAGCCACAGGGTCGTTCCAAGATGGCGGTCAGTGGAGTGGAAGGCGGCAGACTGGGGGCAATGGGCGTACGCTGTAGATGTGAAGGGTCTAGAAAAGGCAAAGTAGGTCAGTAGGTAACTTTGTTTTGGAGATTTGAATTGGAAACCACCAAATTATTCAAAAATAGGTAATGACACAACACATTTTTTTATTACGAAACTAGACACTCTAATACAATTTATGTGTGATTTTGGGAGCTCTGTGATGAACAGAAGTGAAATAAATGACAATCAAAAACTTGTGAAAAGTCACGATCTGGACATTTTCATATATTATTGCGTTTCTTTTTGTTTTTTCAGTCTGAGGGGGCGTGGTGTTGCGTAGTGAACAGCTGTAAACCCGACACAGAGAGATATATCAAAACAGTTGAGATTTTAACATTTCTCTGAGAGTTTAAATGGTCAAAATCGGTCCAAGGACGGCTGAGAAACATCCTGTTAAAGTCGTCAATCCCAGAAAATGCACACGCCATGAAAAGCAAAACGTGTCAAGGTGAAAATTGACTTTAAAGGGAGATATTTAGGCATTTGCCTCTTCCCATAACGTTAGTGTTCGTCCAGAGAGGAGAGAGTTGGAGTTAATCAGAAGGGAGAGTGTCTCACAAAAACCCCGTTATTTCTGTTTATTGAAAAAAAAATTCAGTGGTTTTGATCAAAACTAGCCTCTCTTTAGCTTAGATTTCTCCGGAACCGAGGCACATAGAATTAAACTGTTTTCACCTACGGAGAGCTTAGAGTCTCATCCTTAAAACGAGCCATAGCATGTGTCGATAGCAATAACACAGAATACACTGCAGTGCTACAAATATCATGAAAAATGGTCGGGATTGTCGGCACTCAACAGCTAAATCCCCAAAACAGCGCAACACATGTGTTAAATACTGACTGAAGGTTCTTTGTCCAAAATGTTGCTAACTTCCTGTCAGGTAACAACTGCTTCCTGTCCTTGTTTATTTCTTAGGAGAGTTAGACGTGTCTTGTTGAAATCAATCTACATTTGAATAGTTCATGATATCATTTAACACAGGGCGTCATATTTAACCGGAGAGATGTCAGTATTCATGCTGTAAATGTGGCTTCTGACCATCAGAGAATAGACTTAAAACAGATGAAGAGATTCACCAGAGTAAATCTGACATGTTAGAGCCATAAGAACCATCTCCGCTCTGAATCATGTTGTCCATCACACACAGCAGCTTCTCCAGGGTTGTCCTCTCCATGACAGACCCAGCAGCCTGCCAGCAGCACACAACCCCACAGAACAGAGCACGAGCCATGTGACGGGCCTTTATCTTTTCAGTCTTCTCTCGCACTCGTGGTGATCAGCAGTTCGAGCGGTTAGAGGAGCTAAAAGAATGACTGGAGCCCGGGGACAGTGTATGGAGTGAACGGCACTACAGTGTGTGAGGGGCCAAGTGGGTCAGACAGAGCATATGACCACCATGTGACACGGCGGAATGTGCCAAAGGAAACATCAATACAATTCTACTATTCACCACCACAGCAAGCAGATACAGGAGGAATCTCTCTGTGTTCAAGCTTTAATAGGTTCCATGCCTCAGCTACAAAAGAAAGTAATGTATGTATAATAATAAAGTATCTGCCTTAACCTTAGTGTGATCCTTCAATTTGGTACCCTTTCATGACTCTGATGTCAAAATAACGTCAAAATAACACCATACATTAAAAAAAAGTTCTTACAACAAAAATCTCCTGTGGCTTTTGGGTCATTTTGACGTGACTCCAGTGGCTTTCAGCTTTACCCAAATCGAAAAGCTCCTTGGATTGGAGTTTACAGCCGACAGGTCAGTGTAGCGCCTCAATTGAAAGCTAAGACCGACAAAACAGATTTTTTTTCCCCTTGCATTGCCGCACCATGTTGCCGTGTCATCGAAGTTTTTTTCCCATTCAGTTTTTGTCACTTTTTTAGCGCACTTTCATCGCTTTTCGGGGTTTTTATTTTCATGTTTTCGTCACATTTCTACCAATGCTTTGTTGAGTTGAGTCACTTTGTTTTTGCTGCATTTCTGTCACATTTTTGGTCACTTTTTGACGCTTTGTTGTTGCGTTTTCATCCTCGTTTTCATTTATTTTTGCAATCATGACACTTTTTTTCCAAGAAGCTTTTAGATTTGGGTAAAGCCAAACTGGAGAGAGTGCGCTCGGTTCAGGCGGGGGTGAAGAAGTTCATTTTTGTATTGCGTTTTTGTTACTTATTTTGTCTCCGTCTGTCTCAGACAAAATTGCCATGACCTGTGGAGTCCCCCAGGGGTCAATCTTGGGACCCCTCTTATTCAACTTGTACCTGCTTCCATTGGGTCGGCTAATAAAACAGCAGCAATGTGTCGCACCACAACCATGCAGATGACGCTCAAATCTACGGCTGGTGAACATGGGCCTGTAGATACACTCTGTCACAGCATCGAACAGATCAGTTTGTGGATGCAAAACAACTTTCTCCAACTAAACTCAGACAAAACTGAGATCATTGTTTTTGGCCCACAGACACAAAGACAAAGTGTTATCAGTCACCATGAGTCTCTCTCTTTAAAACCAAAAAATCAGGTTAGAAATCTAGGAGTAATCATGGACTCAGACCTGAACTTAAACAGCCACATCAAAGCAATAACATCAGCAGCTTTTTACCATCTGAAAAACATGGCTCAGATCAGAGGAATAGTGTCAAAACCAGACTTAGAGAGACTTATCCATGCATTTGTCTCCAGCAGATTAGATACTGTAACGGCTGCTCACTGGCCTCTCTAAACGAGCTATCAGAGCTGCAGAACATCCAGAACGCTGCTGCTCGAGTCCTGACAAGAACCAGGAAATACGACCATATTAGTCCAGTGCTCCGGTCTCTGCACTGACTTCCTGTCACTCAGAGAATAGACTTTAAAACAGCTCTGCTTGTCTACAAGTCTTTTCATGGTTTAGCTCCAAAGTACATCTCTGACATGTTACAGCCGTATGAACCATCTCGGGCCCTGAGAACTTCAGGGAGGGGCCTCCTGGTGGTTCTCAGAGTCTTCACGAGGATGTGAGACAGGCCTCAACTCTGACAATGTTCAAATCCAGGCTGAAAACAGTTCTTTTTGCCCGTGCATATGACGACTGAAAACTGCTACTGTGACCCTGTACTTTGTATTCCAAAAACCATCCATGTCTGACTCCAGACACTCGAAGCCTCACTTCCATATTCCTCGTTAATCCTGTGCAGCATGTGAGCCCCGTGTGACGAGACAGACAGCAAGGCATTCATAAAAACACGCAAACAATCCCTTCATTCAGCACCCTTTCTGTAAAAAACTGTAATCTAATAAATGCTAATCTGCCTAATGCGTGTGCGGCTCCGCGGCTGATCACAAATCTCTGATTAAAATCATTTATTCGCCGAGAGTCGTGTCCCAAAGGAGCGCACGCATTAGCCGTCTTCACAGTTTTCACGCCTGCTCTTTCCGTCGGTGAAAAGATATCCTCCTTCAGACAGACGAAGAAGAACAGAGTCTCGACGTGGGTTTACGTGGTGAGTGTGTGAGTGTGTCAGATGCCCACCCGTTCTCCAAGGCCAGCACAAGACTTTGCCAATTTGTTAGATCATCCTATGAAACATCCAAACCATATAAATGATTTTGCAGATCTTTTTCTCAAAATGTAACTAACTTCCTAAATATTCTGCAGTTTCCTCTTAAGGCGAGACACTGCAGGTGAATAGGGAAACAAAATAAATGTAGAGATATCAATTTGAAACTTTTGCTGAACATCACAGATATAAATATGAGAAAAAAATGTATGGCACTTTTTCTGTCATTTTATGTTTTCACATAAAAATAAGGCATTTTGAGCATTAAAATGGCTAAAATTGCCTATATTTTGGGCAACGAAATCAAAATAATGAATTGAGCCAGATTAAAATGTTATGGTTTTATTTTATTGACATATTAGTGACTAAGATTTTTTCAGAGGGGATTTGGGATATTTTGTTTAGTTTTTCAATAAACTAATCAGTGAAAAAATCTGTAAAAACTCAAATTTCGCCTGTTTTTTTGGTTTCAAAGTTGAATAAATCCGGTTAGGAATTAGATATTAAAAAATCCCTCTGAAAAAACCTTCAAAATCTTGTTAGGTCTCAGACTGTAAAGTTTGGAGTCTGTGGGAGCTTCTATAAGGGCTCAGGCTCTGCCCGAGTGCGGCTTCTCTCATTCAGAGAAAACCAGCCCTGAAGTTTTGTAGCGAGTGCTCATGCTCGGCCCGTTCTCCGACTTTTCCGCACCAGCGTCTCGTAGGAGGAAAAACACCATATTTGGGTGAAAGCGTCATCACGGGGCCCCTTAGCAGGACACGTGGATGTAAAATCTGTCAATATTTATGAATGAAAACCCGCTTGAAAGACGGCCTTTCTACGCGGCGCAGCAGCTACTTCCGGGTTGCCCCCACCTCGCAGACAAAACATCATAAAATAAACATCATCATTTTTATATCTGACATGAAAACTAAGATGTAAAGGGAGGAAAATAGATACAAATCTCCACTTCGACCACTGTGTTAAAAATCAATACTTTCACCTGCTGTGTCTCGCCTTAAACTGAATTAGTTCATTTGCAGTATATGCGACACTTGAACAAACTCGCACAAGACAACAAGTACATTCATCAACTGCTACTGCAACCACTCCTCATCCCGCTAACACTACGAGTACTCCATCCTCCGGAGCACTTGAATATTTACAGATGTGGACCTCACGATACCCGGCCTGTGTTTGCGTTGTAGCAGACGGGGTGAGTCCCAGTGGGGGAGACTTTTCGGTCGAGATGAACAAACGACAGATGGCGACGAGCTAAACCGTGCTAACGATGCTAACGATGATGGGCCATAATGGATCTCCGCGCTTCACCGAGAGCCGCTCGCACAGGGCATAATCATATTCACGACAAACGACAGCCTGTCAGTGGACGCACGCACCTGTGCCCGGACACCAGCCCCAAAGCATTCTGGTCCGAGTTCAGTCGTGGTCTGGGCTCGGGACATGTTGGAGAAAGCTATTTTAGAGCTGATTTAGTTCACTTGTGTCGTAAGGCCTTTAGTCTTCATGTGCATCTGGGATCAGGGCGGATTTCTTCGAGTTCCCGATGGGCGTGATGAAGTGTTTAACCTCTTAACGTCTGCCTTAACTGAGCACATTTTCTCCAGTTTAGCTTCAGCCAAATGTAAATGCTTCTCCACTGGAGCGTACAGAGGCCAGAGTAACCTTATTTGAAAGCTAAGACTTAGAAAAAACCCCACCACTTTTTCATTATATTTTTGGTGTGGTTTTGTCACATTTTTATTGCTTTTTGAGGCTTTTTCATCACTTTTTGTTGCCTGTTTGGCTGCATTTATGTGATCCACTTTGTTGCATTTTTTTTTCCTTTGTATTGTTGCCGTTTTGTTGCTTTTTCATCCCTTTTTGTCACTTGCTTTGTTGCGTTTTTCTCGGTCTTTTGATGCTTTTTTGGCTGCGCTTCCATCCTCATTTTCCTCTTGTATTTAATGTTTTTTTGTTGCCATTTTGAGCTTTTAGATTTTTAAATGTTAAAGGAATAGGCCACCGTTTTTACATACTGAGATATGTTCTTACCTAACCTTAGTCGAGTTAATATATCCCCGTCTGGTCTTTGTCCGTGCGCTCTGTCACATAAACGGAGCACATACGCAGCCTCTCCCACGTGTCACATAGCTCCAAAAAAGCTCACGATAGAAGCTACCAAGCTCTTCCACGTGTTCCCTATTTAAATAAAGTTACGTGAAGTGTTTTCATGCAAAGTATATTTACACGGAAATGTAGCATGTCGATTTTATAAGCAGATAAAAAGGGGTACTATATTGTGAGGCGTAATGATACGAGGAGCAAAACGTCCGCGCAGTAACTCCTAAAGACTTCCCCCGCTCACTTCCGTCAATATGAGCTGCGTGACTTGTACAGAGCCTTTTACAACAAGCAGAAAATATATTTTCGGAAAGTGCTGGCGCATTCCTACCTCATGGTAAGAAAAAAGAATGTTTGAAATGGGACAAGAAAACTTTTGATCGACGGCAACGAGAAGAAAATCCCCTTAGAGACGATGAAGCAGGTACATTCTTAGTAAGCACATTGAAGAACATGTTTTACTAAGGGTTAAATCTGTTTCTATTGTGACAACATGATCTGTAAGTGGAACAACATAAAACTTTCCCAGATTCTAGCAGAACGACTTTTAGGCCGTTGCGTTTGTGCAGTCCGTGTCCCCTGATCGTCACAGAAGGCAAGCCGTGACCACAAACGTCTCTCATCCGATGTCACTTTGAATCAAACAAACATCCCAGTGGCGCGGTTCACCTGAGCTTTAGCCACGTGGAGATGCAAATCGAAACCTGCCTCCCTCTTTACGGAACATCTGCAGTAATCCAGTCTGATCCGATGACTGGATCGGACTTGTCAAGTGTCGCTTTTCGGCTTAAAGTTCAGTCCTGTCTTGGATCTGCTTTAGTCTCGCTTTAATCTTGGTTTACAGTTGGATCAGACCTGGTTTAGTCCTGGTCTGGTGAGACTTGCTCTAGTCTCTGTTATAGACCTGTTTGACTTCATCTTGCTTCAGTCCTGTATTATTCCAGACTTTCCTCTTGTTAAAAAACATTCCTGAAACGACAACTCCGCATGTTGACGTCTTTAAACGAGATGAAGCCGGATGATCGTTGCCGTGGAGCCGCTGCAGCGCGAGCCTGTGCCCTGTGGTGAACTCTCGCCCGGGGGCCTTCAAACATTTACACAAAGGCCCCCTCTATGTGTGACTGTGTGCCTGACGGAGTGTGTGGGGCCCAAAACAACTCGTGGATCTCCCCAGGGACAAAGACGCTACCAAAATACTCAAATCACAAGGATTGGGACGGCGCCGATTAAGCCATTTCTTTTCCCCCAAATCGTTCTTTGATACAAATGACGCCCAAGTCTTTGTGTTTTCAGAAAAGCCAGTTGGCCACGCAAAAACATTCGGTCATTCCAAGGACTCTGGCGCACAGGATTAAGAAATTTGGTACAAAAAATATCGAAGAGCTTTTCAGACGACAACACTAGCAAGGAAGACTTAATAAAACACGTCCAATGTGTATGAAAAGTCTGGAAGAGGAAAGACTAAAACGTTAAAGCCGCCTCTTTAATCTGCTGTTGGGCGAGGAGAGCCCTCTCATTTCAAACACTATCCCGATCAAGCCTGGCTGAGGACATTGCTGACGGGACTGCTCTGGCGCCAATGTTCACAAAGCCAGGGAGAAGGTAGACTGAACAAAACCAAAGACATTGATGTATAGTTTTAAAGCCACACCATGTAACATTTCACCCAATAACAACACGTGTTTCCCGGTTACTGATCATATCCTGGTTACGACAAATGATTGTAATGATGACCAGAATAGTCATTTCCCCGTTTCCATGAGGGATATTTATGTTTCTCCAATGACAGAAACAAGAACTATCCAAGGAAGTGCTTGAAACTATAGAGCGCTGCCCCAGCTTCAGCGACAGATGTGAGGATTTGATAAAAATACAGATCAGGTTTGAGCAAAGGCCCAAAGTTTAGCCTGAGATCAGCGCTGAGTGCCACCGCGGAGTGAACTGCGATGTTTTGCTAGCTTTTACAAGATACAAAGTTTCAAAAGCCCACGGCGCCAGGAACAACCGCTGCCGGATCTGTTTGGAAAGTTGCCACATGCGCAGTACGTTCACAGTGGTGAGAAACCAGGATGCTACGTTTACATGGTACAATGTGGGAATATCCCAGTGAGACTGTCCTGGATTCTAATACGTTTGTTAAAGGAATAGGCCACCGTTTTTACATACTGAGATATGTTCTTACCTTAGCTTTGACGAGTTCTTTAGGACCTGTCTGATCTTCACCCGTGCCTTCAATCACGTAAACACAGCGCAGACGGCGTTAGCATTTAGCCTCTCACTCTCTCCTCTATAGCTCCAAAACAGGTCAAGATAGAAGCTACCAAGCTCTTCCACGTTTTCCCTATTTAAATATGGTTAATTTTTTGTAATTATACTTTGTAGTGTAACACTTCACGTAAGGCTAAATGCTAACGCCGTCTGCGCTGTGTTTACGTGACTGAAGGCACGGGTGAAGATCAGACAGGTCCTAAAGAACTCGTCAAAGCTAAGGTAAGAACATATCTCAGTATGTAAAAACGGTGGCCTATTCCTTTAAAGGGACACTGCGTAACATTTTAGACTATACTGTTGCCATTACAACATTAAAATATGCTCCTATTGACCAGCTCGACACAGAAAAATACTATTACTGCAGGGAATAATCGAAGAATGGATTTGGATGAGGACCTAACGTATTTTAATCTCAAATTCTACTGGCTTAAGTCACATCTCCATGGAGACGAGTTGGAGACGCACCCACTCCCGATAAACTGAGCCGCTCACAGTAAAAACACATGTTTGGGTTTGTACATTTATAAGGTCTTTTTCCAATGATGAAATGATCTATCATAAAATAAATGCTAGTATTTCAATTATATTTATAGGCAAAATTCTACGCGGTGTGTCTTTAAGTGTGACATCACCACTTCTGCTTCCGGGTCCTAACAGACCGGCAAACAAGCGAGAGAAAAACTTAAAAACAACAATCAATATTTCTGAAACTCAACGGAGAATTACTGGACCTACTTATTTCTCAGACTCATTCGCCAAAAATTCCACACCTACCGCTAAAAAAGTAATAAATACTAAAGTCGCTACTTCCAGGGTTAGCGTAGCTGTTAGCATTTCTCTCCGCTAACCCTGATGTACCGATTTTTTACTTTTATAGCAGTAGGTTCAGCATTTTTGGCTAATGGGCCTGATAAATAAGTCTGTTCAGTAACTCTCTGTTGAGTTTCACAAATATTGATTGTGGTATTAAAGAGTTTTTTGGAGTTTCTCGCACATCTGCGGACCCGGAAGTAGAGCTGTGGCGTCACCACTTAAACATACACCCAGGATATTGGCTTAACCAGGAAACTGACATCAGGATATTGATACGTTCACATGGACAAATGGAAATCTTAGTTCATAACCTGGATACTGCGCGCATGTAAACTCACTCATAGATACAGACGGCATCTCGTCATAGAAGGGGGCGTGGCTTCGCCGAGGGGGAAAATAGAATCTTTAGAGAAACACAATTTTCCCCTCTTTTTAGCCATTTTCTGGTGGAATATGAACTTATTTATCACATACAAATAAAGTCAAGTGTAAATCGGGCCCATTTGGATATTTTCTCACAGCAGATTGCTCAGTAGAAGTGAAAAAACGGCAGTTGTAGCAAGCGCTAGCTAACCGTTAGCATTAGCCCGATGCTAACATGTAGCATGAAGTTAGCATTCTCCGTTATTCATGTATTTATGGGCTGTTGAACCACTTTGCTCCTCCCCATGTCTTTGTATCATTATTTAGTAGAAACTATGTTCATAATTCAGCATTTGTTACAGTAGTTTTTGAATAATTAGAGAAAATGTTCATTTTTTCAAAATTGTTTTCCCCCTTAACTGTTTTCAAAAATGACCATATATGGGCGATTCCAGAGATGCCGTCTGTATCTATTGAAACATCCCTAAAAACAACAAACCTGTGAGCTTCCTGTTATTGGCTCAGTTCTGACTAACTTTACCGGGGGCGGGGCGTCTCCATGGAGATCTTGACAAAAGGCGGACATTTAAATAGGTTAGGTCCTCATCCAAATCCATTCTTTGACTAAACCAGCTGCAAAAAAACAGCCTTTACGGTGTCTTGCTAACAACAGCCCATCCAAAATGTTGCGCAGTGTGCCTTTAAACACTCCGTTTCATTCAACAGGTGTAATTTGAGAAGAAGGACTGAGAAAACGCACGCTTTCCTCAACAATACACACAAAGTCTGCGATATCTTCTCCCCGACAGTCCCATTTCGCGAGGCATTGTGGCTCGGCGCCGCTTCCTCCCGCCGCACTCCCCCCCCCCTGAATGCTAAGTGCACACGGACTCCTGTTTGCGACTCCGAACACGCAGTTATCAGCGCGCATCGCCCGCCGCCTCACAGGAAACACGGACGGCCTTCGGAAAAGCAGCCGGGGGTGTCCGAGAGCGAGGGGGGACGGGAACGACCGGAGGGAGAGAGAGGGGGATTCACTTTTTATTACAATTCATGCAGCTGTATCTGTAACACGAGACGGTCCCTTCAATCAACGTCTTTATCTTTCAGACTCTATTCAGGAAAAAGCATGAACCCATTCTTTTGCTCAGAGCGATGACACAGTGGGGCATGACAACAAAAGCACTTTCAATAGTGTAATCACTGGCACCACTCAAAAGGCAGCTCGCTTACTTAGAAAACTGCATTGAAACAGTTCACAGGCGACTAAAACGCGGCGGTTCAATGTTTCCAGCATATCGCGTCACAGCCTTTAGGAGCTGTTGTGTCTAAAAGTCGCTAACCCTGCAGTAAACAGCTCTACAAACTGGCGGAGGCAAATTAAAGCCGGTCTCTAAAACAGGCCGGGGCTTTTATTAGAAACTATAGCTGTAGAAATATTCCCCATGTTAGGAATTTGTCTCATACTGGTGTAAATGAAAACTCACGTGCAGGAAGTAAACAAACGGGAACCCGGGCCGATGGGGGACGCTGCGGAGGAGCTGATCCGAGCGCAACTTTGACACAGATTTAGCCACTTTTCAAACCTCCTGTGACTATTTGTAGAAACAGGGAAAGCAACTTTTCATAAAGTCACCATCGCGTCCTAAAATCACGTCCAGCTGCTCCGTGTGCAGGTCAGTCCCACGCCTCAAAATAACTCCTCCCATCAGCGCGAGCGTCTCGTCTTCTCTCGGGTCAGTCTCATGATCGATCACAAACACAAACGCTCCGTCTAAACTCAACCTTTACACGAGATAACAACAAATAATCCGGTCCGCGGTAAAAACGAAACAGAAACCTGCAGTGACATTGACGTCAAAGCTCCGCTAACAGCAACGAAACATTTCCTGTTGTCCCGACAAAATAAAAGGTGTCAATGTTCCAGCCGCTGGGAGAGGGTTTGAAATGTTAATTCAATATTTTAGGTGCAAATGGACACAAATCTCGTTTTTCTTCGTTTTCCTGGTCGTCCGTTTTGCTCAAATAGAAATAAAGGCCTGTCTCTAATTGTGGCCTGGTTCCAATAAAGGCCTGGTCCTAGATGCCCTTGAGTAAATAAAGGCCCCGGCCTGTACTAGAGCATTTACGGTATTTATCTCTATCACAAGTTTCATGTTTCACGTTTCCACCAAGGAAATGCCTAATCTGTGACCCGTTCACTGACAATGGCAATAAAACCAATCCTGATTCTGATTCCCCGAAGGTCAATTTGGTTCAAAGCAGAAGAACTCACTCACAATAACAGTGAGAAACAATACAATAGAATTACAAATCACCGATGGCAACTGGGATAAAAGAGTTCGGAAATCTATTTGTCCGACACATTTGTATAATTCCTAAAGTTCAGATTGTGCTGCAGAAGTTCAGCGGGGAGGTGTTTAAGAACACTTTCAGTTTCACACACGTTGGCCTTACCTTGTTGAGTTTGCCGTTGCGCGTGCCGACGAACGCCACCGTGTTGCCGCGGTACTCGTACGCAGCCACCGCGCTCATGCCGTCCTCCCGGTCCACGAAGAGCGGGACGCCCTCGATGGTGCTGGTGCCCCCCAGAGGCTGGTTGAAGTCCTGCCCGCAGAAGTTATCGTCGATCTGCAGCGGCTGGAGACGAGACAACACAGCAGGTCAGAATGTTTCACACTTTTATGGACAGAACTGAACTTGATCGAAGGGAACTCGATTCAATATTTGACATTTGAAAGTCGAAACAATGTTGTACGTGGAGAAAAGACCGTCAGGGCTGAGAGACTGGGCTGGTCAGCGCTGAAGAGGACTCTCCTCAATGACGTGATAATGGAAACTTTCACCACAAAACTACCCAGGACAGGTCTGGGGATGAACGATGAAAGGAGAGATCCATTTCAAACCTTTGCTGTAGATTAGTGATATAAAAATGAGACGAAAATGAGTGGCAAGTTTTCTTTCACTGAATGTTTTAGTATAAAAATAAGGCAGTTGTGACTAAAATTGCAAAAAATGTTGGTGACAAAATCAGAATAATGGATTGGTTTGACCGTATGGGTTTATTTTGTGACCTATTAGTCAATAACTTCATAGAAGATTTTGTGTAAGCAGTTCAATAGTGGTCGGATCTGTCATTTCAAAAAGATTTTTTTTCATTTTTCTTTTTAGTTCAAAGCTCAATGAATCAGAATGGGAATTTGATTTTAAGGCAAGACACTGCAGGTGAATAGGAAAAAATAAATAAATGTAGAGATATACATAAAAATGTATTGCATTTTTTTTGTCATTTTGTTTTCACATAAAAATAAGGCATTTTGAGCATTAAAATGGCCAAAATTGCCTATATTTTGGGCAACGAAATCAAAATAATGAATTGAGCCAGATTAAATGTTATGGTTTTATTTTATTGACATATTAGCAAATAAGATTTTCTCAGAGGGGATTTTGGATATTTTGTTTAGTTTTTCAATAAACTAATCATCAGTGAAAAAATCTGTAAAAACTCAAATTCCGCCTGTTTTTTGGTTTCAAAGTTGAATAAATCAGGCTAGGAATTAGATATTAAAAAATCCTTCTGAAAAAACCTTCAAAATATTGTTAGTTCTCAGCCTGTAAAGTTTGGAGTCTGTGGGAGCTTCTATAAGGGCTCAGGCTCTGCCCGAGTGCGGCTTCTCTCATTCAGAGAAAACCAGCCCTGAAGTTTTGTAGCGAGTGATCATGCTCGGCCCGTTCTCCGACTTTTCCGCTCCAGTGTCTCGTAGGAGGAAAAACACCATATTTGGGTGAAAGCGTCATCACGGGGCCCCTTAGCAGGACACGTGGATGTAAAATCTGTCAATATTTATGAATGAAAACCCGCGGGAAAGACGGACTTTCTACGCGGCACAGCAGCTACTTCCGGGTTGCCCCCACCTCGCAGACAAAACATCATAAAATAAACATCATGCGGGTGAGTTTTGACATTTTTATATCTGACATGAAAACTAAGATGTAAAGGGAGGAAAATAGATCAAAATCTCCACTTCGACCACTGCGTGAAAAATCAATACTTTCACCTGCCGTGTCTTGTCTTTTTTTCATTTTCACATTCACTTCTCAAGCCTCAAATCCAATCCTTCCTCTTTCAGATTGGTCCTGGCGATTCAGAAGAGACAGTCCTTCTTGTGCCTTTGTCCCGTGGTCACGCTCATGTTCAAGCCTGCGCAGCACCATGTGGCCGGGGCGTGCG
This sequence comes from Gobius niger, assembly GCF_951799975.1. Classification (NCBI taxonomy): domain Eukaryota; kingdom Metazoa; phylum Chordata; class Actinopteri; order Gobiiformes; family Gobiidae; genus Gobius; species Gobius niger. The sequence goes on from NC_136875.1 coordinate 5,058,153, forward strand.
GAGTCAGCGGGACGTGCCTTTGGGCAACACACTGACCCGGAAAGGGGTTTAGCCACCAATAAGTCCCGGCGTGTCCAACCACAGAGCGGCACAGAACAAGCTCCGCCATCTACAAAGACACTTCCCTCCAACGTGCGGCCTTTTGAACGCAGCGCTTTGGGTCGATTCCCTGACACGTTAGTCACAAAGACTCGTTTCCTCCTGCTCGAAACCAAAGAAATCCGGCAGGAATTACAGATTGACAAACTTCAAAATGTTGTTAAGCACGAGACTGGGAAAGTTTGGAGTCCGTAGGAGCCGTTGTTGATGCGAGAATGAAGAATGACTTTAGTTTTGTGGTAAACACTGTCGGCTGGAGATTCCCCCACACATTTTGGCGGTTGGCATCTCCCATGTAGGAAATGACCATATTTGGATTGGGGATTGTTTACAACGGCAACACGTTACAGGCGTGGGCCCAATTTGTCAAACTTTGAACGGTTTCGGGATAAAACAGAAGGCACAGGCGGTGAGGCTTTCGTCAACGACTTTTTTTTTTACATATAATTGAGCGTTACAGCATGAGCTCCCACAGTTTAATGTCTTATGAGTCAAGTTTGGGTCAGAAAAGTTGTAGTTTTGTCCGCGTCATGCCACGCCCCCTTTTAGTCGACTAATCGCTGCTCGGGGCATGTTTTTGGCCGACCATTAAAAATCGTCACATTCTAGAACGTTGGCCGATGTATCGGGCCGATATTTGGGGATTTTACTAAATTGGCCGATCTAGCGCCGATAAAAGCCGGCATCTCCGGGACTGGGAGTGATAGAAAAAACTTTTGCATTGGAAAGTGTGAAGTCAGACCTTTAAAAACGAGGATTATAGACCAGACATTTGAAACATATGGGCAGCACATACAGGCATCGGCTTTAGAAAAACTCATAACCGTCGACCTCTACTACTGTCCACTGAATGAATTAAGTTTTGTGATGAAATTTGCTATTTATTTCTCAAAACAAGATAAGATCTCACAATGGAGAAATTGAGAAAAAGGAAACAGTAAAATAGAATTCTCTTATGACCAAAAACTAATAAAAAACTGATGCAGAGTTTCACAATACTTTAGAAAGACCTTTTGTTTTGAACGTTCTGCTCCCTTAAGGCCAGCACACACTACACGACTTTTCTAGTCGTAAACGATTTTATATAGAATGGGGGGTCCACACTACACGACTGGATTCAGTGCGATTTTCGAGCATCTGGGGGTTCACACTTAACGACTGAGAATCGTAAGAGCGACACATGACACGATTCTGACAAACAGCTGATGTTTTATAACACAGCGCGTCTGTCGTCTCTACGGCTTCCAAAACTGACCCCAAATCCGCAAAGACAGGTCTGTGTTTGTGAGCGTGGGAAACGTGTGCGGGTCCCGATTGGTCAACGGTGTCAACAATGTCACAACACCGCAGCGCTAGCTTACTGCTACTACGGAGCTTCCACTTGGCTATAGTTCTGTCAAATGGAGATAAAAGTTGGCGACAGGAAGAAGCGGGACGTATTTCAGTGGATTTAATAAGAAAAGGAGACGGGCCTCAGGATGGAGGAGACAGCGGAGACGACGGAGGAGAAAGCGGGGAGGCTAGCCTAGGTTAGCAGCGAGGTGAAGCTAAACAGTTCGTCTCCAAACTCTGTTCGTGGTTGAAATGTAGCTGGAAAAGGTGGTTGTGGTGAACTTTTGGTGATATAAAGTTGTGCTGTTTCGTGTGTGGGGCTGTGGCCGTGAAATGAGTTGTTTGTGCCGCTGGTTTAAAAGAGATGTTAAACGGTGTTTTTCTGTCTTTATATCACTCTGTCATTCACATTTGTGACGGTAAAATCACCCACGTTTCTCCTGTGCGTCCAAATCGGGCTTAAAAATCAAACATGTTTGATTTCCTACGACTGGAGTCTAGTCGCGTCTTTCTACCGCCCACACTACACGATTCGAACGTCAGTCCAGTCGTGACCCCCCCACACTACACGACCCCCCCACACTACACGACCCCCCCACACTACACGACCCGACTCTGTGTGACCGCCTTCGACGAGACGCGACTCGATTAGACTCGGCACGACTGAGAATTAGAGCGAAATCGGGCATAAAAGTCGTGTAGTGTGTGCTGACCTTTAGGGGAAGTGCGTTCAAATGGGAACCCCTTGTGCACTTTAACTCGCACCTGCGTCTGTGTAAACAGCAGGTAATCCTGGTGTTATCCGAACATCAACACATCGATCCACAGCACAGGCACCTCTCCTCCACTTTCTCCAACTCCCGCTCTCCCTCTCGCTCAATCAATCGTCAATCAATCTCTTTCGATCCGCACAAACCGCCGACAGCTCCGGGTGGTGATAAAGGATGTCACACACGCCAAAACAAAACCAGCCCGGCCTCCACAGCGGAACAGTCGAAAATCCACAAACTCCGCTCCATTGTTTATGTGAATGGAGGTCTTCACTTCCTCTGCCTGTCCCAGCCTGCGTCGACGTTGCGGATTCGTCTTCCACGTGAGGCATTTGGGCCCGCGAGACAATACGACAGCGGAGCCATTTGTCTCCTTAAACAAACAGACGGCGGGGCAGGCGCTGGGAGCGGGGCAGGCGCTGGGAGCGGGGCAGGCGCTGGGAGCGGGGCAGGCGCAGCGTGTTCAGGCCCGTCTGTGGGCCAAACAAAACACGCCGAGCACAGCTTCATTTCCGACGCGGAGACACGGCTGCGGGCCACGGAGCGGTTCCCACAGCCGGGCCGAGGGAGGAGCATGCTGGGAGTGAACAGGGGAGGAGAGAGGGGGCTAAACCAGGGCTAAACCGGGGCTAGACCAGGACTAGACCAGGACTAAACCAGGGCGAAACCAGGGCTAAACCAGGGCTAAACCAGGGCTAAACCAGGGCTAAACCAGGGCTAAACCAGGGCTAAACCAGGGCGATACCAGGGCGATACCAGGGCTAAACCAGGGCTAAACCAGGGCTAAAACGGGGCTAAACCAGGGCTAAACCAGGGCTAAACCAGGGCTAAACCAGGGCTATACCAGGGCTAAACCAGGGCTAAACCAGGGCTATACCAGGGCTATACGAGGGCTAAACCAGGGCGATACCAGGGCGATACCAGGGCGATACCAGGGCGATACCAGGGCGATACCAGGGCGATACCAGGACTAAACCAGGGCGATACCAGGGCGATACCAGGGCGATACCAGGGCGATACCAGGACTAAACCAGGGCGATACCAGGGCGATACCAGGACTAAACCAGGGCGATACCAGGGCGATACCAGGGCGATACCAGGGCGATACCAGGACTAAACCAGGGCGATACCAGGGCGATACCAGGGCGATACCAGGGCGATACCAGGGCGATACCAGGGCTAAACCAGGGCGATACCAGGGCTATACCAGGGCTAAACCAGGGCTAAACCAGGGCTAAACCAGGGCTAAACCAGGGCAATACCAGGGCTAAACCAGGGCAATACCAGGGCTAAACCAGGGCTAAACCAGGGCAATACCAGGGCTAAACCAGGGCTAAACCAGGGCAATACCAGGGCTAAACCAGGGCAATACCAGGGCTAAACCAGGGCAATACCAGGGCTAAACCAGGGCAAAACCAGGGCTAAACCAGAGCTAAACCAGAGCTAAACCAGCGCTACATCAGAGCAGCTCTGTATCTGCTGGAGAAAGGGCATTTCCCCTGAGGTTGGAAAGTATTTTAAAAGCCCCCTTGTCACTGATGTGGTGTGTTCATTTGAAGGCAGTAAAGGCTGACTGCGGTTCACTCAGACCCCCGTTAGGAAAGAGAAGTGAGAGGGGTTAGTTTAACAGCTCACACGGGGGAACTTCACCGCTCGAGTGGGACCCACGACCTGGTGAACGTGGCTTTACGTGATCTCGTTTGTCGGTTTCTGTTTTGTCTCATTAAAGCTGGTAAATCAGATTCATTTTCTAGTGTCTTTGGAAACGGAACACCTTCAACGCCCGAAAATCGATCTGCTAAACATCGGATTTTAGCGGCGGACATTTTCCTTCGTTCTCCGCGTAATGAACGGACTTTGGAAGTGCCGATCTGGGCAAAAAGAGTGAATAGCAAAAGATTACATGGCATGAGTTACTAGCCTCAGTAAAAACACTGCATCAGGAGCAAAGGATTCACTGGATGATGCTTCATGATAGGGTTTTTTGTCATTATGCTAACTGGGGTCTCCAACAGGCGGCCCGGGATGATTCAATTCGGCCCACAATAGCCAATAGCCCCCGCAAAATTCCTGAGTATGTCAAAAAAAAAAAAGGAAGTCTCTGGCCCATTCCTGTGCGGAGTTATGAATTTTTTAAAGAAATAGCCAGAATGCTCACTCCAGCCACTAGGGGGCAGCTTAAATAAAAAAAAAAAGGAAAGAATTCCACTAGAAAACATGTACAATAGGCCAGGATGAATGAGAGTGTGTTTGAGAGTGTCCCGACCAAATAAACCAATAAACTACAAAACTAAACGAGGGCTATAAAATAACGAACGAAACGAACGAAAACTAAAAAACATAAACAAAATAGAGATAAAAATAATTAACCCGTCGCTCCAGAGATTCACCACCATTGCTCCTCTCCAATTGCACCTTCAACTAAGTAGCTAGGCTAGCAATAGATACAGACGGCATCTCGTCATCGAAGGGGGCGTGGCTTCGCCGAGGGGGAAAATAGAATCTTTAGAGAAACACAATTTTTCACTGTTTTTAGCTATTTTCTGGTGGGATATGAACTTATTTATCACATATAAATAAAGTCAAGTGTAAATCGGGCCCATATGGATATTTTCTCACAGCAGATTGTTCTGTAGAAGTGAAAAAACGGCAGTTGTAGCTAGCACAAGCTGACCAATAGCATTAGCCCGATGCCAACATGTAGCATCAAGTTAGCATTCTCCATTTTTTTTATGTATTTATGGGCTGTTGAACCACTTTGCTCCTCTCCATGTCTTTGTATTGTTATTCAGTAGAAACTATATTAATAATTCAGCATTTGTTAAAGTGTTTTTTGAATAATTAGAGAAAGTTTAGATTTTCCCCCTTAACTGTTTTCAAACATGACCATATATGGGTGGGTCGTCTGTACATCTACTGTGATGCCACTGGCTCCAGTAGAATAAAGTGAAGGTTCTGGAGTGTCCATCTCAGTCTCCTGACCTCAGTATCATTGAACCACTGCGGGGAGATCTCACACGTGCAGTTAATGCAAGACAGCCCAGGAACTTACAGGAACTGGAGGCTTTTTGCCAAGAAGAATGGTCCACTTTACCATCAGATTATATACAGAGATTATATACCACTACAGACTCCAAGCTGTCACTGATGCTGAAGAAGACACTACACAGTATTAGGAACTGGGGTGTGTAAACTTTTCAGCAGGGTCATTTTAGTATTTTATTTTGTTATGGTGATTTGAAATGAGTTTGCATATTGATTTTTTCACAATAAATTGCTTCACAACATCACTGACCATGAATGTAAAAGTGTTCTTGTGTTTTAATTCATCTTCTTTGAGAAATGGCACAAAAAAAAAATCTAAAAAAGGCATGGAAACTTATTGGCACAACTGTATATCAACAAAACATCAACATATTTTAGTTTTTGTCCCTGAAAACAGATGACCTCATAGTAAAATACAGAAAATTGATATATTTCCCTCTCCTATTCACCTGCCGCGTCTCACCTGACCTTTGACCTCAGCTGCCTGTGCACTTCCTGTTTTTCATTTTCTCTACAAACATTTTAGTGTCCAGTCTTTTCCAAAACGCTCTTCATGCGGACACATGGCTCCTGTTTAAGTCCCGCCCCCGCCTTCACTTTACTGAATGACTGTTTTGACTCCACTCTGACCTCCTGTGACGGCATCATCACTCATGGCACTGAATGTCTCCTTTGTTCGGTGCATAACCAGATTCCTTTTTTCAACTGTTCAAATTTGTTTAGTGTGTGTCAGATGCCCTCCCGTCCTCCTGTACTTGAGTTTAGGAGAGACATTTTTGCCCATTTTTTACCCCATTTTTTTTTACACAATTGTTTATTTTTGCCCCATTTTTTTCTTATTTATCTAATATTATACCTTCACTTTTGCCCATTTTTTTCTCACAGATTTTTCCACATGTTTTTAATTATTTTTGCCGAAATGTCTCCCAATTTCCCCCAAATGATCTAGAATCAAAAAACAACACAAAACAGAAACAACTAAGTAAGGAATAAGTTATAGAACAAGACCGGTTTGCCCTGTCGGTGCTTATTTTCCCGATAATAACCAGTGTTCTATACATTATCCCGCTTATTATACGGCTATTTTCCGCCTGAACTCACAAAATAAGCTTCATTCACTTTTATGACGGCCGAAAGGTTCATTTAATGATTTTTCGCGGAAGATAGTTCCCAAAAGTTTGCGCCTTGCTTGGCAACGTTTGTTGGGATTCCAGCGGTGTTGCTAGGCTAGTAGCAGCAAGGCTAGCTACTTATAGATACAGACGGCATCTCTGGAATCGCCCATATATGGTCATGTTTGAAAACAGTCAAGGGGGAAAACAATTTAGAAAAAAATCAAAAACTTTCTCTAATTATTCAAAAACTGCTTTAACAAACGCTGAATTATGAATATAGTTTTCTACTAAATAAAGATACAAAGACATGGAGGGGAGCAAAGTGGTTCAACAGCCCATAAATACATAAAAAAACGGAGAATGCTAACATAATGCTACATGTTGGAATCGGGCTAATGCTAGTGCTAGCTACAACTGCCGTTTTTTTCACTTCTACTGAACAATCTGCTGTAAGAAAATATCCATAAGTCCAAAGTTGAGATTTTCCCCCTTAACTGTTTTCAAACCTGACCATATATGGGTGGGTCGTCTGTATATCTCCTGTGATGTCACTGGCTCCAGTAGAATAAAGTGAAGGTTCTGGAGGGTCCATCTCAGTCTAGGTCTAGGAAAATGCCCCCCCCCCCCCTTCTATGGCGTGACGCCGTCTGTATCTATGGTGCACTTTTCATAGGCCTTTCATCATAGGCCTCGTCAACAAGACCCATGATGACCTTGTTCCTAGTACACAGTATTAGGAAGTGGGGTGTGTAAACTTTTTTGGTATTTTATTTTGTTATGGTGATTTGAAATGAGTTCGCAGTCATAAAGAAGAGCAGCCAGCGGCTATTGGGTGCATCGCTCGGTCACAGCCTTTCATACACATAGATATGTCAGTATTTTGTGAATAAATAAGTGTGGGAAACCGGCTTCATTTAGTTGTTTTTCATGCTCTGATACAGAAGTTCACTGCGGTAAAAGTCGATGTTTTCACCTTAACAGGGTGTGAGGTCAAGGACAAAGTAAGAGGAACAAAACTTGTCTAGTGTTAAAACAATCCAGAAGTAGTATTTGAGTCGTCTCCCACGTGCTCAGGCCTCTGGGCGCATTTCAGTCTCAAGCTGGATTTGAAAAACAGAAAACGCGAAACGAATTGCAACACATTAACGCGACATTGGAAGAATGAAATAAAATCCACAAATAGATCAGCCCTTGAGCTATTTATAAAGAAGAGAGGGGGGAGTGGGGGGGGGGGGGCGTTCATGTGTTACCCACAATCCTCTGCAGGCGTCTGGACGTGTGCAGACGTCTCCGAGGAGCTCCATGGATTAAACACAGAGAGAGAGAGAGAGAGAGAGAGAGAGAGAGAGGGAGAGAGAGAGAAAGGAGAGAGAGAGAGAGAGAGAAAGGAGAGAGAGAGAAAGGAGAGAGAGAGAAAGCAGAGAGAGAGAGAGAGAAAGGAGAGAGAGAGAGAGAGAGAGAGAGAAAGGAGAGAGAGAGAGAAAGGAGAGAGAGAGAGAGAGAGAAAGGAGAGAGAGAGAGAAAGGAGAGAGAGAGAGAGAAAGGAGAGAGAGAGAAAGGAGAGAGAGAGAGAAAGGAGAGAGAGAGAGAGAGAAAGGAGAGAGAGAGAGAGAGAAAGGAGAGAGAGAGAGAGAGAAAGGAGAGAGAGAGAGAGAAAGGAGAGAGAGAGAGAGAAAGGAGAGAGAGAGAGAGAAAGGAGAGAGAGAGAGAGAGAAAGGAGAGAGAGAGAGAGAGAAAGGAGAGAGAGAGAGAGAAAGGAGAGAGAGAGAGAAAGGAGAGAGAGAGAGAAAGGAGAGAGAGAGAAAGGAGAGAGAGAGAGAAAGGAGAGAGAGAGAGAAAGGAGAGAGAGAAAGGAGAGAGAGAGAGAAAGGAGAGAGAGAAAGGAGAGAGAGAGAGAAAGGAGAGAGAGCGAGAAAGGAGAGAGAGAGAGAGAGAAAGGAGAGAGAGAGAAAGGAGAGAGAGAGAGAAAGGAGAGAGAGAGAGAAAGGAGAGAGAGAGAAAGGAGAGAGAGAGAGAAAGGAGAGAGAGAGAGAAAGGAGAGAGAGAAAGGAGAGAGAGAGAGAAAGGAGAGAGAGAAAGGAGAGAGAGAGAGAAAGGAGAGAGAGAGAAAGGAGAGAGAGCGAGAAAGGAGAGAGAGAGAGAGAGAAAGGAGAGAGAGCGAGAGAGAGAAAGGAGAGAGAGAGAGAAAGGAGAGAGAGAGAGAGAGAGAGAGAAAGGAGAGAGAGCGAGAGAGAGAGAAAGGAGAGAGAGCGAGAGAGAGAGAGAAAGGAGAGAGAGCGAGAGAGAGAGAAAGGAGAGAGAGAGAGAGAAAGGAGAGAGAGAGAGAAAGGAGAGAGAGAGAAAGGAGAGAGAGAGAGAAAGGAGAGAGAGAGAGAAAGGAGAGAGAGAGAGAGAGAAAGGAGAGAGAGCGAGAGAGAGAAAGGAGAGAGAGAGAGAAAGGAGAGAGAGAGAGAAAGGAGAGAGAGAGAGAGAGAGAGAAAGGAGAGAGAGCGAGAGAGAGAGAAAGGAGAGAGAGAGAGAAAGGAGAGAGAGAGAGAAAGGAGAGAGAGAGAGAGAGAAAGGAGAGAGAGCGAGAGAGAGAGAAAGGAGAGAGAGAGAGAAAGGAGAGAGAGAGAGAAAGGAGGGAGGGAGAGAGAGAAAATAATTGAAAATTGAACATGTCAATTTTCTAAGCCGACAAAAAGGGAAACTATATTGTAAGGCGTAATTAGGCCTGTCACGATAACAACATTTAAAGTTCGATTTATTGAGGCAGGAAAATATCGCGACAAACCATGTCAATCAATAACTTACTATACCACAGAAACTAACTCTAAAACTCTAAGTCTGTTCAAAGGTCTGTTCAAAAAAATACTTCATCTTAAAATATCCCACAATACAATGAGACACAACTTACTTTAGGTAAGAAATTAAGTAATGCTTTAGGAAAAATTGGATAAAAATGCAAATAAATGTACAGACATCTGCTAGGACAAGGCCTCTGTTTGCCCAAATGCCTTCAGAGGTGCGTTGTATTGATCTTCTCCCACTCATACCTGACCTCATTCTTTGGCCACAGCGTTGTGAATGTCGCCCATTACACCATTACGGCCTCATTTTCTCTTTTTATAAAGTGACACATTTGCGGCGCGCCCTGCCCTGAAATGTTTGGACCGTTTCAGAATCCGCTGACGCTCGGGGAATTCAAGGAGATCGGGCCAAAAAAAAAACGGAGAAAATAGCGGCATTTCACAGTGGATGAACCTCCGCGATGAACGTTTCAGACAATAACACCTCGTCTCCAGAGGGGGCGGTGTTTGGCAGAGCCGCAAGTCCCGGAAGGCTCATTAACGCGAGCGGCGACGCCAAAAGCAGGACGGAAACAACACTAGAAGAGATCGTCACGGCCCGATGGGAGGTTTATGAACTCAAGAGTTTAAATTCCGGGAAATGTTTGGGCAATTTTCCGTCCATCCTACATCTGTAAATCTCCGTCTTCCTCTGGTTCTTTGTCCACCGGCCCTCGCCTGCACACATCCAAAGCACCTCCTCGAGCGTGGGAGGCTCTAACGGCTCAAGTAATTACAACTTATTGGCCCGGGACGCAGAGAGCGCGTGGAGCTGGAGGGGGAGACAGGAAAACCTCAAGGAGCTGGCAGCCGCTCGGCCAGCGACTCCCAAGACTGTCAGCGCAAATGTGGACCACACTCACTGAACGGAGAGAGAAACGTCTGCCGTCCTCCCAACTTCCTTACATTTCAAAGCCTTTAAAGCTGGAGGTAGTCGAGTGTAGACTGTCCCAACTTGTTTTTTGGCTCTCACGATACCTCAAAGGGTTTACAGGTAAAGGAAAAAGAGGAGCTTGAGGAGGTTTGGACCAATATGAGAGCGTCTTATGATCTCTGGAGCTGACGATATTTCACTTTTGTGGGTCGTTTTTAAATCACGATACAAAGCACTTCTACACAGTTGACTCTTTTTCCCGAACGTCCTGCTACGCAATGCTAGTAGGGCTGGGTACGGTTTAGGGCTGAAACAACTAATCGATTAGTCGACAGCTAATCGATTAGTAAAATAGTTGTCAACTATTCCAGTAATCGATTAATCGTTTTCTAGTAAACACAGACTAAAATAGAGCAAAAAAGACATGAAAATGATGTAATGTGGATGAAAACCTACTTTGTTTTTTAAGTGAGGGTCTGCAGTGTTTTGTAGATTGTAAATTTCATAAATATCTGTCTTTGCCTCGTCCAATCAGAAAGCAGAATTAGCACAAAGAGCCTCCTACAAACATTTACTTTAAGTTTACTCCATCAACATGTCCTCAAGCGACGCCACTTTAGCTCTATGTGGTCAAAAAATTGAAAATATAACATTTCCATGCACCTTTCACAGCCAAGCGATTAATCAAATAATCGTAAAAAATGATCGGTAGATTAATCGATTACCGAAATAATCGTTAGTTGCAGCCCTGGAACCGTTTTTTTCTTTTCTTTCAGTACCACTGCAGTGGGTTGCAGAAGTATGCCCCCTTTAACTTTTCCACATTTTACCACGCCATGGACCATAAACATGAACATATTTCATTGAAATTTGATGTGACAGACACTAAGTGACACACAATCGTGAAGTGAAATTAAATGTATACAGAATTTTGAATATCTTTGTAAAAAAAAAAAAAGTGGGATGTGCATACCGACCCCCCTTTCCTCCCAACCAACTGCCTTCAGAAGTTTCCTGATGATTTCTGAACGATCACATGTTGGCCGAATGACTAAATAGAGTCTTCCTGTCTGTAATCTAATGTCAGTTCAAATACAGCTGCTCTGTGATGGTCTCAGAGGTCTGTTAGAGGCTATTGAGGAGCAGAAGCATCATGAGGTCCAAGAACACACCCGACAGGTCCAGGATGAAGTTATTGAGAAGTATAAAGCTGGGTTAGGATATAAAAAGATTTCCAAACGTCTATCAAAGTACAGTTAAATACACCATCCAGGAATGGAAAGAGTCTGGCGTCACTGCAAACCTACCAAGACCCGGCCGTCCTCCTAAACTTACTGACCGAACAAGGACAGCACTGACCAGAGCTGTTACCAAGAAGCCTATGATGACCCTGGATGAACTGCAGAGAGCTACAGCTCAGGTGGGGGAAACTGTCCACAGAACAACAACATTAGATGTTCACTGCACAAATCTGGCCTTTATGGAAGAGTGGCATTTTGAAAAGCAAACCATAAGAAGTTTGGCAGAAGCCACATGGAGGCTCCTGGCAATACACCGTTTAATTTCAGCTAAAGCTTTCTAAACACGAGCCGCGCTGTTTGAACACAGTGACAGCGCTCACTGCCCCCTACTGGAGCTTTTCAGTCAATACCAAGTATCGAGATTCCTAGATCAATGTCTTAATGTCTCTATTTAATCGGTACTTTTGTCAGTGTCGTTCTGCTCTGTGCATAGATCCCAGCATGTGTTTATTTACATATCAAAAAAGTTGAAGAAATTGTTATATTCACTCAATCTTCTTCTTCTTCTCAAAACTCAAAACTGGCGATACAAACAGCTTTGCATTTTGAGCTCGAACAGAAACATCTGTAAAACTATCTCCCGCTCCCGCTTCCCCCCCTCGTGGTCCACTTGGCCGCTTTGCCGCTCTGAGCCGCGGTTTCAGGCCACAGCGCCCCCCGGTGGACGCAGTGTTCATCCGGCCTGCTCTCGCTCGACCCTTTCCCCGGTCTCTCGGAGGAGCGCTTACAGCAGAAAATCCCAGTCTTTGGCTGTAAACGAGGCTAATTGCAGAGTAATTGGGTATTGATCGCAGCGTGGGCGCGGCGCTGAGAGGGTCTGGATGAAGGAGGAGGGGGGGGGGGGTGTTGTGTGGAGAGATGCCGTTACAGCCGACTGTTCTGTTAGCAAACGTAACAGGAGCGAGCAGCAACCTCGGATATGAACTAGCGCCGCAAAATACATTGGAAGAAGACGCTGGTTTATGAGAAAATTGGAGCTGATTTAGAACAATCTTGATGTGCTGAATCCAAATATCAAACTTTGCTGAGGAGTGTTTGCCTTTATCTCTTCCTGTGCCTGCATATGCATGTACTGTAATGCGTATAGCCCCAAGCCCCTATAAAAACAAGCTGCTAGTTCATCCATAAAAAGCTGGATCGTTAGCCGGTAACTTGTTCCTAATGTGTCACTTTGTATCCCAGGGTAATATTCACTTTACTGCCTGACATACGACATGGTTAGTGTCAACTTTAAAGTCTGTAAGTTTGCAAAGTCAGCAAATTCCAGAACGCGAGAAAAGGCCAGAAAGTCACTCCCTAGTTTGGAAAAATGAGGAAAGCAGGAGCAGAATTTTCAAGAGTAAAGGATCAAGCTCCCCCTTCTTCATCACATGACACCAATCAATTGGAGATAATTAGAGGAATAGGCCACTGTTTTTACATACTGAGATATGTTCTTACCATAGCTACCTTAACGAGTTCTTTAGGACCTGTCTGATCTTCCCCCGTGCCTTCAGTCACGTAAACAAAGCGCAGACGGCGTTAGCATTTAGCCTCTCCCTCTCTCCACTATAGCTCCAAAACAGGTCAAGATAGAAGCTACCAAGTATCAGTATCGGGCCGATATCACATGCTTGTACTCATACTCGTACTCATTAATGAGGTCCCGATGACAGAAACCGATGCCACTTGACGTGTGGCCGGCGCTCATACAGGACGCAGCTCCACTGAGGAGAGAAAATAGCAACAAACTGTAGAATTCTTTAGTGTAAATCCAATATTCCACATAGAGCTGACTTTATTACAGACGACACTCCCTAAATCAGAGTCTGTGCTGGATTTAACCAGAGCTAAATGTTGTTAGTGCTGCAGCGTGGAGTCTGCAGTGTTTACAAGATATAAGCTAATGTTGCTAACTAGTTGCTAACTCGCGGCAGCTATGGCGATTCTTTCGCCGTTTTAAGCCCAGGGGTTTATTCATCTGAAAAACTAACCCAGCAACTAAAAAGTCCTCAGAAAATCCAAAATAAAGAGACACTGCATGTCCATATTGAGCGAAAATGAGCTGCAGCAAAACCATCAAAATGCTGTAGCGACTGGATACGTAAATTTAAACACAGGAGAAAATCCACACGGAGCTGAAGTAAAGGCGAAAAGAGACCATTTAGCTGCAGTAACAAGTAACCACCTCAATACTATTGTTAAATAAAAATAGATACATGACTGAAGCACAGGCATTGAGGAGCTTTTGGACATGGGCTGTTCCGTCTATGATGGACAGAGCAATAAAAAATAAACTCGTACTCGTATCGGCTTTAGAAAATGTGGTATCGGTGCATCCCGAGCGTCAACAGACTAAAAGCCAGCCCTGGCTAAATATCGACTGCCAAACCATAGATACAGATGGCATCTCTGGAATCGCCCATATATGGTCATGTTTGAAAACAGTTAAGGGGGAAAACAATTTTGAAAAAAATCTAAACTTTCTCTAATTATTCAAAAACTACTTTAACAAATGCTGAATTATGAATATAGTTTCTACTAAATAAAGATACACAGACATGGGGAGGAGCAAAGTGGTTCAACAGCCCATAAATACATAAAAAAACGGAGCTAACGGTTAGCTAGCACTAGCAACAACTGCCGTTTTTTCACTTCTACTGAACAATCTGCTGTGAGAAAATATCCATATGGGCCCGATTTAGACTTGACTTTATTTGTATGAGATAAATAAGTTGATATTCCACCAGAAAATGTCTAAAAAGAGTGAAAAATTGTGTTTCTCTAAAGATTCTATTTTCCCCCTTGGCGAGGCCACGCCCCCTTCTATGACGAGATGCCGTCTGTATCTATGGTCATGTTTGAAAACAGTTAAGGAGGAAAACAATTTTGAAAAAATCTAAACTTTCTCTAATTACTCAAAAACTACTTTAATAAATGCTGAATTATGAATATAGTTTTCTACTAAATAAAGATACAAAGACATGGGGAGGAGCAAAGTGGTTCAACAGCCCATAAATACATCAATAACAGAGAATGCTAACATAATGCTACATGTTAGCATCGGGCTAATGCTAACGGCTAACTGGCGTTAGCTAGAACTGCCGTTTTTTTCACTTCTACTGAACAATCTGCTGTGAGAAAATATCCATATGGGCCCGATTTACACTTCACTTTATTTGTCTGTGATAAATAAGTTCATATTCCACCAGAAAATATCTAACAAGACTGAAAAATTGTGTTTCCCAAAAGATTCTATTTTCCCCTCGGCGAGGCCACGCCCCCTTCTATGACGAGATGCCGTCTGTATCTATACAAAGATATATGTATAGAGCCTTAAACAGACCTACACAGTGAAGCGAGCGTAGAAACAAACTACCTCCACTCTCTAAGTGCAGCGCGACAAACTAACCTTCGATGCTCTTTTTTATTCCCCAAACTTTTCTCCAGTAATCCCGCAGCGAGTGTGCGCACAGAGGCATGTTTATGCGTCTCCCGCTGGTAAACATTAGACCAGTTCAGCCTCTTGCATCTGTGTGTTCTGTCATCAGACTCCCGCGGCTAAAACTCAACGGGATCCTACTTACTCCACCAATCATCAAAGGCTTTCACACAGACGCTCCGAACCGCGCCATCGCAGAAAACACAGGCTTAGAAACAATGCTCCGCCGTCTCG
The DNA here is from genome assembly GCF_951799975.1 of Gobius niger. NCBI lineage: Eukaryota > Metazoa > Chordata > Actinopteri > Gobiiformes > Gobiidae > Gobius > Gobius niger. The sequence continues at coordinate 5,073,172 of NC_136875.1, forward strand.
GAAAATACAGGTTCGCCACGAGCAAAAAACAGCAATCAGGAGCGACAACAGCGCCCGAGAAAGAGGAGAGCTCCCACCGGCGCGCAATCACGCTCTATACAGACATCCAAAAATATCGGATAATGTACGGCTGTGAGCGGAATTAGCAGGATTACAATTCCTCATTCCCGATAAACTGTAGATGCTCGGCTAAAGTTGAACTATATTGAAACACCGGAGAGAGGCGGCAGGTTAGGATGAACGCCAGTCAAACATCATAGATACAGACGGCATCTCGTCATAGAAGGGGGCGTGGCTTCGCCGAGGGGGAAAATAAAATCTTTAGAGAAACACAATTTTCCACTCTTTTTGGCCATTTTCTGGTGGAATCTCAACTTATTTATCACATACAAATAAAGTCAAGTGTAAATCAGGCCCATATGGATATTTTCTCACAACAGATTGTTCAGTAGAAGTGAAAAAACAGCAGTTGTAGCTAGCGCTAGCTAACGTTAGGATTAGCCCGATGCTAACATGTATCATCAAGTTAGCATTCTCCGTTATTTATGTATTTATGGGCTGTTGAACCACTTTCCTCCTCCCCATGTCTTTGTATCTTTATTTAGTAGAAACAATGTTCATAATTCAGCATTTGTTACAGTCGTTTTTGAATAATTAGAGAAAATATGAATTTTTTTCAAAATTGTTTTCCCCCTTAACTGTTTTTAAAAATGACCATATATGGGTGATTCCAGAGATACCGTCTGTATCTATTGTAAACGAGCCAGAATTGTAGAATTTTTTATATGACAGAGGAATCACAGTCTTAAAGCATCTTAATTTTTCATATTGGGTCACGCTGTAAGGCTGTACAGCAGTCATTACCTTGGTTCCATAATAAATTAAAAAAGGCTAACCGCAACGCACCCACTAATGCTAACACGGCTAGCGCTAATGTCCACAGCAGTTTATAGAGTTCGGGAATGTGACGTCATATCGCTAAGCATTATGGGACTAGCAGCAATTGTAAATTAATGGAGATTTTAAAAGTTCAAACACTGGAGTTATTGTTCACATTAAAACACTTGGAGACCACAGTGTGTATTTACCAGCAGTAACTCAGCAGCTAACGGAGTTGCTCCACGGCTTTTTTCTCCACTTTTTATACTGTTTTTAGCTAATGTTAGTCAATGGAAATGTATGCCAACAGCTGCAAAGATGGCGGATCTCCATGGTAACTGTGGACTTTCCCGAACTCTATAAATACTCTCACAGAACAGGCTAAAACATTAATGGCGTACAAAGGACTTGCCAGTTCTATTGGATTACTTTGAAAGGCACATGGCTACTTAAAGGGATATTTCAGGTTTTTTGACATAGGGCCTTATTTCCTAGTTATCCAGAGTGTTGATGATTTCTGGAGATATTTTTTTTTTGTAATTCATGCAATTCTTATATTTGAAGAGTTTCAAGGCTAGCTAGGCTAGTAGCGCATTTCTATGGTATCAGCTAGCCTTCATTATAAACAGTGTGACCCGCTCCACAGTGCACCAGAGGCAAATCACTTATAACACCAGACTAACCATATAAATGTTTGTGTCGATAGAATCATTTTTGGAATATAATAATTTGTCTCGCGACCCCCTTGGGGGTCCCGACCCCCAGGTTGAGAACCACTGGTTTAATTGGATGCACAATATCCCTCTGTCGATTCGTCTTTTCTGTCAGCGTAGTATTTACTCTCCAAGACAATTAACAAGTTAAAAAAATCGCAACTTGCTACGACACCTGCAGTTGTGCTTATGGCCTCCAGGGGGAAGAGTTACTGCTTTAACACGCACTGTCCCAATTAGAATTAGCTTTTGCTTTTCTATCACAGAAAAAGCGACATTGACCGGACATGGACTCATTTATTATGACACGACTGGAGTTACGACCACGGACTGAAATGTGTTTGTTGTTGCAGCTGTGGTTTTATTTCCATCTTCATTTTGCGGAAGCGGGGGAAAGCACAGAGTAAAGAGTCTTTTGTGGCCGTCGGTCTTAAACTTACAGACTATCACTTTCAATTTAGAGTTGTAGTTTGTGACAGATTTGATCAAAGGGGATTTCTTTTCTTTTAAGTTTTCGAATTCGCTCATTTCAAATATTACGATATCGGAAAAATCCCTCAGAGCAAACCCCCAAAATGTTCAAGAGTCCGTAGGAGCTAGAAACATCGTACTAAAGGTCTACAAATGACCTAAAGCATCGACAGCATCATTCCCTCTTTGCTTCTCGACGTTTATTCTTCACGAGTTCATATTCCATTATCAGTTCATTAATAATTTGTGTTAAATATGTCTTAATGACGTTAAAGTGATCTGGAGAAAGCAGCTAAGGTCTGTGCACCCCGCCCATCATTCTCAATCAACGCTACAGTTAAAGCTATAGTTGGAAAATATCAATCGACATGTGGTTACTTTTCCATCGGCAAAAGAGAAAAATGGATCTCTCCGTCGCGTCAGCCGGAGTGCGCGGCGTGCGGAAGCAGCTCAGGCCGGGCTCCATGATGATGATTGATTATGTCATTGATTGATTGGTAGTGAGCTAAACAAGCGTTCCTCTCGCTGTCCGTATGTGAGTGTGGGGGGGTTCATGTTAATGGTGTTGTTACTCAATCACTAATCAATGTTATCAATCATTTGTCAAAAAGTAATGATCAGGAGATGCATAATGAGGAGAGAAATGACGTTTTTACGATATATAGTATTAGACGTCGACCGATATATCAGGCCGATGTTTACAGCATTGGCTATAGATGCAGACAGCATCTCTGGATTCGCCCATATATGGTCATGTTTGAAAACAGTTAAGGGGGAAAACAATTTGGAGAAAAATCTAAACTTTCTCTAATTATTCAAAAACTACTTTAACAAATGCTGAATTATGAATGGAGTTTTTACTAAAGAAAGATACAAAGACATGGGGACGAGCAAAGTGGTTCAACAGCCCATAAATACATAAAAAATTGAGAATGCTAACTTGATGCTACATGTTAGCATCGGGCTAATGCTAACGGCTAGCTAGCGCAAGCTACAACTGCCGTTTTTTCACTTCTACTGAACAATCTGCTGTGAGAAAATATCCATATGGGCCCGATTTACACTTGACTTTATTTATGTGATAAATAAGTTGATATTCCACCAGAAAATGGCTTAAAAGAGTGAATTGTGTTTCTCTAAAGATTCTATTTTCCCCCTCGGCGAAGCCACGCCCCCTTCTATGACGAGATGCCGTCTGTATCTATCGGCCCATCTAGTGGTGATAAAAGCCAATATCTCCGGGACTGAAAGTGATAGACGACACGTTTTTTTGCATCTGAAAGAGCCATGTCTTTAAAATTAGTCCCCCCATAATTTCCTAGGCCTCGGGGGAGTGGAAAAACATTGTGTTGAAAACTGGTTAGCAACAAGTTTGTTAAACACAAGCTTCACTAAACCTCAGCTAACGGCAGCACGCTAACGCTAATGCCTGCTAGTCAGGGCTGGGACAAAACACTATTATTGAATCAACTAAAGTAATAAAATCAAATTGTGTATCATGTATTTCTGTTTATGTTTTATACCAGACATTTGGAAAAATACTTGTCAGAAATATTGGCCGTGCATATCGTTATCGGCCTTAGAAAAATCCATATCGTCTACCCTCTATATAATATTAAACGATATTCATTCCTCCACATTTTCGATCCGTCACTGGACTGATTCCACGCCCATTGTGGTGCCTAGGGCTGAAACGACTAATCGTTTAATCGACGACTAATCGATTATTGAAATAGTCGACGACTATTTTAGTCATCGATTAATCATTTTCTGGTTCGCACAGACTCAAATAGAGCAAAAATGACATGAAAATGTAGTATTTTGGATGAAAACCTACTTTGTTTTTCATAGTAAGGGTCTGTAGTGTTTTGTATATTGTAAATTTCATAAATATCCGTCTGTGTCTCGTCCAATCAGAAGCAGAATTAGCGCCAAGAGCCTCCAACAAACATTTACTTTAAGTTTCCTCCATCAACATGTCCTCAAGCGACGCCACTTTAGCTTTATGTGATTTTTGATTTTTTTTTTTTAAATCCAATTTTCCTACACCATTCACAGCCGAGCAATTAATCGATTAATCGTAAAAAATATTTGATAGATTAATCGATGACAAAATAATCGTTAGTTGCAGCCCTAGTGGTGCAGTTAGGTGAAAGAGAAAACTTTTCAACTGTTTACAGAAGTGTCATTTCCTCGACTGCCTCCAGGGGGCGCTCTGGCCCAGTGTCTCATGTTAAACACGTCCAGAAGGGTTAACGGGGGTAAGACTGCTAAACTACAGTGTTAATTTCGTCGACTAAAATATTAAGTCTTAATTTTAGTCAAAGTGATATTTTTGCCGACTAAAAGAGGACTAAAACTAAATTAAAAGTTTTTCATGAGACTAAAACTATGATCAAAATGTCCAGATATTTTAGTCGACTAAAATAAGACTAAATAAAAATGAAAAGGAGAGACTAAAATCATTCAAACTTCTATTGAGCGTCTGAAAGAGCCTCAGATCATTTAAATTCACTGTCAAATGAACAGCTCTGAGCTTTGTTCATGTGGAGCAGCTCCATGAAGCAGAGGAACAAGATTAAACATGATTATAATGAATATTATAAAAGCAAAGTCGACTCAATTCGTCTTAAATTTAGTCGACTAAATTTACTTGCAATTTTAGTCGACTAAAACTAGACTAAAATTGAAGATATTTTTTTGACTAAATCTCGACTAAAATTACATTACATTTTAGTCAAAAGACTAAGACTAAAACTAAATTAAAATATGTTGTCAAAATTAACACTGCTAAACTAATAGGCCTAGAAACAAACTATTTTCTTCTCTGCACAGGACAATTAACCGACGGCTAATTCCTCACTTCCAAAATGCCTAAAGTAAAGGAGAATTGAAAATCTGAGTTGAAGCAGTGGGAAAAGCCTAAGGAACATTCCCACAAAGCGGTAAGGAGAAGGTTGACCTGCTTGTTGGTTAGGAGTAGGTCATGTGACTGTCAGTGTCACTCAGTCACCTGGTCACTCATTTACATGGTTGTTTATCATCCATGCTGTGTGTCGAGGTGGGAACTATGTAAAGAGGCAGTATACTTCATGTGTAGTCTCTCAAAAAAGGTCTCGACTACAAATCTTGCGTTGGAATGTTTCCGTGGCAACTACAGCCACGGTGGAATATGAAGCGGGGGGGGTTGTCCATTCATCCATTCATCATCAGTGAATCCCATCTGTCCGAGTGAGAGTGAGAGGTCAACTATGTCGCGTCACCCCTGCCTTTCCCACAGTCGCGCCCACGTTAATGATCAACAGGCAGCAGGATCGCCGCTGAATAACACTGAGAAGATTCCACGGATCTGCTCAGGCGGAATCACAGCAGGCTTTTTAAGGCCGTGCAATCCGCATATCGGCAATAGGTCGCAAAATATACTTTGGTCCAAAAAGTAGTTATTTTTGACATGTTGTGTAGCAGCTTTACTGGACATGCAGGAAAAAATACAAAGCACAAATCATACAAACAACGTAACTTAATATTTGTTCTTAAAGCAGAGACATTAGTGTGTGTTTGAGACAGTGAAAGTCAGGTAACAATTGTTAAATAAATAGATGATCTTGATGTTTTTCACTCCCATGTGTTGTTTGTTTTTTAAGGGGAGACACTACAGGCAAAACTCAATTTTTTCAGTTTTCAGGTTTTGGGCCAAATTGGTCTTTGAACATACAAGCGTTCACCCGGAAACCAAAAATATGCCTAATCTTCACAATAACATGTTTAAATATTGCGCGGATTCCATGTTCCCCCATAGACTTATATGGGAGAATGCAATTTCAAGGGCCTTTTTCTCAAAACACACATTTCTGTCATTGTGGCGACACTATGTCCACGTCAGTCGGACCTAAAGACGTCAAATTTTCCAGCCTTGGACTGAACAATACTTGGAAGATTTTTTCAGATTGATTTTTTATTATCCAATCCCTAGCCCCATTTATTGAGTTTTGAATGTCAAAAAATAAGGCGAAAATTACATTTTTACACATTTTTCCACTAAAAAACAGTTTATTTTAAAACTAAACAAGAAATCCAAAATCCCCTCTGAAAAAGTCTTGGCAGCTCATTTATCAATAAAATGAAACAATAAATTTGAATGTAGCTCTATCCATGATTCAGATTTAAAGATAAAATGACAAAACTTGCAATGTATTTTTTTCTCACATTTATGTCAGTGATCTACAGCAACAGTTTCAAATTGATATCTGTAAATATACATTTTTTCCCTATTCGCCTGCAGTTTCTCGCCTTAACTACGAAACTAGACCCTCTAATACACCATATGTGTGATTTTGGTAACTCTGTGATGAACAGAAGTAAATAAAAGACGATCAAAAACTTGTGAAGAGTCATGATCTGGACATTTCATATGTATTATTGCGTTTCTTTACTTTCTTCTTTTAGTCCGAGGGGGCGTGGTGTTGCGTAGCGAACAGCTGTAAACCCGACACTTCTCTCTTGTGCTTTTGACAAAGCAGAGCGGCTTCCCATGGACAGATCGAAACAGTTGAGATTTCAACATTTCTCTGAGGTTTTAAATGGTTATAATCGGTCCAAGAAAAACGTCCGGGTTAAGTCTTCAATCCGAGAACCAGGATGTTTAAATGCATGCGTGAAAGCGATTTGATAGCACGCAGTGTTTCAAGAGGCGTCAACAATGTTAGCGTTGAACATTGACTTGAAACAGAGATATTTAGGCATTTGCCTCATAACATTAGTGTACGTCCAGAAAATCAGTGATTTCGATCAAAACCAGCCTCTGTGCCTTTTTCCACCAGGCTGGTGCCGGTGCTGGTTCTGGGCCAGTTCCAGTTTCGGAACCGGTTCTTTCGTTTTCCACTGAAAAAACGCTGGCTCTTGGTTCCAAAATCTGGTGCCGGTCGGGAACCAGTTAAAAGCTGGACCAAGAAACGAGCACCGGTGATGTCAGCAGCTGGGGGCGTGGCTCTCTCCTCCAACAACCAATCAATATTAGTTAGTTTGTGCTTAGAACTTCCTGGAGAAGCCAAAGCAGTCTCTGTGGAGGAAACTGTTGTTTTGCTTTATGCTCTTTGGCTAAAACAAGAGTTAGAAAGAAGAAATCAAAATGTTAATGGCTGCTGTGACTGAAACCTAAACTTATTTTTCTGTATTTTATAACCAGAAGTGGCTGTAGTAAGATGTTACTATCCATTTTTGATGTTGACTTCCCAAAGCGTTGCTATGACAATAGGCACAGCTCTCATTTTGGTGGAAAACCAAGTCAGTGTGGAACCAACCCGGCACCAGAACCAGCTCTGAACCAGCCCAGAACCAACACCTTGGTGGAAAAGCCCTATGTTTAGCGTAGATTTCCCAGGAAGCAATGTACACGTAGAATAAAATTGTTTTCACCTACGGAGAGCTTGGAGTCTCACCTTTCAAACGAGCCACAGCACGTGTCCATAGCTGTAACACAGAATGCGCTGTGGTGCTACAAATATCATGAAAAATGGTCTGCATTGTCGGCACTCAACAGCTAAATCCCCAACTATAACTACTGCAGATGAGGTCAGGTCAGCGTGCGCTCATGTGTAGGAGCGCATGCATACACACGAGAATATACAGTTATCTTGTGCCGCGGAAATCTCCGGCTTGCTAGCGACAAAACGTCATGAAACAAGCATCGCAAAGGGCAAGTGTTTTTTCTACTCTGACCTAAACTAAGATGTTAAGAAAACTAGCTAAAAACCTCACCATAACTGTATCATTAAAGTTAAAGGTCATTTGCCTTCACTTTGCCGACGGTTGCCAGGAGCCAACCATCCGGGGGTCACATGACTGCACTATGGAGGTTAGAGGTCGGAGTTCAGAGGTGGGCAGGGCTTGGAACCAGCCTCCAGTAACCCCACTCGACCCCCCCCCCCGCCTCACTGCTGTCACGGGCCGACCAATCGCATCGCCCAGGACGCCCCTTACATCATCGTAGTGTGACAGCTCTGATGGACAAATGATAATGAGCTTGAACAGACCCCCCCCCCTCGCTGACACAGCTGACACACGAGAGCGAAGGAGGACGGAAGGGCACCCGAGTCGAAGTGCAAAGAGTCATGTCAAAGTAGAAGGTGAAACAGAACTCGACACAGCCACAAAAGGGAAGGAAGAGAATGTCCCATTGCTCTGACGGCAAACAGGACAACTACTTCGTTTAGAGAGTGTCCCAAACCAAATACAGTCTGACGGTCTGTTCCCGCGGTCCGTCCAGCTCAGCCCCGTGGTCCCAGCCCAGAGCTGACGGGGCAGTGCTGGATGAAAGGAGAGCGGCCTATCCCCATGTCCCTGACGCTGCAGATACGATTCACGAAAACACAGGCCACTGATGTGTCCAGTACCTCAAGGTCCGAGCCTCACGTGCGATCGCGTGTCCCCCCACCTGGGTCACATGGTCGTGCATGACGCAAATCGGATCTTCAGTCAAAGTTCGTACAAGTGAGAGATTATTAATTGCGGGAAAAGTGTGTGGTCTGTGCTCTTTCACGTTTAAAAATTCCAAAAGATTTGAAAATCTTCCAGTGTGAAACAGAATTTAAGGGAAACTGGAGCATTTGGACGAAACCTACGCATCCACGGGGAGGACATCGAACCTGGGACCTTCTTGCTGTGAGGCCGGAGTGTCGACATATTAGTTACAAAGATTTGCGCAGAGAGGATTTTGGCTTAGTAGTTTAGTTTTGGAATAGGCAAGTTATTAGTGAAACATTTGAAATTCCAATTTTGAACTGTATTTTGAGGCTCAAGGCTCAAAGTCGTATATTGAAAAATTCTTCTGAAAATAAGACCTTCGAAAAACAGTGTCTCCGGGCAGTTCTATTCAAGCTAATAATTTGAACTTTTGCAGCATCCATCCATCCATCCATACACCCATCCATCTTCTTCCACTTGTCTGTTTCCGGGTCGTGGGGGCAGCTGTTGGAGCTGCCCAAATCACACTGCACCAGCCCCTTATGGCTCCTCCTGCAGGTGGTGGGTCCACGGGCGGACGGCCTCACGATTTAACGGGCCTGTTGGTCTCTCATAAGGGGCTTCTGAACCGCTCTTTGTCTGACCCGTCACTTTGGACCTGTTTGCTATGGGAGATCCTACCAGGGGCACGAAGCCCCCGACAACAGAGCTCCTAAGATCATTCGGGCGCTCAAACCCCTCCACCACGTTAAAGGAACTATACGGAGTTTGAAAATGTTAAGATTAAGTATTTTCCTCCCCCTACATGTTCCAGCCATGTCCTAATGTGTAGAATGAGCCCAGACCTGTTCACCACAACTGCCTCTAAAATCCTGCACTGTAACTAAAAACGGTATTACTTCGGGTTCGAATTGCTGTCATGCACAAGCTTAATATAGAAGGTGCAGTTACACATATGATCTGAGGTGGCAGTACTGAGTATAAAATGGCTAACTTGCGTCTAGCCCCTTTAAGGTGGCGGCTCCAGGACGGGCTTTTGCAGCATCCCACTTAGTTAATTCAAGGGTATAAAAACTTCTTGAACTCAAAGCTTTTCCAAAGGACAACAGGCTTTAAAATGCAAAGAGAAAGGTTGAGGCCTTACCGAGTTGATGCAGGCCAGCTCCTTGTTGAGCAGCCAGGGCAGAGACAGCTTCCCCTCTCCTTTGTAACACGACTGGATCCGCTCCTTGATCTTCTCCTTGATCTTCTTCAGCGTGAACAAACAGAGGGCCGACTCTTTGGGCGGTTTGGCGCGATTCTTCTGGCCCTGGGAGAAGATCGTAAACAATATATCCTCGTCCTCCGAGATCCCCAGCGAGTTGGCCAGCTGCCGGCCCGGCTTGGCCAGGTAGGCGTCCTGCACCAGCCGGTACTCCACGCCGTCCTTGGTGCACCCGATGGGGAACTCCACGTAGGAGTAGAACTTGGGGTCGTCCACGCACAGCCGGACGATCTTGGAGGTGAAGAACTGCTCGCCGCTGGCGTCCGGCGAGGTGAGCTGCGTGTCGAGCTGCAGGGTCAGGTAGTACACGAACTGCTCGCTGCTGAAGCTGTACACGTAGTAGATGTCGAAGGCGGGGAACTTTGACAGCGTGTCCGACGGGATTTTCAGCTGCGACGAAACGAACTCGTCCTGGTACACGAAGCTGAACATGTCCGCGTTTTCTTCGTTCTCCATGAGTTTGCGGCTGGACAGCGTGGGGAAGTACTCCGATTTCCCGTCGATGGGCGTCCCGATGAAGAGCTTGCTGGTGGGGCTGTTGGCAGAGGGGATGATCACCCCGGACATGGTGCCCGACTCGGACACGCTGGACAGGTAGTGCTCCTTGCGGTGGTGCGGCTCGCCCAGCTTGAAAAGGTCGTCGAGCCGCAGGAACTGGCATATCCCCTGCGAGGTGCTCCCGCAGGCGATCAGGCGGTTCTGCGAGTAGTCGATGAGGAGGAGCTTGTTGACGTTCGGGGTCTGCGCCTGGTCGTGGGGGCAGGACTGGACGCTCGGGGGCGGGTAGCACTTCTCGCTGTCCACCACGGGGCCGGTCATGTGGCTCCGCAGCTTGGTCAGGTTGCTGGAAAGCTTGTAGATCCAGTTGACGGCGCCGACGTACACCTCGCCCGTTTTGTTGTGGATGGCCAGGTGGGTGAGGCCGTGGTCGGGCGGGGTGAAGCGCTGGAAGGGGGCGGGCTGGGTGTCGGAGAGGGACCAAAGTGTTGCTAAAAGCGGGAGGAGTCGGAGCAGGGCTTTTCGGGCATCCATGTTAAGGCCGTCCGGGGTGGGGGAAGGGGGAGGGAGAAAGGCGCGCTCAACCCCCGCAATTCAGGATGCAACGGTTCGGAATCCGTACCCGGCCAAGAAGAAATCCAAAGAGTTGAGCGGTAGAAAATAGATAAAGATCCAGGAGAAAAATCCGCTACTATAGAAGCTTAGTCCGTTTGTAAATGCTCCGAGAAGTCTTTGGGGTCATCCTTCACACAGGCACGTCGGGAGCCCTGCGAAGACACAAGAGACAAAGATATGTTATTCATCGATAGAGGTCATCCACAAGGGATCTGGGAGTCTGGTTTTGAAAAATGAATCTTCAAATATTAATGTTATGTTAGTTTAGAACAAATGAATGGAGAAATGGCGGTTTATTATGGGTTCATGAGGCGAGTGAGGGCAGTGTTCTCGCCAGCGCACTTGAACTGTGAATTCCTTCCCCCTATGCTGTGTTTCAACCAAAGTCAAAGGCTCATCTTATCTTACACTTGCTAATGCTAACGCGGCTAGTGCTAACGTCCACAGCAGCCTCTACTCTCACTGAACAGGCTCTACACTTTCATCAATAGTAATACATTAATAGTTTTTTAAAGCGATACGACACTGATACTTTGGGTGTCATTTCATATGAGTGAAGGCATTTCAATTCATATGCATTTCTAGAACTGGTTATTTTATTTCTCGATTCAAAATGCGTTACTTCAGCTGGTTGGTTAAACAATGTCAACGTGACATTAAATATATGAAGTTTGAAGTGAATACTTTCATGACCGACAGAAAGATACAGAAGGCATCTTTTAGTCCAAACCCCAAAATCTGTCAAATCGGTACCGAAAAGGTGGCAAAGGCTATCGTTGATTTTTAAGTAGGTCCATGTCTGAGGTTTTTATTTTTGGACGATAGCCTTTTCAGAGTTACAGCTTTATCATAGTTTTCAGCTGTTGCAGTGAACCACCCCCATGTAAAAAAAAAGTCGCTTTTGACACTGGTCCATATTTTGGTTTAGGCCATTTCCAGCCCATTAGATAATGATTTACACCATTGTATTTGGTATCATTGTAAAGAAGACATTTGGAGTCCAGAATATATATGGCAGTCAGGAAATAATGAACTTTCTCCCATTTCTCCACCATTACTTTAACAAACACTGAATTATGAGTATATTTATCAACTAAATAAAGATACAGAGACACGGAGAGGAGAAAAGTGGTTCAAAAGCCTATAAATACTTAAAAAAACGGACAATGCTAACCAGGAAGCTAATGTTATCTTCATGCTACACGTGCTAACAATAGCAACGAGTGTGTTTTTTCACTTCTACAGAACAATTTGCAGTGAAAAAAACATCCATATGGACCAGATTTTTGGCCTGACTTTATTGGTGTGGGGTGAATATGTTTATAGTCCACCAGAAAACGAAAAATTGTGATTCCCATGAGAGGTTTTTCTTCCCCCTCAGTCAGGCCACGCCCCTTGTTATGCTCCGTTCAAAACTCTGCTGCCGTGTTTATAACTAGTGTCTTATTTTTACATGTGCAAATAAGTAGCGATACTTTTTACCCAGTATCATTGCTAAAAAAGTTGGCCCATAGAGTCAGAACTCTGGCAGTATCAGCCCAGCGGCTCAAGCACGTCTTTTTGTTTATGCATATTAAGAAGCCACGGGTGCTCTGGGTGCGAGTCAGGAGAGATCAGGATATAAACAAAGTAAAACAATCGAACCGGGAAGGCCTTTAGACGCCAGCAGGACTAAAACAGAAATGTGTCTCTCTCCCGGGCTCGCGCAACTCGACTTAACATTGACCAAGCAGTGTTTCACAAGTGAAGAATTATGCATTTGACTGTTATTGAAAACACGCGTCAAAAGACTTTCCCAAACGCTCAGCTCAAAGTTGAAGAAAAATCATTTGACATTTGCGAGAGTGCTGCTGAATAAATGATGAGGAATCAGCCCGGCGCTGCGAGGCGAGTCCACAGCAAAGTTTAATTATGAGCGTGAACCGCCAGGGAGATGTTAGCCCGTTATTACAGAACAGGCAGGACACAGGCTAACCGCTCTGCCGCAGTGACACACAAAGCTCCGAACACCCACATCCTCCTCAGCGAGAGGTGGGGAAACAGGCCGGCCACTCTGCCGCGGGAGAAATGGGGAGCGAGAGCAGAAGAGAGGGTAGAGGAATGGTGCGGACGTCCATGTGTGAAAGCAAACCATTTCTCAGCAGCGGAAAGCGGCGGCAGAAAGCTGTTCCGTCTCCACAAATGAAGTGCCAGAGAAAGACTCGTGTGCCACAAAGGAACGGGGGGGAAAATACTAAATAACACGGTCCGGGAGAAAGAGGAGAGCAGACCATCACCGAGGCAATCCTCCCCATGTCGCAACGCACATTCCAAAGCAGAGAGTCAATATTTTAGTAATACAACAAACATGTACAAAACAGGAGGGATGCACCGATCAGGAACTGGGATCAGATATCGGAGGTGATCGGGAAAAAATACAATTAGGTAGGTATCTATTCCGAATATTCAATACTAAACAGATACCAGTTTTCATCAAATAAAGCTCACAACAATCTGGGGAAGCTGTATCTGATTTTGAAGCTCAACCTGGAGAATTCAGTCGCGGAGTTTGTTTTAAAGGACCTATATCATGCAAAATTAGGGCTGCTCGATTATTGAAAAAATAATAATCACGATTATTTTTGTCATAATTGAAATCCCGATTATTCAAACGATTATTTGTTGCCTTTAAAAAAATCCATCAAAAAAGTGAAAAAAATCCATCAAAAAAAGCGACAAAAATCCAGCAAAAAAGTGACAAAAATCCAGCAAAAAAAGTGACAAAAATCCAGAAAAAAAGTGACAAAAATCCAGCAAAAAAAAGACAAAAATCCATCAAAAAAAGTGACAAAAATCCAGCAAAAAAGTGACAAAAATCCAAAAATTAAAAATGTGAAAAAAAATAAAATAAATGTGGAAAAAAATAAAAATAAATGTGAAAAAAAAAATTATAATCGATTTTTTGCGATTATACTAATTTTGTAATCGTTTACTGTTGAAATCGAAATCGTAATCGAATTTCGATTAATTGCACAGCCCTTTGCAGAATGGTCTTTTTGGAGCGTTTAGCCATGTTATCATGATTTTTCATTTTTTATATTGTAAGAAAGAAGTAAAGAAGAAAAGGGAGGGAAAAAAAGGAAGTGCCCAAGGTGACCGCGCTTCCCCTGCGGAGAAAACAAACACACCCCCTGAGCGTCAGAACAGATGTCATGTTTGCACCGAAAGGAGCTCTTTCTAACCTACTCTGGACACGCCTGTTCTTTTTTTCTTACCTAATGATAATGTCATGGAGAAATGGGCGGATTAGCTCGGAGAAAGGGGGCGGAGTTAACTGAATCGAAGCATCGTGTCTTCCGGGTTTGAAAAATACCCCCAGAAAATACTTATTTCTCACAAAAAAAATAGTATTCCATAGTGGTAGAGGTACAATATATCATATAAATGCCTATAGTTTACTTTCGGGTAGCTAAAAAAGCATTATACACATCCTTTAACCTCTGCAAATGTTATTTTGGTCTAACATACTAACAGCTAACATACTCCCAAACCTGTTTTCTATTGCAAAAATATAGATTGTCCTTTCAAAATAATGTTAAGTCTCTTTTTCTATCTGAAATAGCTCCAAGAACCCAATCATTCTTAAGCAGCATTATATCGTCTAAAATACATATACAGTATGCACAAGGAGTACTGGTTACATCATGTTGTCGCAATTTTTGTTTTAAATCAGGCATGTAGCACAAAACACGAAATAGTAGAAGGGCTATTAACAGTGTGGCCTGCTCTTTGATACACAGTCCTTGAGGAGAAGCGTAAACATATTTTTCATGCAGAGGTACATTTTGAGATTCATGGCTAGATCTGTCCACATCGTAGCTTGAATGTCCGAGTAGAGGATTTGGTTTCTTCGACACCTGTCCTCAGCCAGAGTTGAAGTCGCCCTCTGTGCCAGACGCCGGTGCAGTGCTAGCAGCAGGTCGTTGGACGGGGCTGAATGAAGGTGGGGGTGAGTGAGTATAAAGTGGAGCTGTAATCCGCTTCTGGCTCTGCGCTCTTCTGCATATGGGATTGAGGATTACCCCTCTCCACCCCCCCACGCACTCACCTCCCCCGGCGTGCAACACAGGCCTGGAGTTTGGAGGAGAGCAGTAGTAGTAGTAGTAGTAGTAGATTTAACTTTTCACAATTAATAGTGATTGTTTAGACCTGGTTTAGTCCTGGTTTAACCCTAGTTCAGTCCAGGGTTTGTCCTAGGGCTGCTCGATTATTGAAAAAATAATAATCACGATTATTTTTGTCATAATTGAAATCACGATTATTCAAACGATTATTTGTTGCCATCAAAAAAATCCATCAAAAAAAGTGACAAAAATCCAGCCAAAAAGTGACAAAAATCCAGCCAAAAAATGACAAAAATCCATAAAAAAAGACAAAAATCCAGCAGAAAAAAAGACAAAAATCAATCAAAAAAATTACAAAAATCCAGCAGAAAAAAGTGACAAAAATCCATTAAAAAAATGACAAAAATCCATTAAAAAAGACAAAAATCCAGCAAAAAAAAGTGACAAAAATCCAGCAAAAAATAGTGACAAAAATCCATAAAAAAAAGACAAAAATCCAGCAGAAAAAAGACAAAAATCCATTAAAAAAGACAAAAATCCAGCAAAAATAGTGACAAAAATCTATAAAAAAGACAAAAATCCAGCAGAAAAAAGACAAAAATCCATCAAAAAAGTGACAAAAATCCAAAAATTTAAAATTAGAAAAAAAAATGTGAAAAAAAAGAAAAAATAAACATTTGAAGAAAAAATAATAAAAAAATTGAAAAAAATTATAATCGATTTTTTGCCATTATGCTATTTTTGTAATCGTTTACTGTTGTAATCGAAATCGTAATCGAATTTCGATTAATTGCACAGCCCTAGTTAGTCCCAGTTTATCCAATCCACTTTTTTTATATAGCACATTTAGTCACAGTTTAGAGCTGGTTCAATCCCAGTTTAGACCTGGATTAGTCCCTGGTTTGGACCTGGTTTGGACCTGGTTCGACACCAGTTCAGTTCAGCCAATCTCAAACTCTGCCAGACTTTTGGAAACACATCCCTGCTGCTCATTTGAAGCCCTGGCCCCACATGCCCCACTGGATTATATGGAGAGGGGAGGGGGGGTTCACTGGATTATATGGAGACATGGGGGGTCCATTGGATTATATGGAGAGGGGGGGCATCCATTAGATTATATGTAGACACGTGGGAGGGGCTGCTTTAATCCCAGTCCCCACAGACTCAGTCACGAAGTCACAGCTCACCCCAAAGCTGTGATGAAGCAGATGATTAATATTCTTTCATATATGAATGGACGGCGTTATCTTATCACCAACAGTCCCATCTGTCTCTGTCGAAAGCTCTTTGGGATGAGCCTCAGACAATCAAATATATTTAATCAATCATGTAAAAGTAATGGAGTGTTATTAGAAAGACGGGGATAATATTAGCAGCACAGACGTAGACTATTCTGACTGAACAGTTGCAGTTGGGACTGGGGACCGTTTCTTTTTTTTACCAACGCCGGTCCTTCAACGATTTTCGATACAGATATCTGAACAATACTTTTTCAAATTCCCAAACAACATTTCTCACACAGAAAAATAAGAAGATTAATAATGTAAATTTGTGTACATTGTATTTACATCTGTATCATTGTGTATCATGTATCTAACTCTCCCTTTCAGTGCCTCAAGCCTGATTCAAAAAGACATTTCACATTTCTTTTTTTTTTTCAAATTTTGCCCGATATTTTTCCATGGCTCGTGCTTTTGCCTGACATAAAAACAAACGGCGCTGTGTGATGATGTCATCAGGCCGCGCTGCTCAGTTTGCTTGTGCAGGTGTGAGGGCTGGCCAGCAGGGGGCAGGCGTGAAACAGAGACCTCTCTTCAATCGAGGCAAACTTGAAATCATTTGTACTTTTATGACTGTTCAGAAAACAGAAAATATCAGCATATTTATTTATATATTTATTAATAAAAAGGCAATACATAATTTTTTTGAATAATCGTGATTTCAATTATGCCAGAAATAATCGTGATTATTGTTTGTTCAACAATCAAGCAGCCCTACTGCGATATATTGCAAAATGATATTTTTGTCCCAGCCCTAGTGGTTTCCCTCATGAACATTGACTTACGACTAAAATCTCCAGATCTTTTCAGACATTTTCAACTAAATCAGGGGTGTCCAAACTTTTTTCCTGTGGGGCCACATACTGAAGCGTACACAGGGTGAAGGGCCATAGATCGGTGGTCAGTGCCGCAAAACCTTTGACTAGCAGAGGTTTAAATTGCGCCCCACACCTTTATTTCTGCTCAAAACCTTCATGCCAGCTCTGTCTCACAGTAAAAGGTTAGTTGTTTGGTTAGAATTGTGTGGAATTATTACATTTCAGATAAAAAGGACTATCTCTGATGATGTGTCCCGATTCAGCAAAAAGGCAGAGGGCCACCAAAAATTGGTCTGAGGGCCGCATTTGGCCCCCGGGCCGCACTTTGGACACCCCTGAACTAAATGAAGTAGTTGTAGGCGGGACTAGTAGCGATATAATGTAGCAGTAGTAATAGTAGTAATAGCATTAGCCGCTGTCTCTGAGGCCTGTCCTGACCCAGATCTCTCTCCTCTGCACCTTCACACACTGACACACTTTCAGTGCATTTATGGGCTTTCATGTCCACCGCCTCCACCCCTGCCCCCCCCCACAACCGTCCTCTCTCACCCCTTTCTCTCCCTCTCTCTCTCTCTCCGTCTGCTTTAAAGGGAAAGCCCGTATCCACCTCTGCCGACTCTGTGCTCCTCAGATTTGTGAAACGTGGGCGGGCTTTAGCGGCCTCTTTGTTTTTTCCAGGAATGTCGGCGTGGAGAGAAAATGTGTTCCCGTGCAGATAGGGGCTTCTCTTAGGAGAGCGATGCCAGCCTTTGGGGTAAATGTAGAGGGTATGGAGATGCCATCACGGTGTAGATTTGACTTTGAGGATGTTTTTTTTTTTACGGTTTTATAATCATATATTTTTATACACTCCCTAATGTCTAATATGGAGGACACACTTTTGTTGCAGGTAAAACAATTCGACTTGCATTGGAAACGTTTAATGTGGGCGGCAGAAAGACACGACTAAACCCAGTCGCAGGAAACCAAACGTTTGATTTATAACACGATTTTAGACACAAACAGTCTCAAATTGATATCTCTGAAGGTTCTTCCTTATTCGTGTCTCGCCTTAAAGGAACAGGCCACCATTTTGACATACTGAGATATGACTGAGCTTAGACGGGTTGATATGTGCCGGTCTGGTCTTTACGCATAACATCAGTCTTGTAAACAGAGCACAGACGTTAGCGTTAGCAGGGGCGGATCTAGAGGGGTGGCCCGGGGTGGCAGCTACCACCCCAGTAAAGGTCTTGCCACCCCATTGTCATGTCTCACATCTGCTCTAGAGGCTACTTGGGTGCTTAACAACTTTAAAGCAGTACTAAGTAACTCTTCCCCCAAGAGGCCATAAGCGCAACTGCAGGTGTCGTAGCAAGTTACGATTTTTTAACTTATTAATTGTCTTGGAGAGTAAATACTACGCTGACAGGAAAAAGCGAAGGGAGAGAGGGTTACTGTGCATCCAATTATACAATGGAAATGTTTTTTTTTCACTCAAACTTGGCTGTAAATACTGTTTAAAGTGACGTTAGCCCGCAGTTAGCTTTGCCCGTTAGCATGTTAGCTTCTTCTTCGTGATTCCATTAGTGTGTATTGCTTTCTCCGGACCGGTGGCAGTCATCCCATAAACACTTGTATTACCCCCACAGGGACTACGAAAAGGAGTTATTAAGGTAAACACTTTACTTAGTACTGCTTTAATTTTTGTTTTTTATTACAAAAGTTTCAATTTAACCTCACTTAGAAATCCCCTACTTACACAGTATTATGGACAATGTTACTATTTGTGTTTAACTTTACATATAAACATTTGAGATTGTGAAATGTGTTGCCACCCCAGAAATGATCCCTGACCGCCCCTGGGGGAACTATATTGCAAGGCGTAGTAATATTACTACGCCTTGCAATATAGTTCCCCTTTTTATCCGCTTAGAAAATCGACAAGTTTAATTTTGTGTGACTATACTTGGATCGTGTAAAGGCTCATGTAACACTATTTAAAATCAGGAAAGAGCTTTGTTTTGCAACTAACGTCACCTCAGTTATAGCTATTCTGGGAGAGGCTAAATGCTAACGCCGTCTGTGCTCTGTTTACATGACTGAGGGCACGTGTAAAGACCAGACAGCTACGCATCAACTCGTCTAAGCTCGGGTAAGAACATATCTCAGTATTTTAATCTATTCCTTTAATAAATCCTCTGGAAACACCACCTCTCCTTTTAATTTCCATTTGAGCAAACATTGTTTCACCAAAGTTCAGCTCCGGTGTCAGGGTGACGTCAGGAGCACGTGGACTAACACTGGAGTTATTTATGGAGCCAGCTTGGACCTTGAACATCATAAACTCAGGTCAGTAGGCCATTTAATGGGAAGTGAACATAATGACATCACACAAGTTTCACAACCTGAGGACACAGCAGCACAAGGACAGGAAAGAGTTTAATATAGAAGCCGCACAATATGTTGGAGTTGCTTGTAGGGCAGGGGCAAGTTTGCGTGGAGGCGGGACGATTTTCCTCATCGCCAAAACACCAAGGGCCGAACCTCAACATTGTAAAGTAAATCACTTTTTCTGCAAATGCCAAAGTTTTACATCAGTGGTTCCCAAGTTGCGGCCCAACGCGACCCTCAGATGGCAGACCCAAATAACCCAAATAAAACCTTTATTTGTCACATATCGTACAAGCAGTTGATATGCCTTTAAAAACTGAAATTCCATGCAGTTTCAGATATAGGAAATATTGAAAAAAAAGTTCCCTATAGACTCATAACCCACTGAAAAAGGTTCCGCGACCCACTTTTGGGTCCCGACCCAACAGTTGAGAATCACTGTTTAACGTTACATACTGGAAGACCAAGTGGGATATTCTCCCTGGGCATTTTTAAAAATACTGACACTATTTCTTGCATTTTTAGAGTACTGTAAAGGGAATTTGATCTCTTATTTGCATAATAAGAAGAGTTTCTCAAAATCACCTTGAGGGCCAGAGTTTCTGTGCTGGAGGGCCAGATTTGGCCCACAGGCGTGACGTTGTAGGGGTTTGTGATGCAAAACATGTAAAAAAAAATGTGATGGCAAACATCTTAATTTACTCTGATTTGTCCTCAACAGACTATAAATGGCCTCTTTTTCTAACTCTATTTTCCCCCCATAGATACAGACGGCATCTCGTCATAGAAGGGGGCGTGGCCTCACCGAGGGGGAAAATAGAATCTTTAGGGAAACTCAATTTTTCACTCTTTTTAGCTATTTTCTGGTGGAATATGAACTTATTTATCACATACAAATACAGTCCATTGTAAATCGGGCCCATATGGAGATTTTCTCACAGCAGATTGTTCTGTAGAAGTGAAAAAACGGCAGTTGTAGCTCGCGCTAGCTAACCGTTAGCATTAGCCCGATGCTAACATGTAGCATTATGTTAGCATTCTCCGTTTTTTATGTATTTATGGGCTGTTGAACCACTTTGCTCCTCCCCATGTCTTTGTATCTTTATTAAGTAGAAAACTATATTCATAATTCAGCATTTGTTAAAGTACTTTTTGAGTAATTAGAGAAAGTTTAGATTTTTTCAAAAACGTTTTCCCCCTTAACTGTTTTCAAACATGACCATATATGGGCGATTCCAGAGATGCCGTCTGTATCTATGTATTCCCTATTTTTTTCCACATTTAAAAAACCCCCCAAAAAATCAAACTTCTATCCATTATTTCCTCCAGTTTTTGTCTTGTTTTTCCAAAATTTTCCCCTATTTTTTTCTCGTTTCCCCCCATTCCTACCCAACTTTCTCCCCATTTTTTCAGCCCAATCCCCCCCCCACATCACTTAACATTGAACATAAACTCAACATTATAAATTTGCACCTCTTCCTAACAGCGATCTATTGCCCTCCTCTAGTTGCCTAGTGATCGTCTAAGCCCCGCCTTTGCTCAGTCAAGCTGAAGCTGAAGCCTCAGTTCCAAACAACATTCCGATGCTGAGGTCGACTGGACGAATCCGGTTTCTCGGCGTGTCGCTGGCAGGTCAGAGACGCTCGCGCAGTCAGCTGATCACGCCGATACAGAAAGTATTGTTAGGAGTTACAACACGCCCGGCGCCAAAGACGCGCCCCACGCCGTCACCAAAAACAACAAACCACAAAACCTGTCCGAACACTCGCGGGAGAGAGGTGACTCAGAGGTGATTCAGAAGGTCCACGGGCGACGGAGAAACATCGTCACACTCAAAGGATCATGAAGGGACCCTCGCATTTCCACTGACCCTGGTCCTCATTAGCCCGACAGCACTACGGCCTCTGCAGTTCCTTTCTAAAACCACTGACAGAGCATCTATAGAACCCGAAAAAACAGGAAACATGCCATAAAAGTATAACATTTACATGGATCAATGCAAATGTATGGATTTTTGTTTTGTTTTTGACAGTCCATCTTGGCCAGGTCACACTGGTCAATGAGAAATTGACCGGCACATTCATAACACTTACATGTGAGGGGAAAAGGTCAAATTAGACGATAAAAAAAATCCATTAAACCGAAATCAACGCGGGTCTAGATGAGGGAGAGGTTTGACCCGCTGGAACCACAACCGCAACTCGGACTGACATAAAGTGAGTCTCCAGGTAGGTCAAATGAACAGGTTTGATTTCAGCGGCATCTCAGCATGGTCTCCGAGAGTTCTCCAAGAGCTCTACTTGGTCTTAAGCAGTTGTGTCGCAAATGATGTTTGTTGTCTTCAACCTGTGTGATGTTTCTAGTCTCAGAGACGGAATTCCAAGAATATCTCAAGGAGTTGTATGGAGTCTCTCTTCGACAGGTCTCGGAGACATTGTCACAGAAATGTCTCACAGGTTGAGGGCAACAAATAGTATTCACGACACAACTGCTTGAGACCACGAAGATCTCTTAGAGACCTCTTTGAGACCTCTTTGAGACCTCTTTGAGACCTCTCAGAGACCTCTCAGAGACCTCTCGGAGATCTCTTAGAGACCTCTCAGAGATCTCTTAGAGACCTCTTTGAGACCTCTCAGAGACCTCTCGGAGATCGCTCAGAGATCGCTCAGAAACCTCTCAGAGACTCAAAATTGAAACTCAAATTCTGTTTCATTTTTTGTGGGGTCAGATACACATCCCAGTGGCCACTAAACTTCATCTTATAATATGGTAATGATAAAGAAACCACAGAAATTACATAAATTCCATGAAAGGGACAAACCACACCTCGACATACTTTAACATAGGAACAGGCTTCATCATTCATTGATATTTGGCTAACAAAATGTGCACATTTGTGGGAAGACGCTCAGATAGCTACAAGGCATTTCGATGATTTCTATAGCTGGAACATTGTCCTTTTCACGTCCAGATGGTACTATTGTCCAAAACTCATGTACAGAGAAATCAGAGACTTTTTTAGAATTTTTTAACAGATGCGAAAGAAAGAAACAACAACACATGCACATGCTAACACACAGACAGTATCTATGGACTTGCCCATATATATAGCATGTTCGAAGCAGCCAGCTGAACAAAAGCTGAATTATGACTATACCCCTACACCGAACCCTCACTCCCTCATCGTGGGGAAGGCAAGCAACATGTTAAATGGACAATGCTAACCAGGAAGCTAACGTAAGTAGCTAGCGGCACGTAGGCTACCATACACTAGCGGTACAGCTATGGCCCGTATAGCTATGGCCCGTATAGCAGTGGCCCGGACAGCCATGGCCTGTATAACTGTGGCCTCAGAAAAACCCACATCGGTCGACCTCTCTTAGATACATTTTCACAATACTAAATGTTAAATTAGAGGCTATTTGAAAGAAAAAAACAAACAAACCTCAAATTAAATTACTTAAAATATTGGCCAATACATCGGCTATAGATACCGACGGCATCTCTGGTCATGGTCATATATGGTCATTTTTGAAAATAGTTAAGGGGGAAAAAAATAT
Organism: Gobius niger; assembly: GCF_951799975.1. Lineage (NCBI taxonomy): Eukaryota > Metazoa > Chordata > Actinopteri > Gobiiformes > Gobiidae > Gobius > Gobius niger. The sequence continues at coordinate 5,096,208 of NC_136875.1, forward strand.
TTAAAACATGTAAACTTTCCCTTATTATTCAAAAACTTCTTTAACAAATACTGAATTATGAATATAGTTTTCTACTAAATAAAGATACTAGGGCTGAAACGACTGATCGATTAATCGACGACTAATCGATTATTGAAAGAGTCGACAACTATTTTAGTACTCGATTAATAGTTTTCTGGCTCACACAGACTAAAATGGAGCAAAAATGACCAAAAACAAATGTAGTATTTTTGATGAAAACCTACTTTGATTTTATATTTAGGGTCTGTAGTGGTTTGTACAATGTAAATTTCATGAACAGAGCCTTTAAAAAACCTTTCCCTTTAGTTAACTCCATCAGCACGCACTTAACCTGTTAACCCCCGCCTGAACCGAGAGGATCTTTTTCCTCACGTCATCAGATTTTTTTTCCATCATTTTTTTTTGGGGTATTCAACTCATTTTTGTAACTTTTTTTTTGTAACATTTTTTATCACATTTTTTTGGCACATTTTTTTTCATTTTTTCGTCAATTCTTTATCAAATTTTGGTCATTTTTTTTGTCCTATTTTTGTAATTTTTTTGGTCACATTTGGTCACATTTTTGCCACTTTTTCATACATTTTTTGTTACTTTTTTTGTCAATGTTTTCTCACTTTTTTGTCACATTTCCATTATTGTTTTCGTCTCAATTACAAAATAATCGTTAGTTGCAGCCCTAAAAGATACAAAGACGTGGAGAGGAGCAAAGTGGTTCAACAGTCCATAAACACATAAAAAACAGAGAATGCTAACGGAATGCTTCATGTTAGCATCGGGTTAATGCTAACGGTTAGCTAGCGCTAGCTACAACTGCCATTTTTTCACTTCTACTGAACAAAAAACCACAGAAATTACATAAATTCCATGAAAGGGACAAACCACACCTCGACATACTTTAACATAGGAACAGGTTTCATCACTCATTGATATTTGGCTAACAAAATGTACACATTTGTGGGAAGACGCTCAGATAGCTACAAGGCATTTCTATGATTTCTATGGCTGGAACATTGTCCTTTTCATGTCCAGATGGTACTATTGACCAAAACGCACGTACAGAGAAATCTGAGACTTTTTTAGATTTTTTTTTAACAGATGCGAAAGAAAGAAACAACAACACATGCACATACTAACACGCAGACAGTATCTCTGGAATTGCCCATGTATGGTCATGTTCGAAGCCGCCAGCTGAACAAAAGCTGAATTATGAATATACCCCTGCACCGAACCCTCACTCCCTCATCGTGGGGATGGCAAGCAACAGGTTAAATGGACAATGCTAACCAGGAAGCTAACATAAGTAGCTAGCGGCATGTAGGCTACCATACACTAGCGGTACAGCTATGGCCCGTATAGCTATGGCCCGTACAGCAGTGGCCCGGCGGACAGCCATGGCCTGTATAACTGTGGTAGTGGGTGAAGGCACGCACATCCACAGTTCTAAATCAGTGTGCAGGATCAAAAAATGGAAAGTGTCACAAAAACAAATAAATAAAAGATCCGCACAACTTAGTCGCTCCAAAGCTTATTTACTTTGTCTGAAGAAGGGCTAAGGCCCGAAACGTCACTATCTGGTGAGCATTAAATAAGCTTTGGAGCGACTAAGTTGTGCAGATCTTTTATTTATTTGTTTCTGTATAACTGTGGCCTCAGAAAAACCCACATCGGTCGACCTCTCTGAGATACATTTTCAGAATACTAAATGTTAAATTATAGGCTATTTGAAAGAAAAAACAAACAAACCTCAAATTAAATTACTTAAAATATTGGCCAATATATCGGCTTAAGATACAGACGGCATCTCTGGTCATGGTCATATATGGTCATTTTTGAAAATAGTTAAGGGGGAAAAAAATATTTAAAACATGTAAACTTTCCCTTATTATTCAAAAACTTCTTTAACAAATACTGAATTATGAATATATTTTTCTACTAAATAAAGATACTAGGGCTGAAACGACTAATTGATTATTGAAAGAGTCGACAACTATTTTAGTACTTGATTAATAGTTTTCTGGCTCACACAGACTCAAATGGAGCAAAAATGACCAAAAAAAAAAGTAGTATTTTTGATGAAAACCTACTTTGATTTTACATTTAGGGTCTGTAGTGGTTGGTACAATGTAAATTTCATGAACAGAGCCTTCAAAAAACCTTTCCCTTTAGTTAACTCCATCAGCACGCACTTAACCCCTTAACCCCCGCCTGAACCGAGAGGATCTTTTTCCTCACGTCATCAGATTTTTTTTCCATCTTTTTTTTTTTGGGGTATTCAACTCATTTTTGTAACTTTTTTTTGTAACATTTTTTATCACATTTTTTTGTCACATTTTTTTTCATTTTTTCGTCAATTCTTTATCAAATTTTGGTCATTTTTTTTGTCCTATTTTTGTAATTTTTTTGGTCATATTTGGTCACATTTTTGCCACTTTTTCATAAATTTTTTGTTACTTTTGTCAATGTTTTCTCACTTTTTTGTCACATTTCCATCATGGTTTTCGTCTCAATTACAAAATAATCGTTAGTTGCAGCCCTAAAAGATACAAAGACGTGGAGAGGAGCAAAGTGGTTCAACAGTCCATAAACACATAAAAAACAGAGAATGCTAACGGAATGCTTCATGTTAGCATCGGGTTAATGCTAACGGTTAGCTAGCGCTAGCTACAACTGCCATTTTTTCACTTCTACTGAACAAAAAACATCCATATGGGCCTGATTTACACTTGACTTTATTTATGCGTGACAAATAAGTTCATATTACATCATTACTCATCGTGGGGATGGCAAGCAACAGGTTAAATGGACAATGCTAACCAGGAAGCTAACGTCAGTAGCTAGCGGCACGTAGGCTACCATACACTAGCGATACAGCTATGGCTCGTATAACTGTGGCCCGTACAGCAGAGAACAGAGACATGCTCCTCCACACACAGCTCTATTCTGTGCGAGTGAGTTCAGCGTGAAGGTATGCACCGCGACAACACAACTGGGTATTACAGCTCAGCACGGACACTCCCCTCAGCCATCCCTCTCTCTCTCTCCCCCTCTCTCTCCCGCTGCTTCTCCCATTTCTCACTCCCCCCCCCCACTCCTCGACGGCCCTCACAGATTCTAAATCCGCTCCCAGCTGCAGAAGCACATGGCCCCCGCGAGCTCGCACCCGGCCGGAGTGCGAGGTCGTCGAGACAGTCCTCGAAGGTCGCCGTGACAAATGTGTCCGAGCAAGTCTTTATGGCGCCGTTAAAAAGAAGCAGCTCCTTCGCAGAGGCTTGACGTTAGCGAGCGCGGCATGGAAAACACAAGCTACAAGTCCCATCAATCTGTTTAACATCAACATCGCCTTCACTCGCTTCTCTTCCCACAGTCACTCAGTGGAAGTAGAGAAGTGGGGCAAAAATCCTCCACGATCGGACGGGAATTGCATGACACAATTTGGATGATATCATTTTAATCTGGGGAGGCACAGATTACAGAGTGGATTACGCTCACACTGGTGTCGGAGCGGAAGGGATTCCTCAGACGCACATCTTCCTCCTCACCGGCTCGCCTCGGTGTCCGTGTGATTTCTGTGGATCTAACATGGGCTGTGTCCGAACCGGGCATCCGGGGCCTGTTCGGGATCACTGGCATAGCGACATGTAACTCGGTCTGTCCCGCAGTGTGGCTTTAAGGAGCGAGGTTTCGGATTACCCAGAGCCTGACGCGCTTTGAAAAGTTAAAGCTTGGCCTTGATTGGTGTTGTTCAAAGCGCGGAATTAGACGTTGAATAACTAAAAAAACTAAAAAATCAAGTACATGCCTGGAAAGCAAGAGATGTTTGAGATGTATTATTCCGAGGTTATTGCTTTCTTTGGGGGTGGCTTGTAGAAGTAGTATTATTTTCATTTATCTGTATACTTTTTCTGGGTCAGTCTTAAGTTAGTGAGTATTGTCTGTATCCTAAAACCGTGCAAGGACTTGTCCTTCTTAGGCGCGAACTCCTTTGGTTCAATCTGTGTGACAAAAAGAAAAGAAAGCTGTACTCATGTGGTTTGGTTTTGTGCTCTGGTGCTTTACATAGATACAGACGAATCGCCCATATATGGTCATGTTTGAAAACAGTTAAGGGGGAAAACAATTTTTAAAACATGTAAACTTTCCCTTATTACTCAAAAACTTCTTTAACAAATACTGAATTATGAATATAGTTTCTACTAAATAAAGATACAAAGAGCAAAGAGAGAGGAGCAAAGTGGTTCAACAGCCCATAAATACATAAATAACAGAGAATGCTAACAGAATGCTTCATGTTAGCATCGGGTTCATGCTAACGGTTAGCTAGCGCTAGCTACAACTGCCGTTTTTTCACTTGTACTGAACAAAAAACATCCATATGGGCCTGATTTACACTTGACTTTATTTATGTGTGATATATAAGTTCATATTACACCAGAAAATGGCTAAAAAGAGTTTAAAAAAAAGTATTTCCCAAACGATTCTACTTTCCCCCAGACGAGATGCCGTCTGTATACGCGTTGCCGTCTGCATCTATCGGCCATGCCAACCCCCTTCATGTCGGTATCGGACCCAAAAATCCAGAATGCTCGGGCCTTAGTGAGAAGAATGCATGAGAAGTCACAGAGTAATGTAAAAAGAATTTATAGATAACATATACAAAACATCCCACTGCAGACGCTGGTATCTTCCACAAAGAAAATGACCATATTTGGGTGATGTTGCCTTGACGACAACAATCCAAAGCGTGACATGTTTTGCAAATGGAGTCGGTGCAGGACACGCTGGAATGTGGAAATATTTCAGCGACTCGAAGGACCGATCCGAAGCGAGAGTCGACAAAATAAAACGTCTGGCCTGTTTCTATTTTTAAAGACGTTACGGGAGAAAACGAGACAAAAATCTCAACATGGACCCGGGCCAGCCGTGACGACACAAGTGGAGTCAGTGAACACAACGTGCACTGCGCTTTGGGCGTGTTGGAAACGGGACTAGGGAAACCAGGGAGAGACCGATACTACTAGAAGTACTTGCCGATACTGAATACCAATATGAGTACAAGGCATTTTCAATGTATTTTTTAAAGTAGCTCGACTGTTTATAGACAGACTTTTCCACAGCAGATTGGTTAATCATTAGTTACTTTACTCATCTACAAATTACATTTAAAGTAGGCTACACTTATAAGAGGAGTTATATCAGAACTGAACAGATCCGATTATCTTGAAACATGGGATCCATTACATGAATTTATCTTGAGTGTTAATTGAATGTACGTAGAATTCCTTTTTTCTTTTATGTGAATGGAATTGTACTTACTAATATTAATATTGACATTATCATCTGTAAATATTGTTGCGTGTGGTAGAAACTACTTGAGACCCTTTGTATATATGTCTTCTATATAGCTTTGTAAAAATGCTTTATACACAAGGTGTAAACGGTTTGGGCGCGGGATATTTAGTACTTTTCTCTTTTTCTTTTTCTTTCTCTTTTTCTTTTCTCTGTTGTTTTTTTTTCCTTATATGTTTACATACTTTGTAAATGTATTGAATAAAGTTATATATTTAATTAAAAAAAAAAAAAAAAAAAAAAAGAACTGAACAGATGCCATTTTATTGTATTCATTTTTCATAAAATGTCATTTTTAATTTGTCTTGCTCATGATTTCATTATCATTTCCAAGGATTGTGATTTCATTATCATTTCATTATCATTTCCAAGGATTGTGATTTGTTTCTTGGGTCTCACTGTTCATTTATAAAGGTGTCACATGGAGATGGAGTCCACATTGTGCATTACTATAACTGTGGGATTCTCCCGTATGTTTGAGTGTAGCAACTTAGCCAGTAGCCGACAGCATTTTGATTATTTTTTTTTTTCTGTCATTTTATGTTTTCACATAAAAATAAGGCATTTTGAGCATTAAAATGGCCAAAATTGCCTATATTTTGGGCAACAAAATCAAAATAATGAATTGAGCCAGATTAAATTTTATGGTTTTATTTTATTGACATATTAGTAACTAAGATTTTTTCAGAGGGGATTTGGGATATTTTGTTTAGTTTTTCAATAAACTAATCATCAGTGAAAAAATCTGTAAAAACTCAAATTCCGCCTGTTTTTTTGGTTTCAAAGTTGAATAAATCCGGCTAGGAATTAGATATTAAAAAATCCCTCTGAAAAAACCTTCAGAACATTGTTGTGTCTCAGACTGTAAAGTTTGGAGTCTGTGGGAGCTTCTATAAGGGCTCAGGCTCTGCCCGAGTGCGGCTTCTCTCATTCAGAGAAAACCAGCCCTGAAGTTTTGTAGCGAGTGCTCATGCTCGGCCCGTTCTCCGACTTTTCCGCACCAGCGTCTCGTAGGAGGAAAAAACACCATATTTGGGTGAAAGCGTCATCACGGGGCCCCTTAGCAGGACACGTGGATGTAAAATCTGTCAATATTTATGAATGAAAACCCGCGGGAAAGACGGACTTTCTACGCGGAGCAGCAGCTACTTCCGGGTTGCCCCCACCTCGCAGACAAAACATCATCAAATAAACATCATCATTTTTATATCTGACATGAAAACTAAGATGTAAAGGGAGGAAAATAGATACAAATCTCCACTTTGACCACTGCGTGAAAAATCAATACTTTCACCTGCCGTGTCTCGCCTTAAGAACCGCCAGAGCCATTAGCCGCTAGCTAGTTAGCAGCATTAGCCAGTCGTCTTGTAAACACTGCGGACCGAGCGCAGCGGCAGAGTAAACATTCAGACATTAATATTTAGTAAAAAAAAAAAAAAACAGACTCTGATGTAGGGAGCGTAGTCTGTAATAAAGTCAGCTCTATGTGGAATGTTGTATTTCCACTGAAGAATTCTGTAGTTTGTTGCTCAGCGGTGACACATCCAGAGCATTAACGTGTGAGCGGAGATTGACATTTGAGCAGCTAAACTAATAAAGGATTTAGAGTGTTTCCCATTTGCAATGACTTTTGTTCTCTCTCTGCAACATTAGTCATTTTTGTCGTTTGCAGATCAAAAAGCAATTTCCATCCGATAGCGATAAGCCTACTTGGAAAGGTGCTACGTAAACACACGGCCGACTTCCTGTTTTCACATCGAGCGAAAGCGTAAACTCCAAACAAACAGCCTTACGACGCTAAGAGCTTCAAGTGAGATCTTAACTGGTGTCTGCGCGAGGGCCTGTTGGGGCTGTTGTCTTTGGACGAGGACCAAGAGGAAGTGGCCGGACGGACGGGTCAGTCCGGGGACAGCGTGAGTCAGAGGAGGAGCGAGGGCTGGAGGGGTTGGGTCGAGTCCACGCGCAGGGCGGCGAAGAGGGAAGGAAAGGAGAGGGTTCGCGGTCAGGGGTGTCTCGCCACAGCAGCACGACGTCGAGACAGAGTGAGCAGGCCATCGCATTTTCAAACTATAGAACGATATAAAAAATACTGCATGTGCACAGAAGAGACAATAAATAAGGGGTAGGCAAGTTTGCTGGATGGAGGGACGATTTTCTGCATTGTAAAAAGACCAATGGCCAAACCTAGCCATTTTAGCCAAAAGTAAAGCACCACTTTCTACAAATGCATAATATATGACCTAATTTGGTGTTCTGATTGGACATTTTTAAGTAATTGACAGTATTTCTCACATTTTTACAGTACTTAACCGAACACATTGTCTCCAGTTTGACCATCCCAAAATCTAAAAAGCTTCTTTAAAAAAAAAAGAATCAAAAGAGTGACAAAAAAAATGCAACAAGAAAAGCAACACAAATACAACAAACGTGGAGCAAAAAAAAAAAAAAGACAAAAAAGTGAATCAAAAATCATGCATCACTTTTAGGCTGCTCGAGAAGCTTTTACATTTGGGTAAAGCTTAACTGGAGAAAATGTACCCGGTTAAGGTTGAACTCCAAAACGTTAAAGTAAGTAATAATATTTCTCAAAATCATCTTGAGGGCCAAAGGTTCTATGCTGGAGGGCTGGATTTGGCCCCCGGGCCTGACGTTGCCTACCCCTGCACTAAATCAACATGGTAGTCTCAAGATCAGAAGGTCGTGGGTTCGAAAGAAGGTCGTGGGTTCGAATCCCGGGTCCTGCAGGTGCAGACTGTCGTTGTGTCCTTGGGCAAGACACTTCACCCAATGCCTATGTGTGAGTGGTGAGCGCACCACCATCAGCATGGAGTGAATGAACCCCCCCTCCCTTTCCATGTGTGAAGCACTTCGGGGGTGACATATGAAAAGTGCTATACAAATAAGATTACCTTCCCTTTAACTTCTTTGAAGGTTTTAATGTCAGAGTATCAAAAATGACACTTACCCTTTAAGATGCTTATTTTACAACGTTTTGTTGCTGCCTACAGACTGCAATCTTCCCAGTCTTGGACTTCACAGTATTTTGAAAGTTGTTTTCTAAGGGATTTGTTTTATTGCTAAATTCGGGGTTGGTTTTGCTTTAAATCCCAAAAAATAAGGTCAAATTTGAATTTTTGCTTTGGTTTTCAGTTAATTAATAGCTCACTGAAAACCTAAACAATATCCAAAATCACCCTCTGAAAAAATCTGAGTAACTAATATATAAATAAATACATTCATACCTGGTTCTGTCTATTATTTAGATTTCATTGCTGAACATTTGGCGCCATTTTTAAGAAAACAGAAAAATGACAGAACCAGCGATACATTTCTTTCTCAAATTCATATCAGTAATCTGCAACAAAGGTTTCAAATCCATATCTCCAAAATGATTTTTTCTCCCTATTCAACTGCAGCGTCTGGTCTTAAAACTAAACTAAAACTGAAAAGAATCATTTGCCTAGCATTTGTTTCTGGAGCATGAGACTAAATCTGAAGTCCATTGTTGAATCCGCAGTGGGCCGCTCGCTCTCCGCCCCGGGGCACTTTTGGAAGTGAACGCTGAAGCGCTCTCCTCTCGCGTTGGAAGCTGCGGATCTGGTTTCACCGCTGACTGTTGGCGCTCCGACTGGTTTGGCAAAGTGAGACTTAACCGCCTGATTGTTTCCTGAATCATGACTAAATAAACAGCGAGCGGCGCGTGTTCTGAAGCGGGACAGCAGAGGGGGAATGCAACATGGTTAAACGTCACCAAAGTTAGACCACTGGGGTCGACGTTTACACCAGGCCGGCCGTGCCTAACAAACCGGCCAGCAGGTATTACTGTAAGAAGCTTGGCCTTTGCCCGGGTCATTCAGCCTAATCCTACTGTGTCTGACCCTATACATGGACAGCTCACACCTCCAAGTTTCTATTGTTCTTATCTCGCAATACGAGCGATCGCGGTCGTCGTTTACTACCGCCATTCTCAACTCCAACACTGCCCTGTGTGTGAACTTTGTTTTTGCTCATCAACATCAACTGCTCTTGTAGAACCAGTGTTAAAACTATGCACTCCCATCTGGGCCGGCTTAAGGTGAAAGATCAAGCTTTAGCTTCATTGTTATTCTCTACTTGGAAAATATTAAAACTCATTATTATACGGCTCTTCACAACGTAAGTAGAAGCTCCGTTGATTTGAATGGGATTTCCCAACGTTCTACCGGTCATTATTTTCTGATAAAGGACCTCTGAAAAATATAATGAGTTTATGCTTTCATATCACTCCGCGCGTACGTAGTAGCGACACTATCTGTCCCGTCACTGCCAGAGAAGTTGGGGGAATCGCTCGTGAAGTTAGCGTGAGTCTGACTTTCAACTTGCCCAGAGATTCACCACCATTCCTCCAACTGCACCTTCAACTAAGTAGCTAGGCTAGCTGCTAGCCTTGCTGCTTCTAGCCTAGCAAAACGCGCAAACTTTTGGGAACTATTTGTCGCGGAAGTCATTAAATAAACCTTTCGAACTTAATAAAAGTGTACGAAGTTTATGTTGTGTGTGTTCAGTTGGCAAATGGCCGTATAATAAGCCATTTGCCAACTGATGCCATTTTATTGTATTCAAGACATATTATCGTATCCGGTTCGCCCTGTCGGTGCTTATTTTACCGATAATGACCAGCGTTCTATACATTATCCCTTACATACTCCTATGTTTTTATTTAGTCCATTTAAAAACAACAGAGTCACATGGTTATAACACTAGACATGCATCAGAAGGACGGTTAATAATCCCCAAAGCAAAAACACATTTTCTCAAAAGCACTTTAGTCTATAAAGCCATGAAGGGATGGAACGTCTTGCCACTAAACCTGGTTCAAATGGACCACAAACCTGTTTTTAAAGAACAAGTAAAGAACTATATTGTTGATGATTGTGCAGAATGATGTCAAGTTTACAATATTGTACAATATTTCTGTATATGGATGCTTTTAACAAGGACCCCAAGAAGATTACTGTACTGTATATTGTATAAAACATAAAACAGGCAGGGAGAGAGAGCCACGTTTACTAGAGAATGATTAAAACTAAGCATGTTTTTCGGAGAACTCCATAAAATGCCTGTTTGCCTCTCGCAGATTGTTGGTGCGTGAAGCTGAAATGTAATCACTGAGCGCCGTGACGCTTAACGGCAGATTTACAAGTTCATCTGCAGCTCAATACTCAAAAAGAAAAAGGTTTTATTGTGTCAAAATAATGCAGCCCTAGTCGTTTCCCTAACGCGCTCCTCTTGTAGTAACAGTACATAGGCCTGTTGATGTTATTTGCATAAGAGGATCTGATCATATTGTCTCTCGGATTGAAGACTTTAACAGGATGTTTCTCAGCCGCCCTTGGACCGATTTTGACCATTTAAAAACTCACAGAAACGATACAATCTCAAGTGTTTCGATCTTTCCATGGGATGCTGCCATTTACTACTACTAATCCGCAATTTTCACCTCCAACGCTATTTTATATTTTTTTTTAAATGTTGCGGTTGAAGAGCAAGGGAAGCACTGCCCCGTGTGTGAACTTCTCTCTTGCTCCTGAGAGCGAGAGAAAAGTGTTGGCTTTACAGCTGTTCGCTACGCAACACCACGCACCCCTCGGACTAAAAAAGAAAGAAAAGAAACGTAGTAACATATATGAAATGTCCAGATCTTTTCACAAGTTTTTGATCGTCACTTATTTCACTTCTGTTCATCCCAGAGCTCCCAAAATCAGGTGTATTAGAGGGTCTAGTTTCGTACGTTTTTCCATTTTTGGCACTCACTGTGTTCACATGTGTGAGTAAAATGACAGATGCAGTGGGTTCAGAAAGTACCTGTGAATTTTCCAACGTTACTTTTCAAAATCTGATAATGAAATCTTCAATAACATAGTCTCACCGAGAGGCTTCACCTTTCTCTACCATCCGCAATAAAGACAATTTACCATAGAACCGGAATTCAAGTGTTCAACGCCTGCACAATGGCTCTGCAGTTCTTGTATAAGGGGTTAATACGAATGTGACAGAAGTATTTTTTTTTTAAAAGAGGTCTCCAAACCGTCAGGAGAAGTATCTACCTTTAGTCCCACATCTCGGCCCAATTACAATGTTTAGCGGAAAGAAAGCAGTTGGACATGGAGCAGAGCTGGCGGACGCTGCGGGTGAGGAGCCTCTTCTCTGGCCCCGTGCCAATCCCCTACCCCCCCCCCCCACCCACGACCACCCCCACCCCGGTATCTGTACGCGTGTGTGCCGAGGGGCGGGCCGTCTCCTGGCAGGCTCTCCGGGAAACGTGCGGGCGGGAGGGTTAGGCTTCGCCCACTGAAGACACTGGTGCCCTACAGTCAATTAGGCCCTCCGCAATTAGCACAACAAACGGACGCTTCCGAGGAGGCACGCGCGAACGCTGGGTCAGGGAGGGGGGGGGAGATGGGGGGGGGTTTGCGGAACACGAGGTGCAGAGTTTAGAATCACGTCGCCCATGCCGTGTGGAAATTAGTGGGGGAGAAAAACAACACAGCAGCGTTTTCCTGCTGAACAACATAGCGACAGAGTTTGCCTCTCAACCCCCACCGGAACCGAGCACATTCTCTCCAGTTTGGCTTTACCCAAATCTGAAAGCTTAAAGCAGTTCTAAGTAACTTGTTTACCTTAATAAATCCTCTTCATAGTCCCTTCCAGGAGGCCCCAATACACAATGGAATCACTAAGAAGATGCTAATAAGCTAACGGGCAAAGCTAACTAGCTAGCACCACTTAAACAGTATTTACAGCCAAGTCAAGTTTGAGTAGAAAAAAAAAAATCTCCTTTTAGCAGAGCATTCGTCCAAGTTCTTTTTGAGCAATGGTAAAACGGTCAATCTGACTTGCCTTGCATACTTCATGAGCTCGTCTACGCTTCTGAACACAGTTTGTGCAGACGTGCAACTCGAAAACTTAAGGTCCTCATCTTTACCAGACCAACTGAAATATTTATCCTCAGAGCACTGCGGTTTGTCACATTTACAACAGAAATACTACTCTTTCTGGTGAAGTGCTTTGTGCAGTTCATGGTGTTACACCGTGGCCACTTAGGTTTGAAAAAAATGCTTTAACGCCCTGGACCTGATTTTTTTTTCTAGCAGTGGAACAAACGAACATTTGTTTGGTTGTAAACCCAGACATTTATGGGGAAAACTTGTAACTTGTCCACAATGTGTCGAAGAAACCCTGGAAACGTAATTCCTTTAGAGCAAACGAGTAGAGAAGTTTGACAAACTTGAGCATTTTGCAAAAGTCATGGTTTAGGCTGCATGTAGGGCTGTGCAATTAATCAAAATTCGATTACGATTTCGATTATTACACTGAACGATTACATAATTAGCATAATCGATTTTTTTCATTTTTTCATTTTTTATTTTTTTTCATTTTGATTTTTTGCATTTTTTTGCAAGGCAGACTTGCATTATTTCACGGCGCTGGGATTATTTTCCCTTCGCTTTTCCCGTGCCTGACACAAAAACAAACGGCGCTGTGTGATGATGTCATCAGGCCGCGCTGCTCAGTTTGCTTGCGCAGGTGTGAGGGCTGGCCAGCAGGGGGCAGGCGTGAAGCAGGGACCTCTCCTTAATCGAGGCAAACTTGAAATCATTTGTACTTTTATGACATATCAGCGTACTTTTTTTTAATTGATAAATATATAAATAAAATAAAGACTTTTTTTAAGGCAACAAATAATCGTTTGAATAATCGTGATTTCAATTATGACAAAAATTATCGTGATTATTATTTTTTCAATAATCGAGCAGCCCTAGCCCCATGTTTTTAAACCCAATTATTTCAGAAATGACTAAAGATACAACTCCAAACTTCACGTCCATCCATCCACCTGTCCGTCTTTGCTCTGCCCGATCCCGTCAGACCTCACACGCTAAGCAATGTAGCGAGTGACTGGACCTGGCCTCGAATCCGTCAGGCTACCCCAGGGCAGCTGTGGCTTACCACCACCGAGTACAGAGTGAATGAACAATGCAATGTAAAGCGCTATATATAAAAACATTTAAAGAACGATCAGACTGACGCTGACCGCTCTGGACGCAGCCGAGTGGGCTGGATGCAGAGCAGGTCAGGCGGGGGAGTGAGGAGGTATAATCCTTTCTCCTTAAGTAAACTCGTGTTCAGTGAAACATCTGTGTCTGAATCAATGATCCCACATCTGTCCTAACTCAGCGCACAACCCAACTGTGTCAGCCAAACTCCACTCTCAGTCGTCCAGGGACAACGCGGGTCATTTCAGTGCAATCTAGGAATAAGTAACATGCTTCCTTGACTTGAATGGGAAGGTAAAAAAAAAAAAAAGGAAAAATGCCAGTGGGACAAATATTATTGCAACAAAATCAAGGTGAAAACATTGATGTCTTAGTGGTCAATGTTGTGCATGTTTATCAAGCTCTACATGCACCGCTCGTGCTACATTAGAGAAAAATAGATAGAAAAAGGCAAATGCTAAAAAAGAAAAAGAGTAAGAGAATGGGATCGGGGAGAGAGGGAGAAAGGAGGTAAAACATCTGCAGCTGCAGCCCCATCCGCCAGGAATGAACCTGCTGTTTACACAAAATCAAGACCTCTACAAACTTAAACTAATCCATAAATGCAGTCAGTACATCTCTAGCTTTTAGCCACTTCTTAAATGAGAAAGATCCGCCACATATTTTGGGTTTTATGGCTAGATAAAGTGGGTTTGTGGAGTGAAAAGTAAACGGAGTGGCGAAACGTCGCAATGTCGGCCTTTACCGCTCATGTGTTTGAGCCCATTGCAAAAGCAACTAAAGCAGAAGTACAACAGAAGTCCGGCCTAAAGTTTGGACTTCAGTGATATCTGGAGTCTGTGTCCCTCTCTCAGGCTGCAGCAGGACCAGGGGCGGAGCTACAGGCAGCAGAGGGACCAGGGCGGAGCTACAGGCAGCAGAGGGACTGGGGAGAAGCACTAAGGATTTTGACTGTAAATAAAAGAGTACATTTTGTAACTACTACCAGCTTTAAAAGTTCATGTGTTGCTATAATAAACAATGGCTCTACCATCTCGAAAAATCAACGTGGATTATTGAAGACAAAACACCACCACCATAAGCCAAAATCACTTCATTATAGCAATGAAAAAATACATTATTTTTAATTTCTTTCTTGATTATAGTTATTTTGTGCTGGGAGAAGTCGAAAAGCTCATTTAACATGCCACGAATCCAAACCTCTCCTAAATTTTAAACTGTATATGTAAAAACATGAAGAGCCATTCGGGAGCCAAAAAAGAGCCGGCTCTTTTTGGTGAGCCGATCCAAATGATCCGGTTCACCAAAAAGAGCCGAAAATCCCATCACTAGAGACCGCGCAATCGACGGGTCAGTTCCAGTCGACTGGGGAACAGTTTCGCACACGGGGCCATCAAGAAACTGAACTCCGTAATTGATATTCCGATATATTGAGGCAGGAAAGTATCGCGATAAACGATATTATTGACTCTAACAATACTAGACACTGTCAACTCTTATTTGCTCTAAAAGTGCATAATCATATCCTAAAATATCACACAAGCTGCAATAAAACAGGAAATACAATGTAGCTCAATTTGCTTCAGTTAGAAATCAAGGGGGAAAGCCCAAAAATATAAGTCGATATAGATATAGCCCTAGATATCACCACACTGAACAGTTTTTCCTATTCACCTCCTATTACTCCTCCGGCAGACTTTGCATGTGTTCCTAAAGTGAACCCTCTCCTCTGTTCGGGGCCTGCGTTGGAGGAATGTGGCGGTGCCGGTTGATCCACAGTGGGCCGTGACTTCAGGACTGACCTCATCTGACAGAGCTGCATTTAGCACAAAGTCCCGCATGTTTGGAGAGCACGAAGCGTTTCTACAAGGCTTTCTGACACCGCTAGACAGTGCCTTGAGTCCTTTTTATTGGGGGCTTGGACTTGGTTGAGCGAGTAGCTAAATCCCGCTTCGTCACTGCGTTTTAGTCCCCCGTCCAGAGTCCTGGTTTTGCCCGTCTCATGCGGATCATTCCTGCCGTTCCAGAGGAGGAGTCGACACATTCTTTTCAGCCACAGTTTGGGTCACATGCCACACCTCGCCCTCGCACTTCTGAAGAAGACTTAAAACAGGACCGTGTGGATGTTTAGCAAAGTCTTTTAATGTTGGAGAAAACACGTCAAACAATGTGTCAAAATCTTCGCCATGTTTTCCAGCCGAGGAAAGTAAAGTATGGACGTGGACGGGTCGCCGTGCCTAGGGCTGGGTACCGTTTGTTTTTTTCCGATACCACTTCTTTAACGATACCTGCTTTTCGGTACCGGTGCCTTAACGGTACTTTTTTTGATACCTATGTTTTTTTTAATTGAGTTAAAATAATGTGCATAGGAAAAGTATGGTTCAGGAGGAAGTCCAAACACAGCACATCAGAAAACAGGCGCAGCAGCGTCACCTGGAACTTGATGTTTTGAGCAGAATTCCCACTAAAGCCGTGATAAAAAGAGAGAAAGGACATTATTACCTCCTGAGCTGCAGGAACAGACCAGATCCACATCAGGAACCGTTTTCTTTCAGATAAACTTTTCTAAACTCACTGAGCTGTTCGACAGTGAAAGCTCCTCACGCGTCACAGATCTGTTACATAGTGAGAGCGCTCACTCTGTCACTAAAAATGCTAGCCTGGCATCCAGACTAATCTCTGATGTTTATTAATGAATAAACAGGAGACTAGTCTGGCGACCCTGTCGTAGAAAAGCTACTGCTGGAGGCGGGACTAATGTGAGACAACCGAAGCGTATTGCAGCCAATGAGAACATAGCGGATGTGACGACAGAAACAGCGACAAGAAAGTTGTGTCATTCGGACATTAACAATGGCGCTCTGATTGGTCGGTAGGCTCCATATCGCTGCGTTACTTCCTTTGAAAGCACGCAATGGAGTGTTGCCAGACCCTCTTCTGTAAAGAAGCGGAGTCTGGTTGGCGAGACTATAAAAATGCACCAACTGTTCCAAACATGGCTAATGCAGAGTGAGCGCTCACCTTTTCCAGAAACAATCTTTGATCCCAAATGCAGCTGGAGTTTAAACAACAGCAGTAACTTCAGGCTCTGCGGGGCTTTGGCTAAAGGTAAAGCCCATGTGTTTCTTGTCACTACCGTGTTGTCACTGCTTTTCTTTGTCTAAGAGTCTAGTTTCTTTTTCAGTCCTGGTTTAGTCCTGGTTTTTAACCAGTTTACTGTAAGTCCTGGTTTAGTCCTGGCTTAGTCCTGGCTCAGACCGCGGCTCTGACATCTCTGATAATGACTGAAGTGTGAGTACGTTACAGCTTTGCTTCGCTTCTGAATTTTCGCTGAAGCTTCTCATGAGTTCTGGCTTTTTTTAGACTCACTGCGGATCATTTATTGACATTTGGAGAAAAAAAGTACCGAAAATTAGCACCGAAAAAGAAAGTTTTGCGATACCGCCCCCTACCGGAGCTTTTCGGTCGGTACCAAGTAGGTACAGTTAAACGTGCCCGTTAGCCGGCGCAACAGCTATCCTTATTCAAAGTCCGAGGAGCCGATCGCGACTGAAGCCGCTGAACCCTTCACTGAACTATGTGACGGCTCGCGGCCCGAGGTCAAGAGGTCTCCGAGCACAACTGGAGCATCATGGGAAACCTTCGGCGGCATTGGCACCCTTCCCCTACCCCCGCACCTCAAAAGACCAGCAGCGACCCCCCTTCCATTCACGCTAATATGGGCCAACAAACACTGAGTCATGGGGTGATCGAGAAACGTTTCAAGGCGAGACCGCTAAGCTAGAGCGAGAATCCCATCCATTTCAGAGTGTTTGTAGAGGGGTAAACTAAGGGAGACATACCGATCCCCTGTATTTAGTTCTCTGCAGTGGACAGGGAAGATGACCTCTGGCCTCCATGAGCCCCTCCCCCCTCACCTTTGTCTCCTTGTAAAAAAAACTTGGCACGGAGTTTGTTTCCTCACAGCAGGAGGTGAAGATTGATTTTTTACAAGAGGCCACATGAGGAACCTGAATAGACTTAGAGGGCCACACCAACGATCACTCCTACTTCAGTCTGCAAAGGTTTCTCCCATTGCAACGTTCACGGAATTGTGTCTGGAACTCGCTTGATGGTAATTGCAATTGCATTTCCCTACATGTACGTCTGGGTCTGATCTCAGTGGCCGCGTACACCGGGTGAATTTCAACCCACCATTCAGCGAGCGGGGGAGGCGGGGCTTGTAGGTGACGTCAAGCATTTGTGTCGCATTTGCTGGTTGTAGTTTGGTAATGGCGGCGGATACGAAAGTAATGGAAGCTCTTCAATCCGTTACAGCTGGGCTCCCAAATATCCAGAAATTTAAACTGATAGAGTTATGATAGCAGAGCCGGTGCTGGCCCTTCTGGGGCCCTAAGCAAAAATCCACATGGGGGCCCTACAGTACGCATCCCATGGTTATTCGGCAAAGGGCGGACGTATTTACGGTCAAAAACAGTTCCACTGTACAGTAAAGCAGAGCAGAAGTGGAAAATAATGACCTCAATTCAGGCCCTGCACCTCTGTGTGAGAACCACAAACCACTAAGCCATTGTCCAACTGGGATTTAGGACGACTACTAGTCTATTTCCCCCATTTTTTAAAATGGTAAATGGCAAATGGGCCCATTCTCTCACTTCTGGCCCTGACCCACAGTTTGGGAACCGCTGATTTAAAACTAACTGAAACCTTCACCTGACAGTTGTTTCTGTCTGACCTCTGAGAATCAGCCTGTGAGTCGCCCAACTCGTTATAGACTGTGCACATTCAGAGAACCAGAGTTACTGTAAGTAACTGTGCTCGTGAGAACCGTGTGGATTCAACTCCTCTTTGAGACAAAAAGGCCACGGACACGGCTTTACTCTCGTCTATCATCAAACTACTGTCCTGATTCTCCGCTAGACACAACAAGTAGAGAGTTTAAATGAGTGTGTGGCCGATGCCCAGAGTCCGCGCAGAGAAAACATGAGAGCAGCGCCCGGACACGGGGACGTGGGACATGCAGCCGCGGAGGAGCCGCACATGAGGCGAAGCGAGAACCGGGAGACAGACGCCGAGCGGGACACGAGTTGAGAAGCACTCGCGTGTTGGGAGAGACAGGGGGAAGGCGGTCGGTCTCTCCTGCTCATCCACTTGCAGACTGCTCCGTGTTGGTGTTATATGTGGCAAAGTAGGCGGAGAGTGAGTGTGCGCTGTCAGAGCCTGTCCCCGTAACAACGCGTTGCTTAATCAGTGAAACAACACCGTAGTTTGACTGAGATGCGGGGCCCTTGCAGCTGCGGGGGCCCTACGCACCTTGCGTTGTCTGCGTATAGGAAGAACCGGCTCTGTATGATAGAGTCATGATAGAGTCAGGATAGAGTCAGGATAGTCAGGATAGAGTCAGATAGAGTCAGGATAGAGTCATGATAGAGTTATGATAGAGTCAGGATAGAGTCAGGATAGAGTCATGATAGAGTCATGATAGAGTTATGATAGAGTGATGATAGAGTTGTGATAGAGTTGTGATAGTCATGATAGAGCCATGATAGAGTTATGATAGAGTTATGATAGAGTGATGATAGAGTCAGTACAGAGATGTGATAGAGTTATGATAGAGTCATGATAGAGTCGTGATAGAGTTGTGATAGAGTTATGATAGAGTCATGATAGAGTCATGATAGAGTTGTGATAGAGTTATGATAGAGTTATGATAGAGCTATGATAGAGTTGTGATAGAGTTGTGATAGAGTTATGATAGAGTCGTGATAGAGTTGTGATAGAGTTGTGATAGAGTTATGATAGAGTCGTGATAGAGTTGTGATAGAGTTGTGATAGAGTTGTGATAGAGTCGTGATAGAGTCGTGATAGAGTCGTGATAGAGTCGTGATAGAGTCGTGATAGAGTCGTGATAGAGTCGTGATAGAGTCGTGATAGAGTCGTGATAGAGTTGTGATAGAGTCATGATAGAGTCGTGATAGAGTTATGATAGAGTCATGATAGAGTCATGATAGAGTTATGATAGAGTTATGATACAGTGATGATAGAGTCAGTACAGAGATGACCCAATCCCAAACAAATAATGTGCTTGGAGATTTCATTGCCCTCCATGAGAGATCATCATCAACATCCTCATCACATTCTGGAACACGAACGCGACCAATCGAATAGACGTCGCAGCTTGAATGGTCGCCATTCACAAACTGCAAAGACTGTGGGATGAAGTCCTCTGGGAGAGACACTTTTACTCGAGCAGCACTTTCCCGGATCTGGGTCACACAAGAGTCGATATTCATTTACTCCATTCCCTACGAGGTTCTACTCTCACCAGACAAGACGGTAGATCACGCATCGTCTAAAAACTAAACCGGTATTCTTGGATTCGTTATTGCAGTGTCCATTTTGAACACTCGTCCGAAAAGTCACAATTAGGCATTTCTTTTTCCCCCCGCCTAGACGGTCCAGCCCAACAGGGACCGATGCAAAGTCCTTAAACACATCTCCCAGATTTTCACATGTTGAAAACGGCGGTCGGCACAAGAGCCCCCCGGGGAGCGCTGTGGAAGTCTGCAGAAGGAATTACAGGCCCGGCATCTTTGTTTTTGGGCGACATTCTTCTGGAGCGTGGTCAAAGCTAACGAGACGCAGAGAGGAGGAGGAGGAGGAGGAGGAGGAGGAAGAGAGGGAACAGAGGTTTACGGGCCAAATGCAGCAGGAAAACAAGCCACTGCTAAAGCATTTAAGGACACAGAACATTTTTATCGCAGCGCCCATGGGCCTGGTTTCAGATCCGCTTTGCCTCAAGAACCATTCTAGCCCCAATTTATTCCTTTTAAGATTTGCAAAACATTTCATCCAACAGGGGAAAGAATTGGACAAAAGGGGGAAACTTTCAGGAAAAAGAATATGGTCGACTTCATCCAAAATTGCGAGTGAAGACGTTTTAGGCAGCAACTTTGGTAAAACTGTTGAGCAATGTGATGATTTGCCAAGAAATGTAGCTTCAATGCCAATCCGAATCCAATTTAATGCTTTTTAAGGCCTTAATTTGGGCACGATTAAACTAAAGCCCCGCGGAAACCCCTTGCTTTGGGTCTAATCCAGATTTAAACCCTGATCTTTCTGTGTGGAGCTTGTTCTCACCCTTATGTTTCTTCAGTGCTGCTCTAGTTTCGTTAACCGCTCAAAAACACCCTGAAAATGAGATTCTTAATCTCCTGGGGACTTCCCCGGTTACATAAAGGTAACCTAAATAGCGGGGCCGCACAATATAGTGCTAAATGACTGTTATTGTAAAAGTAGATGATGATACACTCCCTGGCCAAAACAGCACCTGGATGTAGCCAACTGTTCTGGCCCCGGGCTGCAGGTCTAGGTTCAGCAACACTATGTGCCCAAAGAATGTATTTTCAATTTTTGCTCAAACTTAAAATCTTAAATATAATTGCGTTGACTCAATTATATTTAGAACTTTGCTACAAAAGGTTACCCAGTTTTCTTTAGTTTGACCATTTTCGTGATGTTTATAGTTTCACTTCCTTATTGGACACTGACAGGAAGTGACATAGACGGAGGCAAACATTTTTAGCTGTTGCCGTGCCGACCATGTTATGTCAATGGGAAATGTGTCTGCCATAGATACAGACGGCATCTCTGGAATCGCCCATATATGGTCATTTTTAAAAACAGTTAAGGGGGAAAACAATTTTGAAAAAATGTATATTTTCTCTTAATTATTCAAAAACTACTGCAACAAATGCTGAAATATGAACATAGTTTCTACTAAATAATGATACAAAGACATGGGGAAGAGCAAAGTAGTTCAACAGCCCATAAATACATGAATAACAGAGAATGCTAACTTGATGCTACATGTTAGCATCGGGCTAATGCTAACGGTTAGCTAACGGTTAGCTCGCGCTAGCTACAACTGCAGATTTTTCACTTCTACTGGACAATCTGCTGTGAGAAAATATCCATATGGGCCCGATTTACACTTGACTTTATTTGTATGTGATAAATAAGTTCATATTCCACCAGAAAATGGCAAAAAAGAGTGAAAAAGTGTGTTTCTCTAAAAATTCTATTTTCCCCCTCGGCGAAGCCACGCCCCCTTCTATGACGACATGCCGTCTGTATCTATGGACCTCTATCTCTATCTATTGCCACATTCATATGGTTAACGTTTTCCCCAGTTGGAAAATGCACATGAACGCTCGCTCGCCTGGGTCAAGCGACCGGGGAACTCGGGTCAAAATGAGCTTCCGACTGCGGAAATGAGCTGATCAGTTTTATTACTGCGAGTGAAATGCCTGACATCAATGCTAGCAAAAAGTATATTTCTGTGATATCTTTTAAAACTCACAAACTACTGTTTAGCTTTCAAGATGCTAACTAAACATTTAAATCATTAGCTCAGTTGAGCGCTTATCCGTATCTAAGGCAAGGCAAGTTTATTTGTAGAGCACAATTCATACACAAGGCAATTCAAAGTGCTTCACAGTTGCATAAATACAACAAAGCAAATAGAATCAATAAAAACATCAACATAAAACTAATCAATTACAGTAAGAGGCAAGAGTGCAGATAAAATACTTTCAGTTATATGCATTTTTAAGTCTTGTTAAGATTCGCTCTGTCTTGAGAACTATTTTAAGTCTTGTTTGGACTCACTCTGTCTTGAGCACTATTTCGCTCTGTCTTGAGCACTATTTCGCTCTGTCTTGAGCACTATTTTTAAGGCTTGTTTGGACTCGCTCTCTGTCTTGAGCACTATTTCGCTCTGTCTTGAGCACTATTTTTAAGGCTTGTTTGGACTCGCTCTCTGTCTTGAG
The DNA here is from genome assembly GCF_951799975.1 of Gobius niger. NCBI lineage: Eukaryota > Metazoa > Chordata > Actinopteri > Gobiiformes > Gobiidae > Gobius > Gobius niger. The sequence goes on from NC_136875.1 coordinate 5,118,442, forward strand.
CACTATTTCGCTCTGTCTTGAGCACTACTTCGCTCTGTCTTGAGCACTATTTTTAAGTCTTGTTTGGACTCGCTCCGTCTTGAGCACTATTTCGCTCTGTCTTGAGCACTATTCCATCTGTATTTAGTGTCATCACAATCCCCACTTTCAGACATACAAAGTTATTTTCTAAGGTCGATGCTGATTATTGGGGATTTTGATTGGCCGATACTGATCTGCACTGGTGATATTTATGGAAACTGTCTTGTTTTAAATCCTGTGTGTGATGTTTCTTAACGTGTCAGTGTTGAACTCTGACCGCAGGGGCTGTATGTTTAGTAGGTACTTCAGAAGGAGCTTGTTTGAAAGACAAAAATCAGTAGATTCCAAAACAAAAAAAAACGGTTCCCATTAGTAAATAAAATGTATAAACTCGGCATACGAACTCGTGCCCAATTTTCACCGCAATGTTTCTCCGCTCCCCTGAGGCCGAGGAAGTTGTGGGCTCATTTTAAAGCTCTGACTGACTAACACGAATGCAAAATATGTTCCAACATTTCTTCATGAAATTGCCGCTTCACAGAAATCAAATGATAATTATTCCTTACAACAGATGTTCTCCATCTAAATAATAATCAATTCAAAAGCATAAAACCTGCCATATGCACTCAAAGTCTCGTTTCCACACAGTTTCAATGTAATGTCTTGTCTTGATGGTTACTGGTAACTGAAACGCTCTTTCCTTGGAGCTGATTTATTCCTGGTTTAGTCCTGGTTAAGCCATGATAGTCCATTGTCCGTCGCTTGACTCATAATCGTAAATCTCTTCTGTTATCCTTGACCCTTTGCCTTTAGCACGCTATCGTTAGCGTAAGCCGCTAACGCGCTCTGCGCGGGCGGGGGATGTGGCCAGTTTGAATTGAATGGGGGGGGGGGGATAGTTCATTGTTGCGGTTGTCAGTGGTCGCCACGGTCCCCAAGGGAAAACAAAAACCACTTCACAATGGGACCGGTCATGAGCGCGACACCCTTCACTCCTCTGTTTAAGTCTGGGGAGGGTCCCTAAAGAGCGGCGTGACGAGGGTGGGGCAGAAGACATCAGCCGTCAAACTGTGGAAATGACCAACCATCCACCACATTTATGAGGTTCTGGCATTTCTACTGACGTGATATAATAGAAATGCTCGGTATGGAAGAGCGGAGCCCACTCGTTACAAACCTTTAGGGCCACTAGAGTCGCTCCCACAGACTTCAAACAGTCCAGTCTTGGCCCTAACAAGACTCGGAAGACTTTTCAGCGGGATTTTCTAATTCCAAGCCTGATTTATTCAGCTTTGAACCCAAAAACAGGGCACATTTTTTGGTTTTGATCAGCTTATTCACAAACGAAAACCCCCTCTGAAACGATCTTTGTCAACCTCTCAACACCCGCCTCAACCGAGCACATTTCCTCCAGTTTGGCTTTATCCGAAAAAAACGAGAATGAAAATACAACTAAAAAAAAAGTGACAAAAACACAATAAAACAGTGACAGACAGTGACAACTCAATAAACAGGCAGCAAAAATGTAATCGAAAAAAGATTAGAGGAGATTTTAAAAAGCTATTAGAAAGAGCCCAAAAAAAGCAACATAAACGACAAAAAATTACAAAAAGACACAAAAAACTACAAAAAACACACACAAAAAGAGGCGAAAATGTGACAAAAACGCAACTCAACAAAAAAAGTAACCATCAGTTTTGTAGGTCTTGGCTTTCAAATGAGGCGTCACACTGGCCTATAGGCTGTGAGCTGTAGTCGACAACCTTTTTAGATTTGGGTAAAGCGGAAAGGAGAACATGTGTTTGGTCCAGGTGGGGGTTAAGAGGTTAATAATATGTCAATAAAGTAAAACCATCTGGGTCTATCCATGACTTCTTATTTATATCAATAATGTTTTGCAAAGGTTTGAAATTGATACCTCTGAATGGATTTTTTCCCTTTTCACCTGCAGTGTCTCGCCTTAAAGGAACATACCGCTATTTTTCCAAACTGAGAGATGTTCTTTCCTGAGCTTAGACGAGTTGATGCGTACCTGTCTGGTCTTTGTGTGTGCCCCCAGTCACGCAAAACGACCAAACAAAGATGTTTTTAGCATTTGGCCTCTCCCAGTATATTCCTATAGCTCCAAACGGGGTGAAGTTTGAAATGACCACGCTCTTCCACGGGCACAAAGACCAGACAGGTATGGATCAACTCGTCTAAGCTCAGGTAAGAACATATCTCAGAATGGAAAAACGGTGGCCTGTTCCTTTAACACAAAATGTAGAGCACTATCTAACTCTGTGACACATGATAAAGCACCGAGACTTGGAATTGCGATCCGATCTATTGCCCCAGCACTAATGATTAAGCCCTTTGAGAACATAGGTTTACTGCCATTGCTTTGCTTTAGAGTTGAAAGCATCGAATCAGAATCATTTATCGTGATATTTTCCTGCCTCAGTAGATCAGACTTCAATATTTGCCATCGCGACAGGTCGAGGTTCAAACAAATCAAGTCCACGTGCAGTACTGATAAGAGAGCCGTTAAAGTACTGGATGATCAATATAAGGAGTAGGGCTGCAACTAATGATTATTTTGTCATCGATTAATCTATCGAATATTTTTACGATTAATCGCTTGGCTGTGAATGGTGTAGGAAAATTGGATTTAAAAAAATAATTAAAAATCACATAAAGCTAAAGTGGCGCCGCTTGAGGACGTGTTGATGGAGGAAACTTAAAGTAAATGCTTGTTGGAGGCTCTTGGCGCTAATTCTGCTTCTGATTGGACGAGACACAGACGGATATTTATGAAATTTACAATGTACAAAACACTACAGACCCTCACTATGAAAAACAAAGTAGGTTTTCATCAAAAATACTACACTTTCATGTCATTTTTGCTCTATTTGAGTCTGTGTGAACCAGAAAACGATTAATCGATGTCTAAAAAAGTCGTCGACTATTTCAATAATCGATTAGTCGTCGATAAATCGATTAGTCGTTTCAGCCCTAATAAGGAGTAGCATTCATGGGATTGTTTTCATGACAAACCCACATCACCCTGATCACACATCTCCCAAAGCGCTCTGGTTCAAGGACACATGCAGCAGATGCGGGAGGAGGAGGCTACAACGGGCACAATTACGAGAAACACTCAAGACGCTAAACACACGTCCATGTTACGAGCCGCAGTTTGGGGCAGGACCAGTTGGCTCATTTCAAAGGGGAGCAGAGCTGGGGTTTTAAAGGGAGCTAAAAATGTGCACGCTCTCGTAAAAACGACAACAGCAGCAGCAGGAGGAGATGGCGATGAGGAGAATATGTGGAGCCTCTGCAGAAGATGAAAACTCCAAAAAACAAAACCGCAGACGAGGATCTGTGCTACCTCTACTATGGTAGCTTTGGAAATATTTGTTTACGCTTTGTGAATGCTAAGAAGCCGTGCGCAGCCATACATAACAAGACCAGTTTCAGCTTTCTTCACTTTAATTCAGCTAAACGGAGAAACCCCGGCTCACGCAGTACAGCTCCGGTTACCGAGAGCGTACGGCGGAATGGAGCGCTCTCTGATCAAACCCGGGTAATTACATGAACCAAACAGGAAGGTCAGGCACCAGCCGGGGAGGAAAAGAATTTCAGAATAAAATCCGCTAATTTGTCTAAGGTAAAACAGGAGGCCATGGCGGAGCTGCCAGGGGGTCACGGAAATGTGAAAAGCTGACATTTCAGGACACAAATTAGGATTAGGAACAGGAATATTCATTTACATCTTCCGATAAAAAAACAGCTTGCATTAGCCATAGTGTGTGCAAAAATAAACGGGATGTCAGCAATTATGCATAGGCCTGTCACGATAACTTTGAAGTTCGATATATTGAGGCAGGAAAGTATCGCGATAAACGATATTATTGACTCGATCGATACTAGATACTGCCAACTCTCAGGCAAATACATGACTGTAAACCTTTGTTCTAAAAGTGCATCATCATACTCTAAAACATTATCGTCTTAACATTTCAAACCATCTCCCAGCGGCTGGAACATTGACGCCTTTTATTTTGTCGGGACAACAGGAAGTGTTTCGTTGCTGTTAGCGGAGCTTTGACATCAATGTCACTGCAGGTTTCTGTTTCGTTTTTACCGCGGACCGGATTATTTGTTGTTATCTCGTGTAAAAGGCGAGTTTAGACGGAGCGTTTGTGTTTGTGATCGATCATGAGACTGACCCGAGAGAAGACGAGACGCTCGCGCTGATGGGAGGAGTTATTTTGAGGCGTGGGACTGACCTGCACACGGAGCAGCTGGACGTGCTTTGAAGACGCGATAGTGACTTTATTAACATTTGTTGCCCTGTTTCCAAACATAGTCACAGGAGGTTTGAAAAGTGGCTAAATCTGTGTCAAAGTTACGCTCGGATCAGCTCCTCCGCAGCGCCCCCCCCTCGGCCCGGGTTCCCGTTTGTTTACTTCCTGCACGTGAGTTTTCATTTACACCAGTATGAGACAAATTCCTAACATGGGGAATATTTCTACCGCTATAGTTTCTAATAAAAGCCCCGGCCTGTTTTAGAGACAGGCTTTAATTTGCTTCCGTCAGCCGCGAACCCGGCCATTGTTAGAGACCCGGCCTCTGTTATAGCCCTTTTCCACCAGGCTGGTGCCGGTGCTGGTTCTGGGCCAGTTCCAGTTTCAGAACCGGTTCTTTCGTTTTCCACTGAAAAAACGCTGGCTCTTGCTTCCAAAATCTGGTGCCGGTTGGGAACCAGTTAAAAGCTGGACCAAGAAACGAGCACCAGTGATGTCAGCGGCTGGGGGCGTGGCTCTCTCCTCCAACAAACAATCAATATTAGTTAGTTTGTGCTTAGAACTTCCTGGAGAAGCCAAAACAGTCCCTGTGGAGGAAACTGTTGTTTTGCTTTATGCTCTTTAGCTAAAACAAGAGTTAGAAAGAAGAAATCAAAATGTTAACGGCTGCTGTGACTGAAACATAAACTTATTTTTCTGTATTTTATAACCAGAAGTGGCTGTAGTAAGATGTTACCATCCATGTTTGATGTTGACTTCCCAAAGCGTTGCTATGACAATAGGCACAGCTCTCATTTTGGTGGAAAACCAAGTCAGTATGGAACCAACCCGGCACCAGAACCAGCTCTGAACCAGCCCAGAACCAGCACCTTGGTGGAAAAGCCCTCTTAGAGACCCGGCCGCTAATGGAATACAGGCCAGTATTAGAGAATTTACGGTATTTTAAAACTATAGAGATCTAAAATCCCCTCTGAAAAAAGCATAAAATGATATAAAACTTGCAACTTGCACACCGGTGATCTACAACAGACGTTTCAAATCGATATCTCTAAATTCCAAAAAGTTTCCCTATTGACTATCGCATTCGTGAATTGCGTTCCAATTGCGAACCTACAAATGAGCAAAGCACTTGATTGTTTTGACTTCTCGCTTGCTTCTTCCGTCCAAATCCTGTTCTATTGTCGAACCAAACTGCAAAAACCCCCCTCCTTTTTTCAAGAATTGCGTCAACACATCTCGAACACAACAAAGCCATCTCCCTCATTCAAGAAACGTGCAGACCAAGGGGAGAGAGCTCCACGGTGCCCTACTTCAGTCGCTCCTGTCTGCGCATCTCGCCAACAAAGGCCGCGGCGCATTTACATTTGAGAGAGATAAGCCGTCGTGTTGTTGATGCCACCTCCTCCTCCTCCTCCTCCTCCTCCTCCACAGCAGAAACAGAGAAGAGTGCCTTTTTCTGCCTTTTCTCTTTGCCCCCACCTCGTGCCCAAAGCAGCAGCAGCTGTCAGAAAAGCGCGGCGGAGGGGGTGAGGGGCGTTCAAAAAGTGGGAGATAAAAATAAACTGGAGAGAGGGGAGAGAGAGAAAATTAATTATACATCCCAGACAGTGCAGTCGGATGAAGGCGGCGGAGAGAGAAGAGACGGAAGAGGGGATGAGGAGCGGAGAGAGAAGACTGTACAACACTTTCGACTTCAGGAAAAGAACGATGAGAGGGCGTAGGAATCTCTGCAAGGGGACTTCAGGCTAGCAAAGGCACTTTACCGGATTTCTTTTTTATTGTACTGGAACACAATTTGCTTTGTCCTCCTTTAGTGTATCGTGAACTCAGATATTTGTGGGGGGGAAAAAACATTGAGGTTCTAATTGTAGCGCTTTTGGAACAATTGTATGAACTTACAGGCTGGGAATTGGGATGCTACAAATGTGTTAAATACGTCTTTGCCTCAAGTGGAGGAGCTCAAGTATCTCGGGGTCTTGTTCACAAGTGAGGGACGGATGGAGCGTGAGATCGACAGACGGATCGGTGCGGCGTCAGCAGTGATGCGGTCGCTGTATCGGTATTTACCGATCGATCTACGTTCCCACCCTCACCTATGGTTATGAGATTTGGGTAATGACCGAAAGGACAAGATGGCGAATACAAACGGTAGAAATTAGTTTCCTTCAAAGGGTGGCTGGGCGCACCCTCCGAGATCGGGTGAGGAGCTCAGTTACCCGGGACGAGCTCGTCTCTTGGTCTCCCCGCCTCCGGTCTCCCCGCCTGGAGGTGTTCCAGGCATGTCCTAGTGGGACAAGGCCTCGTGGAAGACCCAGGGCACGCTGGTGGGACTATGTCTCCGAGCCGGCCTGGTGTCACCTCGGGCCCCCCCCCCCCAGAACAGCTGGAGGAGGTGTGTGTGGATCGGGAAGTCTGGGCATCTCTGCTGAGACTGCTGCCCCCGCGACCAGATAAAGCGAAGAGGATGGAAGGATGGATGGAAGGATGGAAGGATGGAAGGAAGGATGGATGGAAGGAAGGATGGATGGAAAGATGGAAGGAAGGATGGATATGTTACAAAGTTAAAGGAACAGGCCACCGTTTTTCCATACTGAGATATGTTCTTACCTGAACTTAGACAAGTCGATACATACCTGTCTGGTCTTTGTGCGTGCCCTCAGTAAAGGAGCATTTGGCCTCTCCCAGTGTATTCCTTTAGCTCCAAATGGGGGTGAAGATGGAATGCTCCTCCACGGGCACCGAGACCAGACAGGTACATATCAAGTCGTTTAAGCTCAGATAAGAACATCTCTCAGTATGGAAGAACTGTGGCCTGTTCCTTAAATAAGAACACAAGCCAGTGTGATGTGAACGAGGGAATGAATGTGAGGCTGCACCAGTGCTGCCTGTAAACCACGCCTCAATCCACCTCTTTTTAGAAGCGACGCCCTCTCACAAGCATCCGCAGCGCTTGAAGCTTGCGCCGTCCTTGCGCCAGGCACAAGATCTGTCCCGCTGAGTGTTTGTTGAGAGCTGTTGTAACAAGTGAATTTCTCCATTGGGAGATCAATAAAGTTCTATCTTATTTCAGTCTTATCTAATGCTATTCACCTTACTCCGCCCACTTAAAACGGCGTAAGCACTATCTGTTTAGTGTCAGCACTTCCTGTGAGCAGGGATTTCCACCGTTGTCCATCAAACCCAGTGAAGCAAACAAAATGTGACTAAATTGAAAGAAAAGGAAAAACAAAACACGTTTGCTTCTCCTCGGGCTGATCCCAGAGCGGGACGGTGACATGAAAAGGTGACCTCGTATTACGTTTTGTGATATTTTTGTTTACCATCCGCTGTCTCTCTGCAATCAGTTTGACTGTGCGGATCTGCAAAAGTCCGAAGCAGCATTATGTTGCAAATGCTACAAGTTCAAAACTTCAAAAACGCAAATGTCGCCTCAAATCAGACCTGGCGTTTGACCGTGAACATGAGACGTCGACGCTTTGGCCTAAGGTGGGGAGGAGAGGTTCCAAAGTGACCGCCTGGCACCAAGTCGAAATGCAACAAGACACGGACTTAAACTGTGAGAAATAAACATCCTCCAACCAAGTCTTTTATTCCCTGGACTCAAAATCTGCAAAGACAAGTGACTCTTCACTAGGGCTGAAACGACTAATCGATTAATCGAGGACTAATCGATTATAGAAATAGTCGACAACTATTTTAGTAATTGATTAATCGTTTTCTGGTTCACACAGACTCAAATGGAGCAAAAATGACGTAAAAAATGTAGTATTTTTGATGAAAACCTACTTTGGTTTTATATTTAGGGTCTGTAGTGTTTTGTACATTGTAAATTTCATTAATAGAGCCTTCAAAAAACATTTCCGTGTAGTTTACTCCATCAACACATCCTCAAACAGCGCCACTTAAGCTATAATGTGTTGAAAAAAATAACATTTTCCTACACCATTCACAGCCAAGCGATTAATCGATTAATCGTAAGAATAATCGATAGATTAATCGAATACAAAATAATCGTTAGTTGCAGCCCTACTCTTCACGTTCACACTCAGCAGCCAATATCCTCTGCTCCGCGGGGTCTCATTTGGTCCGAAAGCTTTGGCGCTCATTACTCCTCATTACCCATGGACACGGTGGCGCAGTGGTTAGTGCTCGGGCCTCACAGCTCGAAGGTCCCGGGTCCGATTCCCACCTGGACGGGGCCTTTCTGTGTGGAATTTGAATGTTCTCCCCGTGTCTACGTAGGTTAGTGGTAGGTTATAAACATGTGCAATAGGTTAATCCTCCAGCCAGGTGTTTCTGACCACCAGCCTGGCTCCACATCATGGAGATGGGTCCCCGCTGGCAGCTCACTGCTCCTACAGGTCGCCCCATGCGATACTGAGGATGGGTCAAATGAACTAATTTCTCTACAGAGATTAATACAGTATCAGATTTAGATTTAGCATGTCCTGAAATGCATGGGATTCTTCATTTCCTTTAGCATTCTTCATTTCCATCAGTCTCCAATCTGATGCTCGGGTTTAAAATGTGCACTGTAAATTGTACCTGCACTGCTAAAACCAAATCCCGAATCGCACTTCCAGACTCCCTCGCCGGGTAATGGCGTGGCGCCCCTCCTCCCCGCCTCTCTGCGATGCACGAGAGGCCAAGCGGAGGTCATTTCCATCTGAGCAGCCTGTCAGAGCACGCTTTAGGTGCGGGATCACTTTCTTTCATATTAGGCTTGTCGGAAACAGAGGTGGAGAGAGGGGAGCGTGCGTGTGAAAGGGCCTGGAGGGAGACTTGATGCCGATTCATGTTTAGAGCGTTTTTATACCGTTCGATATTACAGGGGGACGACCCGGCTGACCCAAAGCAACAGGGCCAACAGCCTGGAGACGGGAACGGAAAAAAAAGGCGGGAGGGAAGCGAATGCACTCGAGGAACGTTTTTGTTGAGTTTTGTGAGCGCTCCCTAGGGATCATTTCTTTCACCGGCTTTATACTAGAAAGAGCAAGTTCAAGGCTTTTTAACGCCTTAACTCCCGCCTGAACAGAGCACATTTTCTCCAGTTTGGCCTTAGCTCTAATCCAAAAGCTTCTGGAAAAAAGGTGTGAAAATAGCGACAGAACCGAGATGAAAACAATGATGAAGATGTGACAAAAAAATGTGACATAAATGTGACAAAAATGTGACAAATAAATGGCAAAAAAATGATTAAAAAAAATGACAAAGTGAAAAAAAATGACAAAAAATGTGACAAAAAAAATGACAAAAATGTGACAAAAAATAACACAAAATTGATTAAAAAAAGTGACACAAAATTGATTAAAAAAAAATGACAAAAAAATGACAAAAATGTGACAAAAAAATGACATGTGACGAATAAATGACAAAAAATCATTAAAAAAATGACAATAAATGTGACAAAAAATGACAAAAAATGTGACAAAAATGTGACAAAAAAATGACAAAAATGTGACAAAAATGTGACAAAAAAATGACAAAAATGTGACAAAAAAATGACATGTGACGAATAAATGACAAAAAATCATTAAAAAAATGACAATAAATGTGACAAAAAATGACAAAAAATGTGACAAAAAAATGACGAAAATGTGACAAAAGTGGGACAAATAAATGACTAAAAAATCATTATAAAATGACAATAAATGTGACAAAAAACGACAAAAATGTGACAAATAAATGACAAAAAATCATTAAAAAAAATGACAATAAATGTGACAAAAATTTGACAAGAAAATGACAAAAAATTGATTTTAAAAAATGACAAAAAAGCTACAAAATGAGTTGAATACCCCCCCAAAAAAAGATGGAAAAAAATCTGATGACGTGAGGAAAAAGATCCATTTAGATGAGTTTTGTAGATCTTAGCTTTCACATGAGGTGTTACACTGGCCTACAGGATTCGGGTAAAGCTAAACTGGAGAAAATGCTCTTGGTCCAGGCGGGAGTTAAGAGGTTAACTCCCAAATACAATGTCTTAAAGGCCAAAGACATGACATTTCTACAGGATTCATTTCTCAAAATTTGCAAACATTCCATCAAACAGCTAAATGAGGAGAAAGAAAATTGGAGCAGGTGACTTTGGAGCAAAAAAATGGAGGCCAGGCCAGTGCAACGTATCATTTGAAAGCTAAGCCCTACCAAACTGGGATAAAATGATCTTTTTCCTTGCGTTGTTGTCACTTTTTTTGTAGGGTTTTCATCATATTATTGTCACATTTAGTCATTTTTCTGTTGCTCCTTTGGTTCTTTTTTGTTGAGTTTTCATCCTCATTTACGTCTCGCTTTTGTCACCATTTTGACACTTTTTTCGAGAAGCTTTTATACTTGGCAAACTGGAGAGAAAGTGGGGGTTAAGAGGTTCATGAAGAAATGTTGGGCAGAAACGTCTTTAAGCTACTGACAGGAATGAACATAAATGGAGGTAAAGTTTCCACAGCAGTTTCATTTCAATTTCAGACTCATTTCCCATTGATATGACATGGTCGGCACGGCAACATTTTAAAATTGTTTACCTCTATGTCACTTCCTGTCTGTGTCCAATAAGGAAGTGAAACTATAAACATCACAAATAAGTGTTAAGAAAGCTGGTATATAAAGCTATAATTCGTGTTAACCATGTTTTAGCAAGGTGTTTCATGGATTGGAAAGTTAATATTTGGGTCCACGGAATGGCAAAACAGAACTGAATTTGATGTAAAATACTGTGTTTTTCATGATTGTGATCAAAACAATCTATTAACAGTCATTTAATAGTTTCTGGTAGTGCTTTATTACATTTCCAGTAGATGAACATTCAAAGAAGTGTCCCCTGGAAACATCTCGAGACCCACTAAAAAAGGGAAAACCACGTCTGGAGTTTCCATAATTGCGCTCATTCTCTCGGCCACAAAAACTCTCAGTTCCCCTGCATGTTTGTAAAGTCTACACAATAGTTCCAGCCCCTAAACTGCCCACACTAGAAAGCATTTATCCCAAAGTGTCTTGTTGCCAATAGTTGTGCTGACGACTCGCTCTTGCACTCTGCGTAACAGACCGACGCCTGATACAAGCGCTCTCAGTGAAAGAGCAATAAACTCCCCATAAGGCCTGCCCTAAATCAGGACTGAACCCAGACCTGCTGCGCCCCGGGTAGGTATTTACCGCCGCAGACCGGGAACGCCTGACAAAAGCTGCTCTCTAACCCTGTGGAACTGACATGAGCGGCGACTGTAAGTGGTATGAACTGGCTGTGGTCACCTCTGGGTTACACTGTGAGGGACATGAACGGTCTCTGTCGTCTCTGGCCGTTTAGTCAGTGGATCCATCACTGAACTCATGACAAGCAAATCATCCGGGGCCATGAATGGTACGAGTCTGAACCAAGTAAAGATGCACCGTACAGTAGGGCTGGGCACCGCTACATTTTCTTCAAGATCGGTACTTTGACAATACTTTTTCCCATACTAAAATATTTGGCATCTAGTACCATAAAACAGAACATTAATGTTAATTTATTTAGCTCCAACAGCTGCCCCCACAACGGAAAAGTGGAAGAAAATGGATGGATGGATGGATGGATGGATGGATGGATGGATGGATGGATGGATGGATGGATGGATGGATGGATGGATGGATGGATGGATGGATGGATGGATGGATGGATGGATGGATGGATGGATGGATGGATGGATGGATGGATGGATGGATGGATGGATGGATGGATGGATGGATGGCCCTACCACCCAGTGAGAAAGGTCGGTCACATTTGAATGCCATCCGTCCATCTATCCAGCTGTTGGAGTTGCCCGAATCACATTGCACCAGCCCCTAATCGCTCCTCCTGCAGGTGATGGGTCCACAGAATGACGACCTCACGATTCAAACCGGGCCTGTTGGTCTCTCATAAGGAGCTTCTGAACCGCTCTGTCTGACCCATCACCTATAGCACCTGTTTGGCATGGGAGACCCTACCAGGGGCATGAAGCCCCCGACAACGGAGCTCCAGGATCATTTGGGTGCTCAAACCCCTCCACCACGTTGAGGTGGCGGTTCCAGGAGGGGCTGACATTTGAATGCCAACAATCTTTATTACAAGCTTAGTGAGAAACAAAAATTGACAATAAAATATTTTTGAATCGTGATTGATGAATAAGACCAAAGCTTGGTGTAAACTGCGCCTTTATGGCCGTCTGCAACGACCACTCATCGCGGGGAAAACCTTAGGTCGTAGTTCGTAGAGTGAGACTGGGTCAAAGATTTAAAACAGAACCGTCGACCAAAGACAAGCCACGACCGTCATCGGGCTGGTCAGCGGAGTGAGCCTCCTCCCGCTTCAACTCGGATCTCTGTCAAGTGTCCCGTCAACACAGCACGCCAACAGGGTCACAACAAGCAACTTTCCCTGCACTTTTCCACGACAAAACCCCACTAGCATATGGCACTCACCTCAGCTAAAGACACACCGATTGTCTCTTTGAACCATCCCTACATCATGCAATGTGACATCTAAAAACCTTAGAAGACAAAAAGCAATCCCCGGCCAAAAGACGCTCCTCACTCCACACAGAGTTTGAAGGAAAGAGCAGCTCAATTCTCTCCACCAGCTTAGGAAGCGTGACCCTCACCAGATCAGGGTACATGTTTAGGGCACGTTACCATAGAGATCGACCACGATGGAAGGTGATCCAGCTCCGTAGTACCACTTAACCAGGGTCAGCCCCGAAGTCACCTCGCCAACCCTCTAATCCAGCTTCGTAGTACAAGCCCCAACCAGATCGTAAGATTTGGAGGTGCATCTTATTTTGTCCAACTCAAAACCCTTTTCCTGCTTCAAAGTGTCAACTTTAAGGATTGACTCACTTACTTTTCATGAAAATGGTCAAAAAGTGTATTCAGAAGTACTTTAGAATGATCCAGCCAGAGCAGCCGGCAGCAGAGTCCGAGCCTCTTTATGGAGACGGACACAGATGAAATGGTATGTGGTAAAAACGGAGCGTTCTGAGCAGAGGTGAAAGGCGATATGGCATTAAACCCACGAGTGGAATCACTCTACAAGTCAGGTTGGTACAGCAAAGCACTTTCAGACCGCTTTATGATCGCTGTCTAGATTTGCAGATTGTGTTTTATGTTTTGACGGCAAATGTATGATACACAAAAATAAAGTCAAAAACTACCTGAACATACTTGAACGACCAGGTTTTTCCGTCACTGGATCATTTTTCTTCGCTGATGGCCTCGGATATGTGATTCTCGGATTGTGATTGGGGGTGTCTGAGCAATTCTGCGCTCAAAGTGTGTTCATCACAACGCCATGAAGGGGGAGCTCCAGGCAAAGGTGTGTTCAGTGCTGGCCCCTCAGTCTATTTTCTGGGTTCCTGCACAGTGCACTTCACAATGGGAAGATGACTCACGTTCTAGGTCAATTCAAGTCAAATTTATATTCAAAATGAAAAACAAAAATGATTAGTTTAAATAAACGATAGCATTTAAAACAGAAACAAGCAACCTAAATAATCTTAAAAATTGGTAATGAAACGAAATGTTTACTACAGATTATGTGTATCTGTATATTAGATTGTTTCTACATCCATAATAAATTGCTTAAAAATGTGTGGCATCGTGGCCAACAGTGCTACCTCTGACCTAACATTACTTGTTAGAGGGGCTGGTCAGAAAGACACACATTTGAGATCTAAACCCACATTTTCAACCAATTTAAGACTTCTTCAGACCCCGCGGGAACACTGCTTTCTAATAATTGTAGCCTATCCTTTGTGATATCTTGATTTGGCTACCAAGAATTACATTTAATCTTGCAAGTTGCAGACCTGTCCAAGTCCCGGTTTTACTCTGCGTAACATTCAGACATGAATCCGATGAGGTTTAGCCCAACTTCTCGCGAAACACTGCTCTGCCAGAGTCTCCCCGTCAAAAGCAGCGGCACATCTGCGATCAGCCCAGACCACCAGCCCAGAGCTCACTGTGCCGGCTGGGCTCTGAGCGGAGGAATGCAGCGGGAAGGGGGGGGTGGGGGCGCACACAACACCGGAGCAAAGTGCACAAGTCAGCACGGATTCAACCATTGACAGCCCCCTGTACCAGAGAGCTAAAGCAGGACTAAAGCAGGACTGGAAACAGGGCTGAGAACAAGACTGAAAACAGAGCTAAAGTAAGCAATAAACTAGATCTGAGCCACTGTAGAGAATGTTGACCTTCCAAGCATCACCAAGCCCGGATCAAAGGATCAACACCTTATCAAGCGTGCTCTTTTAGCAGAGAGAGAATGTAATCCTCCCATATATGTAGAAGAGTAAAGCTGACTGAATTTTATTTAAGGGGAGACACTACAAGCAAAACTCAATTTTTTCAGTTTTCAGGTTTTGGGCCAAATTGGTCTCTGAACATATAAGCTTTCACCCGGAAACAGAAAATATACCTAATCTTCACAAAAACATGTTTAAATATTGCGCTGATTCAATGTTCCCCCATAGACTTATATGGGAGAATGCAATTTCAAAGGCCTTTTTCTCAAAACACATTTTTCTGTCATTGTGGCGACACTATGTCCACGTCAGTCGGACCTAAAGACTTCGAATTTTCCAGCCTTGGACTGAACAATATTTGGAAGATTTTTTCAGAGGTATTTTTTATTATTTAATCCCTAATCCCCATTTATTGAGTTTTGAATGTCAAAAAATAAGGTGAAAATTTAATTTTTACAACATTTTCCACTAAAAAACAGCTTATTTTAAAACTAAACAAGAAATCCAGAATCCCCTCAGAAAAAGTCTTGGCAACTCATTTATCAATAAAATCAAACCATACATTTGAATGTAGCTCTATCCATTATTCAGATTTTGTCGCCGAAAAGATGGGAAATTTGGGGCATTTTTAGGCATAAAACACCTTGTTCTTATATGAAAAGATAAAATGACAGAAAACTTGCCATGTATTATTTTTCCTCACATTTATGCCAGTGATCAACAGCAAAAGTTTCACATTGATATCTGTAAATATACTTAATACACAGACTATTTCTAACAATAAGCAGCTCAAGCACCGCCAGGGAGAAAACAAGCCAAGAATCTCAACATTGACCATCAGTACTACATGAGAATGACTCCAGGACTGAACCAGGCCTAACCCAGGACTAGGAGTCCTCTAACTGAACCAGGCTCGCTCTCCTCCTTCCTTCGCCTTCCCGCCGCATCGTGCCTTGATCTCTATCGTAATCACTGGAGATTGCTCTAAATTGCACTCATTTTCTGCCTGCTTTCATGTCAGTGCTCAGCCGGAAAAGCAACATCAACTTCGCTACAGCCCAAACATGGAAACACAGGCCAGACACTTCGCGAAGAAAACACCAGTCGGTACGCGGGGGACGTTTAGGAGTGCCACATTACACTTTTTTATGGCCGGAAAACGCATCGTTGAGGAAGAAACACAGCGTGCAACGAGCCGGCTTTGGGGGTTACAGAAAATCAATGGTTGCATCGCTTCTTTCACGATGCAAACAAACTTTTGAAGAGAAGCGCCACATTGGAGACTGAAGATTGAAATTAGACACACATCCACCGGTCCTGAGCCAACTGTGCTGGATCAAAAAGTAACAATAGTTAAATCTGCGCATCTGAATACTCACCAGCTTTTTTATTAGCTCACAACAGCAAGCAGCCCTTCTTCAGACAATAAAAGGTGGCTCAAGCACACCGGAACATATATACAGCTATACAAGAACTAAAAGTGTACACGTCCTTGTACAAGGCCGTAGAGACAGATGTGCACAGGCTCATCCAGGTGGGGCAAGTAGAAACGTTTCCAGTATTCAAACATAATCGCCAACCGCAGTAAATCCCATGTTCTTAGGTTTTATGTCTCTTGCACGTTACCATGTCTCCAAAGAATCTTGGCTAGAAAGCAAATCCCAACGGGGCAACTTCATAAAAAACTACAGACAAAACACATAACGGTAGTACAGTAGTTAGCGCTCGTGCTTCACAGCTAGAAGGTCCAGGGTTCGATTCCCACCTGAACGAGGCCTTTCTGTGCGGAGTTTGCATGTTCTCCCCATGTCTGCGTAGGTTCCTCCGGGTACTCCGGTTTCCCCTACCACTACAAACCACGTACAATAGGCCAGGGTGAATGTGAGTGTGTTTGAGAGTGCGCATGGGGGACAATGGATGGACATTAGCCCAAGGCTACAATGAGGTGTGGCTTGTTTACATGCATGAGACCCATGCACTGTCCCGACCAAATAAACCAATAAATAAATTAATAAAACGGCCTTCATTTGGGTCAAGGATTGCCCAGTGTCTTGACGGACAGCCAATCGGATCCTCCGGCTCAGTGCTGGGGACATTTTGGATCTTCTAATTGACATTTTTTCCCCCCATAACCCTCAGGATCATTTCAGAAATTCCAAATTAGTGTTTAACTATGTCCCACCAGTTTTTCATAAAGCGCCAGGTCTGGCGGGAGAACAGCGGCTCAGGTGCTTGGATAGCCCCCCTCCCCTGTTCAAATGTGTCCCCCCCACCTTCGAAACGCTTCTGACGCCAGTGAGCGGTATATCGCAAAACCACGGGAATTTGTGGATTACCACCCGCGGTATGAAAAAATCCAAACCGGCACAGCCCTATGGAGCACTGTCTATGGTGTGAACACCGGACAGAAATGACACTGAATCCACATTTCTGCACAGATTTGGCATTTTAAAGCTGTAAAACTATTTCAGTTTAACTGTTGTTTTCAATAAAACTAACTAACTAACTCCCTTTTCTTCTTGTTGCATGCTGAAGATCTACTTGGAACCTTGTTAAGATTAAAACTATGCAAAATGCAAGCATTTTTCAACTGGTCTTAACCCTGGGACTGTTCAGCTGTAGCTAGTCAAGTGCCAGTCCTTATGTGGTCGTCCACAGTACATTGTTTACCCGCACAGCTCTATTCTGCAGCGCCGGTGTGTACACAGTAGTAGCCTGTCAGTCACTGGGTTTAGACACCCTCCACTGGGCACCTCCCTGTAAATAAACGGCGACAGCACGGTTAGCAGGCCACTTCATTTGCATGTGAAAGAGGCGTGTTGCGTGTCGAGCGCTCTCACAGAAAGAGAAAAAAGGCCGCTGTCTGCCGCAATTTCACCGCGGCATGTCAGGGGAGCGACCGGGGAGCCGGGAGGGAGGGACAAGCAAGACACGCACCGTCAATATGAAACGTCGGGTAGGACTAAACCAGGAACTCAATATTTTCCAATCTAAAATGATGCCGAGAGGCCGGATGGAAGTGGACTCGATACAATCCTTCACCTCCGAAAGATCAAAATGTGCCCAAGCACATTCACGACAAATGCACGTTTCCTGGGTGTAAAAAGCAAGCTGGAGTTACTAAGCTTTTGCCTGAATCACACCCCCAGCCTCCCCCAGGGGATGTAAAGTTCAACAATCAATGCACAGACAATAATGCAGCACCCGCATCAGCAACTAAACCAAACTGGGACTAAACAAAGAAAGCAGGTCCATGTTAGGACTAACTCTGAGCTGTTGCGCTTGTGTCATGATGTAGCTGTATGTGGCTAATAGGAGGAGCTAACGCCGGAAAACATGCGTTACTCTGCACAGAAGTCTCTTCTCCACAAAAGAAGATTCTTTTGAAAACTCCCATAAAACATGTCGTCCAAGACTGAAATAAAGTCTATCTCTGTCATGTTGTTCTTAACAGCTTCAGTTTCCTCGAGGAGCTTCACAGTGACAGCAGCTAATGCTAATGCTAATGCTGTTCTCACAGACACAGAGCAGGAGCTGTCAGTCAAAGCTCCCCCCCCCCCTTTTAGCGGTGACAGCCAATCACCATTCAGCAGGTGGGTGTTACATATCGCCCCCATGCTTTGAAGTCAAGCTTCACGACAATCATAAATTAGCCAATCAGAGGCTGCTTTCTGAAAGAAGAGCTTCAGCAGCTCTGATGGACACAAAGACAACAGGAAGATCACACCGACACACATTCTCACAAAATGTCACTCACTAACGCAGTGGTTCGGGACCCAAAAGTGGGTTGTGGAACCGCTTTCAGAGGGTTACAAGCCTTTCCCAGAAAACATTTATTTCATGCTCAGAATGAATTAAAATACAAAAAAGCTCAATAAAAATACAAAAAAGCTATTTTATCTAAAAGGAACAGGCCACCGTTTTCACATACTGACTGTTTTAACCTGAGCTTAGACAAGTTGATGCGTACCTGTATGGTCTTTGTGCGTGCTCTCAGTCTGGCAAAAAAGACCAAAGATGTTGTTAGCATAAGCCTCTCCCAGCATATTCCTATAGCTCCAAATGTGGTGAAGTTAGAAGTGACCATCCTCGGACACACAAGGACCAGACAAGCGCGCATCAAGTCATCTAAGCTCAGGCAGAAACAAATCTCAGTATGGAAAAACTTTCAGCTTTTTGCTTGGCTTATTTAATGCTTATTCACATCATTATATCATCAGTGAGGAAAACACAGTATTAAACGGTAAATTGTACAAGTTTAAGTATTATTTACTCGTAGCCTGTGGTCACAGTGGTGGGTCCTAAAGCACGACCAGTTGAGAACCACTGGTCTACTGGATTTATCATGACATTTAACACCGAGCTAACATTTGCTAAATCAAATGTTTTTTATTTGGCTTTTTAGTGTGTGTGTGTGTGTCAGTGTTAATTTTGACAACATATTTTATTTTAGTTTTAGTCTTAGTCTTTTGACTAAAATGTAATTTAAAGCTACACCGCGTAGAATTTTACCCAAAAAATAAAATTGAAATACAAGCTTTTATTTTACGACAGATATTTTCAGCATTGAAAAATACCTCAAACAAACATGTGATTTTGCTGTGAGCGCCTCAGCTCTCCTAAGAGATGACATAACTTTACCAGGAGTGGGTACGTCTCCAGCTCGTTTCCATGGAGATGTCGACTAAAGTCAGCAGGATTTGATATTTAAACAGGTTAGGTCCTCATCCAAATCCATTCTTTGATTTCTCACTGAAGGAATAGCATTTTCTGTCGAGCTGGTCATTAGGAGCACGTTTTGTACTGATGGCAACAGTATAGTCCAAAATGTTACGCAGTGTGCCTTTAATTTTAGTCGAGATTTAGTCAAAAAAAACTTCATGGAGCTGCTCCACATGAACAAAGCTCAGAGCTGATCATTTGGCAGTGAATTTACATGATCTGAGGCTCTTTCAGACGCTCAATAGAAGTTTGGATGATTTTAGTCTCTCCTTTTCATTTTTATTTAGTCTCATTTTAGTCGACTAAAATATCTGGACATTTTAGTCATAGTTTTAGTCTCATGAAAAACTCTTAATTTAGTTTTAGTCCAATTTTAGTCATCAAAAACATCACTTTGACTAAAATTAATACTAAATATTATAGTCGACGAAATGAACACTGGTGTGTGTGATTCTGGGGGACGTTCAGCTTCACTGGTCTGTTTCTAGGCAGATAAAGTGGTCGGTGAAAAGTGTGGGCTTTACATGTCACAATATCAAAATGACCCAAAACCTGAAGACTGCCCGACTTTGTCCATTGATTTTTGCAGTGACGCCCCCCCCCCCCCCCTTTAAAAAACAGCAAAGACATCCAAAAGCCAGAGCAGGCACCTCACATCATCCATAAAACATCGCTGCCAGGGCGAGAAATCCCTCCCCAGCCCGCAGTTAGCAGCCAGCAGCCTCGTCAAAAAAAAAAAAAACCCGCGCGAGGTCTTGATTCGGTTAAGTGTGATTTTATTAATAACGAGAGCCTAATTGAGCAGCGAGTGCATGTTGAATTGCTCGACAACCCCCGACGCGCACTCCACACACACCCACAGGCGAGACCTCTCCTTTCCGCTCCTCCATCACTGCGGCTTCCATCAGTCCAATAAAAAAATGAAAAAAAAAAATCGACAAAATAAAACGATTCGAGGCGGAAAACACAAAGCAACACGCGCCCAGTTCGTTTGCAGGAGCGAACGTTTCGATTGAGTTCATGGCGAGCGCCGATTTTAATTTTTTTATTTTTAATGAGCAGAGAAACCGAGCTCCACTTGTGAGCACAGGGCTAAAATATCACTGCTGTGTCCACTTCCCCAAAAGATTTCATTTCGCAACACAGACGACAAAAACAACAACACAAGACTTTAGGGCTGCAGCTAACGATTATTTTGATAATCGATTTATCTACCGATTATTTTCACGATTAATCGCTTGGCTGTGAAAGGTGCACGGAAATGGTATTTTTTCCATTTTTTGACCACATAAAGCTAAAGTGGCGCCGCTTGAGGACATGTTGATGGAGTAAACTTAAAGTAAACGTTTGTAGGAGGCTCTTTGTGCTGATTCTGCTTTCCGATTGGACGAGGCAAAGACAGATATTTATGAAATTTACAATGTACAAAACACTGCAGACCATCACTTTAAAAAACAAAGTAGGTTTTCATCCAAAATACATAATTGTCATGTCATTTTTGCTCTATTTTAGTCTGTGTTCAAACGATTAATCGATTACTGAAATAGTTGACAACTATTTTAGTACTCGATTAGTTGTCGCTTAATCGATTAGTTGACGATTAATCGATTGGTTGTCGATTAATCGTTTGGTTGTCGATTAATCGTTTGGTTGTCGATTAATCGTTTAGTTGTCGATTAATCGTTTAGATGTCGATTAATCGTTTAGATGTCGATTAATCGATTCGTTGTCGATTAATCGATTCGTTGTCGATTAATCAATTCGTTGTTTCAGCCCTACAGGATTTCTTAATGCGCGAAAAGTTTCGGTTTTGTCATTATTTTCCTTCATCTAGCTCCCGTTTAGTCTCCTGCGGACCGATTCGTTTTAAGTCTTGATTATTAAAGCGATGTTTGGTTTAGATTCAGCTTTCAACATTCAAGACACATAACGTCGCTGTTTATTCATCTTCCATGCATGTGCGATTCGCAATGAAACAAACCGTCTCAGTGAAATCACCTCCCTTAGGTCCGTTAAAAAGCGCTTTCATTCTTACTTTCATGTTTTAATTCAGTCGCAGGAGCTAAAAAATAAATGACGCGTCGTTTCGCCTCTCCAAAACACACAAACCGCCGCGTAGCGTGTCCACCGCCACATTGGAAGCAAGAGGCTATAGTCTGGGTCCTCTGTGGCACGCACTCCTCCCGAGACGCAGCCGAAAAGTGTGCCTGTAAGGCCGGGTTCGGCGGCGGAGGCGGGGGGGGTTCGCTCCACCCGTGCGTAAAAAGGAAAAAAAAAACACCGCATTAAAACGCAATCTCGCCGCGCGTAACGGGTCAACGACTCGAAGCGGCGGCCCGGTTGTTACCCCTGTCGCTCTTAAGGGTGTGTGGAGGCTCTTGGTTTACGTAGCCGGTGCTTGGGGAAGCCGAACACGCCGCGCTGCAGCAGCACAGAGCGGGCTTGACTCGGCGTGTGTGCGTCCCCGGGAGAGAGAACCAGGTGGATCTCCCGCGCTCGTTACGAAAACACAAGGCACCAGAGAACCGAAGCAAAGAGGACGGAGAAGCCCTTCAAAAAGCGATACTACTTCAAGGTAGGTTTCAGATTGAAGAGAAGCATCATCGAAGCAAGGGAAAAAAACAGCGAAGGCAGAACTGAACTAAAGAACAAGTCCAGGTTTTCCCGGAGGCTCCCCTTTTTCGAGTTTCAGCGGTACTTACAGCTTCAAGTGATCCGTAAAGTCGGTATCCTCCTCCCCATGTTCCGCGTTTTTTTTTTTAAATCCACAAGAGTTTCAAAGCGATATTCCCACTCGTTTGTTTGAAAGTCGGCGTAGTGTGCGTCCGTGTGGCGAGTAGTAGCCGAGAAGCAGCGGGCGCTGAGCTCTTCCCCCCGTGGCTCCCGTGTGCGTGTGAATGGAGCGGAGAGAGGCGAGGAATGCAGCGACTCAGCCCCGGATCAGGGAGGGAGGGAGGGAGGGAGAGGAGGAGGAGGAGGAGGGGGGAGGGAGGTGGAGTGAGATGAGAGGCCGTGAGAGGGCGCAACAGAGCGGACTGGGAAGATAAAGGAATTTTCTGTGCCAAAATCCACCAAATTGTGCGTTTTTATTTATATTATGATATTTATATTTTGTTGCTCATTGGTTCATACCTTTCAGTAGAAACTGGCATTCAAGTTAAAGGAACAGCCCACCATTTTTTTTTCATACTGACATATGTTCTTGCCGGAGATTAGACGAGTTGATGCGTACCTGCCTGGGCTTTTCGTCCGTGGAAGAGCTTGGTACAGGGGCGGACTGGGACTGAAAAACAGCCCTGGACTCGGACTCAGCCTGGCCCAAATGAGCGTAATTGTGACACTTCCACAAATACATATGTTAACCTCTTACCACCCGCCTTAACCAAATGCATTCTGTCCTGTTTTGGCTGTGTAACACCTCGTTTGAAAGCTAAGACCCACAAAACGGACCTTTTTCCTCGCGTTGTTGCTGTGTTGTGTCACCTTTTGTATGTTTTTTTTTCTTTTTTTTCATTTTTGTTGAGTTTTTGTCACATTTTTGTTGAATTTTTGTCACATTTTTGTCACATTTTTGTTGAGTTTTTGTCACATTTTTGTCACATTTTTGTTGAGTTTTTGTTACATTTTGTTGAGTTTTTGTCACATTTTTGTTGCATTTTTGTCACATTTTTGTTGAGTTTTTGTTGAGTTTTTGTCACATTTTTGTCACATTTTTGTTGAGTTTTTGTTACATTTTTGTTGAGTTTTTGTTGAGTTTTTGTCACATTTTTGTCACATTTTTGTTGAGTTTTTGTCACATTTTTGTTGAGTTTTTGTCACATTTTTGTCACATTTTTATCACATTTTTGTCACATTTTTGTCGAGTTTTTGTCACATTTTTGTCACATTTTTGTTGAGTTTTTGTCACATTTTTGTTGAGTTTTTGTCACATTTTTGTCACATTTTTATCACATTTTTGTCACATTTTTGTTGAGTTTTTGTCACATTTTTGTTGAGTTTTTGTTACATTTTGTTGAGTTTTTGTCACATTTTTGTTGAGTTTTTGTTACATTTTGTTGAGTTTTTGTCACATTTTTGTCACATTTTTGTTGAATTTTTGTCACATTTTTGTCACATTTTTGTTGAGTTTTTGTTACATTTTTGTCACATTTTTGTCACATTTTTTTGAATTTTTGTCACATTTTTGTCGAGTTTTTGTCACATTTTTGTTGAATTTTTGTCACATTTTTGTCACATTTTTGTTGAATTTTTGTCACATTTTTGTCACATTTTTGTCACATTTTTGTCACATTTTTGTTGAGTTTTTGTTACATTTTGTTGAGTTTTTGTCACATTTTTGTTGCATTTTTGTCACATTTTTGTCACATTTTTGTCACATTTTTGTCACATTTTTGTTACATTTTTGTCACATTTTTGTCACCTTTTTGTTGAGTTTTTGTTACATTTTTGTTGAGTTTTTGTCACATTTTTGTCACATTTTTGTTGAGTTTTTGTCACATTTTTGTTGAGTTTTTGTCACATTTTTGTCACATTTTTATCACATTTTTGTCACATTTTTGTTGAGTTTTTGTCACATTTTTGTCACATTTTTGTTGAGTTTTTGTTACATTTTGTTGAGTTTTTGTCACATTTTTGTCACATTTTTGTTGAATTTTTGTCACATTTTTGTCGAGTTTTTGTCACATTTTTGTTGAATTTTTGTCACATTTTTGTCGAGTTTTTGTCACATTTTTGTTGAATTTTTGTAACATTTTTGTCACATCTTTGTTGAGTTTTTAATTATTTTTCCATCATTTTTTGTTGTGTGTTTTCATCCTCTTTTTCTCGCTACTTTGATGCTTTTCTTTTCAGCTTTTAGATTCGGGTAAAGCTCGGTTGAGGCGGGACCGGTGGCCCTCGAGCCGGTGGCCCTTCTGTGCTCTTCCAGAATGGACATATGGCCAGTCCGCCCCTGGCTTGGTAACTTCCAACTTCAAGGAATACATTGGGAGAGGCCAAACGCGGGCAACATCTTTGGTCTTTTTCCGTGACTGAGCGCACGCACAAAGACCAGACAGGTACACATCAACTCGTCTAAGCTCAGGCAAGAACATATCTCAGTATGAAAAAATGGTGGCCTGTTCCTTTAAATATTTACTAAATGCACTAAAGCAGGTCTGAAGCCTGGCCCTCGTGACTCTAAAAAGCCTCTAAAGCCTTCAGGGAGTTTCATGTGTCAAAACAAAGACTTTCTCACAAGGGTCTGACCGAGTCCTCTCTTCAGTCTGTCAGCTGCTCCTCTCCACAAGAGAGCGCTGGGGCCAAAAACCGGACTAAAACGTGGCCTAAACTAGGACTAAACATCACAGCTCTCATGGGAATTCAAGTTTTTAAGGAAGTGGAAGAAGAAGTGAGAATACTTTTCTAAATAAAAGCATAATAATCGCTCTATCCGTGCTCCTATTACACACAGCATATACATTTATACATGATAGTGTGTACAGTGGGGCTACGACAGCAGATCGACTACTCAGAATAACCCACAACTCTCATCTTTCCACAGACTCGCGTGTCTGCTGGTTGCTATTGCTGGTTTTTTGAGTCACTTCCCTTTTCCGGACTGTTTGGCTGTCCGAGTTCACGCGGCAAACCCAAAGAAGACGCTTTTGTCGAGGTGAAGCAGCTGCAGTTCGTAAAAGAATTGAGTCCAAGGTAAAGGTTTATTCGACACCACTTTCAGACTTTCCCGGTCCTCATTTGGGCTCGATGGAGGCCTGGCGGGGTCGAGTGGACGGTCTGTTGAGTTTAGACGTCGGACATCTGAGCCAGTGTGACGGACGCTGGGCGGACGTTTGAGCAGTTCTGAAGGGCAGTTCCTGGACCTGTTTGAATGGAGTGGCCCTATATTAAAGTATGACATGGTATAGGCTCATTTCTTAATATATTATGAGATTTTTTTTTTATTGACATAAAACAAAGCTTACAAACAGCAAAGTTTGGCAAAGGAAAGACACATAAGGGCAGGTACATATTTGATTCTTAGGATGGTTCTTGGGTTCTGCATGGTGTGGATGTGTGGTGTGTGTGCGGAGTTGGTGTGAGATGTGAATAAGAGAGAAAACGAAAAAAGATGAAAGCAAATAGTAAATCATGGGAAACAAATTGTAGAACATGAAAAATAATAGTAAAGAAACAATAATAATAGAAGTAGGTAAACTGAATGGGGTTATATACATGAGGAAGGGTTCATTCAAGATTGAAATCATATAAACCATTTAGATTTGGAGGAAGAAAGGGAAGAAAACAAACAGGAAACTACAATATTAAGTTCTGACCACCCCCACCTGCATCTCTGTCCTTGTGTGGTGCATTAAAAACCCATAGGGTAGCACATGATGCAGGTGAGGGAGCTCCTTAATGTTTTATTTTATTATTTATTTATTTAATTTATTTATTTATTTTCCTTCCTTTCCCCCTTTAACTTTTTGACATTTTTCCACGCTATGGACCATCAACATACATTTATTTAATTGAAATTCTATGTGAAAGACACACACGTGGCACACAACACACAAGTGAAACAAAATGTATACTGACTATACTATTTATAATGTTGTTGTTTTTTTAAAACTGAGAAGTGGGATGTGCATAAGTACCACAGTGTACGACTAATAGTTGTTCTGTGGACAGTTTCCCCCACCTGAGCTGCAGCTCTCTGCAGTTCATCCAGGGTCAACATAGGCTTCTTGGTAACAGCAGTGTTAATTTTGACAACATATTTTATTTTAGTTTTAGTCTTAGTCTTTTGACTAAAATGTAATTTTTTTTGAAGACTGACACTTTTATGGACCTGGCTATTAATAGGATGTATTCCATAAATGGTTTTATCAATTGCAACACCACCCATGTAGTGTATCGCCTTGAATGCCCCTGTGGGTGCTTCTATGTGGGCCTCACTTAAAGGAGGCTAAGGGACAGAGTGGCTGAACACAGATATGCCATTCGCTCTCAAAACCTAAATTATCCTATGGCCAGACATTATATGGACGTCCACAACAGCCATGACTACACCCTAAAGGTGTCAGGAATTGAGGTTATCACCTTAAATGTCTCTGGCCCATTAATAAAGCCTTTTATACTTTTGCAAAATATGAGTGCCTGGACCTGATCTTTCTCTCCACATCCCATTGCCTCCTTCCATGAGCACCATTTTTTGCTGGATACCAGAAGCTCCCTGTCCTCATTTCTGTTAGAATGTAATTTAATTTTAGTCGAGATTTAGTTAAAAAAAAAAACGTTTCAATTTTAGTCTAGTTTTAGTCGACTAAAATTGAAAAAATGTTAAATTTTGAATTTAAGGCTAATTTAGTCGACTTTGCATTTATAATATTCATTCTAATCATATTTAATCAAGGTCCTCGACTTCATGTTTCTGCTCCACATGAACAAAGCTCAGAGCTGATCCTTTGGCAGAGAATTTACATGATCTGAGGCTTTTTCAGACGCTCAATAGAAGTTTGGATGATTTTAGTCTCTCCTTTTCATTTTTATTTAGTCTTATTTTAGTCGACTAAAATATCTGGACATTTTAGTCATAGTTTTAGTCTCATGAGAAACTTTTAATTTAGTTTTAGTCCAATTTTACTCGTCAAAAATATCACTTTGACTAAAATTAAGACTAAATATTATAGTCTACGAAATTAACACTGGGTAACAGCTGTGGTCAGTGCTGTCCTTGTTCGGTCAGTAAGTTTAGGAGGACGGCCGGGTCTTGGTAGGTTTGCAGTGATGTCAGACTCTTTACATTCCTGGATGGTGGATTTAACTGTACTTTGAGAGACGTTCAGTTCATACACTAATTCTTATCATTCATTAAAGGCGCATTATGCAACTTTGGGGAAACTTGTGGGGAAAAAAGGTGATGTTTGTGTGTATTTTACCTTGTAGTGACCCAGCGGCTGCATGAGTGGTCAGCATGACGCCTTTGCTTTCCACTATGGTGGCCTACAACGTTTCAGGATCAATTGTTTTGTAGGTTTTATATTTGGCTATCAGTCAATCAAAGTTTATTTTTAAAGCACTTTTCAACGACACCAAGGAAAACCAAAGTGCTGCATGAAGATAAAACTAATTAAAACCACAAAATTACTACATCCGATGTTTTGACCTTTTGAGCTTTTTACTTGTGTTGCCCACCAAACAAACGTAAAAAGTGTCATAGAAAAGAGTTTTAAACCAAATCAGCCGCACTTCCCTGACGTGCCACGGCTAACGCTAAAGCTAATGCCGCGATTAGTCCAAGCATGGCCGCCGTCTGCAGGGAGCTTTAACGTATCATTGCTCTAAGTCTGTTTGATCTGTCACCCGCCGGATCCACGTCGCCTGATCTGTCTCAGGGTGGCGGCCATCTTGGAGCCGGGCCATCTGGAGGAGAGTAATCAGGGACAAAGGGCACAAAGGGCGAGGAAAAGAACGCGGAAATATGCTTCATGTATTTTATTAAAGGCACACTGCGTAACATTTTGTAGTTGCTCGACACAGAAAACAATATTTTTCCAGTGGATGTTTATAAAATAGATTTGGATGAGGACCTAAGGCGAGAGACTCTAAAAACATACATTGAAATTTTTCTTGAGCATTACTGAAATGTGATGAAAATGTATTGCAAGTTTTCATTGTATGTTTTCAAATCCAAATCAGACATTTCATGCATAAAAATGGCCAAAATTCCGGTTCATTATGGTATTTCTATGATATCAATGGGTCATGTTCCCAACACGGAATTGGTTCCATCGACAGAATATGTTGCGTTCATGTGACGTCTCAACATTCTAAAGAGCGTAGTTTAAAGTTGAGGTGGAGCAGCTGAAAATTCCATGGTGGTAACTATGGTAACTGTTAAAAAGTACATGTCTGGTCTTTGTTTAGTAATAATTTCTCAGTCATTCCTGGGCCAATTCGCATGATACAAAAACTGTTACAAAGTTCAAAGTCATCTCTTCCATATGAACTATAAATATATTTCCTCACAAAGGCGTCCAAACGTGGTGACAATATTCCAAAACATGAGCGTGATATTGTCAGTGGAACCATAAGAATAATGTGACAGGTTTGTGAATCCGATCCGAATGATCAGGGAAATCTTTTTGGAAATTTCTTTCAAAAACTGTTTCTCTCCCGTAGAGCTGTATTTCTGGGTTGCAGGTGACATCACAACGTTCTAAAGGCCTATAATATTATATAGAGGTCAAATTATTTAGCTTTAAAGGAGATTGTTGGCCTTGTACAGAAGATCATGGACCCAGTGACTGATATTAAATATGGTTACGTGAAGTGTTCCACTACAAAGTATAATTACACAAAATTAAACTATGTGGATTTTCTAAGTGGATAAAAGGGGGGACTATATTGTAAGGCGTAATAATACCAGGAGTAGTTCGAAATCCGCGCAGTAAAGTGAAGATTACTGCGCGGATTTCGTGACTGATGGCACGGGTGAAGACCAGACAGGTCCTAAAGAACTCGTCAAAGCTAAGGTAAGAACATATCTCAGTATGTAAAAACGGTGGCCTATTCCTTTAATAACAATTTTTGTAAGTCATACGTTTTCTTTTTAGATACGACTTTTGAAAGTGTAATGCAGTTAATAGGAAAAACGGGCTAGGTGGTGTTCACGATTTAGAATATGATGATGTCATGATACAAAAACTGTATTTCTCCCATAGATATATTGGACCCTCCCCTCCACCTGACATTATGACATCATCACATTCTAAATTGTGAACACAACATATGGATACAGACGGCATCATAAATAAAGTCAAGCCTAAATCGGGTAGCCTGGCATCCAGACTAATCTCCGATGTTTATTAATTAATAAACAGGAGACTAGTCTGGCAACCCTGTCGTAGAAAAGCTACTGCTGGAGGCGGGACTAATGTGGGACAACCGAAGCGCAGCAGCCAATGAGAACAGAGCGGATGTGAGCTGCTCTGATTGGTCGGTAGGCTCCATATCGCTGCGTTACTTCCTTTGAAAGCGCGCGAGTGTTGCCAGACCCTCTTCTGTAAAGAAGCGGAGTCTGGTTGGCGAGACTATAAATCGGGCCCATACGGATATTTTCTCACAGAAGATTGTTCCGTAGAAGTGAAAAAAACGGCAGTTGTAGCTAGTGCTAGCTAATATGTAGCATCATGTTAGCATTCTCCGTTTTTTTTTTATGTATTTATGGGCTGTTGAACCGCTTTGCTCCTCTCCATGTCTTTGTATCATTATTTAGTAGAAAACTATATTCATAATTCAGTGATTGTTGAAGTAGTTTTTGAATAATTAGAGATTTTTCTCAGTTGTTTTCCCCCTTAACAGTTTTCAAACATGACCATATATGGGCGATTCCAGAGATGCCGTCTGTATCCATACTCTTCCATGGGTACAAAGACCAGACGGGTACGTATCAACTCGTCTAAGCTCAGGTAAGAACACATCACAGTATGGAAGAACGGTTAGCTACATTAGCTTCATGCTACATACACTAACGTTGCTGACACGTGCCGTTTTTCGCATCTACTGAACAATTTGCTGTAAAAAAAACAAACAAACATATGCATATGGACCTGATTTCGGCTCGACTTTATTGCTATGTGATGAATATGTTTATAGTCCACCAGAAAATGCCTAAGAATGTGATTCCCATGAGAGGTTTTCTTCTCCCCTTGTGTCTAGTCTTCTAAGGATGTTGTAATGACCAATAGACCTACCAGAAACCCCCGCAAAACAATTGACTGAGGCAAAGTCACTCTGCTGACCCCCCATGTGGGTCAAAACATGTGACAAGAGGAAATAAAAACCCGAGATGACAACATTTTCAGACTCCTAGCTAGTTCACTCACTTTGCCTTTGAGAGCTCCACAGCCTCCGAGCCCAGAGCACTTTTTGAAGCTCCTCTCCTCTGCCGCCGTCAAGAGTTTCTCATGTTTCTCATCATAATTAAAATCTGGGTTAGCCGAGCAGGAGCTAATTAGGAGGAGCTCTCCGTCTCTGTTTCTCCCAGCAGGGACGTGTCGGCGGTGCTGCCGTGTTTTCTGATACCACATCGCGCGGTGGGTAGAATTATGAACACATGTCGCAGACTGACGGGTCACGGGGAGCGGAGGAGAACAAAGCGGAGCCGGGGCTTTTGAGGCGCGGCGATAACGGGGGCTTCAGCCTGTGTGACGCACCCCCACACTGGTCACAGACGAAGGCCTTGTCCACACTTGTCCCACCAAACAAAGTCTGTCTCTGAACGTGAAGGTTTCTGAAGCATCCGGCCAAAGTGAAGATTTCAGAATTCTCCGGTTATGGACACACATAACCAGAGTTTAAACTGCACAGGTTTAATGCTTTTGAAAATGTGACTTTTTTTCAGTTGCAAGTTCATCTGAAGCAGCAATTTTAATGAAGAAATGTCGGGCAGGAAGTTTATTGTTTATTGTTTATTGAAAGGATCCCCATCATCCCAGTCATGCTGTCGCTATTCTTCCTGGGGTCCCACTAAATCCATTCACAAAAAATATAAACAGTATTTAAATCCGTACAAAAATGCGCAGGGGCGTCGGACTGGGGGGGTAAATGGTACTGTGTACCCAGGGCCCAGAGCAGGGTGGGGGCCCTAAAAAGTGCTGCAAAAAGCGTTCTGTATTGTACTTTCTAAGTTTCCTCATAATTGATACTATAAGAATTGAACACAACCGGGCTGAAATACAGTGGTTGCTAGACAGAATTTTGCACAAACAATAATGATGAATGAATTTAAAAATGTGCCAAACGGTTCAGCCGGCTTCAAATATGGTGCGAGACTAAATGAGGCTGAAGCCCTTGAGCTTTTTGGTTCATGAGACAACATATAGTATAATATTTTTATTCCCAGCACAAATATCCCACGTCTCTGGTGCAGTCGTCTTGTTTAATGTGGTCTGCTAATAATCATTATGCAGAATATTCCACCACCAATTTAAACATCTATATCACTACCGGGATTGAAGGTTATTCAATTTCTGTAACTGAAGCCAATCCAGATGAAATTTCTAGTCAAACATCGAGTACTCGACAAACAAAAACAAAACAATGAACTAAGTATCCAGGACTAATTAAATCTGCTATATATAATAAAGTTATAATAGAGAATAAATCAACTGCACTGTCAAACCACTGTCATGTGGTTAAAGAACAAGGAATATGAGGGGGGTCCAAAAAGATCGTTTGTACCTAGGGCCCAGAATTTGGTGCTACGCCCCTGAAAATGCGTATCAATACTTCTGTATATCCTACTAAAATCCTATAAAATCTGTACATAAAAGTAGTACATATTTGCATTCAGAAAGGAATATCACATGACACGTTCAGTCGCCAAATTCAATCCATATTTGTTTGTAAGAGTTTTCTCCATTCCATGCCTGCATAGTATGTAAAGGTCCTCGTAATGCTATTCCATCTTACTGTTGGCAAGAGAAATTTTCTGGCTGTTGCATGTCTGGCTTTATATTTGTGTTTCTCGTGGCTGAACAGGAGATTTTCATAAGTAATCTTTGGACATCTAGTCGACATAATACTTCTTACTGAGGATAACAGAGAGTACAAGAGTCTGTTTTTCACTGACAACCATTTTAGTTTACTCAGCATTTCTTTTGTGCTTGTCATGTAGTCACAGCCTAGCACCATTCGAGCTGCTCGGTTCTGAACTACTTGTAAGGTTTTTATCCCTTCATATGTTCCAGCGCTTGTGTGATTAGTTTAGTAGATTGCCGTGTAAGACGGTGCTTGTATCTTTTTTAGCATTGAGATCGCCCTTGCCATTTTTACCCCTATCATTTCTGTATGTTTGGTCCAGTTTAATTTACAGTCCACTATAACTTGACATAGATACAGACGGCATCTCGTCATAGAAGGGGGCGTGGCCTCGCCAAGGGGGAAAATAGAATGTTTTGGGAATACAATTTTTCACTCTTTTTAGCCATTTTCTGGTGGAATATGAACTTATTTATCACATACAAATAAAGTCAAGTGTAAATCAGGCCCATATGGATATTTTCTCACAGCAGATTGTTCTGTAGAAGTGAAAAAACAGCAGTTGTAGCAAGCGCTAGCTAGCGTTAGCATTAGCCCGATGCTAACATGTAGCATCATGTTAGCATTCTCCGTTTTTTTATGTATTTATGGGCTGTTGAACCACTTTGCTTCTCTGCATGTCTTTGTATCTTTATTTAGTAGAAAACTATGTTCATAATTCAGCATTTGTTAAAGTAGTTTTTGAATAGTTAGAGAAAGTTTAGATTTTTTCAAAATTGTTTTCCCCCTTAACTGTTTTCAAACATGACCATATATGGGCAATTCTAGAGATGCCGTCTGTATCTA
Organism: Gobius niger; assembly: GCF_951799975.1. NCBI lineage: Eukaryota > Metazoa > Chordata > Actinopteri > Gobiiformes > Gobiidae > Gobius > Gobius niger. The sequence continues at coordinate 5,151,095 of NC_136875.1, forward strand.
TAGATAGAGGTAAAGCTCCATTGACACGGTCAGCACGGCAACAGCCTGTTTAAAAGTGTTTGCCTCTAACTATGTCACTTCCTGTCAGTGTCCAATAAGGAAGTGAAACTATAAACATCACAAAAATGGTCAAACTATAGAAAGCTGGGTACAATCTTTAGAAAAATCTTAAAAATAATTATGTTTTCGCAAAAAATGTATTGTAATGTGGCATCCGCACAGTAAAGTGAAGATTACTGCGCGGATTTCGAACTACTCCTGGTATTATTACGCCTTACAATATAGTCCCCCCTTTTATCCGCTTAGAAAATCCACATTGTTTAATTTTGTGTAATTATACTTTGTAGTGGAACACTTCACGTAACCATATTTAAATAGGGAAAAGGTGGAAGAGCTTGGTAGCTTCTATCTTGACCTGTTTTGGAGCTATAGATGAGAGAGGGAGAGGCTAAATGCTAACGCCGTCTGCGCTGTGTTTACGTGACTGAAGGCACGGGTGAAGATCAGACAGGTCCTAAAGAACTCGTCAAAGCTAAGGTCAGAACATATCTCAGTATGTAAAAAACGGTGGCCTGTTCCTTTAAGGTAAACATATTACTTATCATAATTACTGCATCAAAATACGTATCAGGTCGTGCCCTAAGTATCGTGATACATATTGGATTGTGACAAAAGTAGATCATCCCAGCCCAATAGATACGCTATAAAAAGTTTTTTGTTATCACATATAACGTTCCATAATGCACTTTTAACTTTGATCAAACCTTTACTTGCTTGCTGTTGATTCTATTTTTGCATAAATGTGTTTATAGTGAACATGTTGTGTCTGTAGTCACATGTCTGATGCCCTGAGTCTGAATGAGAGCTGTCTGTGACATACGTTTGGTATTTGTTAATATGTGGTTAAATACTTATTTTAAGTTTGAAGAGCAACATCAAATATGTTTACGTAGACCTGATCGTAGAACATGTACGTCCCCAACACGGTGTGCAACAGCCCCCCCTAGAGTCCTGAATCTTACAGTATCTGCATGTCTCTCTCTCTGCTCAGCCCTGTGGAGTCTTCGTGACGGTTTTGTCCTTGACAGAAGTGTCTCCGTGATTAGAACAAAAGTGACATCGTCTGGAGGATGTGCTGAATTATTGACTCGCTGCAGAGGACACTCGAGCTGCACCGAGCGCCGGGGTTAAGGCTGACAGTCAACAATTAAACGGCACATGACGGTGTCACGTGAATACAATGAGTCAGCGTTTGCATTGCTGGCATTCCTGGCTGTACAAAGCACTTCCATCAGACGGCCCCGAGGTCCCAGAGAGAGACGAACATGGCCCCGTCAGACAGTGAGGGGTCCACACGCCTCAATAACAGCATTTAGTACCAGCATTTTACCATCGGGCACGTATTTACAGTTTAAAGCAGTACTAAGTAACTCTTCCCCCTAGAGGCCATCAGCGCAACTGCAGGTGTAGTAGCAAGTTACGATTTTTTAACTTATTAATTGTCTTGGAGAGTAAATACTACGCTGACAGGAAAGGCAAAGGGAGAGAGGGTTACTGTACATCCAATTATACAATGGAAATGTTTTTTTTCACTCAAACTTTGCTGTAAATACTGTTTAAAGTGATGTTAGCCCGCAGTTAGCTTTGCCCGTTAGCCTGTTAGCTTCTTCTTCGTGATTCCATTAGTGTGTATTGCTTTCTCCGGACCGGTGGCAGTCAAGTTGCAAACATGGTTTTCTGTCCAGAGACACCAGGGGGAGATGAAAGACCCTCCACTCATCCCATAAACACTTGCATTACCCCCACAGGGACTACGGGAAGGATTTATTAAGGTAAACAAGTTACTTAGTACTGCTTTAAAACCCCCACCGTAAACAAGCACATTTTCTCCAGTTCCCAAATGTGAAATCTTCTCGACTGGAGATGTCTCTGTATGTCTTGAGTCATCCAAAAGGCTTTGTCAGCTTTGCACTAAGGTTCAGCTCAGCCCGCAACCCAGATAAAGACCACAGGGAGGAGTTCAGTTTGGCTTATTCCCTCCACTCTATTAACAGCTACTCTCAAGTGTAGGTAAACGTCTTTGTAATAATAAGTCTTTGAAATACTAAATCCTAACGACCTAACTCGAAATCCGCGCAGTAATCTTCACTTTACTGTGCGGATGCCAAATTACTCCTGGTATTATTACGCCTTACAATATAGTTCCCCCTTTTATCCGCTTAGAAAATCCATATTTAAATAGGGAAAACGTGGAAGAGCTTGGTAGCTTCTATCTTGACCTGTTTTGGAGCTATAGTGGAGAGAGGGAGAGGCTAAATGCTAACGCCGTCTGCGCTGTGTTTACGTGACTGAAGGCACGGGGGAAGATCAGACAGGTCCTAAAGAACTTGTCAAAGCTAAGGTAAGAACATATCTCAGTATGTAAAAACGGTGGCCTATTCCTTTAACATTAATTAACAAATATTATTTTCATTTACTAAACTGGCTAAATATGGCAAACTACTGGGACTATCTTCTGTGGGTTTTCAGCCGTCCTCAGAGCGAGCTGTCCTCTCACTGCTGTGTCAGGCTCAGCGACACAACATCAGCACAGAATCACAACACAACAGGACTAACCTGCTCTTTTCCCTGGAAGTAAACACTGCCAGTATGTGCCTCCTGGGTACAAGTTATTTCACTTTTACGCCGTTTAACCTGAAGCTCAGCTGTTTAAGGAAACAGCTGCTGTGGAGTCGCTCACAGCTTGATCCCATGAGAGGAAACTTTAATGTTTGACTTTACTGATCCAGCCAAATATGCCTCAGTGCAGGATCATTTTATGTACGTCTGAAAATAATGAATAGTGCCTTAACCGTTTTCAATAGAAATGGAAAGACATATATATATTTTTTTTTAAAACAGTTAGGCTAACTTTTATTGACCTTCATCTGTCTGTCTGTCATATAAATTAACTTTGCTGCCCGGTAAAGTCGACAAACTTTGAGAAAGCTTGTGAAGCATGTTTAATACCAGCCTGTTATGTTAATGCATGTGGGAGTTTGATCTCGCTTTTCTTTTGCTCTCAATCCAAAAAAATCCAGAGGCAACGATGGCACAGTTGTTAGAGCAGAAGGTCAGGGGTTTGAATCCCAGCTCCTGAAGATGCACACTGTGGTTGTGTCCCTGGGCAAGACACTCCACCCACCTTGCCTCCAGCCCTGGTACTAACCAGGCCAAGCAGGTACTGTTTCCATGAATACAGGCAAAAGCCATGTCCATGGACACGCCCTGGTAACCATGGATACAGTATCAGATTCTACAGAACAATGGAAACACAACCAGGCCAAGTAGAAAAGAATAGGGCTGGTGCAAACAAGCCAGAAGTTTAGAATATTTACCAAAATAATTTGTTGATCAGATCCACCTCGTTCACCTGCTCACCTGCCCTGACCGAGGCGTTTCTCACCACTCTCTCACTCTGCCAAAAGCTCACAATGACTGGAGGAGCGGGGACCCCTTGTGGCGTAACACGATAATTCCCTGAGGCATGTTACTGTGGGATTTAGCCATTATCCTCTTGTGCGATGATCACGATTATTCAAAAATGTGGCGATCGATTAATTGCTGCATTTTTTATCACTATTATATATTAAAGCAGTACTAAGTAACGTGTTTACCTTAATAAATCCTTTCCGTAGTCATAATACAAGTGTTTATGGGATGATTGGAGGGTCTTTCATCTCCCCCTGGTGTCTCTGGACAGAAAACCATGTTTGCAACTTGACTGCCACCGGTCCGGAGAAAGCAATACACACTAATGGAATCACGAAGAAGAAGCTAACATGCTAACGGGCAAAGCTAACTGCGGGCTAACGTCACTTTAAACAGTATTTACAGCCAAGTTTGAGTGAAAAAAAACATTTACATTGTATAATTGGATGCACAGTAACCCTCTCTCCCTTTGCCTTTCCTGTCATTGTAGTATTTACTCTCCAAGACAATTAATAAGTTAAAAAATCGCAACATGCTACGACACCTGCAGTTGCGCTTATGGCCTCTAGGGGGAAGAGTTGCTTAGTACTGCTTTAATATAATATATTAATATTGTTGTTCATTTTCCAATGCAAAAAATGGAAAGTCTCTATCACGTTCAATATATTGTTTTCCTAATATTTATATCAGTAATGTTACAGGGTAAGTTTTGTAGTTTGTGTCCAAAGGCAAATCAACATTACAGTTTATGGGTTACATGTGAACCCCTGAGAACATGTTTATTATTACTGAAGAACGTGTGAGTGTTAAACGTTCTCCTGAGCCTGACGCTGACAGACACCTACGCTCCCCCCGCTCTACCTCCGACTGTGACACACTTCTGCTTTTCTTATCGCTATATTTTCCAGTCGAGCGTTGCCATGGAAACTAAGTTAGTTCCACTCAAAATTCAAACAAGTCTCTGATGTTTTATAAAGGAGGGGGGGAAAATAAAAAAATGTGGCTCACTGAGATTCAAACTTGACTGTCTGAGAGCAGCCACCTGCCAACACATGATCCACGTCCAAAACCCCGGCTCTATCGTTCCCTCTGTCCAACTTATGGGGGGGGTCAAAAGTTTGGAAACACCTTTTATGTATTGACTTGTCTTTCTGATTAAATTGTGTGACTCTCATCGGGCGTCAGAAGGTCCTTGTCCCCGAAATGCTTCAACTGTCTGTGAAGTCCAAACTGTTTCTGGAGACAACATTGTGAAGCTCATTGAGAAAATGTGAAAAGTGAGCACCTTTTTTGTTTAAAAAAGTGTTTTTAAACTTAACAGTATCTCGGTATCGAGGCCGTTCTGCACACGCAAGGGAAACTTTATCTGCGTTGTGCAGAAAGAATGGAGTCACTCACAGGGGTTTGCTCAAAGGAGTGAAAGGAGTGAAAATCTTTCCAAACGCATGACTGGTGCAGCAGTGAGTCTGGATTTTTACAGGCAAGAAATGAGAGATTCTTGCCACTAAAACAACATTGTGATGCAACAAAAACTGAGGGTGCAAGCATTTACAATGAGGTTGGGCCTGGCACACATGTGTCTCCCCTCAGTCCTCAAGCTAAAGGAAAAGCCGATGTGTTTCTCGTTGTCATACCGTGTTGTCACTGCTTTTCTATCTGTCTAAGAGTCTAGTTTCTTATTCAGTCCAGGTTTAGTCCTGGTTTTTAACCAGTTTACTGTAAGTCCTGGTTTAGTCCTGGTTTAGTCCTGGCTCAGACCGCTGCTCTGCCATCTCTGATAATGACTGAAGTGTGAGTAAGTTACAGCTTTGCTTCTGCATTTGCGCTGAAGCTGCTCATGAGTTCAGGCTTTTTTAGACTCACTGTGGATCATTTATTGACGTTTGGAGAGAAAAAGTACCGAAAATTAGCACCGAAAAAAAAAAGTTTTTCGATACCGCCCCCTACCGGAGCTTTTCGGTCGGCCTATGAGGACAGAATCCAGTTCATCCTAGTGTTCAAAGGGGTCTGCTCCACTCTCCTTACCTCGTACGTCCAGCCTTTTTCTGCACTTGGACACTGGAGGGCGGCGCGTATGTACTCGAATGTTACACAACGCACGATTCTCAAATGGACGCTTGTCTTTGATGCTATTTCTCGGGTGGAATGCTCCGCTTGTTCATAAGGCTCCGAACCTGTTGATGTAGAAAGTATTGGAGAGCACAACCTGTGACCTACATCCCCCTGCGTGTCCTGTCCGCAGTGAGACGGAGGGGGGGGGGGTTTCTGTATGTGAATGTGAGAGGGTGTGGGGCTGTTGGGGTAGGCGGGGGGCGAGCATGCCTGGATGCACCTGTGCGCTCTGAGGAAGCTCCACTTCTGTGGCCAAATAGTAAGTGACAGCGGCCACTGGAGCGAAACAAGGAGAGAGAAAGCAAAGAGAGAGAGAGAGAGAGGGAAGAGATGACAGAGAGGGGAAAGAGGAGATACAGAGGAGAGAGAGAGGGGAAGAGAGGAGGGAGAGGAGTAAGAGGACAGAGAGCGAAAGAGATGAAAAATGAGAGAGAGAGAGAGAGAGAGAGGAATAGGAGAGAGAGAAAGAGAGGACATAAAGGGGAAAGAGGGGAGGAAGTGGTAAAGAGAGGTAAGGAGAAGAAAAAAGAGAAGAAGAAAAGAGGGGTAGAGTGGGAGAAAGATAGGGGAGAGGAGGGAGAGGAGAGAGAGAAAGAGAGGGAGGAAGAGGAGAGAGAGAAGAGAGGACAGAGCGGAGAAAGAGAGTGGGGGAGAGAGAAAAGGGGGAGATAGAGAGGAAGAGGAGAGAAAAGAGAGGGGGTGATGGAGAAAAAGGAGAGAGAAGGAGGAAAAGGAGAGAGAGAGAAAGAGAGGACATAGGAGGAGAAAGGGGAGAGAGAGGAACTGAGAAGAAAAAGAGACAAAGAAAGAGGGGTAGAGCGGGAGAAAGAGAGGGGAGAGAAGGAGGAAGAGGAGAGAAAGAGTGGACAAAGAGCAGAGAGAGAGGGAGAAAGAGGAGACAGAGAGGGAGGAAGAGGAGGGAGAGGGGAGAGAGAGGAGAGAGAGGGAGGAAGAGGAGGGAGAGGAGAAGGGAGGGGGGGTGGTTGTTGATGGAGAATGAGAAAGAGGAGAGAAAGAGTGGGAAAGAGGAGAGAGAGGGGAGACAGAGAGGGAGGAAGAGGAGGGAGAGGAGAAGGGGGGGGGGGGGTTGTTGATGGAGAGTGAGAAAGAGGAGAGCGAGGCTGTGAATGGGAGTCTTTGGACGATGTGGGTCAGCGTTTCAGCCTGTCACACAATCATAGAAAGCTTTGCCCAATTTCTCCCGTTCTCAAAAGGCGGCGGCCGAGTTCTCCTTCACATTCCACCTGCACGTCTTCATGTCCCGCTGTCAGAGGAACAAAAGCCAGAGGTGGTGTGGTGTGGTGTGGGGGGGGGCTTTATGAGGGACATGGGTGCAGGTCCCGGGGGTCTTCAGGGTGCTTGTAGACCTGTTGACATGGTGATGGCAGTGGGGATAGCCAGGCGTGGGTGGTGAGTGTGTGCGTTGGGGGGTGAGGCTGCAGGTCCCGGGGGGGTTCCTGGTTGAGTGCGGATTGTGAAGGTCACGTCTGAAACCATCACATCACTGTGTCCGGCGCGGCTGCTGCTGCTGCTGCTGCTGAGGCTGAGGCTGAGGCTGAGGCTGAGGCTGAGGCTGCTGCTGAGGCTGAGGCTGAGGCTGAGGCTGAGGCTGAGGCTGAGGCTGAGGCTGAGGCTGAGGCTGAGGCTGCTGCTGCTGCTGAGGCTGAGGCTGAGGCTGAGGCTGAGGCTGAGGCTGAGGCTGAGGCTGAGGCTGAGGCTGAGGCTGAGGCTGAGGCTGGAGAGGATTACACAACATGGACGTCGCCGCTGCTCATTCACATCTGTTGAAGCCCAATGCATTCTTTTGATTTTTGGAAAGGTAAGTTAGTCACTAAATGCAAGTCCCAGGTAAGTCCAACGTATTTTCAAATTATGTTAAATCTGCTTGAAAACATGCAAATGTGCAAGAGCTTCCTGGAAATTTTACACAGAATGTTGGTTAAAGGTACCCTGCGTAACATTTTGGACTACATTTTGCCATCAGAAAAACAAAAAACATACAAAACATGAACCGTCCGGCACAAAAAATGCAATAGGTAGCATTCACGATTTAGAATGTGACGATGTCATAATGTCAGATGGAGGGCGGGCCAACTCTATGGGAGAAATGCAGTTTTTGGAAGAAATCTCCAAAACGAAAATTGACAAATGTTTCTCCTCTTCAGTTTTTGACAGTGACTGGATTCACAAACCTGTGATATTATTTTTATGTCTGAAAGTCCTTTCTATTGGACAACATCACGCTCATGTTTTCGCATATTGTCACCACTTTCTGACGTTTTTCGGACAAAGTAATTGGACATTAGTTCATATTTGCTGACAGAGGAGTTAATGAACTTTGTGACAGTTTTTGTTTCATGTGGATTCCTCCAGTACTAATGACTGAGATATGAGCCAAAAAAACAAAGACATAAAAATAGGCATTTTGTCAGTTACCACAGTTACCATAGCTTCCGTCAGTTGACCTCCACCTCAATGTTAAACTATTGCTGGGCTGCAGGTGACATCACAGCGTTCTAAAGGCCTATACGATTACATAGAGGAAAAATTATTTTGTTTTTGAGGACGTTTTTAGTCTTGTACAGAGAGATCATGGACCCAGTGACTGATATTAATGATATATTTTTTAATTCATATATTTTCTTTTTAGCTACGACTTGTGAAAGTGTAATGCTGTAAATAGGAAAAACTGGCTCCGCCCCCGCTGGGCCCTATGACATCATCACATTCTAGAACCTGCAACCCAGTAATAGGCTCTTTAGAATGTTGTGATGTCACGTGAACGCTACCTATTGCTGCAGTGGATAATCAAAGAAAGAATGGATTTTGGATGATGGCCTAACCTTTTTAAATCTCAAATTCTGCTGACTTTACTTAACATCTCCATGGAGACGAGCCGGTGGAGACGCACCCACTCCTGGTAAAGTTACAGTCAAGTCTTAGTTGAGCTGAGCCGCTCAAAGCAAAAGCTCATGTTTGTATGTACATTTATGAGGTATTTCTCAATGATCAAAATATCTGTATAAAATGAATGCTTGGATTTCAATTTGATTTTGGGGGGAAAATTCTACGTGGTGTGCCTTTAATGTCAGATTTGGCCACACCTCCTTGTTGATGTGTTGGACGGTTTGAACAAGAAAAATGAAACAAGAGTCTTTTATACATGAGCATGCAGTCTTGATTATAAACATAGAATAATATGTTTGATTGAGTCCGAGGTTCCCCATAATGCCCCAGGCCCTGTATGCTCGGATCCGCCCCTGCTCATAGTGTATATTGTGCACAGTCTTCAGGGCTGCTGTAACAGGACTCTGTGTGGCTGTGTGAAATACACACTAGATGCTGTACAAACCTGTGTGATTTGAAAGCCTGCGTGTGTGTCGTCACCTACTTCTTCTTCTCTGAAGTCTATGAAGCGTCACCTCTTAAATCACTATTGAAATGTTTTTTATGCCTCCAAAGAAACACACATTTCCTCCTACCTTTTCCCAAAAGAGCATTTGGCTAATTACCATGTGAGCATAAATGTGCTGGTTTTACTCTCTGAATCCTCAAATCAATAATAAATATAATGTTACACCAAGTCATAGCAACTTATTGGCCTTAAGTCTCAAGTATACAAACTTTATCTCGAGATACAGTATGTTCATCAGTTGCATAATTATAAATTCATTTAAAGGAATAGGCCACCATTTCTCCAGACTAAGATATGTTCTACCTGAGCTTGGACGGATAAGCGCAGTAATATCTTCACTGCTATAGAATTCTCTGCGTGGAATATGAAGTGCTCCTGAAGTGTTATTACGCCTCACAATATAGTTCCCCTTTTAATCCACTTAGAAAATCGACATGTTTAATTTTGTGTAACTAGACTTGGATCGTGGATCTACTCATGCAACGTTTGGCCCCATAGAGGAGAGGAGGAGAGGCTTAAATGCTAACAACATCTTTGGTCTTTTTGCCTGACAGAGCGCACACTTAAAGACCAGACAGGTACGCATCAACTCGTCTAAGCTCAGGAAAGAACATAAAGTAAATGCTCTAATATAGGCCGGGGCCTTTATTGGAACCAGGCCACAATTATAGAGACCAGGAAAACGAAGAAAAACGAGATTTGTGTCCATTTGCACCTAAAATATTAGGTTCATTTATTAATTAACATTTCAAACCCTCTCCCAGCGGCTGGAACATTGACGCCTTTTATTTTGTCGGGACAGCAGGAAGTGTTTCGTTGCTGTTAGCGGAGCTTTGACATCAGTGTCACTGCAGGTTTCTGTTTCGTTTTTACCGTGGACCAGATTATTTGTTGTTATCTTGTGTAAAAGGCGAGTTTAGACGGAGCGTTTGTGTTTGTGATCGATCATGAGACTGACCCGAGAGAAGACGAGACGCTCGCGCTGATGGGAGGAGTTATTTTGAGGCGTGGGACTGACCTGCACACGGAGCAGCTGGACGTGCTTTGAAGACGCGATGGTGACTTTGTTAAAACCCTGGAGGGTCACACAACATTTGTTTGTCCTGTTTCCAAATATAGTCACAGGAGGTTTGAAAAGTGTCTAAATCTGTGTCAAAGTTACGCTCGGATCAGCTCCTCGCCAGCGCCCCCCTCGGCCCGGGTTCCCGTTTGTTTACTTCCTGCACGTGAGTTTTCATTTACACCAGTATTTACACCATAACATGGGGAATATTTCTACCGCTATAGTTTCTAATAAAAGCCCCGGCCTGTTTTAGAGACTGGCTCTAATTTGCCTCCGCCAGCCACGAACCCGGCCACAGTTAGAGACCCGGCCGCTAATGGAACACAGGCCAGTATTAGAGAATTTACGGTATCTCACTATGCAAAAATGGTGGCCTGTTCCTTTTTAAGTGAGGAAGCAATTTTAAGGAAGAAATGTTGGGCAGAAAAGTTATGTTTATTAGAATTTTTAAGCTGCTGACAGGAAGTGAGATAGATAGAGGTAAAGTTTGACTCATTTCCAAATTCGGCGTTCTGCTCTCCCAAAATTTCATCTGATGGGTCCTTCCGGTCCTGTCTGTCGTAGCGTTTTCGTTCCCTCTGCTTGCTTCATCTTCTTCTACAAAAGGAAAACAATTCTGTAGCTGATATTTTATGATGCAGACTTTACAACTGTAGGTCCGTACGTCCCCGCCAAAGGCACACTCAGCCACACACTGAGGGATGGCTCACCGCTGCCCCCGGTGTCTGTGAGCTGTCCCTGGGAGACTATAGTAAAAAGCAGCCATTTCATAAGCACTGACAGCCTCTGATTATCTCTCTGCCCAATACAACTTTATCTTGTCTGTGTTTTCAACGTGAGAACATCAGCAATGTCAAATAATAAGTCCGTAGCCGAGCCGGTTAGCGCTCACGCCTCACAGCAAGAATGTCCCGGGTTCGATTCCCACCTGGACGGGGCCTCTCTGTGTGGAGTTTGCATGTTCTCCCCGTGTCTGCGTAGGTTTCCTCCGGGTAGCTACTCCAGTTTCCCCATCACTAAAAACATGTACAATAGATTCCCCGCTGGGGCCAGGACTCCCCTGAAAAAGAGATTCTTAATCTCAGTGGGACCATCCTGGTTAAATAAAGGTCAATAAAAAAATAATATGTGCTTAAAGGGGCTAGATGCAAGTTCACTACTGCCACCTCAGGTCATACGGTCATACTAATGCTAACAGTTAGCTAGCGCTTGCTACAACTGCCGTTTTTTCACTTCTACAGAACAATCTGCTGTGAGAAAATATCCATATGGGCCCGATTTACACTTGACTTTATTTATGTGATAAATAAGTTGATATTCCACCAGAAAATGGCAATGGAAAATTGTGTTTCTCTAAAGATTCTATTTTCCCCCTCGACCAAGCCACGCCCCCTTCTATGACGAGATGCCGTCTGTATCTATAAGGAAGTGAAACTATAAACATCACAAAAATGGTACACAATGATTACTGTTTTTGTGTCTAATGCACTTTAAGTCAAATCATGCGAATCTTCCACCTCGGCTAAATACGCTCAAAGAAAATAATGACTATTGTTAATATTCCGTTATTACCCAACACTTTGTGAGAATACATTTAAAGTTGAAAACTCACTGTTGTTTTTTCAATGGCAAGTGACTCGTTCCTGCAGTTCTGTCGACTTCACGGACAACCTCACCTGCCACAGACCTCAGCGCGCATCCCTGTCGGATATTACTCTCCGACCTGGCAACCCTGGTCACCGCGGCGGTTAAATATAGAGTTGTGAGTGGACGCCGAGGGAACGGTCTCTGCAGCAGACAGAGAAGAGGTACTTCTGTGGAGGAGGTGACTGTGAATCACACAGTCCAAGGCTTCAATAAATAAACGAGACAGGAATAAACCCGCTCTGCTCCGACAGAGAGAGGAGAAGAAGAAGAAGAAGAAGTCGAGAAAAGTTCAATTGTGAGTAAAAGTTTGTGTTTCAGAGTTGTAATCTGTCTTTTTTTTTTTTTTTAAATCTCCAAAGAATACGCTGCGGATTCAGATAAAACAAATAGTTCATTTCTATCAATCAACATTTTTGCTATATTTAGGATAGCAGAACTCTAAACCGTACGTCAAAAACTTGCTACTTTTGATGTTTCTTTTTCACATTCTGTTCTATGCTCTTTCTTCCTGATGTTAAAGGAACAGGCCACCATTTTTCCATCTTGAGATATGTTCTTACCTGAGCTTAGACGACCTGTCTGGTCTTTGTGCCCGTGAAAGAGCGTGGTAGCTTCAAACTTCACCCCCGTTTGGAGCTATAGGAATACATTAGGAGAGGCCAAATGCTAACAACATCTTTGGTCGTTTTCCTTGACTGAGGGCGCGCACAAAGACCAGACAGGTACGCATCAACTCGTCTAAGCTCAGGTAAGAACATATCTCAGGATGGAAAAATGGTGGCCGGTTCCTTTAAACGCTCTGCCAGTTTCTTAGAAGACCTATGCTGCGTCTGAAACGAGCAGATTAATCCTATTTATTAACCTCTTAACTCCCGCCTGAACCGAGAGCGTTTTCTCCAGTTCAGCTTTACCCAAATCCTGTAGGCCAGTGTAACGCCTCATTTGAAAGACCTACAAAACTAAATGGATCTTTTTCCTCACGTCAGATTTTTTTTTTTCATCACTTTTTTTGTTGGGCAGTCGTCTCATTTTTGTCAAATTTTCGGGATTTTTTTTCTCACTTTTTCGTCAAATTATTTTCATTTTTTTGTCAAATTCTTGTCTCTTTTTTGTCCATTTCTTCTCAATTTTTCGTCAAATTTTTCTCGCTTTTTTGTCAAATTTTTTGTCACTTTTCGTCAAATTATTCGCATTTTTTTGTCAAATTCTTATCACTTTTTCGTCCATTTTTTGTCCATTTTTTGTCAAATTTTTCTCGCATTTTTGTCAATTTTTCGTCAAATTATTTGCATTTTTTTGTCAAATTCTTATCACTTTTTCATCCATTTTTTCCTCAATTTTTCGTCAAATTTTTCTAAATTTTTTGTCAATTTTTTTTTCCATTTTTGTCATTTTTTGTCAATTTTTTGTCACTTTTTCGTCAATGTTTTCTCACTTTTTTCACATTTCCATCCTTGTTTTTGTCTCAGTTTTGTTGCTATTTTCGCACCTTTTTTCCAGAAGCTTTTGGACTGGGGTAAAGCTGAAGAAAATGTGCTCAGTACAGGTGGGAGTTAAGGGGTTAACATTGCCTGCAGCGCCCTCAGCACCCTGGGTTCCCACGGCCTTGGGCTTAAATGTCTTGAATTGAGGAAACGTTTCTTGTTTAAAACAGTTTTATCTCATTTAGACTTTTTCCCTGATCTGACCAAGTCTATTTTGCTCTTTTGAGGACGTTTGTGACTAGTTCCAAGGTAAATCTCACTTGAAATAAGAAAGTAAAACTGCCAATGAGATAAGACCAATGTTCTTACCCCACTGGTAAAGAAAATTACTTGAAATAAGGACAAAATGTATTGAAACGAGTCAGAAACGTCTCAAAACAAGTGAAATAATCTGGGTCAGGAGCCCACCTACATCTTTCATTGTCAAAACATGTCAAATTCGGATTATTATGCTCAAATTGAGACTTGGTAGCTTCTATCTTGACCTGTTTTGGAGCTATAGTGGAGAGGGGTAGAGGCTAAATGCTAACGCCGTCTGTGCTGTGTTTACGTGACTGAAGGCACGGGAGAAAATCAGACAGGTCCTAAAGAACTCGTCAAAGCTAAGGTAAGAACATATCTCAGTATGTAAAAACGGTGGCCTGTTCCTTTAAAGGAACAGGCCACTGTTTTTACACACAGAGATATGTCCTTACCTGAGCTTAGACGAGTTGATACGTACCTGTCTGGTCGTTTTGCGTGCCCTCAGTCACGCAAAACGCCCAAAGATGTTGTTAGCATTTGATCTCTCCCAGCTTATTCCAACAGCTCCAAACGGGGGTGAAGTTGGAAGCGACCGAGCTCTTCCACGAGCACAAAGACCAGACAGGTACGCATCAACTCGTCTCATCTCAGAATGGAAAAACTGTGGCCTGTTCCTTTAAGACGGGAGAAAATGAAAGTCAGCATGGCCCAGTTGTTGCGCTGTGTTGTCAAATGGTGTGATGAGTCTTATCTTCTCTTGAACGTTGCAAAAACAAAAGATATGATCATCGACTTTAGGAAGAGTGCTCTCCCACATGTTGTAACATATATAAAGGGACAACAGGTGGAGTGTGTGGAGTCCTACAGGTGTCTTGGAACAATTATAGATTGCAAACTGAATTTTAATGAAAACTGTGCTGCTGTTTGTAAGAAGGGCCACCAACGACTGCAGTGTCTTCGGAAACTGTCCTTATTTCATGTAGATGAAACTGTGATGACACTTTTCTATCGGAGCGACCCGAGCTTTTTGCCTGGTCGCCTGGTACGGGAGCTCCTCTGTTAGAAACAAAAACGCCTTGAATCAACTGGTCAAGTGGTCGAGTAAAGTCATCGGCCTCAAACCAGTTTGGACAAACTGCATGATAGACAGTTAGAGAGGACGAAGCATCGTAAAAGACACTGAGCATCCTTTGCATTCAGAGTTTCGATGTTTCCGTCTGGGCGTCGGTTTTTGATGCCAATAAGCCACACGAACCGTTTTAAGAAAAGTTTTGTTCCCGCTGCCCTTTCCTTTATGAACAAGTCGGGATCAAATCGCCCCTGACACGGCTTTTTATCTTCGTTACTGTCAAGTGGCTTAAATTTCAGTTGTTTCTGTACCAAAGGCACATCCTGTTAGTACCTGGAGCACTTACAAGTTTTATATTTAAATCTGTGTGATGTTTTATCTTTGTATAATGTGTTTTAATGTAAAGACTAGTTCTCAGAATTGCGAGACAAATTTACCCACAGGTACAAATAAATTAATCTAACCTAAATATACACACACACAGTTGTTCCCACACAGACTCTAGTCTTTTTCACCTGCAGCGTCTCGCCCTCAGTGCAGAACGGGGCCGGAGAAGACGAACTCGTGACGTGATTTAGCGTGATTACACCCCCGCTGATTGGGGAATCGGACCTGAACAACGCGCCCTCCCCCCCCCATGCCCTCCGTCCTCTCTCCTCGGCGGCTTTACGATGTGAGATCTTGGTTTAGGCAGGTGTAAAGAGTGGGGACATGGAAAAAGAAAGAAAGCTTTTAGGGACTTTAAGCCCCAGGACAGTGTTCACACATTAGATCTGCTGACCTCCAGAGAGGGTCGCCCGAGCGGAAGGGAGGCGGCACTTTACCGAGGGCGCCCGCACGTCCCACAGGGGGGGGGTTTCAGGACCAATGAACACAGTTTCAAATTGAAAACTAATTAAAACCCCTGCCTGAAGCGAGCGCGTCTTCTCCGGTTTGGCTTTGCCCAAATCGGAAGAGCTTCTTGAAAAAAGTGCGGGTGAAAATGCAACAAAAAAGTAAAAAAAAATTAAATAAAAGGCTAAACAGTGAAAGAAAAGCAACAAAAAAGCTATGAAGGGGTGACGAAAAAGTGATAAAATTATAAAGTGATAAAGAGCAACAAAAAAACCTAAGAAAACATGACAAGAAATTGACACAAATAGACAAAAACGCTTCAAAGATGTGAAGTTTTTTTTAGGTCTTAGCTTTCAAATGAGGCACTACACTATATTATAGGCCGCAAACCAAAACGTGATAAAAAGAAACAAACGAAAAGGACAAAACAGTGGCAAAAACATGATGAAAAAGCGATCAATAAAGCGCACCTTAAAGCAGAACTAAGTAGGGCTGAAACAACTAATCGATTAATCGACAACTAATCGATTAGTAAAATAGTTGTCAACTATTTCAGTTATCGATTAATTGTTTTCTAGTAAACACAGACTAAAATAGAGCAAAAATGACAAGACAATTATGTATTTTGGATGAAAGCCTACTTTATTTTTTAAAGTGAGGGTCTGCAGTGTTTAGTACATTGTAAATTTCATAAATATCTGTCTTTGTCTCGTCCAATCGGAAAGCAGAATCAGCACAAACGTTTACTTTAAGTTTACCCCGTCAACATGTCTTCAAGCGGCGCCACTTTAGCTCTATGTGGTCAAAAAATTGAAAAAATACAATTTCCATGCACCTTTCACAGCCAAGCGATTAATCGATTGATCGTGAAAATAATCGGTAGATAAATCGATTATCAAAATAATCGTTAGCTGCAGCCCTAGAACTAAGTAACTTGTTTTACCTTAATAAACCCTTTCCGTCGTCCCTCTGGGGGTGATGCAAGTGTTAAGTGTCTCTGGCCAGAAAACCACAATTGCAGCTTTACCCTGCTCCAGCCCGGAGGCCCCAACACACACTAATAGCATCACGAACAAGAAGCTAACAGGCTAACGGGCAAAGCTAGCGCCACTTAAACAGTATTTACAGCCAAGTTTGAGTGAAAAAAATGATCTCCATTGTGTAATTGGATGTACAATATCCCTCCCTCCCTTTGTCTTTTCTGTCAGCGTAGTATTTACTCTCACGGACAATTAATGAGTGAAAAAAATGCAACATGCTACGACACCTGCAGTGGCGCTTATGGCCTCTAGGGGCACGAGTTACTTAGTTCTGCTTTAACCTTGATCAGAGCATGTACGCTACTGTGAAGAGGCTGTTGCACTTTTGCATAAACCTGGGTTAAAGTTTGAAACCGTAGCTTCATTTACTTTTTATTTTGGGATTGTCAATCAATAGTTTTGTATAGTCATGTCATTTGTATAGAGGTCAGGGACGTGCACAGATAGAGCCCCTTTGCCCTGTGCCCTTTTATTGTTCTTAGATGTTTGCCCAACTAAGCCAACATGTGCTGAAAATACAGTTTTAATGTTCAACAACTTCAAATCGCGCTTCCTTCGTCCTCTGCCTCTCGAGCCGCGGCGGCGCTGACGCTCCTGATCAATAAAGGGCAGCTTTGGTGTGTGTTTCCCCCGTTTGAGAAGATGGTACAGCCCATCTCTGTGAGACGCGGGAGTAAAGTAAACTGAATTCGATAACTTTATGAACGAGCCAGCGCGACATGACTGGATTATTAAAGGGAATGGAAACGAAAGGGCCGTCAGGGCGAGGAAGTCCGCGCCGCCGCTCGTGTCGAGATCAGGACAAAGGCAGCGGTAACAAGTCAGTCACTTTAGCGGTTCTGTTTTGTCGCGCTATAAAATGTTCTGAAAATGAGCTGTATTATTCAGACTAAGTCACGGCTGAGCATAGACCAGGAGCAGAGCAGTGTGAGCTAAGAAAAAGATTGAGAAGGGTGAGGAGGTGCCTTGGTTCTGCATCTGTGGGAGGAGCACAGGAACACCAACAGCCCAGGATTATTGTAGTTCAAGATATTTTTGACAAACCACATATTTTAAGGGTAGGCTATAGTACCTTTGCTTACTTATCTGTATTTGTGCTCATCTTGAGTGCAGAGCAATGTGATAGTCCTACGTCGTCCTCTAAAGTCTAGTTTATTATTAGGTCCACATAATTGGACATGTTAATCAATGGTCTGTTAGTGTTAGTGTCATAATCTTTTTTTTGCGTGCACGTCACTGATAGAGGTCACGTCCAAATAAGCAGTTTAAATGTGTTTTAACTTTGAGGACAATCACAGCAATAGTGGCACTTTTGACAGTATATCTGATTCTGCAGCCATGTGTAAGTCCATCCATCCATCCATTTTCTTCCGCTTTATCCGGGGCCGGGTCGCGGGGGCAGCAGTCTCAGCAGAGATGCCCAAACTTCCCGATCCACACACACCTCCTCCAGCTGTTCTGGGGGGACCCCGAGGCGACACCAGGCCAGCTCGGAGACATAGTCCCACCACCGTGTCCTGGGCCTTCCACGAGGCCTTGTCCCACTAGGACATGCCTGGAACACCTCCCGCGGGAGCCGACCAGGAGGTATCCGGAACAGATGCCCGAGCCACCTCAGCTGGCTCCTTTCAACGTGAAGGAGCAGCGACTCTACTCCGAGCTCCTCCCGGGTAACTGAGCTCCTCACCCGATCTCGGAGGGTGCGCCCAGCCACCCTGCGAAGGAAACTCATTTCGGCCGCTTGTATTCGCGATCTTGTCCATGTGGAAGTGCTTTGGGGAAAACACAGATTGCCAGGTAAAGACTGTCTGCTCTTGCCCCGCACTGACCCCCCAAAAGTACAGCCCAACTATGGTAGACGTCTGAGAGGCAGGGGCGGACTGGCCATATGTTCATTCTGGAAGAGCACAGAATGGCCTCTCGATTTTCTCCTCTCGCCTTAACCAAGCTTTACCTGAATCTAAAAGCTGAAAAGAAAAGCATCAAAATAGCGACGAGGATGAAGACGGAGCAAAAATGTGCCGGAAAAGCAACAAAAAACGTGACTAAAAAAGCAACGCTAAAAAGAAAAACTAAAAATCCACAAAAACACAACAAAAATGTGACGAAAACACAACTACAAAGCAACAAAAAAAACACAAAGAGTAAAAAAAAAAAAACATAACAAAGCAACGAAAAAAAGCAATGAAAAACCAACAAAAACATGACAAAAAAAGACAAAAACACAACAAAGCAATGAAGAAAAGCAATGAAAAAACAACAAAATAGCCATAATAGCATAACAAAAACACAAGACAGTGACGAATACACAACAAATACACACAAAAAACCCCCACAAAAAACATGACAAAAATGCAGCCACGTGACAAAAAGTTTCAATCACTTTTGTAGGTCTTATGCTGCGTCCACACCAAAAACGTTTTGGCGCCTCCAAAGCGTCAGGTTTACATTTAAAATACATGGAGGACGCGCCTCCGGGGGGCGTCAAGATGTCCCGCAGAGCGTCACGCGCCTCCTGTGCGGCGCGTTTTGAGGTTTTTCGAGCTTGGTTTGACGCGCCTCCAGGGCGTCGAGCGCAGCCGACGCTCGAGTTGGGAAATGTTGAACTTTTTGGAGAAATTCGCGATAGTGACCCATAGTGACGCACGTTGTAGCTGAGCCACCGGGGCAGATTCTACGCCGGCCCCACAGATGTCAACAAGTCACAAGTCACGGAGGTTTAGCTTCATTGTGAACCGGAGCTACAGCAGCTCTGGGACTTTTAGAAAGACACATCAGTGCTTCTTTATCTAAACACCCAGGATTAAAAGCGGCGACAAGAAAGGTTATTTCAGAGGCTGAATCTGCGCTGGGAATGTGTTTGGGCCTCGAGGCTGCCTGTTGCAGCATTAGCACCAGAGAAAGCTAATGCTAAGCTAAACCCCCGGTCCTCACGTGAAAACGAGAAATATGCACAAATAAAGTCAATAAAGAACAATGATCACACTGAGCTGGGCTGATGTTGTAATTTATTACTCACATCATCTACAATTAGCTGCGGGAGAAAACCACAGCTTGTTAGCTCAGTTAGCTCAGTTTGCTCCGGTTTTCTCCCATGAAAACAAGCATTAAGCACTAATAACGTCAATAAATCCGTAACGACCTAGAGCAGCTTTATGACGATCACACACTGACCCGGCCTTCACGCATTTGTGGTTTATTGCAGACTTTCAATCAACAATGAGATGTAGCAGGTACATTTCAGGAAACAGCTACTTTCAAGATGCTACGAACAGACTCTGAGCTGACGCGCGGCCAGAGCGTTTTGGCGCTCGGTGACATTTGTGACAAGCGTCTGACTTTAGTAAAGCACAAGCGTCCAACGACGGGCTTGAGGCGCGTTTTTGATGACCAAAACGCGTTTGGTGTGGACGCAGCATTAGCTTTCAAATCGGGCACTATACGCTGTTGCTCTTCGGTCAAGAAGTGTTGCATTTACGCTAATCTGGGCCCGGCTGGTCAGAGTCCAGGGCCGTTTTTCAGTCCCAGTCCGCCCCTGCTGAGAGGGACATGTCCAGGCTCCACTAGAACTATGATGACCATGTATTTAACTCCAAACAGCCTAATGTAATCTCACTCAGTCCCTTAAGGCGAGACACTGCAGGTGAAGAGGGAAACAATGTATATTTACAGATATCAATTTGAAACTGTTGCTGTAGATTATTGGCATGAATATGAGAAAAAAACACATTGCAAGTTTTCTGTCATTTTATCTTTTCATATAAGAACAAGGTGTTTTATGCCTAAAAATGCCCCAAATTTCCCATCTTTTCGGCGACGAAATCTGAATAACGGATAGAGCTACATTCAAATTTATGGTTTCATTTTATTGATGAATGAGTTGCTAAGACTGTTTCAGAGGGGATTCTGGATTTCTTGTTTAGTTTTAAAATAAGCTGTTTTTTAGTGGAAAAAATTGTAAAAAAAATAATTTTCGCCTTATTTTTTGACATTCAAAACTCAATGAATGGGGCTTAGGGATTAAATAATAAAAAATCCCTCTGAAAAAATCTTCCAAATATTGTTCAGTCCAAGGCTGGAAAATTTGAAGTCTTTAGGTCCGACTGACGTGGACATAGTGTCGCCACAATGACAGAAAAATGTGTTTTGAGAAAAAGGCCCTTGAAATTGTGTTCTCCCATATAAGTCTATGGGGGAACATTGAATCAGCGCAATATTTAAACATGTTGTTGTGAAGATTCGGTATATTTTTCGTTTCCGGGTGAAAGCTTGTATGTTCAGAGACTAATTTGGCCCAAAACTTGAAAACTGAAAAAAATTAGATTTGCCTGTAGTGTCTCCCCTTAAGCCCCAAAAGCGTGCTGCCCCTGCGAGGCTTCGTCCTGGACTCTGGGCCCGCGCGTTCGGGAGACGGAAACCTCCGCGGCACCGAGAATGTGATTCCTGAGCAGAAACGGCATCGATTTCAAGGAGCGACGGCAAAGAAAAATGCTCTGACCCAGTTTAGCGAGGAGGCGTGTGGGAAGTGGCTTTCTCCTGTTGCAAACAGAACAAAAATATGACGAGCAAAACACGGAGACAGGATTACAGGGAGGTATTTCATTTGTGGAGAGTGTGGGAGAATAGAGAGGATATGGGCCAAGTGTCCCAAACAGTGTCCCGGGGCGAGGAACCGAGACAGCGAGGATCTACTGGTAATTTGTACAGACGGAGACGGGGCCTGAGGGAGGAGGGGGGAGGGGGGCAGAGAGAGGGAGGGAGGGGTGTAGACTGCCATCTACCGAGGAACAGTTAGGAATAATTGCTCATGTTTTAGACTTTTTTGAGCTATTATGTTACAATGAGTGTGTTTTCATCCACTTCCCGGTGTTTTATCAAGAGTTCTTAACATTTCAACAACATGCAGTGATGGGAGTGAAGTGGAGACCGTTTTATTTTCACCTTGAAAGAACTAAAAGTAGTGAATATATTTTCGATGGAACGGAAGTGTGGTTTCCTGAAGGAGTACCGGTGTAACAGGCCAGAGTACACCCCCGATGTGGACTATACTGGGGGTTAAAGGGGCCTAGGCCATTTTATACCCGGGTATGTTCTGGCCTAGGCTATTTTATACCCCGGGGTATATTATAGCCCAGGCTGTCTCATACCCCCCAGGTTAGATTATACCCCCAATAATAACAGTTATGTTAAGTGACATAGCAAGAACTATACAGTAGTTTAGGGTGAGAGAGTGGGTTGTCCTTTAACCAGAGGTTGGCAGTTCAAATCCACGCTCCTGCAGGTACAGGCTTTTGTTATGTCTTTGGGCAAGACACTTTCACTGGGCCTTATCACAAATGTCACCTGATTGTTTTAAATAGCACTTATAGTTATTATGGTAATGGTAATGGTATGGTAATTATGGTAACAAAATTGACATGTGATGCAATATTAATAGCTGGGCCTATATTATGTTATTACCAATGTTCACATTTCAAAAGTCAAATCAATGTCAAACTTTTTTTTTTTTTTATCACAAAATCTCTGAAAACTTCATGCATTTTTCTTTCTTCTCTTTAATGGTTATTTAGTGAGAACAAACCAATAACAATAACCACTTTGAGAACATAACAATCACATCTGAACATCTGTTCAGATTGTGAAAAGTTAGACAGGTGTATTCTGGCCCAGGGGGTATAGTCGAGCCTAGGCTATTTTACACCCCCGGGTATAGTTTGGCCTGGGTCATAATATACCGGGTTTAATCTGGGCGGGGGTTCATTTGGCCTGTTACACCGGCTCACCCTGAAGTCCTCTCCCCACCATCAGCACCTCTCTCTCCCTCCAGTCCAGTGCTCCCTGGTCCCTTTACCCAGGATGAGGGAAGGGAATGGACCTACAACCTGCATCCATGATCCCACTTTCCCCTGAGCCAATGGGTGACCTGCCTGGGCCGACTGCAATCAGATTGGAGCGGCATGTAGCAGTCCAGTTGAATCAAAGCACATTGGATCTAGCCTGGCCAGGCTGCCCAAAGGAATTCTAGGTTTTATAAAAGTCTTAGGCTTCGTCCAAAACCATCTATGTCCTAACTTCTGGTCCTAAACCTTTCATGGAGTCGACTGTTAGATCTCTATGCAGTCAGTGAAGTTTTGCTTCAGCAGCATTTGCCCAATTCTTGTTTTTTTTTTTTTTTGCCCAATTCGACCGTCCCTACCCAGGGGAAGTGACATCACCAACTGCTGCTGTTCTTCTTCTCTAAGGTTATTGGCAGACTGCAGGCAAACAAAAGCGCATGCTGCCACCTACTGTATTCCATATGCAACAACATAGTGTCCAAATACAGACATTTAAGGAGAAAAAAAAGAAAAATCCAGATGAGCCATCACATTTCCCTTTAGCCTTATTTGATCTCAACAGTTATTTCATTAAGCTACAGTAGCAGATTGGCGGTGCGGTGGCTTATGGGATGGCACATAGCTCCTAATCACCGGTTAGTTAGCACCAGAGGTCCCTCGCTAAAGTGGCTAGGATAGTTAGCATTGAGGCTCCTTTAGCTAACTCCTTCCTAACTGACAGCCCAATTCGGACGCTTCTTATCATCGCTGACGCACATCCGGCTTGGGGTTAGACCTCTGACCAATCTGCTCGTTTCAGAAGGAGCCTTAAACTTCACATTAAAGCTACTCTAAGCGATCCCGTTTTGCTGGACTGGCATGGTTGAATTAGATGTGCCACTGTCGCAAACAGCGAGGCAACTTTGTACCGCCTCCCTCACCTCACAACTGCAACTTTAACCTTGTAACCTGGGAAACAATGAACTACAAACACTAAAAACAATCACATGTAATTGCTAAAAATAAAAAAAATCGCATTTACCGATCAACTCCCGAGTGGTTCTTGCTACATTCATCCGTCTGCTCGTCCTGTATCTGCGTCACGATGTTCACACTCACATTTGCAGATGGATTTTGTATAAAGCGCAGAGAAGTGGGCTTTTGTCACGGCCCGAGATCGATATGTTCTCGTTATGAGGATCCATCTCCGGCACTCCCAGACCTACCGCTGTCATCAGCACATCGCGGTGAGGCCGGGTTTCCACGGCAACCTTGATCCCAGAATCCCCCGCTGTCGCGTTAAGGCGGAAAACGAGCGTCACGGGGTCCAGGGTTCAAGCGCAATCAAAACTGAATCAGAAAGAAAAAAATCGTTTTATTTTCAATTGCCGACGAAATACTTTCCTTTGTGTGTAGAGGAGGCACACGTTCTGCTGTGTGTCAGATGCCCTTCCTCCCTCCTGCACTGTAGCTGAGACAGGGACATAGTCAAAGCATTCATGTGGAGATACAGCCGTTAAATTGTGCATACTGTAAATCTTACCTCTTACCTTATCAGCCAACCCTGATGAACTGCTAAGCGGTTGTGGAGCGGAGGGAGCTGCGCAGGAGGAAGAGGAAGGAGGAGGTGGAGCTGACCAGAGCAGGACACCACGCTCTGAAACTGGGACAAACCCCAGGAGGCGCTTCACCAGATAGATAGATAGATAGATAGATAGATAGATAGATAGATAGATAGATAGATACATAGATAGATAGATAGATAGATAGATAGATACATAGATAGATAGATAGATAGATAGATAGATAGATAGATACATAGATAGATACATAGATAGATAGATAGATAGATACATAGATAGATAGATAGATAGATAGATACATAGATAGATAGATAGATAGATAGATACATAGATAGATACATAGATAGATAGATAGATAGATACATAGATAGATAGATAGATAGATAGATAGATACATAGATAGATACATAGATAGATAGATAGATAGATAGATACATAGATAGATAGATAGATAGATAGATAGATAGATAGATAGATACATAGATAGATACATAGATAGATACATAGATAGATAGATAGATAGATAGATAGATACATAGATAGATACATAGATAGATACATAGATAGATACATAGATAGATAGATACATAGATAGATACATAGATAGATAGATACATAGATAGATAGATAGATAGATAGATAGATACATAGATAGATACATAGATAGATACATAGATAGATAGATAGATAGATAGATACATAGATAGATACATAGATAGATACATAGATAGATACATAGATAGATAGATACATAGATAGATAGATACATAGATAGATACATAGATAGATAGATAGATAGATAGATAGATACATAGATAGATAGATAGATAGATAGATAGATAGATACATAGATAGATAGATAGATAGATAGATAGATAGATACATAGATAGATAGATAGATAGATAGATAGATAGATAGATACATAGATAGATACATAGATAGATAGATAGATAGATAGATACATAGATAGATAGATAGATACATAGATAGATAGATAGATACATAGATAGATAGATAGATAGATACATAGATAGATAGATAGATAGATAGATAGATACATAGATAGATAGATAGATAGATAGATAGATACATAGATAGATAGATAGATAGATAGATAGATACATAGATAGATAGATAGATAGATAGATAGATAGATAGATAGATACATAGATAGATACATAGATAGATAGATAGATAGATAGATACATAGATAGATAGATAGATAGATAGATAGATAGATACATAGATAGATAGATAGATAGATACATAGATAGATAGATAGATAGATAGATACATAGATAGATAGATAGATAGATACATAGATAGATACATAGATAGATAGATAGATACATAGATAGATAGATAGATAGATAGATACATAGATAGATAGATAGATAGATAGATAGATACATAGATAGATAGATAGATAGATAGATAGATAGATAGATACATAGATAGATACATAGATAGATACATAGATAGATAGATAGATAGATACATAGATAGATACATAGATAGATACATAGATAGATAGATAGATAGATACATAGATAGATAGATACATAGATAGATACATAGATAGATACATAGATAGATAGATAGATAGATAGATACATAGATAGATAGATACATAGATAGATACATAGATAGATAGATAGATAGATAGATAGATACATAGATAGATAGATAGATAGATAGATAGATAGATAGATACATAGATAGATACATAGATAGATAGATAGATAGATAGATAGATAGATACATAGATAGATACATAGATAGATAGATAGATAGATAGATAGATAGATACATAGATAGATAGATAGATAGATAGATAGATAGATACATAGATAGATACATAGATAGATAGATAGATAGATAGATAGATACATAGATAGATACATAGATAGATAGATAGATAGATAGATAGATAGATACATAGATAGATAGATAGATACATAGATAGATAGATAGATAGATAGATACATAGATAGATAGATACATAGATAGATAGATAGATAGATAGATAGATAGATAGATACATAGATAGATAGATAGATAGATACATAGATAGATAGATAGATAGATAGATAGATAGATACATAGATAGATACATAGATAGATAGATAGATAGATAGAT
This sequence comes from Gobius niger, assembly GCF_951799975.1. NCBI lineage: Eukaryota > Metazoa > Chordata > Actinopteri > Gobiiformes > Gobiidae > Gobius > Gobius niger. Next base: position 5,177,013 of record NC_136875.1, read on the forward strand.
AGATAGATAGATAGATAGATAGATAGATAGATAGATAGATAGATAGATAGATAGATAGATAGATAGATAGATAGAGACGGCTTCTCTGGAATCGCCCTGAACAAGGAGGAGCCAAAACTTAAAGCAGCACTAAGTAACTTGTTCACCCTTTTTCTCATCCCTGTGGAGGTAATACAAGTGTTAATGGGACGCTACCAGGGGCGGACTGGCCATATGTCCATTCTGGAAGAGCACAGAAGGGCCACTGGCTCGAGGGCCACCGGTCCCGCCTCAACCGAGCTTTACCCAAATCTAAAAGCTATAAAAAGAGAAGCATCAAAATAGCGAGAAAAAGAGGATGAAAACATGAGAAAAACACGGACAAAAACACACAACAAAAAATGATCGAAAAAAATGATAATAAAGAGTGACAAAAACTCAACAAAAATGTGACAAAAACTCAACAAAAGAGTGACAAAAACTCAACAAAAGAGTGACAAAAACTCAACAAAAGAGTGACAAAAACTCAACAAAAGAGTGACAAAAACTCAACAAAAAAATTACAAAAATTCAACTAAAAAATTACAAAAATTCAACAAAAATGTGACAAACATTCAACAAAAATGTGACAAAAAAATATATATATATATATAAAAAAAATAAAAATAAAAAAAAAGGCGACACAACACAGCAACAATGCGAGGATAAAGGTCAGTTTTGTGGGTCTTAGCTTTCAAATGAGGTGTTGCACAGCCAAAAGAGGACAGAATACATTTGGTTTAGGCGGGTGGTAAGAGGTTAAAATATGTATTTGTGGAAGTGTCACAATTACGCTCATTTGGGCCAGGCTGGTCCGACTCCAGGTCCCAGTCCGCCCCTGGACGCCATGACACCTGGCGCCTGTGGCCTCTCGGGGCACGGGTGACTTTTAAAATGATTTAAAAAACGACTTTAACTAATGCTAAATTATGAATATAGTTTTCTACCCAATAAAGATGCAAAGACATGAGGACGAGCAAAGTGGTTCAACAGCCCATAAATACAGAAATAAAAGAGAATGCTATCAGGCACTTCTATGACGCAAAGCCGTCTGTGTAATATGGTTGGCACAGTAACAGTTTAAAATGGTTTACCTCCATCTAAGACACTTCCTGTCAATGTCCAATAAGGAAGTGGAACAAACATTCAAAAAAAAAAGTCAAACTAGTGAGATAAGTTCTTACCTGATCTTAAATGAGTTTACCTGTCTGGTCTTTGTGCCCGTGGAAGAGCGTGGTAGCTTCCAACTTCACCCCCGTTTGGAGCCATAGGAATACACTGGGAGAGGCCAAATGCTAACAACATCTTTGTCGTTTTGCGTGACTGAGGGCACACATAAAGACCAAGCAGGTACGCATCAACTCGTCTAAGCTCAGGTAAGAACATATCTCAGTTTGGAAAAAACGGTGGCCTGTTCCTTTAAGTTCAGAAGAGCTTTTACATCACGCAGTGTTCTCTGGAGCGGCGACGACTGAAAAAGGAAAGAGGGGAAGACACATCTAAGCTGAAGTGAGAGAAACTCTGGTTCTGGGGGGGCACCAAGGTTAAGATATACTTTACCCCACTACTTTTCTATGCCCCGGGGGTAAACTGAAGTTAGGGTTACCACTAGCGAGTATGAATGTGAACTGGTCATCATTATGGCTTGCGGCGGCCCTGGCTGTAACCGATCTGAAGTGTCCAGAAGTACAAGGTGTTCATGCTCACTGGCGACAGAACGTTTGATGGTTCCGTAGTCCAGTCCCGATTTTTTGGGAGTTTCCAGATGTCTTTTCCTTCCCAATAACTCCAGCCTGCACACTCGAACATCGCCATCACCTGGGACGCTTCAATCCAACCGCCTTAAAGGAATAGGCCACCGTTTTTACATACTGAGATATGTTCTTACCTGAGCTTTGACGAGTTCTTTAGGACCTGTCAGATCTTCACCCGTGCCTTCAGTCACGTAAACACAGCGCAGACGGCGTTAGCATTTAGCCTCTCCCTCTCTCCTCTATAGCTCCAAAACAGGTCAAGATAGAAGCTACCAAGCTCTTCCACAGTTTCCCTATTTAAATATGGTTACGTGAAGTGTTCCACTACAAAGTATAATGACACAAAATTAAACAATGTGGATTTTCTAAGCGGATAAAAGGGGGGACTATATTGTAAGGCGTAACAATACCAGGAGTAATTTGGCATCCGCACAGTAAAGTGAAGATTACTGCGCAGTAAAGTGAAGATTAGCTTCTATCTTGACCTGTTTTGGAGCTATAGAGGAGAGAGGGAGAGGCTAAATGCTAACGCCGTCTGCGCTGTGTTTACGTGACTGAAGGCACGCACTGCAAAAAGTGAATATCAAGCATTGGCTTAAATGACTTGAATTGAGGAAATGTATCTTGTTTTGAGCGGTTTTCACTCATTTAGACACTTTTCCTGATCAGACCAAGTTTACTTTGCTTGTTTGAGGACATTTCAGACCAGTTCTAAGGTAAATGTTGCTTAACATTCGTTTTGCTCGCTCGTGATCTTCCCTCGATGAACGGAGCTGACTGACTTAAGTGTAAGGAAAATACAATTTGAAAACTCTAAAACACAAGCTTTCTTAAAATCTAAGAGTTACACTGCAAAAAGTAAATATCAAGCATTGTCTTAAATGACTTGAATTGAGGAAATGTGTCTTGTTTTCAGCGTTTTTCGCTAATTTAGACACTTTTCCTGATCGGAGCAAGTTTACTTTGCTTGTTTGAGGACATTTCAGACCAGTTCTAGGGTAAATCTCGCTTGAAATAAGAAAGTAAAATTGCCAATGAGATAAGACCGTTTTTCTTACCCCATTGGCAAAGAAAATGACCTGAAATAAGGACGAAATGTATCGAAACGAGTCAGAAACATCTCAGAACAAGTGAAATAATCTGGGACAAATGCCCAAGAACTTCTTGACTAGTCAAAACAGCTAAAATTTGGATTATTATGCTCAAATTGAGATGTTTATACTGATCTAGTTAATTACTTTTTGCAGTGCGGGTGAAGACCAGACAGGTCCTAAAGAACTCGTCAAAGCTAAGGTAAGAACATATCTCAGTATGTAAAAACGGTGGCCTATTCCTTTAAGAACTGCACTGAAGAAATTCAGGAAGATGACCCGAAACCGGCTTCACTGCAGTTTGACGACGACTTTCCCGATTGCGTAGATTGGACTCCGTCTTTGTTGTTTCCAGGTCAAAACGAGCGCGGACAAAAGCCACACACGCACACGTGCCTTTTACAAACACCCGTCACCGTCAAGATCGCGTCAAATCTCTCTTCATCCAAGACGTCTTCCGTATAGAAATCCCCTTTGTGTCCTATCGTCCCATCCACTTGCCAATGGGCCTCGGACTCCTGTAAATTCAATACCTTTAATTAAAAGCGGCTTTGGTAATAAAAGCGTCGGTCGGGGCAGATCGAGAGAATGTGTTTTGGATATTGGGGGAGCAGCAGTTAATAATGTGGAGAATAGAGGCGTGTATTTGTACAGAAATGTCAACGAGAGACGGGGTTATGAGGCGCGGAGGGTTTAATATCGCAGGCTTTTGTGCGATCGCGGGGAGGGAGCGGCTATAGGGCTGACGTACAAAAGATAACCACGGACGGGAAAGAAAGAAGAAGGAAATATCAGCTCTGAGACGTTCTTTGGGGCGCTCCGGCGTTGATATTCTATACTTAAGGCGAGACACTGTTGGTGAATAGGGAGCGAATAGTCATAATGGATGGAGCTCGGTTTGAATGCACGGTTTGATTTTTTGATTATATTTCGTGACAGGGATTGGTTGAGAACGCCATTTTTATGACTGAAGTGGAGTTATGCCTGTGTTTTACTCTTTTCCTTGTATCATGACATTATGATACATTTTTTCAAGGTTAATCTCACTATAATCTTAGAATTAATCTAGATTAAAAAAGTCATTCAGAGTATGTGTGCTACCCAAATAGTGACTAAAAGCAAGTCAGTAACACTTTATATTGCGGGCCGGTAAGTCCTTGGTACTTACAGTGGTCATTCTAGGTACATATTGTGGTACTTACAGTTGGAAATACTAGTAATAATAGAGGTAATTATAGGTACTTATTGTGGTGCTTACAGTGGTGCTTATGGTGGTACTTACAGTGGAAATTCTATGTACTTATGGTGGTACTAACAGTGGTAAATACTAGTAATAATAATAATAATTCTCTGTACTTATTGTGGTACTTACAGTGGTGCTTGCTGTGGTTCTTACATTAGTAATTATAGGTACTTAATGTGGTACTTAAAGGATACTATAGTGAGAATTACAAGGTATGTACTTCTAGAAACAGTGGTAGCTCTTAGTATTGAAGGTTGTACTTCTTGTTTTCCCTAATGCTGTTTTATGTTGTTTTATAGTTCTACAAACAGAAGTAATTTCTAGGATTGTGTAAGTACCTCATTTACTACCGATGAATTGCTGCTGTAGTATCCTTGAATTACCAGTAAGTACCACAGTAAACAGAAGTACAACTTTCATTACTAAGAGTTACCCCTGTATCTCTTAGTAATGAGAGATACAGTGGTAACTCTGTGACTCCCTAACCCCAATTACTAGTTATTACCACTTTTAGTGCCACAATAAGAACCACTGTCATTACTAGTATTTACCACTGTAAGTACCATGAACTTACCGGCCCGTAATGTAAAGTGTTACCAGGAGGAACGAGTTTCTCAAGTCAGGTGGTGCATTAGACCAGGGGCTCATCTCCTGTTTCCAAAATGCATCACAAACTGCTTGAGAACGTTCTACTATGATAATTGGAGATGAAAATAATTCATTTTCAATAATTGAATGAATTTTGAACTGTCCAAACTCTATTTCTCCTTCTTCCACCGGTCACTCAGGCTGACCAGCTTGTTCACATTTTGGTGACAAACTCTCCTCTTCTGCACAACATGTCCTGCTAAAGTAAAAAGTCTCTCGGACGGGACAGTTGTGGCAGGAGTCCCCAAGTTTTTTTTTAGACAAGAGGAGACAACAGCGTGTTACCCGGGTTCGGTCCTGATCCAGTCCGGGTTTGCCCCAAACTACCCCTCAGAGTGAGTCCGGCTGACACTGTGGCCAGCTTGGTGTGAGTTCACGTGATAAACAGCCCCGTGTATAGGCAGTTTTTAAAAACAAAAGCCGTATTTGCCAGTACGACTCCTCAGTGAAGTGTGTGCTTTGCAACATAGTGCCCCTGTGTCACCGCCGGACGCTATGTCAACAGTTTTAGCATGCTTGTCAGCGGCTTTTTTATGTCTAATACCTGTCTGCTTCCTTGATCCTCTTCTTCCACCATGACTCAGCACTCTTACTACGAGAACCACCGCTAACCAAAACCTGTTCAAGTGTCAGTTGACTGTGTTTTTACTATGGTCATTCTCTCTGGATCTTCCCCTATTCTCGTTGCCATCGTCCTTCCCTCGTCTGAGATCACGGTCTAAACAAGTAGTAACAGTCTGCTTCTACATCTGCCTGTGATCGTATCCAAGGAGCACTGCTGCCACCTGCTGACTCAATAAAATGTCTATAAGTAAGATCTTTACATGGAATGTAGATTACGCTTTACTGCACCCGTCCCCATTGAAAAACCTAATTGACGTCGATAGACGTCATTGGCAGTCAATGAGCCAATGAGAACATTTAAGTCTCTTGGTGGTTAATATTGAAAGATACTTAAACATCCAATATTGGTATCTGAAGGAACCTGGATCAGTGCATCTCTAGTACCGACTAAACAGGAATGTTTTTAATATATCAGCCCTATGCCCCTAATAAAGCGCCCCCTGCTGTCACAGTCCAGTACTAACACAGTTTACTGTTTAGAACAGGGGTGTTGAAGTTGCTTGGGTTGAGGGCCGCATATACTGTAAAGGACTCTGGCCTCATAAATAACATTGTACAATTATTGTGGTTTATCAGCCTGTGTCAAAGTGCTACATGAAGTCATTATTCATTCACTCCACACTTGATGGTAGTAAGTTACTATTGTAGGGGCAGGCTGACCATTTACCACATGGCTATAATATGCTGTTTATATCCTGATCTCTTATTATGTCAGCGCCCTCTGCTGGACACGTGTGGAATTCTTTCCTTTTCTTTTAAATTTAAGCTGCCCCCTAGTGGCTAGAGTGAGCAAACTGGTTATTTCTTTAAAAATCCATAACCGCACAGGAATGGGCACTTCCTTTTTTTTTTTCTGGACATGCTGAGGAATTCATGCTCCTCAAAGGCCCACATTAACTCATCTCATCTTGACCTTGACACATGTGGTTTAGAAGGTTCATACACAGGATTAGAGACCAGACATTTAGATCGGCCAAAAATATCGGCTGTGCATATCGGCCAAAGAAAATCCCTAAAATCGGCAGTTCTCATAGGGTCTCCCAGGGCAAACAGGTCCTAGGTGACGGGTCAGACAAAGAGCGGTTCAGAAGCCCCTTATGAGAGACCAACAGGCCCGGTTAATCGTGAGGCCGTCCTCCAGTGGACCCACCACCTGCAGGAGGAGCCATAAGGGGCTGGTGTAATGTGATTTGGGCAGCTCAGACGGTTGCTCCCACGATGAATGTAATGGAAGAGTACCATAAAACTACCACCACGCTGCTATTCAGTAAAACAACAGGAGGATGGTGGCACCTCTTGCTCCTCCAAAGTTCCTCCTGACACGCTCGGCCGTTTCCATGGCGCCAGGTTTGACACGAGCGCCGCAGTTCGTGGAGAAATGAGACAAATCAAATATAAATACATCTCATAAATACATCTCTGTTCAGACTCGGGAGGAAGGCAGACCGTTCAGTACATCCGCCCACATGGAACACTTCTCTGCCTCAGACCTGGGACGCTGTGTGGGAACCGGATCCAAATCCCACTGATCTGACGCTTGTTGTCCTTGACTGATGGAAAAAATGTATTGCAAGTTTTTTGAGGTTTTCATATTTTGAGCACCAACATCTAAATAACGGACAGAGCCGGGTTTAACCTCTTAACCCCCACCTGAACCGAGCACAGTTTCTCCAGTTTGGCTTCAAAATGGCGACAAAAATATGGATGAAAATACAACAAAAAAGTGACAAAAACACAATAAAAAAAAAAAGGCAACATAGACAAAACAAAAATGTGCGGGAAAAACGACACCACAATAAAAAAGCAATGAAAACATGACAATAAAGTGTTAAAGAAGCAATGAATGTAGCAAAAGAAAAGAAAAAAACACGACAAAAATACTTAAACTAATATGTGTCAAAAACGCGTCGACAGCGCAACCAAAAAGTCACAATCAGTTTTGTAGATCTTAGCTTTCAAATGAGGCGTTACTCTGGCCTATAGTCTGTGAGCTCCAGTCGAGAAGCTTTTAGATTTGCCGAACTGGAGAAAATGCACTCGGTTACGGCCGGGGGTCAGAGGTTAAACGTAAGGGTGTAAAGAAAGCCTCATTTTGGGAAAACGGCAGGATTTAAAGTGGGCTCTAACCGTTCCTGAGTTCCGCCATCTTGGGTAGTGGAAAAAATACATAAAATATTAGCGTCTGAGACTGACAGACAATCATCATCAACACCAAGGAGGAAGAACAGGGCCGGAGCTGACACAGGCAGCAGAGGGGCCCCACTGGGAAACACTTGCACAGGATTTTGACATTACATAAAAAACAATAAATAAATCGAATCAACAATAAAAGCAGTTTAATTGCAGCTTTATTAATCAGTGTTGCTTTTCTTTCTTTTGTTTTGTAGCGTATTGTGTGTTGCTGCCTCTTTTTTTTTTGCCGCTGCCGTGTCTTCCACTAAGGAAATGACCATATTTGGATTGCAGCGTCTCGGTCGCCTTCCGCAGTTCACGTGGATACAAAGTGTGTCAATATTTGCGACTGAATAAGCGTGGGGGAAAATGGCCGGCGCGCGGTTGCCTGTGTAACCGGGTGGTTTGTATTTGGTCATTTGGGTGGTAGTACTGGCATGTCGTACCGTAGCGTGCCTGTGAACGCACCACACCTGTCGGCTGGTTCCGCTCTCAGCGATAATGGGGATGAGTTAAAGGTGTGCAGGCTGTGACGCCGTTGACTCCCTGAGCTGCTGTCCTTGTCAGAGTTTGTGATCGCCTGTTCCCCTTGGAAGGAGGAGATCTCCAGCCCTGTTTGTGGCGTAATCTCCAGGTTGACCACTGCTAGCTGTTAGGCCGATTGTTTACATTAACAATTAGCAGGTCCCACACAAATGAAGAGATAGCTCAGGATTTGGTTAAGGACGAGCTACTGATGGATGATGATGATGATGATGATGATGATGATGATGTTACAAACCTCATGTTTGCTGTGAATCCTGCCTCTTTATCTTGGAGCTAAAGGCTAGTGTTAAAAACTGATCATTTACACTACTTACAGGCCAATTCTTTTTTTGTAGTTTTAATTTGTATTGTGTTAGCCGCGATAGCCTCAAAATAAAAACATCCACCGTTATGAACACGGAGGTTTCCTTCAGTGAAGTCACATTCAAACTTTTACTCGCTGTCCTTTACCAAATCTTGCCTGCTAATTTTGAATGAGAAGAGATACAGGAAGGAGAGCGTCTGTTTACTGTCCAGGCGGAAACCACGTGGGGTCACTATGGGCAAAATAATAAGTAAGTCTCTAGCCCGTTCCTGTGCGGAGTTATGTCTTTTTTTTTAATTACCAGAATGCTCACTCCAGCCACTAGGGGGCAGCTTAAATAAGAATAAAAGGAAAGAATTCCACAGGTGTCCAGCAGAGGGCACTGACATGATAAGGTCTAAGGATATGAACAACACATTGTAGTCAAGTGGGAAATGGACAGTCTGCCCCTGGGCAGCTGTGGCTACAAGAATAACTTACCACCACGGTGTGAGTGAATGAATATTGTCTACAATGTGGTAGAGACTTGTGCCACAGGCGTGTAAAGTGCAATAAGTGTGAGCCGTTTTTATGAGGCTACAGTCCTGTCGGGCTCATTATTATTCATTTTTTGAAAAAAAGTCCTCAATGTATTTTCCCAATCAAGATATTTTTATTATTTTGTAGCTTTTGTTTATGGACCCCGGCGATACACTCCCCATACATAATATATCCCGATATAAGTTGGTGCGGCTCCGACTCAATTCAGGCTTCTCATGTGGCCCGTTATGAAAATGAATTGGCTGAGATGAAAACACAACAAAAGAAAGAAATGCGGGGAAAAAAAGTGACAAATGTTAATTAATAAAAATGCCTCCTAAAAGAAGCAACAGTGAAGAACGTATTTTAGGATATTACAAAAAAATGAAAGTAGTTTGTTCCTTTGTTAGATACTCCGAATGAGACTAGCCCTGCCCTGGAGGTCTCCATGTTCCCCGTCTAAAAATACTCATTAATTCCGCGCGATTGTAAAAGCGGAAGAAGAAGAAGAAGAAGAAGAAGAGACAGAGCGAAATAAACAAGGAGCTAAAGTGCAAGAGACACACAGGTGACAGAGTGGGGGGGAGAGCGGGGGAGGTGCTGCTTGTGGCTAAATTTAACTTGTTTTCACAAAGTCACATCTCAGCATCATTAACGCAAACGTAAGTGACATGAAACGTGTCTGAGGAGATGAGCGTGGATACAGCCCACAGCACGAGAGGGGAAGGAGATGGAGAGACGCTTCAGTGGCGGCTCATCAGTGGTCGAGTCACAGACAGGAGAGGCTTGGGATAGTTTCTGTTCATTATCACCGCCCTGCATAAACCTGCCCCAACATTGTACCCTGCATATTTACACACAGCCTTTTTGTGCAGGATTTGGTTAGATTTTTGAGCGGAAATGCAGGTTTCCTACATCAGCAGCTAAACCAAGTCCAAACAGCAGCTACAACGCTAACAAGGTGGAAGAAAACTAAACAAAACCAGGATGAAACAAAGAAAGCAGGTCCACATTAGGGCTAACTAAAACCTCTAGGACCTGGCACTGGACAAAAAGCCCTAAAATCTAAGAAGATTTAACACGGATCTCCCCGCATATTTTCTGTATCTCCTAAAGATCAACGGATATTATCCCCCTTCTATCTGGAAAATATATGGAAACCCTTGCATGTTATTTGTATCTTTTGGAGATTTCCGGATTTGTATCCCTCTTGTCCACCAAAATATCCTGATCTCACTTAAGATCTCGTTTGATATAGTTGGAATTCTTAGGGTCGGATCACAGCTGACCCTTCTCGCCCTGGACACGGACTACTCACCCCTCTCCCCTCATGCAGGAGGCTACGGTCCACTAGGGATGGGAATCTTAGGCCACTGTCCGATCCGATTCATTTAAGATACACTTGGTCATACCAGAGCTGCGATGCGATTCGAATCATCACCAAGACCACGATGCATCTGGATCCACACATCTGTAACCACCACCAGCCCGATACCATTCCACATCTGTAACCACCACCAGCTCGATACCATTCCACATCTGTTACCACCACCAGCCCGATACCATTCCACATCTGTTACCACCACCAGCTCGATACCATTCCACATCTGTAACCACCACCAGCCCGATACCATTCCACATCTGTGACCACCACCAGCCCCATACCATTCCACATCTGTAACCGCCACCAGCTCGATACCATTCCACATCTGTAACCACCACCAGCTCGATACCATTCCACATCTGTAACCACCACCAGCCCCATACCATTCCATTTAGGCCAATTATCACGATGCATCTCCATGTTTCGTGATCCACGCTTTGCTTGATGCAATGATTCAACAGAACCAGCTCAAATAAATGAAGATTTGACACATATTCACAATTATCGAGGCCATTGATTGATATTAGACAACTTTAAAGTTAACTACAAATTTTTTTTATGTAGGCTGCATATTTAAACTTTTTTTGGTTTTGTATCCTACATATTCTATGGGTTTATCCACCTTAAGATTGTTTGTTCTTTCATTTTTTCAACAATTTTGGAGGGACAATTATTATTAATCTATGATCAGTATTGTTAAATTAAAAAGGCGATTGTGTGCATTATTTCCACATTAATACCGCACACAGAAAAGCTCACATGGTTATGCTAATTAATGGGCGGGGCTCCCTCTGCCTCAGCGCAGTCTCACGTGCACTTCCCAGATCTACAGGAAACATATTGGATGGATCCGACCTGTCAGTTCCTCCTACAGATCCAGTCTCTGGGTTCATTCTCAAAAGGTCTTTCCTTGTTTGGGTTTACAAACAAAAGCATCCACCACTTCTTCAGTCACTTCTCAGAGTTGGGTATTTCACCAAAACATGTAAACCAGGTGTCAGGAATGAAAGGCTTCTGTGTGACACAAATGAAAGTCAACTTCTTCCGTGTAAAGCTGATAACCAAACGTTTACTGAAGGTAAAATGAGTCTTTTACTCACCTTTCATGGCTCCAGTTTCAATATTCTGGTGTCGATCTGCCTATCACTAATACACACAGCACTTCCTGGAGGAGGGGGCACCACTTTATGACATCACCCGGTGGAACGGAGCGTTTTGGGCTCTCCATAAGGAGACGAGACAATCTGAAGACGGTGAGAAAAGGGAAACTCGGAAGGAAAAACACCAGGCGGTAAATAATTGGCTCCGTCGTCGCCATGGAGATAGTTGCTGTTTGAGGAAGGTGACATGACAGTCCCAGGATCTGCTAATGAGCTCCATATGTGAACCCGCAGCGAACAATGGGATCTTTATCATGTTCTGCCAACACATACACACAAACCCTCCATACTTAAATCATTAAAAGAAAAGTATGACATTTGCTCAAGGCCTTGTAAGCATTAAATTGAATAAAAAAAGCATGAATGAGTCTTACACTTTCTTCAGTCCTTATGTTAAAGTACAGCTTGTGTCAGTAGCAACAGGTGCTACGCTAACGTAACGCTCCCCACGTGTAGCGCTTCCACATCAGCACCTGGGCTCAAAGCTCAGCCGAGGAGCCGCCTTTCTGCGACAGCTCCTTGATAAGAGGCTGCAGATTAAGACCGTGTTAGAAAAAGAGCCTAAAATAGACTCCGGTGAGATGAACGAGGAACGTGGGACGCTCACGCTAATGAGTGATGGAAGGAATGCGACAAACACTGAATGTACTGATACATTTAAGGAATGTTCGGTGTTTGTGACTCCAGAGAGCGGTGGTTTGTTTAAACAGTACGGTGGCACAGCGGTTAGAGCTTGTGCTTCACAGCTAGAGTTCGATTTCCACCTGGACGGCGCCTCAACTGCGAGCATTATGATCGCTCATCAGTACAACTTTAGTCTTGGTTTAGACCTGGTTAGGATCTGCTGTGGACCTGGTTCTACCTAGTTTTCATTAGCTGCTAATTTCCTCATTATTATTATTGTGATTTTTTTTAAGCTCAATAAACCGTATCATGAATATATAGTTTGGAGTGCAAGACAATACGCGTCTTGTATCGAGGCCCCTGTATCGTATCACAAATGTTTGTCTAACCATAGACTTTATCCAATACGTATCACAACATGCTCTAACTATTGCAGCAAAAAACACCTATAAGATCCTTTTTTCTTCCAATGTGGTCAAATGTCCATAAAGCATATGTGACAAGATGAGAGGAATAAACAGTTAATGGTTCAGGTTTCTATAACAACATCTAGTATTATAGACACTCTCTCCAAATACGCTTGTATCGTGATATGTTTCACAAATTATTTTTTTGCACTAGGGCTGAAACGATTCTTTGAGTAACTTGATCACAAAAAGCTTCAAGGTAAACTCAATGCCTCGAGGCTTCGTTTAATTCATGTCACCAAAGTCTGTTTTAAATGTCTCTACTGTGGCATCACTGCTGCTTTGTAGACGGTGTCTGGAGGCGTCATGTGTCACAAGGACTGGATTTATTGATCGCATCATTTTGTCTCTGGCAATAGCAGAAAATGTGGACACCGGTGGAGTGTGAAAAAGACAGTGTGGGACGTGGTCCAGTGTATATACTGTACTACTGTAAAATGGATTTAGCCCCAGAACAGTACTTTCACGATGCTGCAGCACCTGAAAAGAAAAACATCCTCACGAGAATGCCGCTTTTGCAAGTGGACGGTACAAATCATGTTTTTTTCCGTCCCCCACAGTACATCACTGCGGTGCATGGACAGCTTTATCTGGACAGGTCCCTCATGCACCGTGGAGGAAGCTGCAGGTCTTACCAACTGCCCCTAGAGGAGGCAAACAACCACAAACTGGCTGGAGGAGCTGCTCCCACATTTCACATTCCTTTTGAAAAGGTGAAGGTAGTTGTCCATGACAATGGGACCAATGTAGTGGCAGTTGCCAGAATTCTGAAAGACAGACATGGATGTGCCTCTGTTAGATGTGCCGGGCACACACTGAACTTGGCTGTGCAGAATTCACTGGAAAATACCAAAACCATCTCGAGTTGTGTGGCCAGTGTCAGATGCCTGGTGGAGCACTTCAGAAAGAGGGAAGTGAAGAGTAAATGTGTGCACAACAGCTCATGCTGGTACAGGATGTCAGTACTTGGTGGAACAGTGCACTTCATATGCTGACCAGGCTCCTATAAGACCAGTCACTGCAGCTCTTCCTGACCCTGCTGTCACACGAGGAGAGACAGTCCAGCAGGGAAATGAATCTGCCGCAGACAGAGAAGATGACCACCCAGCCCAGCAGGATGTTCTCGGATCATCAGACCCCGCTGGCAGTGACCGAGAGGATGATGATGAAAAGCAAAATCAAGAGGTGCAGAGGGAGGTTTTGCAATACTTTGGTGAACTGCCTCTTTCTAAAAGAAGATGATCCATTGCTATGCTGGAGAGCAAACGCAGCAAGAAACCCAACCCTGGCTAAGCTTGGAAAGTCTTTTCTGTGTATTCCAGCCGCCTCAACCCCTCAGAGCGTTTGTTCTTTGCTGCTGGGGACATCGCTCCACAGCCTTTCTTCTGACCATGTCAATCTGCTGCTGACCTTTTGCATTGTCACCACCAGACAAACATGGCTCTGCTCCCTCATCTGGATATAATTGAAAACCCAAATGGTACTGTTTGAACTGGATTATTAGTCACACTTGAACATATTTTCTTTCATAAAGCACTGTCATACTTCTAATTCTTTATTCTCAGATGCACTACATATCACGATACAGGTGCCTCGATAAGATACGCGTAATGTCAGGTACTCCATGACAATATGTTGATGACATGATATATTAAGCACCGCCCTGAAATGAGCTGCTACTGAAAAGTTCTTGGATGTACCTACCCCTAACTGTCTGTAAAATTAGGGGGGAAAAATACATTTTGACGAGCGATAGTGGCATTAAGTTTCTCCATCATGGCATCATAAAGGTATTAAAAAACATACTTGGCCAAACCTGGAACTCCCCTGATACTTTCCCAAAAGGATGCTCTCTCTCCTGGCTCAAAACAACCAGAGGATCTTACCAGAGGAGTGAGTTTTGCTGGAGTTTGCATGAATGACATGGAGATGGTGGCTGACGTCCGGAGCTGGGTCCCACTCGCTCCTGCATTCCTCTGTCTCGGGCCCATCTCTGCACCGAAGCACTGGGCCCGTCTCCATGGAGATGACGAAGAGACGGAAAGAAGAGCCACAAGAGAGAAGCCGAGGATGCGAAGATGTGTGAAAGAGCAGATATTTATGTTCTGCTTGAATTTGCCGTGTGTCTGAGCGCCAGCGCGTCTGCCAAGGTGTTGCTGAGGTGTAAAAGGAGCAAACAACGAACAGGAGTGTGGTAGTTTAGTGTGAGGCAGAACTCTGCAGATGAAAAAAAGGTGAAACTGAATAGAATTTCAATATGAATTTCAAAGGAAAGTTAGTTTTAATTCTGTTTTTTCAGTAAATGGTTTGATTTTGAGAGTATTTTAGCTTCATTTTGAACACAACACACTGTTAAATGCTGTATAATATTAATTTAGTTGGTCACTTTCTCCTTAATCCTCAAGGTAGGGGGTACTCATAGTATAAATCCACGACTCAAGGGGTGCGCGAGGCAAAAAAGGTTGGAAACCACGGCCCTACACCGTGACATCATCACATTCTAGAACGTGAACGCACCTATTCACCTATTGCTGGGTTGCAGGTGACATCACAACGTTCTAAAGGCCTATATAGAGGAAAAATTATTTTTATTAAGTTAAGGGACAAAATGTACCCCCAAAATACTTTTTCTGTGCATAAATCCTATTTATTAACCTCTTAACTCCCGCCTGAACCGAGAGCATTTTCTCCAGTTCAGCTTTACCCAAATCCTGTAGGCCAGTGTAACGCCTCATTTGAAAGACCTACAAAACTAAATGGATCTTTTTCCTCACATCAGATTTTTTTTCATCACTTTTTTTTGTTGGGCAGTCGAATCATTTTTGTCAAATTTTCGTGACTTTTTTGTCACTTTTTCGTCAAATTATTCACATTTTTTTTGTCAAATTCTTATCACTTTTTCGTCCATTTTTGTTTCTCAATTTTTCATAAATTTTTTTGTAAAATTTTTGTCCATTTTTGTCATTTTTGGGTCAAATTCTTATCACTTTTTTGTCAAATTTTTGTCATTTTTTGTAAATTTGTTGTAAATTTTTTGTAATTTTTTTGTAAATTTTTTGTAAATTTGTTGTAAATTTTTTGTAATTTTTTTGTAAATTTTTTGTTAATTTTTTGTAAATTTTTTGACACTTTTTTGTCAAATTATTCGCATTTTTTTGTCAAATTCTTATCACTTTTTCGTCCATTTTATTCGTCCATTTTTTCTCAATTTTTTGTCACGTTTTTAACCATTTTTGTCCATTTTTCTACATTTTTTGTCACTTTTTTTGTCAAATTATTCACATTTTTTTTGGCAAATTCTTATCACTTTTTCGTCCATTTCTTCTCAATTTTTCGTCAAATTTTTCTCACTTTTTGTAAAAAAAAATCACTTTTTGGTCAAATTATTCGCATTTTTTTGTCAAATTCTTATCACTTTTTCGAAATGTTTTGTCACTTTTTCGTCTATGTTTTCTCACTTTTTTCACATTTTCATCCTTGTTTTCGTGTGTGCTCGGTTCAGGTGGGAGTTAAGGGGTTAATATTGCCTGCAGTTCACAAACTATCCACCAGGGGTTGCTGCAGCGCCCTCAGCACCCTGGGTTCCTACGGCCTTGGACCTATAGGCTGTACCTTTTATATTTGGGTAACACTGTAAAAGGTACTTGGTTAAGGCAGGGTTTAGAGGTGATCTGGTCTGTAACACAAATTGTAGGATCCTCTCTGGATATTTGTCATGAACGTACCACATGATGGACAGGGAACACTCTCTTCCCTCTGAAAAGGCCGGCTGTATCTAACCCAGGCGTCTCTCCGCGTGATCACCGGCCTCCCTCTGCCATTAGGCCTGAACCACATCCCTTTTCTCCACCTTAAAAGGTCATCACGCAACAACAAAAACAACGACATTACATCTCTGCATCCACCAACGTTTCCCCTAACGCGCGTTTACTCCGGCTGCGAAGGGCCATCACCCGGCAATCATCGCGGGCAGACGAGCGCCACTTACCCGCCAATCACAGTGCACTTCTCCTGAGAGGGCGCTAACAGCATTTGCGGCGTGGCGGTTGAAAGGGTTAGCCCCGCTCGCTTCTGGAATATGATTTTCAGTTCAGTTTCCAGACCGCGCGGAGCCGTGCCACGTGGAGCTTTGCATCTCCGAGTCGTCAAAACCCCAGAAAGCAAAGTTAATCTTCCAGCTCGGCGCTCCTGATCAAACCTGGATACCCCAAAGCCCGCTGAGGATGGGTGTCCTGAGGGCTGCACCGGGGTGGTTCACTTGTCCTGAACCCCAGAGGCTGTTATAGGAGTGTTATAGTCTTGAAATGAAAGAGAAAAACAATGGAGGAGGAGGAAGACACTACCACACACTAGGGGTGGAACCTCTGGGTACCTCACTGTTCATGTTTTCTTTTTCATCTAATTTTTGTCACTTTTTTGCAGCATTTTTGTCACTTTTTTGTCACTTTTTGTCTGCATTTTTTTTCACTTTTTTGTCCCTTTTTTGCTGCATTTTTGTCACTTTTTTGTCACTTTTTTGCTGCCTTTTTGTCCCTTTTTTGTCCCTTTTTTGCTGCATTTTTGTCACTTTTTTTGTCCCTTTTTGTCACTTTTTTAATGCATTTTTGTCACTTTTTTTGTCACTTTTTTGTCACTTTTTTAATGCATTTTTGTCCCTCTTTTGTCCCTTTTTTGCTGCATTTTTGTCCCTTTTTTTGTCCCTTTTTTGTCACTTTTTTAATGCATTTTTGTCCCTTTTTTGCTGCATTTTTGTCCCTTTTTTGCTGCATTTTTGTCCCTTTTTTAATGCATTTTTGTCCCTTTTTTGTCCCTTTTTTGCTGCATTTTGTCCCTCTTTTGTCCCTTTTTTGCTGCATTTTTGTCACTTTTTAATCACTTTTTTGCTGCATTTTTGTCCCTTTTTTTGTCCCTTTTTTGCTGCATTTTTGTCACTTTTTTTGTCACTTTTTTGTCACTTTTTTAATGCATTTTTGTCCCTTTTTTGTCCCTTTTTTGCTGCATTTTCGTCCTTTTTTTTGTCCCTTTTTTGCTGCTGTTTTGTAACTTTTTTGTCACTTTTTTGCTGCATTTCTGATGAGTTTTTGGTCATTTTTGTCGCTTTTTTGTCACTTTTTTACGCTTTTTTGTTGCGTTTTCATGCTAATTTTCTTCTAATTTTATTGTCACTGTTTTGACGCTTTTTTCCCCCCAAGAAGCTATCATATTTGGAGAATTTGGAGAACTGGAGAAAACATGCCCAGGTGGGAGTTAAGAGGGTAAATAAACAAGAAACCACAGTCCTATGTAAAAAGGAATAAATCAACCCCAAATTAATCTTCTTTATAAATATAAAAACGCGGAGTGTTAGTTATAGTCTTGAAATGGAGGAGGAGGAAGACACTAGCACACACTAGGGGTGGAACCTCTGGGTACCTCACGATTCGATATGATGCATGACACATGGCTTGCGATAACGATAATCTCGCAACACGCTGATACTGTGATAATCGATATGTTGCACAAAAATAACCTACGATACAAATGATCTGTATGATCCCAGACTTACACTGACAATGAGTCATAGATCTGTCAGTGACTTCATTTAACCTCTTACCACCCGCCAAAACCAAATGCATTTTCTCCTCTTTTGCCTTTTTTTTTCCATGTTTTCTTTTTTATCTAATTTTTGTCACTTTTTTTGCTGCATTTTTTTAACTTTTTTGTCACTTTTTTGCTGCATTTTGTCACTTTTTTGCTGCATTTTTGTCACTTTTTTGCTGCATTTTTGTCACTTTTTTGCTGCATTTTTGTCACTTTTTTGTTACTTTTTTGCTGCATTTTTGTCACTTTTTTGGCTCCATTTTTATCACTTTTTTGCTGCATTTTTGTCACTTTTTTGTCACTTTTTTGCTCCTTTTTTGTCACTTTTTTGTTACTTTTTTGCTGCATTTTTGTCACTTTTTTGGCTCCATTTTATCACTTTTTTGCTGCATTTTTGTCACTTTTTAGTAACTTTTTTGCTGCATTTTTGTCACTTTTTAGTAACTTTTTTGCTGCATTTTTGTCACTTTTTAGTAACTTTTTTGCTGCATTTTTGTCACTTTTTAGTAACTTTTTTGCTCCATTTTTGTCCCTTTTCTGCTGCATTTTCATCCCTTTTTTGCTGCATTTTGTCCCTTTTTTGCTCCATTTTTGTCACTTTTTTGCTCCATTTTTGTCACTTTTTTGCTGCATTTTTGTCACTTTTTAGTAACTTTTTTGCTGCATTTTTGTCACTTTTTTGCTCCATTTTTGTCACTTTTTTGCTGCATTTTTGTCACTTTTTAGTAACTTTTTTGCTCCATTTTTGTCACTTTTTTGCTCCATTTTTGTCACTTTTTTGCTGCATTTTTGTCACTTTTTAGTAACTTTTTTGCTGCATTTTTGTCACTTTTTTGCTCCATTTTTGTCCCTTTTCTGCTGCATTTTCATCACTTTTTTGCTGCATTTTGTCCCTTTTTTGCTCCATTTTTGTCACTTTTTTGCTGCATTTTTGTCACTTTTTTGCTGCATTTTTGTCACTTTTTAGTAACTTTTTTGCTGCATTTTTGTCACTTTTTTGCTCCATTTTTGTCACTTTTTTGCTGCATTTTTGTCACTTTTTTGCTGCATTTTTGTCACTTTTTTGCTGCATTTTTGTCACTTTTTAGTAACTTTTTTGCTGCATTTTTGTCCCTTTTCTGCTGCATTTTCATCACTTTTTTGCTGCATTTTGTCCCTTTTTTGCTCCATTTTTGTCACTTTTTTGCTGCATTTTTGTCACTTTTTTGCTGCATTTTTGTCCCTTTTTTGCTGCATTTTTGTCCCTTTCTGCTGCATTTTCATCACTTTTTTGCTGCATTTTGTCCCTTTTTTGCTCCATTTTTGTCACTTTTTTGCTGCATTTTTGTCACTTTTTTGCTGCATTTTTGTCACTTTTTAGTAACTTTTTTGCTGCATTTTTGTCCCTTTTTTGCTGCATTTTTGTCCCTTTTCTGCTGCATTTTCATCACTTTTTTGCTGCATTTTGTCCCTTTTTTGCTCCATTTTTGTCACTTTTTTGCTGCATTTTTGTCACTTTTTTGCTCCATTTTTGTCACTTTTTTGCTGCATTTTTGTCACTTTTTTGCTGCATTTTTGTCACTTTTTTGCTGCATTTTTGTCACTTTTTTGCTGCATTTTTGTCACTTTTTAGTAACTTTTTTGCTGCATTTTTGTCCCTTTTCTGCTGCATTTTCATCACTTTTTTGCTGCATTTTGTCCCTTTTTTGCTGCATTTTTGTCACTTTTTAGTAACTTTTTTGCTGCATTTTTGTCACTTTTTTGCTGCATTTTTGTCACTTTTTTGCTGCATTTTTGTCACTTTTTAGTAACTTTTTTGCTGCATTTTTGTCACTTTTTTGCTGCATTTTTGTCACTTTTTTGCTGCATTTTTGTCACTTTTTAGTAACTTTTTTGCTGCATTTTTGTCACTTTTTTGCTGCATTTTTGTCACTTTTTTGCTGCATTTTTGTCACTTTTTAGTAACTTTTTTGCTGCATTTTGTCCCTTTTTTGCTCCATTTTTGTCCCTTTTTTGCTGTATTTTGTCACTTTTTTTTGCTCCATTTTCGTCGCTGCATTTTTTTCCTTTCACATTCTCACAGGAACCAAACTGCTTTATTTAGCTGAACAATCCTGAGACAATTGACCTTTTTTAAAACCACGCCCCAAAACGGTAATAGTTCATGATTTAGAATGTGATGATGTCATAATGTCAGGTGGAGGGCGGGGCCAATACAACTCTATGGGAGAAATAAATTTTTTGCAAGAAATCTCCAAAAACGAAAAATGACAAATGTTTTTCCTCATCAGTATTTGATCTTGACTGGATTGACAAACCTGTGATACTATTTTTATGTCTGAAAGTCCTTTCTATTGGACAACATCACGTTCATGTTACCTCATATTGTCACCACTTTTTGACGTTCTTCGGAGAAAATAATTGTATATTAGTTCATATGTGCCGACAGAGGAGACTTTTGTTTCATGTGGATTCCTCCAGTAATGACTGAGATATGAGCCAAAAAACAAAGACGTAAAAATATGCATTTTATCAGTTACCGCAGTTACCATAGTTACCATCATGGAATTTTCAGTTGCTCCACCTCAATTTAAAACTATTGCTGGATTGCAGGTTCTAGAATGTGATGATGTCATCGGACACAGCGGGGGCAGGAGCCAGTTTTTCCTATTAACAGCATTACACTTTCACAAGTCGTAGCTAAATAGAAAATGTATGAATTCGAAAAATGATCATTAATATGAGTCAGTGGGTCCATGATCTCTCTGTACAAGACCAAAAATGTCCTCAAAAACAGAATAATTTTTCCTCTATAACAGTATAGGCCTTTAGAACACTGTGATGTCACCTGCAGCCCAGCAAAAGGCTCTTTAGAATGTTGTGACGTCACGTGAACACAACCTATAGATACAGACGGCATGGGCATCGCCCATATATGGTCATTTTTGAAAACAGTTAAGGGGGAAACAATTTTGAAAAAATGTAAATTTTCTCTAATTATTCAAAAACTACTTTAACAAACGCTGAATTATGAATATAGTTTCTACTAAATTATGATACAAAGACATGGGGAGGAGCAAAGAGGTTCAACAGCCCATAAATACATGAATAACGGAGAATGCTAACTTTATGCTACATGTTAGCATCGGGCTAATGCTAACGGTTAGCTAGCGCTAGCTACAACTGCCGTTTTTTCACTTCTGCTGAACAATCTGCTGTGAGAAAATATCCATATGGGCCCGATTTACACTTGACTTTATTTATGTGATAAATAAGTTCATATTCCACCAGAAAATGGCTAAAAAGAGTGAAAAAGTGTGTTTCCCAAAATATTCTATTTTCCCCCTCGGCGAAGCCACGCCCCCTTCTATGATGAGATGCCGTCTGTATCTATTGTCCAATCAGACATCCTAGCAACCGTTACTAAACCGTTACTAAACAATGGGACACACCAGCAATGAGCAGATGCACTTTTTTACTAACCACCAAAAACCCACCAGACGAAGAAGAAGAAGCAAAATGGTGAAGCACCTGCCTGTGGAGTTTGTAAATCAGACACTTGGTACCACAAGGGAAAGTCCAGTTATTTGCTAATGTTAGCGCACCGCAGAAATGTTCCTATTTCTAGACATACTAAACAAGTCAGAGGGTGCTTACCGGGCAGTGCAAGGGCACGACTGGTCCACAAGGCTGCGCTGTTGAATTTAAGTAAGAGCTCATAAGGTTTGTTTGATTTTTCTGGAGACCTGTCTGTTTACTGTAGTGTCAACAGTCCTTTATCCTTTGCTGGATGCTTTAATATCTTGAAGGAGGAAATGGCGGCGGTGTTGCTTCAAAAAAGGTCACCGACACTCATGGCAATCTGTGGCGCTGATCGTGTTTCACCATTTGTTTGTCGGGCGTAGCAACAGTAACTAAGGGGGGCGGGGCTCGGCGAAAGGTCAATGTAGCATAAAGCGATTGTCCTGCTCTTCATGTGTATTTCCTAAACGTAACCCTTAGCCAGATTAAGCACGTGTTCCTAAGGCTGTGGACCACTGCTCTATGGGACACTGGCACTTCTGGCAGATTTAAGCACAATCACTGGCATCAACCACCCCCGCTCACTTTCCCTAACTTTGCTCGGAGTTCTTTCCTGTGTGAATGCATTTTTCTGTCAGTCTCCGCTCTCACAGCTGATCCCCCCCCCCCGTCCCCCTCTCCCCCCCCAGCGCCGGGATCTAAAACATGAAGCTCGTCTCTATCTCTCTGGCTTCAAACCTGTTCTATATCTGCAACAGCACACACTCACTTAGGCTTTCATGTTCCAGATAAGTTGTGCACACGCACACGTGCACAGCAGCGCAGGCGGGTTTAAAGGCTGTGGAGTGTGGAGGGAAATTCTGTCAAGATTTACAACTTTGAGTATCAGTATAGAAAGTATATTATGGTCATCGCAATCTGTTATTTTATCTCTCATTTTAAGCCTTCAAACAGACCAAATGCTTTGATTATGGAGTGAATTATAGTTTGTTACAGGAGCCTGTGGAATCTGTGCTGATGAGGGAAGGCGACTCTGTACAACAGGTCTAAACCTGAACTGTGTGATGTTTTCTTTGGATGTGCAACCCAGGACGCCTCATTTCTACATTGCACTCGGTCACGTGTGAAAGTCAGACACTTTTGGCAGGACCAGTGTGATCCTCGATCTACCACAACCAAGATCTCAGTAACCTTTGTTACACTGCAAAAAGTGGATTCTCAGCAAGGGAAAAATGTCTTACTTTAACAAATAAGTTCTTATTTTTTCCCTAAAAAGTTATAATGTTTTGCCGAGCAAAGTTTTCTTGAGAAAAAAAATCTTATTTTAGGAAATAAAATCTAGCCATTTCTGCTAAAAAACATGCTATTTTTTCTTGTATCAAGAAAGAAAAACTTCTTCAGCTTTAGACAAAGAATATTATTTCTTATTTTAAGAAAAACTAAGATCACAACAACTCTTAATGTAAGAACTGATTCTCACAGAGAGATAATACATTCTATTCTTTAAAGTGGGCGGCTCGGTGGCACAGTGGTTAGAGCCTCAGCTTCACAGCTAGAAGGTTCTGGGTTCGATTCCCACCAAGACGGGGCCTTTCTGTGTGGAGCATGTTCTCCCCGTGTCTGCATACATTTCCCCTACCACTAAAAACATGTACAATAGGCGAATCCTCCAGCAGGTGATTCTGACCATCAGCCTGGCTCCACATCATGGAGGCGGGTCTCCGGGCGAGGGCAATATTTTCCTTAAATATTAGTATTTATTAAGAACATTTTGCTGAAAAATGTGTGTAATTTAGAACATTTTGCTTAAATCAAGCAACATTTAAGTAAAATATCCCACAATTTTTCACTAAATAAGAATGTTTTCCTTAAATTATTCCATTTTCTGAGAACATTTTGCTTAATTCTAGCTATTTATTTGCTTAAATTTAGTGTTTCTGTCTTGTTTTATGATAAGAAAAACATTCCAGAAACAAGAATTCTTTGCAAGAAAAAAATGCTGACCCCATTGGCAGAATTTTTTCCTTAAAACTTTTTATTTTTTTCCTTGTTTTTAGTCGGGCACTTTTTGCAGAGTGGAAATTCGAAAAAATTGAGAAACCACTGAACAAAAACCACCATTTATTTTCAAATGGTTTGTTGTGTTTGTCGTCGCCTCACATACGCTCTGTCCATCTCCTCAGTCAGGCCTCAGCGCTCCCTCCAGTGCAGGGGTGGCAAGTTTGTGTCGTGGAGGGACGAATCTCACCATTAAAGCCCAAAGCTATGATGTAATGGGAACCTCTTACCCCCCAGAATGCATTTCCCAGTTCGGCTTTACCCAAATCTAAAAACTTCTCGACTGCAGAGCAACAGTGTAACGCCTCATTTGAGAGCAGAAGCCTACAAAACTGTCCTGGCACATTTTTGTTGTCTTTTTTGTAGTTTTTTGTCATTTTTTTGCCCTGTTTTCTCATCACTTTATCCTCGCTCTTTAGTCACTTTTTTGTCGTATTATTGTTGCTTTTCTTCCATGCTTTTGTCGCTCTTTTGTTGCGTTTTTGTTGCTCTTTTGTCACAGTGTTGTGTTTTCATCCACATTTTCCGCGCCATTTTGATGCTTTTTTTTTTTTTTTCCAAGAAGCTTTTAGATTTGGGTAAAGCCAAACTGGAGAAAATGTGCTCAGTTCAGGCGGGGGTTAAGAGGTTAAAAAACATACTCCAGGTGAATCCAAAGTGTACATGAACAGTAACATTTTGTATTTATATTAAACTGTTTTTAGACACTAAGCATCAAAGCAAAAAGAGGCTCATCTTCCCCACTGCCCCCGACTTCAGCAGGTATTTGATCTCTTATTTGCTCAGTAATATTCATCAAATTCATCTTGAGGGCCAGAAGTTCTATGTCCTAGAAACTATTTTTCCGTTACGTGGAAGTCTGATTCCCCCGGCCCCAAACCAAACATGCAGAAATAAACAGTTGCATTATGTTTGAAAAAGTAACATATGGCCTGAGGAAGTCATATAAACTTTTCTTAAATACTTTTGTACATCTTTTCTGTGTTTTTGTGGAGGTTTGGTGGATTTGT
The DNA here is from genome assembly GCF_951799975.1 of Gobius niger. Taxonomy (NCBI): domain Eukaryota; kingdom Metazoa; phylum Chordata; class Actinopteri; order Gobiiformes; family Gobiidae; genus Gobius; species Gobius niger. Next base: position 5,201,716 of record NC_136875.1, read on the forward strand.
TTACTTTGAGAGTCCAAAATGGTCCTGAAGAAAGCAGCTTTTTAAAGGAAAACAAAATGCTCAGGAAGAAGAAGAAGAAGAAGAAGAAGAAGAAGAAGAAGAAGAAGAAGAAGAAGAAGAAGAAGAAGAAGAAGAAGAAGAAGAAGAAGAGTGATGGGCCTTGTAACGCTTCAAGGCTTTCCTGCAAAAAAGTCTCATAAGATTCGAAGTCTTTGAGCTGCTTCATTCTGCTAAAACACTGACCTCTTGTGGACAAACTATTATTATCGCCGGGAAGTCCTTGGTGCTTACAGTGGAAATTCTAGGTACTTATGGTGGTACTAACAGTTGTTAGTACTACAGTAGTAGTAAACAGAAGTACAACCTTCATTACTAAGAGTTACCCCTGTATCTCTTAGTAATGAGAGATACAGGGGTAACTCTGTGACTCCCTAACCCTAACCCCAATTACTAATTACCATGTTTAGTGCCACAATAAGTACCACTGTCATTACTAGTAAATACCACTGTAAGTACCACGGACTTACCGGCTCGTAATGTAAAGTGTTACCGCGACTTCTCACAAACACGACTGTAGCACCAACACAATCATGTGGAAGAGAAGTTTCAAACAGACGTGTGCTGGTTTTATTATTTGCACCCTGATATTGATGTTTGAATGATCAAATCAATCATAGCCCGATAAATCAGAGTCCTTTTCTTAGTAACGTGGGTCGGTGCTTCGCGGAGCTCCAGTGGGCGGGGCCTCAGTGGGCGGGGCCTCAGTCGCCTGCTGCTCAAAGGCAGGACATCAGTGTGCGATCTTCTTACTTCATTCAGTCAGAAATAATTTAGACACTATTTGCTTTTGTACCTCTTCAAAAGCAGGACTTTGTAAAGATTAGGAAAAGCATGTATTCTGTCTCACAGCGGCGCAGACACTTTCACCACATGGACGTGGCTAAATGGGAAATGGGGAAATACAGCAGATTTATTTATCAGTCATGATTGTCATCGCTATATGGAGCAGAAAACATCCGTGCTTTAGCGCCGCTCGAGGCAGCAGTGAAACGCTCTGAGCCGATGACCCGCTTTGAGATAAAAGGTGGCGTTCATGATCTAGAATGTGATGATGTCATAATGTCAGGTGGAGGGCAGGGTCCAATACAACTCTATGGGAGAAATACAGTTTTTGTAAGAAATCTTCAAATAACTAAAATTGACAAATGTTTCTCCTCTTCAGTTTTTGACAGTGACTGGATTCACAAACCTGTGATGTTATTTTTATGTCTGAAAGTCCTTTCTATTGGACAACATCATGGTCATGTACGCCTTTAGGAGAAAGAGACATTAGTTCATATGAGCCTGACAGAGGAGACAATGAACTTTGTGACAGTTTTGTTTCATGTGGATTCCTCCAGTAATGACTGAGATATGAGCCAAAGAACAAAGACATACACATTTGCATTTTGTCAGTTACCATAGTTACCGCCATGGAATTTCCAGTTGCTCCACCTCAGTTTTAAACTATGGGCTCATTATAGAATGTTGTGATGTCACGTGATTGCAACCTGCTGAGACTTTTGTCACGTGACCAGCTTCTACTGAAACAGTGCTTCGAAGCAGTCGGCTTCAGGAAGAGCGATGCAAGCTCCGGAGCAACAGGTTTTTTGGCCATCAGTAGTAAATTTGTAATTTGTAGATTTGTGAGCCAATAGAAGTGGGCTGCAGGGGCTTTCTAAGTCAATGTGTGCATCGGGCGTTCAGGCTCCTTGGCATCAGACGGGTGCTTGAGAGAAGAGCCACCCAAAAACATCAGTGAGCCCGCTGAAGCCTCAAAAGCTGTCATTCCACATAGCACGACCCGACTGCGCACGCTAACATCTACGTGCACGTATCGACTCTACCCCGCACACACTTCTGTTTCCACCACACACACACACACACACCCACATTTGTTGTGGGCAGCGGCCCCACAGAGGAGCACGTTGTACAGATCGTCATTAAAAGTTTTTAGAGCCGCGATGAGAACCGATGTGGACAAATACTGCCTTCTGCTGAGACTGTTGGAGCCAAGCTGTACTAAAACAGAAAAGAAACCGCTAAATACAACTATGAAGGTGAGCTACATGCAAATGCTACCCTGGCTTTAGAACAGCCGTATGATGTTCTGAAATATTAAAACTGTAATAGTGAGGGCTGTCCATTCTCTCGTGGCCAATCCCAGGCCAGAGTCCGTCCACGTCACATCAGACACGGACTATCGCGCTTTGGCCACAGCCAGAGGTTGGTCCCAAAACCTATACCTGGTCAGACCGGTTCAGGGGCGGACTGGGACTGAAAAACAACCCTGGGCTCTGACCAGCCTGGCCCAAATTAGCGTAATTGTGACACTTCCACAAATACATATTTTAACCTTTTAACAATAACGAGTGCATTTTCCTAAGTTCGGCTTATTATTATTTTTTTGATCAGTATCATCAGCAAAAAGAACTGGAAAGGTGGTCGTAGAAACAGAAGCAAAATCATTCATATAAATAATAAATAATAATGGTCCCAAAATGGAACCTTGTGGCACACCATACTCCACGGAATTCCTTTTAAATTCATGTTTTTTTATACTGGGCTTTACCCAAATTTAAAAGCTTCTCGACTGGAGATCAACAATGTAACGCCTCATTTGAAAGCTAAGACCTACAGAAGTGATGGAAACTTTTCGTCACGTCGCCACATTTTTGTCATATTTTTGTTGTTTTTTTAATCATTTTTTCTATCATTTTTTGTTGTGTTTTTCTCACGTTTTTGTTGACTTTTCATCACATTTTTGTCGCTATTTTGATGCTTTTCTTTATAGCTTTTAGATTTGGGTAAAGCTCGGTTGAGGCGGGACCGGTGGCCCTCGAGCCAGTGGCCCCTCTGTGCTCTTCCAGAATGGACATATGGCCAGTCCGCCCCTGGACCGGTTTGGCCCTGGCCTTTGTTATGGAAAAGCTTGAAAAGGCGGGTGAAAGGCTGATACGCGCCTGTATGTGGAAAAGCAGCTTCAGTGGCCTGATCAAAGACCCGAAACACCCTATGACCCCGGGTCCTTCACCGGAGACATGGTGTTTCAGAATCTGTAAACTAACAGGCTTTTTTATTCCAACACAAATGGTCCTCAGTCATCCAGGTCGATACAACACAAAAGGAATAATCTTCAACTGGACATTTATTATTTATTATTATAACAGCTTTGGCCCTTGAGGAAAAGCCTTATTATGTGATGTCATATCCCTTTCTGCGTCAAAATTGTATTTTTGTTTTTTGAATTTCATTTGGTATAGATACAGATGGCATCTCGTCATAGAAGGGGGCGTGGCTTCGCCGAGGGGGAAAATAGAATCTTTAGAGAAACACAATTTTCCACTCTTTTTTGCCATTTTCTGGTGGAATATGAACTTAATTATCACAAACAAATAAAGTCAAGTGTAAATCGGGCCCATATGGATATTTTCTCACAGCAGATTGTTCAGCAGAAGTGAAAAAAACGGCAGTTGTAGCAAGCACTAGCTAACCGTTAGCATTAGCCCGATGCTAGCATGTAGCATCAAGTTAGCATTCTCCGTTATTCATGTATTTATGGGCTGTTGAACCACTTTGCTCCTCCCCATGTCTTTGTATCATTATTTAGTAGAAACTATATTCATAATTCAGTGTTTGTTACAGTAGTTTAGAGAAAATATACATTTTTTCAAAGTTGTTTTCCCCCTTAACTGTTTTCAAAAATGACCATATATGGGCGATTCCAGAGATGCCATCTGTATCTATGAAAGTTTCATATTCTTGCTCATTAATATTTCCCAAAATGAACAGCGTGTCGGATGAAATAATGAAAGTTACAGAAGTCTGCAGCTAATGCACGAGAAGAAAAGGAGGCCAAATATCATCTCATCAAAGAGAAAAAAAGAAGTATTTTAAAAAGTTACTAAATCAAACAAACACAGAGATCATTTACTGCCGATGACATTTCCGAAAGACGCCTCTGAGTCTGCGGCGCATGAAGAAAGGACACGTTTTGAGGGAATAAAATAGACTTTTATGTAAAAAACCCTTGAAGTTTAATAGTGTTTTTAAAGAGCAGGTTTAAAGAAAGAGCAATCTTCACTGAGCCCAAAGGTCAGCCCAGATGAACCTGATAAAAGGAGTCGCTTTCAATCAGCATTTCATCCGCCTCAGACGAGCTCACGGGAGGTCCGGCACAGAGGTGATGAAACGCAGATAAAACCAGCCCCAAAAAAGTGAAACGGAACCACAAAGAGGAGGAAATGAAAGAATATGAAATATAGTTTGGACTAAAGCTGGATTTCTGCTTTCACCACTCTTTATGTTTAACCAAAGTCTACGCAGAAATTAAAGGAAGGCATGTGATGCGCATCATGGGACAATAATACAGTTAATTAACCAAGTGCATTTTCTCCAGTTCAGCTTTACCCTAATCTGAAGCTTCCTGACTGGAGCTTGCGGACTGTAGTGTAACAGATTATTTTCCTTCCTGTTGCTGCATTGTCGTCACTTTATTGACTTTTTTGTCATTGCGTTTTTGTCACGTCTTTTGTCGCCCCCTTTTGTTGCATTCTCACACTTTTTCTCAAGACGCTTTTAGATTTGGGTAAAGCCAAACTGGAGAAAATGTGCTCGGTTCAGGTGGGAGGTCCATGTGCTATTTATATCCTTATCGTTCATTATGTCAGTGCCCTCTGCTGGACACCTTCCTTGCTGGACATTCTTTCCTTTTATTTTTATTTTAGCTGCCCCCTAGTGGCTGAAGTGAGCATTCTGGTCATTTCTTAAAAAAAAAAATCATAACTCCACACAGGAATGGGCTGGAGACTTACTTTAAAAAAAAATATTTACTTCATGAATTTATGCTCTGCAAGTCGTGGGCCGGACTGAATCACCTCGCGGGCCGTATTTTGCCCAGGTCTGCATTAGAAGATAATCGCTAAATTACACCAGCTCCCTCTGCTTTAAAGCACCATGGTCGTGAGATGTGATGTTCGACCACAAGGGGGTGCCAGTTTGTTTGTGCAAGAACTTCTTGTTCTTGCACCCTGAGCTGCAGAACAAAATGAAGTCACTTTTGCCTTGTCGCCATGGAAACGTTTTGTAACTGACGACTGTTCCATGGCGACAAGGCAAAAGTGACTTCTGATAGATACAGACGGCATCTCGTCATAGAAGGGGGCGTGGCTTCGCCGAGGGGGAAAATAGAATCTTTAGAGAAACACAATTTTCCCTCTTTTTAGCCATTTTCTGGTGGAATATGAACTTATTTATCACATACAAATAAAGTCAAGTGTAAATCAGGTCCATATGGATGTTTTCTCACAGCAGATTGTTCAGCAGAAGTGAAAAAACGGCAGTTGTAGCAAGCGCTAGCTAACCGTTAGCATTAGCCCGATGCTAAGATGTAGCATCAAGTTAGCATTCTCCGTTATTGATGTATTTATGGGCTGTTGAACCACTTTGCTCCTCCCCATGTCTTTGTATCATTATTTAGTAGAAACTATATTCATAATTCAGCATTTGTTACAGTAGTTTTTGAATAATTAGAGAAAATTTACATTTTTTCAAAATAGTTTTCCCCCTTAACTGTTTTTAAAAATGACCATATATGGGCGATTCCAGAGATGCCGTCTGTATCTATCTCTGGAGTCACCCATATATGGTCATGTTTGAAAACAGTTAAAGGGGAAAACAATTTGGATTTGGATTCAAAAACTACAAAATTATGCTGAATTATAGATATAGTTTTCTACAAAATAATGATACAAAGACATGGGGAGGAGTAAAGTGGTTCAACAGCCCATAAATACATAAAAAACGGAGAATGCTAACTTGATGCTACATTTTAGCATCGGGCTAATGCTAACGGTTTGCTAGCGCGAGCTACAACTGCCGTTTTTTCACTTCTACTGAACAATCTGCTGTGAGAAAATATCCATATGGGCCCAATTTACACTTGACTTTCTATTTTCCCCCTCGGCAAAGCCACGCCCCCTTCTATGACGAGATGCCGTCTGTATCTATGTCCAGCAAAAGTTTCAATTTTTTTTTTTCCCTATTCTCCTGCAGCGTCTCGCCTTAAATACACTGCGTTCCAAATTATTACGCAAATGACATTTTTCTAAGATTTTCTAAATTGTCAACTCAAATGAGAGTCAGCATAATTTTCAAGTCTTTAGCTGGTTGAGGATCAATTAAATGTGGTGGAAAAAATTTCCTAGTGATAACGGTATTTTTTTCAAAAATAAATATAGTAAAAACCTCAAAATCCACTGTTCCAAATTATTATGCAACTCATCGTTTCAATACATTTTAAAGCTTGTAATTAACTGAAAATGGTCATTTGTTGAATGTGTAGCATTAGGAGGTCATACTTACTGAAAACAAAAGCTATTTCAATCAAAAAAAATATTAACAGGTCAAGTTATATTTGACCATAGGAGCCCTTGTGTGATAGCAGCTTCAAAATTCTTAAATCCATTAAACTTGTGAGTTTTTGGACAGTTTCTGCTTGGATTTCTTTGCAGGATGTTAGAATAGCCTCCCAGAGCTGCCGTTTGGATGAAAACTGCCTCCCACCATCATAGAAGTTTTTTTTGTTGAGGCTCCAAAGGTTCTCAACAGGGTTGAGGTGAGGGGAGGAGGGGGTCCACATCACGAGTTTCTCTCCTTTAATGCCCATAGCAGCCAGTGATGCAGAGGTTTTCTTTACAGCAGGACATGGTGCGTTGTCATGCATGAAGAGGATCTTGTTAGGGAAAGCACGGCTCTTCTTTTTGTAGCATAGAAGACAGTCGTCAGTCAGAAACTTCACATATTTTTCAAAGGCCATTTTCACACCTTCAGGGATCCTAAAAGGGCCTAATGGGGCTGACCAGCTCTCTCACCATGATTCTGGCCCAAAACATGATCTCCGCCACCTCTTTACTGACGTCACAGCCTTGTTGGGACATGGTGGCCATTCACCAACCATTCACTACTCCATTGATCTGACCATCCAGGGCTACACAGCGCTCATCAGTGAACAAGACTGTTTGAAAATGAGTCCTCATGTATTTCTGAGCCACTGCAGCCGTTTCTGTTCATCAGCATTCAATTAACAGTTTAGGGGAGGCCCGGAGAGAAGGTTTTTGCACAACTGCAGCCTCTGGAGGGTCCGACACCTTGATGTTCGAGAGACTCCAGAGGCACCAGCAGCTTCAAATACCTGTATGCTGCTTTGTGGCATCTGTTCTCTTAATCTGATGTGTTTGTCTGGCAGAAACCGTCCATATTGTGCCTTTATCTGCATAAACCCGAGTGTGTCTGAATCATCCACAGATCTCTTATCAGTACGATGATTACACTTAATCTTTCATGAAATATCGAAGGTTTTCATACCTAGACCAAGGCATTCAACTATTTCACGCTTTTCATCAGCAGAAAGTCCCTTTTTCTTTACCATATTGCTTGAAAATGATGATCTGCATAATAAAGTGGAACACCCTTTTTCAGTAGTTTTTCCCTTAACTGGGCTTAACCTGACAACTAATTATCCCAGGTCTCTGAGATTAATGTCAGTGATTCATAGAGCCCCGAGACACGATACCATCCACAAGTTTCATTATTTTTTTATTTTTTTTTACCTTTTTGACACAAAAATACAATTTGCATAATAATTTGGAACACAGTGTAAACACTAAATCTGGACCAAAAACGAGCATCGCGGTTTATTTTATTCCAATAACGATAAATGACCTCATCCTGTACCGTGCCACCCCGGTGTCGTAAAGCAGAGCGCCACATGTTTACTGTTGTGTGTCAAAGACTGGGTGACTGGATGGCTGGGTCTCGGTTTTTTTCCAGCCACTGTCCCCTCTCACGCGGAATATTTTTGCTGCTCAGATGCTCCGGTGCCGTCTCCTGTTGCCATGGGTTACTCTGTCCAGTGCGGCTCCCTTCCCCTCTCCCCCTCCCTCCCTCTCCCTCCCGTTACCTTCCTCGTCTTGCAGAATCTCATGAATATAATCTGTCTTTGCTTAAACCCCGCAGCTCCGTCCTTTGATCCACACGTCCTGTACGTCTCGCACACCTGAACCGGTCCTGCCATTGTTGGAGAACGTGGAGGGGCTTCTCTCTCGGATGGAGCCGCCGTTCTTCTTCTTCTGTGGCTTTTTATTTAGGAAAAAAATGGCTTTATTTTGTTGACATGTTGCTCTGGGGTGTCTTGGTTTTGTGATGGAGATGTTCTGAGTGAAAACATCCGACCCTGCCTTGCTTTTTGGGGGCTCAAGTGGAGGAGTTCAGGTGTCTGGAGATGTTGCTCATGAGGGACGGACTGAGCCAAAAAGCAAGGCCCCCGATTAGGGCCCGGTGTATTGGGGCCAATATCAGGTTGTTTCCTCCATGTAAAGGCCGATGTCTCTGAAACCGATAGCATTGCGGTGAAAATCGGACACAAAATGACAGTTTTTGTTTTGGAATTTACTGATTTTTGTCTTTCAAACAAGCTTCTGGGATTTACCTACTAAACATGAATATATACAGTGCCGCCTGCTGTCACTGTTCAAATGAAAGGACTTTAAATATTCTGCCGTACAAAGGAAAAACGCATTAACTGCATGTTTTGTCAAAATTGAGTTATGAGCAGATTTGAACTTCTTCTTATCTGTACTGTCTTGTACCAAAGTGGTTTGTTTCAAAACTATTCCGTTTTAGAGAAAATCCATAATTGAATTTGCAGTAACTACAAAACTGAGACAAAAACCAAGGAAAAGTGCAGTAAATGAACTTTCCACTCCTTCTAAGCAGAGACTGGCTCGGCTTCATCAACCTTCACTGCCTTGATTTTCAAACACTCAACAAAATGATTATGACACTGTCCCAGGGCCAGATGATGGTCGAAATGGCCACAAAATGGAACTTTAATCAAAGTATATGCTCAATCATGGTTCATTGAATATTTTTCTATATTTACTTTTTCATTTTTGTGCAAAGTTTAGAATTTAAGTTCAAAATGGATTTATTTGTTTGTTTGTTGAATAAATGAGATTCAAGTCCAAATAGTCTGGGTTCTTATAAAAAATGAGTTACATAGAGTGTAGCCACTCCTAATACAGTATATGGATTCCCCTTACCAACAAAAAATGTGTATCATAAACTACTTTTACATCTCAAATACTCAAATTATATCAAATATTTATGCAGATGATAATCTACTAACATAAATATAATTACTAGAAAGCAAAAAAAAAAACATAAATTGACACAACAAGCACGCAGATACTGCACTTTTCCTTTGTATAACCATATGTGGAATGTAGGCTCGTACAAAGGAAAAGTGCAGTATGTGCATTTTAAGGGACTACAGTAAATTTAGAGTTTGTGTTTTATACCCACAATAATTCTACCATAAAAAGCTACAAAATAAAAAAGAAACCAATGATAAAGTTCAAACCAATTTCACAGGACATCAAAAAAACTCAAAAGTCAGTTTTCTCAGTTTCACCCAGAGAGCAGTTAGTGTGTTTTTCCTTTGTAGGGCTCATTGGCCTATACAGTTGTGTTGAAAATAGTGCTGTCCATATGATTGTGTTATTATCGCGTTAACACAAATCAAAAATAACCGACGCTAACAGGAGACGAGCCGCAAACAGTGTGTAAACCACTGACAGCTCTGCTTTGTGACGACAACACTAGCCATTGCTGTAGTACCTCTATGTAGTCGCTAGTCACCCATTGAAATGCATTGCGCTTGCAACTTTAAAGCCTGGTTTCAAATTTTCTTAAACTTTCTGCAGCTAGATATTCCTCCTGTGATAACGCTGGGTGAGCCACCATTAAAGGCTGGTTTTCATACAATTTTTTTTTTTAAATCTCGTACTAATGAGGGTCGGACTTTTCGCATTGGAGCAGCGCGAGCTACATGTCACATAAGGGCGGAGTCCACAGTGAAGATCCCGCCCTTACGTCCTTTTTATGAACATGCTTCGTCAGAGCTGGGGAGGGGGAGTCTGTATAGCTGCCTCCCCCTCGAGCGTGGTCATTGTGATAAACGGGGAGGAGTGAGGAGGAGACGTCCATTATATTTACAGTCTACGGCAGGGGTGCCCAAAGTGGGGCCCGCGGGCCAAATTTGGCCCGCCGAAAAACAATTCTGTTGGCCCGCCAGAGAGTGACCTACTATTGCGCTGCGTCTGGTTAAAACTCTCTTCCATTCATTCTCAATGGTAAATACGGATGCAGTACACTTTTTGACCACCAACGTCAAATTGGGGGCGCTGTTTCACTCCTTTCACAAAGTTAAGGAAACACTGTTGTGGTGTCTTGGTATTTATTAATCACAGAGCGTTGTAGCATCAACTTTCACAGTTTTCCAACTTTTATTGCAAAGGTTGTTACATCAACAACAGTATATGTTAAAAACTGACTTATAAAAGAAATGATGCTGAACTGACACTTTTAAAATGCTCTAATGTGGCATTTTCTTTGAGTTAACGAATGAGATAAAGTCACTGTAGTGTAAATATCCACAGATGTTGATTTTATTCTACTAAAATTAGGCTTTTGCCATAGTTACCATTTGCTTCAATATACAGTGGGGAAAAAAGTATTTAGTCAGTTTCACATAGACATTGTATTGGATTTTGGCCAAATACTTTTTTTCCCCACTGTAGCATGTTATTTGCATTGATAGAATGAAATGCAAATGTGGGCTAGTGAAAAGATACAAAGTAAATCAAATAAAGTAACTTCATAATTTGCAGTTATATGTGTTTTTCGTGCTTGACATCGCCGTGTTTGGCCCGCGACTCACAGGCACTTTTTCCTTTTGGCCCTCGGAGACAAAAAGTTTGGGCCCCCCTGGTCTATGGTGTTCACTCACCACTAGTGGAGCGAGGCAGAAGGACACTCTGCTCCAAAAAACCATTGAAGGCAGCGGTGTGGGACCTTTATTTTTTTCTCTTTCCAAAAGATGACCACGTTGTCGCCGCTGATGGACGTCCGTCGTGTAAATCCTGTGGTTGCAAAGTTGCTCAGAAGGTGCTGATGCATCGAATATGAAACAACATGGCGGAGATAATCCTTCGCTGCAAATGTCCAAGTCACGGTAACAAACTGCATAATTCACATTAAAGTTTGTCCAAATGTTTGAAAACAGTCACATCTGGCTCAGGATGTGAACAAAGGGAAGTGAAAGCACAAACACACAGATGTGATAATCAGCTGTTGAAGTGAGTCCATTACTGCACTTAGACTTAGAGAGACTTATCCATGTGTTTGTCTCCAGCAGGTTAGACTACTGTACCGGCTGCTCACTGGCCTCTCTAAACGACCTATCAGAGCTACAGTACATCCAGAACGCTGCTGCTCGAGTCCTGACAAGAACCAGGAAATACGACCATATTAGTCCGGTCTCTGCACTGGCTTCCTGTCACTCAGAGAATAGACTTTAAAACAGCTCTGCTTGTTACAAGTCTTTTCATGGTTTAGCACCAAAGTACATCTCTGACATGTTAGAGCCGTATGAACCATCTCGGGCCCTGAGAACTTCAGGGAGGGGCCTCCTGGTGGTTCCCAGAGTCAGGACTAAACACTGTGAGGCTGCGTTGCAGTTTCATGCAGCTAAAATCTGGAACAGTCTTCACGAGGATGTGAGACAGGCCTCGACTCTGACAATGTTCAAATCCAGGCTGAAAACAGTTCTTTTTGCCCGTGCATATGACTGAATGTATTTTATCTGCACTCTCGCCTTTTACTGTAATTGATTAATTTTATGTTGATGTTCAGAGGGGAAGGAGCAACAAAACAGAGGTTAGGCAAATTTGTGTGAACGAGCAAGAAAAATAATGCTCAAGACAGAGCGAGTCAAAACAAGACTTAAAAGTGCATATAACTGAAAGTATTTTATCTGCACTCTTGCCTCTTACTGTAATTAATACATTTTATGTTGATGTTTTTATTGATTCTATTTGCTTACTTGTATTTATGCAACTGTGAAGCACTTTGAATTGCCTTGTGTATGAATTGTGCTCTACAAATAAACTAGCCTTGCCACTTTAGAAACACGTTTCCTCAGGCTGTTCATCGAAACATCTGACAGATGATGAGCCAGGGCAGCATACGTTTTGAAAACATAAAACCTATGCCTATGTGGCCTAATAATAATTTATGATTTATAATAAAATAGTTAGGATAAGTATAAAGTGGTAAAGTTGATATTGTTTTGTATTATTCAATGTATTTCTTTAATGCAAAGGCGTCTTAAAGCCTTTTATTTTTAGAAACAGTGAATGTTTACAAGTTCAAGTATTAAAAAGCATTAACAAAAAAATCAGTTTGTTTTTTCATTAGATAAAAAGGTCAGATTAATTTGCGATTAATTGCAAGTTAACTATGACATTTATGAGATTAATTGCGATTAAATGTTTTAATCATTGGGCAGCACTAGTTCAAAAGTTTACATACCCTGGCTGATTTATTGGGCCATTTTCAGAGAAGATGAATGATAAACACAAAAACCTTTTCTCACTCATAGTCAGAGGTTGTGCGAAGCCATTCATGTTTAAACAACTCAGTTTACTTAATGAACTTCATCTAGATGTGTCTGTAGTACTGTATGCAGTACTGTATGTGGCCCGTATAGTGCAGTCGGCTTTGGTCCCTCAAAAAACTAAAGGGCTGCCAAATGTGTGGACATTTAGCTGATTGTTTTAAAAGCAGGAAGAATCTAATACCTTTCCACTGGAAGCACGTCTGAGAAGGTCGGGCTGAAAATAGTCTCCAAAGTTGTGCATTTATAATGAATGAGTCTGCAAACGCGCACTTTTAATTTGCATAATGAATTCTGAGAGTCCATCAGATCATAAAACCCGAGAAACGAGCTCAGGAGCCAGCAGCATTTATGATTCTATTAGAAGATGGATTATTATAGATTATTCTACTTTCACAAGCCCCTCGTCCTGTGCAGGCTGTCCCCGCAGACAGGAGCGGGGCAGAAAGCGCATGTTGGAGGAGTTGATTTTTGACCTAATGTTCGACCAACATCCATCTTCCCATCAACTTGAACCATCCTCCCTGTCCCTGAAGAACAGAACTGGCTCTAGGGCCACCGGGCTGGCCTCTGAATTTTCTCCTCTACCTCTTACCCCTGCCTTAAAGGAATAGGCCACCGTTTTTACATACTGAGATATGCTCTTACCTCACTTTAGCCGAGTTAATATATCCCCGTCTGGTCTTTGTCCGTGCGCTCTGTCACGCAAACGGAGCACATACGCAGCCTCTCCCACATGTCATAAAGCTCCAAAAAAGCTCACGATAGAAGCTACCAAGCTCTTCCACGTGTTCCCTATTTAAATAAAGTTACGTGAAGTGTTTTCATGCGAAGTATATTTACACAGAAATGTAGCATGTCGATTTTATAAGCAGATAAAAAGGGGGACTATATTGTGAGGCGTAGTGATACGAGGAGCAAAACGTCCGCGTAGTAACTCCTAAAGACTTCCCCCGCTCACTTCCGTCAATAACCTTTAGGAGTTACTGCGCGGACGCTGTGCTCCTCGTATCATTACGCCTCACAATATAGTCCCCCTTTTTATTTGCTTATAAAATCGACACGTTACATTTCTGTGTAAATATACTTCGCATGAAAACACTTCACGTAACTTTATTTAAATAGGGAACAAGTGGAAGAGCTTGGTAGCTTCTATCGTGAGCTTTTTTGGAGCTATGTGACATGTGGGAGAGGCTGCGTATGTGCTCCGTTTGCGTGACAGAGCGCACGGACAAAGACCAGACGGGGATATATTAACTCGACTAAAGTGAGGTAAGAGCATATCTCAGTATGTAAAAAAAATCTAAAAGCCATGTAAAGCGTCTTTGAGTGTCCACAGAAGTGCTATATAAGTTTGTTATTATTATTATTATTATTATTATTATTATTATTATTATTATTATTATTATTATTATTATTATTATTAATAATAAAAGACAAGCATCAAAATAGCGACGAAAACGAGGAAGAAAACAGAACAAAAATGTGCCGGAAAAGCAATAAAAACGACACAAAAATAAAATAGCAAAAATGACACTAAAACACGACGACAAAGCAATGAAAAAAGCCACAAAATGTGACAAAAACGCGGTGACGTGACAAAATCACTTTTGTAGGTCTTGCTCTGGCGTTACTCTGTCGAGAAGCTTTAGATTTGGGTAAAGCCGAACTTGAGAAAATGCGCTTGTTAACATATGTATCTGTGAAGTGTCACATTTACGCTAATTTGGGCCAGGCTGGTCAGAGTCCAGGGCTGGTTTTCAGTCCCAGTCCGCCCCGGGTAATAGTTGTTCTGTGGACAGTTTCCCCCACCTGAGCTGTAGCTCTCTGCAGTTCATCCAGGATCATCATAGGCTTCTTGGTAACAGCTCTGGTCAGTGCTGTCCTTGTTCGGTCACTAAGTTTAGGAGGACGGCCGGGTCTTGGTAGGTTTGCAGTGATGACACACTCTTTCCATTTGTGGATGGTGTATTTAACCTTGGCATGGCTATGTGGTGCGTGCAGGCGACGGGACTGTCCGGTGTGAGGAGCTTGGCGGACAGCATCGCGCTTTGGAGGTTTGTTGGACGGAGCCACAAGAGGAACAGTCACGCCGGCGGAGCAAGGACCGGGGCCTGTTGTTGTTAAAACCACAACATTTTATTACTACAGCATATTCTTCATAGTCTTCATCTTTTTACTGGTTACACCCACATTACGCTCTCATCTTCACCATAGTAGTAACTGATCTTGGCCACATTCACCATTCGAATCTACCATAAAACTCCAACCAACCATACACCCAAATCTGTCACATCCAGATTGCGATTTCAATCCCCTACAGTGAACTATAATCAATGGCGTTCCTGTCCGTCAGCGGTGTCAGCATAACTGCACGTCTTTGTGAAGCGTTTCCTGCCCTGCACTCCATCATTAAACCATCAGGAGCTCCTGTGTCTTTACAAAGCCTGGTTTAGAGCTCCAGGCGATTGTAGGTGTCAGTAGATCTGAGAGAGAATCTGTAAAGCTTAACGAGATATCCAACAGTAATCCTTATTGACAACTGATAACATCCAGCGCCGCAAACCCTTCTCAAAACACCACAAAACATGTCTTTGATTTTTATTGGTTGTGAGTTTTAAGCCAATTGGAGTATATTTTTGTAATAATCGTGATCATCGCACTTGAAGACACCAGAGGACTACCACCGGTCCCTCTAACGTACCCCTGTGAATTATAGTGTTCCACCACGAAGAGTCCCCGCTCCCATAACCAGTGCAAACCTTTGGCAGAATGAGTGAGAGACGCTGCCCCCGCTGTCATGGCGTGTGAACAGGGGAACGCTGTGGATACGAACAACTCCACACTTTACCCTCCCCGGGAGAAAGTAAAGTCTGAGGTGTGGGATTTATTTTTTTTGGATTGACAGCAAAATAAAAACCAAGATCAAACTCCCACATGAGGAACATGCCGAGGAAAAGAGTCTGCCTCGAGAGCTAGGGCTACCAACTTGCAGGTACATATTATTCACATCCTGGTTATGACCATTTTCTGGATTTCGGGATAAGATCTACACATGCTGTAGCGGCAACTGGCTCACTGGTCGCTTCTGGGTGCCGGGGGATCCAGGTATTAACGCGCTTGATCCAAACACGATGTCCAGGCTAACTTTCACGTTTTGGAGGCAGCGGCCATGGATTGAGGTGCGTGACGGCCCAAGATGATGGTTTTAAGAACACCATTTTTGGCAGATTGGACATGGATATTGCCGTGTGGTAGAGGTAGTCTAATGGGCCCTAATGGCAAGCGGTAAAAAAACGTGCGACCTCCCGAAACACCCAAACACCCCATCCACTGGCACCTGGGTATCCATATAGACTTGCCTCCATCCTGCCCCCAAGTGGTAGAATGCGATGTAGGTCAACTACGTCTACGCTTGCAGGCTAGATGAACCATAATGGCTCCTACACATGCATCAGAAAAAACAGGATAGTCATACATTACCTGAGCAACATCAGTATCCTGGATATTCAGTTCAGTTCAGTTCAGTTCAAATTTTTTTGGCCAGATCCCCACACAACCGCTCTCCTGGACGCGGAGTCGATCTGGTTGGAGGAAAATGTGTGTCTCCACCCACTTAAATGCGCTAAGTCTGGAGTGGCAAGATCACAAAGTGCTCTCCTACCGAGCGTATAATGTCACGCTATCGGCTCCTTTTTGATGCACAAGATCGGGCACCTGGTCTTATAAATTTCATGCCCCTTTTTTCTCTCCAAGGTTCAATAATACTTTACATCTAAATCAATGACTGTTTCAAATGTGTCAAAACATTGGTTCTTATGTTTCGTTGCCTTCGTATTTTCCAAGTACATTTTTTTTATACATTTTATTGAATTGAGTAATTGTGTTCAAAGAATTCCATGAACTGATCCTTTTGCAAGAAACCCCTTTTGTTTTTGTGAAGTGTGTGAATATGGAACCCAGAAATGGCCCTTTCTTCTGTGTTTTACTATCTGTGATTAACATAAATTTGATATGTATTGGCCCCAACTTATTTCTTCTTCTTCTTCTTCTGTTAGATTTATTGGCAGTTGGCAGCGTCGGGGCTTTACCGCCACTTACTGGGCTGGAGTGCGAGTCATTAAGTATGGTCAGAGGGAAACTCATGCTGAATCAGAAGACACTGATCATGCTTTTAAATTCTATAAAACAACTTAGTATCTACTAAATAACGCAAAAGCTCTTTCCTAACTATTTTACTGCCATCTCCAAGAAGATTGCAAATTGACAGCACCTTTTTCTCTTTATCCCACCAACTTATTTTTCATTCTCCACATAATTTGTAGTGTTTTAAATTTGACCAATTCATTAAATTTCAAGGTCTGCAATTTTATAAACAGTTTGTTTGTGTGATCTCGTGGACCTTTGAGAGTCACAATTCTTATCGCTTTCTTCTGGAGTAAGAACAACCTTCCTGTATAACTGGTGCATGCATTACCCCACACTTCAGTACAGTATGTTATATAAGGAACTATTAACTACTATCTCCTTTGTGAGATGAATAAAGGTTTATCTTATCTTATCTTATCTTAAGGGGAGACACTACAGGCAAAACTATTTTTTTTCAGTTTTCAGGTTTTGGGCCAAATTAGTCTCTGAACATATAAGCTTTCACCTGGAAACCAATAATATACCTAATCTTCACAATAACATGTTCAAATATTGCGCTGATTCAATGTTCCCCCATAGACTTATATGGGAGAACACAATTTCAAAGGCCTTTTTCTCAAAACACATTTTTCTGTCATTGTGGCGACACTATGTCCACGTCAGTCGGACATAAAGACTTCACATTTTCCAGCCTTGGACTGAACGATATTTGGAAGATTTTTTCTAAACAAGAAATCCAAAATCCCCTCTGAGAAAGTCTTGGCAGCTCATTTATCAATAAAATGAAATCATAAATTTGAATGTAACTCTATCCATTATTCAGATTTTGTCGCCGAAAAGATGGGAAATTTGGGGCATTTTTAGGCATAAAACACCTTGTTCTTGTATGAAAAGATAAAATGACAGAAAACTTGCAATGTATTTTTTTCTCACATTTATGCCAGTGATCGACAGCAACAGCTTCAAATTGATATCTGTAAATATACATTTTTTCCCTATTCACCTGCAGTGTCTCGCCTTAAGGCTGAGTATAAAAGCTGTAATGATGCCTCATCCAACGTGTGTTTAACCTTATATAGATACCAATATTTTTACTAACTTTACCTTTGATGTGGTCGATATGAGGAGAAGTTTGCTGTCTAGGAAAACACACAAAAATGTGATTTCGGAGACACATTCAATATATACATCTTCAATAACTAGTTTTGTACATGCACTTTCCTTATTTCCAAACACCATATAATGTGTCTTATCCCAGTTTAAGAACAATTTATTATAATTAAACCATGTCTTTAATACTGTCATTTCTCTTTCAATATTTACAGTGCTTTCCAGGCAACTGCTACATTTCCAACCTTCCACTTGGAAAAACGCCTGTGAACACTGCTCGAAGTGGTGATTACAGCTCGTAAACTCGGAGATGACCAGAGAGCTCTGAGTTGGGATGCGCGGAGAAGAGGAGGAGGTATGCAGCTAATGATAAAACTTCGACAAAATGCATTTATTAGCAATGTGAAATGCACCGCACTAGCGACGCGAAGGTCACTTTCGCTCACAGCCTTCCATATAACGTTATGCAGCATGTTTTTTTTTTAGTTTAGTTTATTTCGAACAATTTAAAAACAATGATAATACAAGTAGTGGATACCAATACAGCAATTGTTCAAAAAGGAGCGGGTTGAAGCGTGACCTTATTTAGTCCCACCCCCTTTTCTACTTGATATTTTTACAGGAGCAAAAGTAGCTCAAATCGTTCTTCTTTTACAACAACTTGCACAACTCAATATTTACAACAATTGTTTTACAAACTATGAATGTCTTTCCACAATTTACACATCACGGCCACAGAAATCCAGCGACAATAATGTTACTGATTGTTTAAATTGTTGTTTAAATTATAATTAACATCCAGCTCTATAGTTTGTGAAGACCATGTTTTTATACATAGATTTAAATTGGCAAAACTGTGGTACATTTCTTGAGTGACACATTCAAGCTATTCCATAGTTTTATGCCGCAAACAGCAAGGCAGAAACTCCGCCTAGTGGATCAGACAACCTTAATCTATACCCTTCCTCCTGTTGTCGAAAGAAATCCTGAATACTGGCTGGTAATAGATCATTTTTAGCTTTAAACATCATTATTGCGGTGAAATAATTGATTAGATCCTTCAGTTTAAGTAGATTTGACTATTGGAAAAGAGGGTGAGTATGGTCTCTATATCCTGCATTATGAATTACACAAATTGCTCTTTTCTGGAGATGTTTTGAATTATACCTAGTGCTTGTTATGCTGTGTATTTTCCCCGCTTGAAAATTACAACTTACAACAAAACGGCTAATGTGCATTGAGTTGCCTTATGTACGAAATGCGCTGTGTAAATAAAGTAGCCTTGCCTTACAATAGTTAGCAGCGAAAACAGAATCCAGAGTGGGCGGGGCTACTGACAAATATGGCAAGGAGCTGAACACTTTAGCAATGTTGCTAACACATGGCTCTTTTGGACATTTCTCTAATAACAATAACAAGGAAGTGCTGAACCTGTAACCTGCCGTTTCCCCTGATCGGGGGCTAGGCTTAGGGTCAGAGGTCAGGATTTGGATTAGGGTTAGGAACGGCAAATGTGATGTAAGTATCACACTGGCATTTGGATATGCAAAGTTGCTAACTCGAACCCTAGCCCAGTCGGGGCTAGAGTCAGGCATGGGGGGATCAGGGCTTCAGCTTCAGTTAGTTCATTAGTATTCCGCTGCCGTCGGAGTTGTTTGTGCTCAGGGTATTAGCATACAATGACAGGCTTTGAGTGGCTTTCATGCGAACCTATTCTGCTTTGGTTTATAATAAAGCGAACTGTGGAGGAGATAGAAACGGGGGATCACAGATGTCATTAGTCCTTCTGATGAGAGAGGTTCATCAAAGACCGTTCAGGATTCTGAGGAGAAAACACAAATACACCCAATTCTCTCTCCTCCTGTGCCCTAACCAACCTGTTTCATTTGTAATATTATGTAGTAGGGGCCACTCTTTTACAGCCTTTGCAGTGATAATTATTTGCCAACATAAACACATAAACATTTATTGGGCTGTGCAATTAATCGAAATTCGATGACAATTTCGATTATTACGCTAAACGATAACAAAATCTTTTTTTTTTCATTTTTTCTTTTCTATTTCTTTTACTTTATAACATTTTTTCTTCTTCCAATTTTTTATTTAATTTTTTTTTTCAAAGACTTGCATTATTTCACGGTGCTGGGAATATTTTCCCTTCGCATTTCACGTGCCATGGCTCATGCTTTTGCCTGACATAAAAACAAACGGCGATGTGTGATGATGTCATCAGGCCGCGCTGCTCAGTTTACTTGCACAGGTGTGAGGGCTGGCCAGCAGGGGGCAGGTGTGAAACAGGGACCTCTCCTCAATCGAGGAGAATATTCAGCATTTTTTTTTTTATTAATATATATATAAATAAAATAAAAGAAAGACATTATTTTTAAAGGCAGCAAATAATCGTTTAAATAATCGTGATTTCAATTATGACAAAAACAATGGTGATTATTGTTTTTTCAATAATCAAGCAGCCCTACCCCATACCAGTGTAATTCTATCTAACCATACAACTGAAAATATGAAGCCGATTATTGTCAATAATAACAACCGCCCTAACAGTTCGATAACCCCTCCGCTAAATAACTGGTTGTGCTGTATGTACATCGCGATTTCAACACAAAAATGACAATATTTCCCAAATCTGTGCAGCTAGTTCCTGTGCATGTCGCCTGGTAAATAAAAACATTGGATTTATCAGCGGATCCCACTTGAGTGCACAAAGCTGCTGTCTTTCCCAGCCATGTTTTAAGAGGATTAGTGCATATTTTGAGGGCTAAGCCGCAGAGCCGGGTCTCCGAGGTGAGGAGCTTCGGAATAAATTGGTTAAAACATCCCAAGGCAAAGCTAATGGACAAACTCCTATTAAACATTCAGCACTAAAGGCAGGATCATGTTTTTCCTCCTCTTCCACATGAGGATACCAGTTCATCCACTCTGCGAGGACTTAACAGTATGACTTTTAGTAATACCATCTGTAATATAAGAGTATAGGCAGAAGTAATCATCTTATTCCCCACTCTGTGTTCTGGTCCCTTTCATCAACAACAAAATATTCTACACAGATAACCCCGATATTCTCTGCTGAGGCCAGTCCATGAAAATTACAAGTATGTTGGTCGCAGTTGGTCAAAAGCCTTTCCCAGACTATATGATTTTTTACTGAACGTTCACACACAAGTAACAGACAACTGTGAAGTGAAAGCAAAATGATAAATGATTCTGTTTTTTTTCAAAAAATAGAAAAGTGAAAAGTGGGGCTTGCATAAGTATCATACAGCATTTTCTGAGTGCATTAAATTGCCTTTATAACATTCCTAATGACTCCAGAATGTTCACACCTTGGCCTAACGGTTAAATAGAGGCACCTGTGTGTAATCTACTCTCAGTATAATTACAGCTGTTCTTTCAGGCCCTCAGAGCTGTGGTCAGAGTGTATTGGTCACTAAACAACATCATGAAGGTCAAGGAGCACCAGAGAGGTCAGGGATAAAGCTGTGGAGAAGTTTAAAGCAGCGTTAAGTTATACAAAGATTTCCCAAGATTTAAACATCTCCCGGAGCAACTGTTCAATCCATCATTCAGAAATGGAAAGAGTAAAGCACCACTGCCAACTTACCAAGACACGGTCGTCCACCTAAAATATTAGACCGAACAAGGAGAACACTGGTAAGAGATAACTCTGGAGGAGCTGTGAAGTACTATACAACTATAAGTCGTATCTACACAGATCTGGCCTTCATGTACGAGTGGAAGAAGAAAGTCATTATTGAAAGGAGGCCATAAAAAATCCTGTTTGAAGTTTGCTGGAAGTCATATGGAGGACACAGCTCCATGTGGTTTGGTCAGATGAGAGAAAAATTGAACTTTTTGGCCCAGATGCAAAACGTTATGTATGGAGCAAACCTGACACTGCCCATCGTCCTGAGTGCACCATCCCCAGTGTCAAATATACGGGGGGGAACATCATGCTGTGGGGCTGCTTTTCCTCAGCGGGGACTGGGGAGACTGTAAGAATAGTTGGCAAGATGGATGGAGCCAAATACAGAGACATTTTGGAGGAAAACCTGCTGGAGTCAGCAAGAGAACTGAGGCTGGGACGGAGATTCACCTTCAGCAGGACAATGACCTGAAACACAAAGATAAATCTACAATGGAATGGTTCAATAAAAACATATTAATGTGTTAGAATGGCCCAGTCAAAGTCCTGACCTAAATCCTATTGAAAATCTGTGGAAAGGTCTGAAAACTGCTGTTCACAAACGCTCTCCTTCTAATGTGACAGAGCTTGAGTTGTTTTGTAAAGAGGAATGGGCTAAAATGTGACAAAAAAAACATGACAAAATGTGCAAAAGTTCAAGGTGTATGAATACTTTGAGAGGCACTGTATATCACCCAAACATTTACATTTTATCATAAATTTATTGGTCAAAACATGTTAATATTCACAGGAAAGTAAGTACACCCCTGAATCTCGCTGAACTGCAGCAGTTTAGTAAAGAGGAATGTTCTAAGATTCATCCTGATCGTTGTGAGCGTCTGATCTGTAACTACAGGAAAACAGTTATTGCTGCAAAAGAAGAGGCAGCCAGATGTTTAATACAAGGGTTCACTTACTTATTCACATGCTGTTGTGAATGTCTCAGGGCTATCGTGATGAACTTGTGAACTCATTATTCCATTGATGATATCACGTTGTCCAGGTCCTGAGGCAACAAGCTGTGAAATTGCCTCAATTCCTCATGTGATCCAGACCAAAGAAGTAAGTAAGTAAGTTTAGCGTCCCCACCATTTCAACAAGAAACGTGTTTAAATTGGAATAGATGAATATATGTTATTAGATCCACTCTGAATCCAGCAGGTGGCATCTCGTCTGAAGATCTCTTTTTCAAATAGTGTCTGAGAGGCGTTAGTCCATCTTCAGGTTCAGTATTAGCGACCTGTGTGTGATCTTTTCATGACAGTCTGACCCAGGCCACTTGGACATGTGGTCTAAATCCGATATTTGATATTTTGCAATGTGACTTCAGTCTGAACGGCCAGGTCGCATGTATCCGACCCACACGTCATGGATGTGCTACAGATGCCATTCATTCTGTGTTAGAGTAGACAGGAGCGGACAGGGAAACTACACGTGCACTTCCTTGTCCATCGCTGAAATCCACAGCGGCACATTTCTGTTAAAGACATCGCTGCCTCCACAAAAGTCGTTAGTCCAAAAAAATTTCTCTCTTCTTTCTAAAAATGATTCGGTTGTGGATGTATTGTCTCCGGTTCTTGATGTACTCGCTCCGTTAGCTTCCAAAAACGTTTACATTGCCTTTTACATTAGCTGACTTGTCACCTAACATTAGCTAATTAAGCGTTTATCTGATTCAGCGGTGTCATGCGTTGCTATGACGATGCCCGCAGTGTGCGACTACGTGTGTGGTTATACCAAAATAATGCACGCTTGTTAGCCTTGGAATTCTCACTGACCGTGGTATAAGTAAGGGATAATGTGTAGAACGCTGGTCATTATCGGGAAAATAATTGTATTTAATTAATTATTTAATAGCAGCTAGGCTAGCTACTTATTGCTAGCCTAGCTACTTAGTTGAAGGTGCAGTTGGAGGAATGGTGCTGAATTAACGGCGGCACGGTATAGCGCTGCAGTTAGCGCATCCACTTCACCGCTAGAAGGTCCCTGGTTCGATTCCCACCAGGACGGGGCCTTTCTGTGTGGAGTTTGCATGTTCTCCCCGTGTCTGTGTAGGTTTCCTCCGGGTACTCCGGTTTCCCCTACCACTAAAAACATGTGCAATAGGTGAATCCTCCATACTGGTGATTCGGACCATCAACCTGGCTCCACATCATGGAGATGGGTCCCCGGGCGCGGCACTGCTGTCGACCACTGCTCCTTACGGGTTGCCCCAGTGTCATCGAAGGATGGGTTAAATGCAGAGGACAATAAAGTATACAAACAAACAAACAAACAAATCTCTGGGTAAGTTGAAAGTCGGACTCACGTTAACTTCACCAGTAATTTTTCTCTCACAGTGACAGGGGACAGAGACAGTGTCCGCTACTACGTACGTGTGGAGTGATATGAAAGACCTGCATTACAAGCATGAACTCCGTTGCCATTGGCAGCGGTCATTATTTTTCTCAGAGGTCCTCTATCAGATAATAATGACCGGTAGAACATGCAAAATCCCATTCAAGTCAATGGAGCTTCTACTTACGTTGTGAAGAGCCGTATAATAATGACCAATAATTGTACTTATTCTCCAGGGTATCATCCTTTCAACCCATTCATCTGACATAGTGGTCATGTGAAGTAGCTTCAGGTCTTTTTCAGAAGCTTTCTTCAAGTCCAGGAATACTTTTTTAGCATCCTGTGGTTTTGTGGGACTTGCATTGAGCCAAGTGCCAGGAACAATAATGCGCTCACCGTCTTCTTTTGAATAGGAGAAATCATTTGTAGCCATTTTAGATGAATGGTGAGTAATTCCGACGTTCAATGAACGGAGCAGCTCCAGTTTAGGATGATCCTGATGTATCGTTTGGGTTCAAGCTAACAAAAACATGCAGGAGTGCTGTTGGATATACTGGTTCTTTCAAAATGTCTCACTTTGGTGCTCCAAAGTGCACTGCACTCACGGCACCGACGGCACTGACGGCACCAAATGCACTGACGGCACCAAATGCACTGACGGCACCGAATGCATTGACGGCACCAAATGCACTGACGGCACCGACGGCACTGAATGCACCGACGGCACCGACTGACGGCACCGACGGCACCGACTGCACTATCTACAGCCGCCTACGACTGTCACCATCATGCTTTCAGAGCTTTATAAACGCCAAAGAATTTGTGAGCGAATACATTTCCCTCCAAACAAACTTTCCTCGACAGCCAGGGTTAAACGTCCGCCCACTACAGTGGAGGGCGATGCAGTATTTAAATGCCAGGTGTGAAAAACACTTTTTCTTCAATTCACACTTTTGTACCACTTATATACTAGACCATTAGATAACAAGTATTTTAGAATAAACATAGCCCATACGTGTGGGAGTTAGAATGATGCAATGATTTAGTGTATCAATCACCCTGTGCTCTCTAAAATATATAAATATATAGAAAAACAAACATAGACGTGATTAAAAGTTAGTTTATTGGACTTCTTTAACAACAGTGTCACTAATAATAATAATAATAGTAATGTCCTCTGTTTGAACATGTATGACCTGCCTTTCCACAAATCCATTTCTATTGTGCATGTCACAGAACACACATGTACATGTTATGAATCATTGCTATGTTTTGTAAATATGTAGCTTCAACTTCAACTAAACTAGCTTTCTAATGCTGACACATTTACAGAAATGTTCATTAACGTGTACTGTCCCCGTCAAATAAAGTAATAATTAATTAATTAATACATAAATGAACAAAATGTGCAATAGCAGGGCAACAATTGTGCAAATAAGGCATCACCTGTCACACTTTCACATTCCTCTGAAATACAAAAAAAATACAAACATGAATAAACACTACAAAAGAAGCAAACACTGTAAACAATCTAACTTTTTCAACATATAAACCTGAAATGCTTGTTTTGTAGCTTAAAGGGACTACATGCAAGTTAGCCATTTTATACTCACTACTGCCACATCAGGTCATACGCGTAACTGCACCTTCTATATTAAGCTCGTGCATGACGGCACTTCTTTTTGAGTGACAGTGCAGGATTTTAGAGGCAGTTGTGGTGAACAGGTCTGAGCTCATTCTACACATCAGGACATGGCTGGAACATGTAGGGGCAGGAAAATACTTTAAACTCTGTATAGTCCCTTTAAGTATAAGGTTTTTGATCAGACACACCAGTCTGGCTGTAAAGAAGCTCTGCGTCCACACGGAGCAGAGCAAAGCCGACTCTTTGAAACAGCTTCCGAGGGTCCTTGTTTTTGTATTCTGGCTGGTGCTGCAGATGATGAGACGTCATCTTCTCCTGAAGTGGATCTGGAGGAAGTGTCACGAAGCATCAGACTAAACTGCTCAGGAAAAAGTCTGTGAACCCATTGGAATTTCTCACATTTCTGCCTAAACTGGTCATAAAATGAGAGGGGGTCCGTGAATATTAAAGACCGGTCCGGACCATTACGGACCATGACCTCTAGAGGCGCTGTGCACTGGTCCGAGTGGTCCCTGAGCTGGTCTCTAGGTCCGTCCAATGGCCTTTGGGCTGAATGAATGGTCCTGTGTATTATGTGTGGCAGGAGTGGAGTCCTGATAGGTCTATATCAATATTTCTCATTCATTTTGAGGAAAACCAACGATTTGTTTTGGGAAGATTTTTTATTTGAAAATCATATTCTTTTTCCGGATGGTTTTCGACATCATCTGTTTCAAACATTGCTCTATATTCATTCCAACCAACTGAAATACGCACATTTGTGACATTAATGATCTTTTTTTTTTTTTAATTGTACTCATTACGATTATAGACGATATATAGGCTACTGACATTATATAGATCATTTCAGATATTCCTCAAAAGATCCTCAAAATGAATGCGAAATATTGATATAG
The DNA here is from genome assembly GCF_951799975.1 of Gobius niger. NCBI lineage: Eukaryota > Metazoa > Chordata > Actinopteri > Gobiiformes > Gobiidae > Gobius > Gobius niger. The sequence continues at coordinate 5,228,106 of NC_136875.1, forward strand.
ACCTATCAGGACTCCACTCCTGCCACGCATAATACACAGGACCATTCATTCAGCCCAAAGACCATGCAAGGGACCTAGAGACCATCTCAGGGACCACTCGGACCAGTGCACAGCGCCCCTAGAGGTCATGGTCCGTAATGGTCCGGACCGGTCTTTAATATTCACGGACCAGACCACACTTTCGGCTACAACCGCTGCTGCATAAAATGTGATTAGGTTTGAACCAACTGAGCCGAGACCGAGCGCCTGTGGAGCCGCTGTTCTCCTGCAGACCTGGCGCTCGGTGGATGAAGCCTCCTGTGAGATGGCGGGCTCATGTTTACGTCTTCATTTATTCACCCGATTACTTCCTCCATGCCTAGTGTACGTGTTTTTACCAGTGGTAGGGGAAACCGGAGGAAACCGAAGTGCTTGGACTCATTACTGAGGATTGAAAAAATGTCTTTTGGATTTTTATATCGGTCTTACATCTAGAAAGTGAGCGTGACGGCAAAGTCCTGAATGATAAATGGAACTGTAATTGCGTTTGTGTTTGTGTTTGTAAAGAGCGCCTCCAGTGTTTACGATGCCGCCCCATTAATCACCATTTCACGCCCGTCTCGTCTGACTCGCCGGCAAAACAGGCAGATGAGAGACTGATACCCAGACAGACTCCCCTTCAGCTGCAGATCCGTGTTAACTCTCCAGGCACTTCTCCGTAATCCCATTGACTCGCATTATCGCAGACGCAATCAAATCAGACGCTCCTCAGATGAAACGCCGCCAACTGCTACACACGCTTATAAGTACACCTGTTTAAATGAGAGTAAAAGCTTCTGCCGTGCTCCGAGCCGCTTTGATCAACGCGAGCGGCTCATTATTATCAACAGTTATTGGTGACAAAGCAGCACAGTGTTATATTCTGTCTTTGATCGTCATTAATGCAGCAGATTTTTTTTTTAAATGGACTGTTGGACCTCCCTCAGTGTTTATGTGTGGGACATACATGTATCCCTCCGCTGTCGTCATTACACCGGGTCGTGATTTGGTTTCCACTCGGCTTCTTATCGCCTGTTTAAAAAATAGAAACAAAGCATGGAGATGAATCCAGCCTCCTCTGGCGGGTCATGGGAAACATTCATCATTTATCTGTTGCCTCATGAATAACAACAGCTTGTATTGTCTGTGTCGCAGACTTGTAGCAGACGGTCCATTTACCACGTGGCTGTAATGTGTTGTTTATATCCTGATCTCGTATTATGTCAGTGCCCTCTGCTGGACACGTGTGGAATCCTTTCCCTCTTTTATTTTGGGCTAGAGACATGCTTTTTTTTTGCATACTCAAAAATATATTCTCTAGGTTTACTCGTTTGGCAGGGGGGAGGGGGTATGGTTACACATGCACGCTGTGTTTCCGTGACTTCCACAGTTTATGATCTAATAGGACACATGTAATAAGTTACTCCACCGGAAAAAGGTGGTTTCCCCTCTTCAGGTCGGTGGGGAGTCCTTACCTCAAGTGGAGGAGCTCAAGTATCTCGGGGTCTTGTTCACGAGTGGGGACGGATGGAGCGTGAGATCGACAGACGGATCGGTGCGGCGTCAGCAGTGATGCGGTCGCTGTATCGGTCTGTCGTGGTGAAGAGGGAGCTGAGTCGGGGCAAAGCTCTCGATTTACCGATCGATCTACGTTCCCGCCCTCACCTATGGTCATGAGATTTGAGTAATGACCGAAAGGACAAGATCACTAATACAAGCGGCCGAAATGAGTTTCCTTCGCAGGGTGGCTGGGCGCACCCTTCGAGATCGGGTGAGGAGCTCAGTTACCCGGGAGGAGCTCGGAGTAGAGTCACTGCTCCTTCACGTCGAAAGGAGCAGCTGAGGTGGCTCGGGCATCTGTTTCGGATGCCTCCTGGTCGCCTCCCGCGGGAGGTGTTCCAGGCATGTCCTAGTGGGACAAGGCCTCGTGGAAGGCCCAGGACACGGTGGTGGGACTATGTCTCCGAGCTGGCCTGGTGTCGCCTCGGGGTCCCCCCAGAACAGCTGGAGGAGGTGTGTGTGGACCGGGAAGTTTGGGCACCTCTGCTGAGACTGCTGCCCCCGCGACCCGGCCCCGGATAAAGCGGAAGAAAATGGATGGATGGTAATAAGTCAGTGTTCTGCTTAAAATGAGAGGAGCCAAAATCAGCATTCAAGGGTAAGTTCAGGACTTTCTACTAAATCCAACAGAGCTAGCTTCAGTGACTTCATGTGAAACAGATGCAAACAGCTTCACCCAAACAGTTTAGGCTAAACTCAACTGTTGCATTTAGCTTGGGTTGGATTTTCTCATTTACAAAGCACCAAAGGGACTTCCTTTTATTGTCATCTGATGCTCTAGTTGAACTTCCTCGCTCTTTAGAGGCAGCTCCTGTCTCTGCCCCGGTTTCTCCGATCTTTTCTGGCACAGCCTCCTCAAACAAACACAACCGCGTGGCCTGGTCAGAACGTGGACTGGATCCGTAAAAAACACGGACTCGGACTGGATTGAACAGCTGTAGTAACTCATAAAACAAAACCCGGAATGGATTAGCGGAACGGAACGGCCCAACCTGCAAACATAACGGTCGGGGAAACACTGTGCTCTACAAGCTGCATTAAATCATCTCGCAAAAAAATGTCTTCCTCTGGTTCATATTATTGCTTTATAATAACAAAGCTCCGGGCCGAGTTTAAAACGGGAGCAATGATGAAGAGAAAGCCGTCAGTGGTCAGCGTGTTACTGGGGCTGATGGGAGTCGCGTGTCCCCTGAGTAAACGTGAGGGACCGGGAGGAGCAGATGGGAGAAGCTCCAGTTTGTCTAAAGGATGAATGTCATTACCACTGAGCTCTGTTTGAGTTGGCCCCTTGCAATATTTACTCCACTGTGTAATGTGTGACGGCGACAAACAGCATTAAAGAGCTGTCCACCATCTGACCCTCTCCTCATCTCCCGCGGAGCATGTCAGCCTGGACGCACCCGGACAGGAGAAGATAAGCTGGTTTGTAGTCGTAGTAATGAACCCCTGCACTGAAACAAAAGGTAACAGATGTAAACATGCCGGATTACAACCACGAGGCTGATTCACATCCATTGTCACGGGACGGTCTGGTGCGCTACACGTATAGAAAAAGCTATTTACAGTGCGGATAACAGTGTTAGCCATGATTAGCATTACATTGTTGCTTTTTTTCCCTTCATTGGATCCTTTTCCCCCTGAATTTGTACTTTGAAAGTCAGTTGTCTCTCAGTCAAAGGAATGTGACAGTGTATTAAGGGTTAAGTCAACCAACCAACCAACCAACCAACCAACCAACCAACCAACCAACCAACCAACCAACCAACCAACCAACCAACCAATCAATCAATCAATCAACCAACCAACCAACCAACAGATATTTCAACCAAAAACATCTGAACAGGTCAAGTTATATTTGAACATAGTTGGCAGTGACGCATGTGGAGGAGAAGAAGGACTCACGAAGACATCAATGGTGAGTAATGCTTTGGTGTAGCTGTTGTTGTGAGTAAAATGCCGATAACCTATAGCTTACACATATATAATATAATATGGGAGCGGTAAATTGTGGCTGCTGCGCTTGGAGAGCCTTTGGCACAGCTGGACGTTCAGTTCCTCCACAGATGTGGCAGGGCTGAACATCTGGGGCTGATATTTGCCCGAACATATATTGCAATTGGGGCTAATTTTGCAAGTTTGTGATTCATTTCTTTGCGTTCGACTTTTGGACTCGTCGTCACAGTTTTTTTTACTGTTTTCTTCTTGAACAATGATTACGAGTCCATTAAAATGCCACTGTCGATCAGTCGTCTTTCTTTTATATCCTGAGTAGAGATATTGTTACATGTTGTAGTACTGCATAAATCTACTTCGGTATTAAAAATGGCCGCCATAACAACAAGTCACATGACTGAAAAGCATGTGTAAAGTCTCTAAAACCATCAGCTACATTTAAAGTGGCTTTTAAAGTAGTGCTGCGCTTATTGAATGTGTGGTTTATTACACAATTATCATCAACAGAGCCGTAGCACATCGTAGCATAGCATCGGTGCATTTGTCCTCGGAAGTTGGAATTTCTGACCCCCCAGTGGGAAAGTGGAACGATCCTCACAAGCCCCGAATCAGGAAAAACAACTTAGCGACGCACAGTGTTAGCAGCAAAAACACCCGACTTCAATATTTTTACATTTCTTGTGTTCTTAACTCTTTAGTTGTTCCTCTACTGCCCCCTGCTGTCTGTCACTCAGCTCCTGCACTGGAGCTGAGCCTCTACGGTTATAAATGGACTGATAGCTTTGCGATGCTAATGTCGCTAACGTCCACCGTGGGCTCATGACATCAAGCGTTTACTAAGCTCTTTTAATGATTTGTGACTTTATTTAGTAGATTATGAATCGGACCACACAGCTGTTGTTTTTATCTTTAATTAAGGTAATATTTTGTGTCTGATTTTTTACTAGCTTTGTTGCTTAAATTCTTTGTACTTGTTTCACTGTCATTAAAGGGACTATACGGAGTTTAAAAATGACAAAACTATGCATTTTCCTCCCCCTACATGTTCCAGCCATGTCCTAATGAATGTTTATGTTAATTTGTATCTAAGGTAAAACTTCATAAAAGTCTGTACATTCATGAATGAGGCATTGACCCCCTAAACATGGATGATGTGTTGACAACAACTGAAAACATCTGTGGTTCATCATTTGCGATGTTTGGCTAATGCTAACGGCTATAGGAAAAACACATTGAGCCGGCTAATGGAATCTGAAAAGTCTCCCAGACTAGCTCGCTTGCTAACAGTCCGCATATGAAAGCGCCCACATAAATGTTACTTTCATATATTTTCTCTGGCGACAGAAACAGATCTTTCGGTGGATGTTTCCCTCCTGTCGAGCTAACTGCTGATTAGCCTTTAGCTCCTCGGAGATTTTAAATTCAACTTCAAAAGTGTTTTGAAAAGATTCCCGGAGCAGCCGACTTGTTCACTGTCCTCACACGTTAGGACTGAACGTCATTTCTCCTTTTTATTTCTGTTTGTAGAGGTTTTATTTCACACTTTTGGCTGTAGAGAAACAGTTAAGTGCGTTACCGCGGCAACACCACACTCTGCTCTTTCCCACAGTCTGCTGCTGCTGTGTGAAGCTAACGACTGGGATTTAATCATTTTAGACACGGAACAGGTGAGTCAATGTGTTCAGTTTGTGTCAGTAATGTTTCATAAGGATGTTTTACACCTTTTTAGGGATTTGTTTTCATGATTGTCGGCCTTAATCCTGATGAAGTTGAAGCTAAAATCTCTCAGGAGCTAAAGGCTAGTTAGCAGTTAGCTCGACAGGAGAGAAACAGCCACAGAAAAGTCCAGGCTCAGCTTTAGCTCTATGTGACAGGAGAGTAAGATGTAAATGATGGACTGAAACCTCCTGGTTTCCTCTGTCGTCTCTGTTTAGGGCTGTTTGTAAAAATGTGTGAAGGCCAAACGTTCAGAGCTTTTGTGAACGAGCGTCTGGCTGCGGCGGCTGGAGAGACACGTGCGCTGTTTGAAAGGACGACAGCGGAGTGTGAGGAGGAACTGCGTCGCTCCCAAGACGAGAACCGGAGGAAACAGCGGCTCCTGGACCAGATACTGAGCCCGAGAGTCGTACTGGTCAGAGCGAGGATCCAGACGCCCCCAACCAGGATTAAAGAGGAGCCAGAGGAACAGAGGATCAAACAGGAGGAAGAGCAGCTGCCAGTGTAGGCTCACACACTTTCAAACACGTCTCAGTCACATTATTGTTCACTTTATTCATATTTAAATCATGTTTCAGGTGTTTCCCAGAGTCCAGTGCTGTGAGCGTGAAGAGAGAAGAGCCCTCCCCGCTTCCACAGAGACAAACTGAGCGCGGGAACATCAGCTCAGAGCCACATTTCCGCTCAGAGACGGAGGGACACACTGAGCACTCGTCTGACACTGACCACGATGATGAAGAACCTCCATTCAGCCGCTCAGACGCACAGATGGAGACAGAGGCTGATGGAGAAAATCACCACCACCAGGTCCAGAGCAGAGACAGAAGCACCAAAGTCTCCGCCCAAAACAAGTCTGACCCAGAGACGAGCGCGACGGTCGACAACGGAGAGACGTCTGGAGCTGACGCAGGAGAAGAGAAGAAGAAGCACCGCTGTCACGTTTGTGACAAGACATTTAGTCTAAAACATAATTTAACAAATCACATTAGAGTGCACACAGGAGAGAAACCGTTTAGTTGTTCATACTGTGAGAAAACATTTGCCCATGAATGTAATTTAGTTGCACATAGAAGAACCCACACAGGGGAGAGGCCTTACAGCTGTCAGGTCTGTGAGAAAAAGTTCACAGACCTCTCTAACCTCCAGGCACATGGACGAACACACACTGGAGAGAAACCACACAGCTGTTCAATCTGTGATAAAACATTTGCCGTAAAGTCTCACTTAGATGATCATAGAAGAACACACACAGGAGAGAGGCCTTACAGCTGCTCAGTCTGTCAGAAAACATTCACCAAGAGGTATAATCTAAAACGACACATGAAAACTCACAGTGTTTAAAGTACATTTCAAATATTTTTCTAGTTTTCTGAAGAAATGAATTTACATTTCGTTTAACACAGAGTTCTAAGATTGTTCTTATGTTCGTCATTAACAAAAGACACTTGTTTTTGGTCTTGTGAAAACGATTCATTTTACAAGTGATTGATTTAGTTTGAATGAACTTTTTCTGGAAATACCTTTAAACAAACCTGAAATATGTTTTTTTATTCTTAAACATTTTGTTTGTTTATGAAGTTCTGTAAATGTTAAATGAGTTTTAATCAGAAATGTTTGCATTAATCTAAAAACACACATGAACATTAAGACAACACTTAAAACATTTTCTTTATTTCTAAAGTTGTCTGTACTTGTCGTTTATCACAAACCTTTTAAGATTCTTCTTTTTGACCTTTTGAAAACAATTAATTGTATAATTACAAGTGATTTGTTTTATTTGAATTGAATTTTTTAATTCTGCTTCTGGAAAAATCTTTTGAATCACCTTGAATTTTATTTTCTCTCCTTAATAAATTCATTTGTTTCTTATTGAAATCCTGTATATAAGTTAAATGAGTTATAATCAGACATGTTTGCATTGATTTGATCTCACTGTTCAGTCTTTATAAACTCTTGTTTCTGACAATAGTTTTCACCTGTTTTCCATTTTGATTCTTTATTTTTAAATTGTAAATAAACTGTTTAAATCCTCATCTCTGTGTCTGTTTTGAACTTTTACTTTTGCCACTGAACAATAAGAGACACTTTCTGTGGTTCCTCACACTCGGCCCTGTGACCAGTGTTGGGAAGATTACTGTAAAAAAGTCATTAGTTACAGTTACTTGTTACTTCTTCTTGTTTGCTGGGACTGCGATTAAAAACTAGCTTTGGAGCTAAAATTGGCACATTTAGAGATGTTGATTGTTGTGCACTGTCCCTGTTCTAATAAATTAATAAAATACATATTTGTGTTTTAGCTTCAAAATCACCAAAGCTTCAGAACCAGCGTTTACTTTCTCAGCTCAGCCACGACACAACAGCAAACACTGAGGCAAAACTACAAGAACGACCTGCAGAAAAACACCTTTCAGCCGCCGACAATCGACACACAACACATTTACTAAACACACACTGACATCAGGACATATTCAGGCTGGTGATTTACCTAAAAACGCATGAAAAAGGTCTCTAAAATGGCAACTGCTCGTTTCCAGTGACATCGCGCATAGTTCCGGCGGCCATTTTGAATACCGAAGTAGAATTATGCAGTACGACAACATGTAACAATCTCTCTACTCTGGATATAAACGAAAGACAACTGACTGACAGTGGCATTTTTATTTACTCGTAATCATTGTCCAAGAAGAAAACAGTAAAAACACGGCCCCAGAGACGCACGTTTATGTGATAGAACCAGCAAATGTGGCTCAGACGTAGCAGCTCTGTCTGTGGAGCTACAGCAGGATTTACTAAAGATCTGCTTCACTCTGAAGACTAAACTAACACATCAAAGAGGGAACACAAAACCTTTCTCTGTGATTTTTACAGTTTGTCGTGTCAACAGAGTCTCAGTCTGAGTCAGTGTTTAAGCTGCTCAAGACGTTAGCATGCTAGCGGTTAGCAACTGTCAACGGCTTCAACACGGTAAACACGTGTGTGGCTCATCTGTGACACTGAGGAAGTAACAGCAACAGCTCAGCTCCTCTGTCACATGTTTGGAGTGTGTGGTTCAGGGCTTTCCCTTGGAGAGGTCAGAGCTGAGCAGTTGAAGCTAAATGCTAACCGGTAGCATGCTTATTTATTTATTTATTTTTGCAAGGACCGTGCATATTAACATAACAGCTCGACTGTAAAGTATGCCAGAGTTAGCCAAAAGGCTGGTTTTCATCTGTAGTCCTCAGCCAGATGTACAGTCCGCACCCTGGAAATGGGTAAAACAAGTTATCACAAAAAATATCACATGGCAAAATACAATAAACATCACATTTGCTGCAGCAGCAGGAATAAGACACCAAAACAAACATGCAAGAAAGAGTTCATGTGCGACAGAGCTGAAGTGAGAATGCAGGAGGAAACATGAGGAAGCACAAGCAGGAGTTCATGAACAACTAGAGTCAGTTAGATACAAGATACAGTCAATAACAGTCAGTTATCATAGAAGGTGTAGAAAAGAAAGTAATCATTAAAATGCAGCAGTATTGGGATTAGATAAGAAGGATATGCAAGACGACTAAAGGAAGCGGCAGCGGACGTTCAGCGCTGGCATGTTTGAAGCTCAGGAGCCAACGTTTTAATGATGAACAGAACATGTTATAACTACTGGTTTCTCTGGTTGTTGTTGGGATGTTGTTCCAATCTTTTGAAGCTTTAAAAGAGAAGGCTGACTGACTAAACACAGTTTTCCTGAGTGGAATAACACAGTCTCCTCTGGATGTTCCTCCAGTGAGGCGACTGGTGTCGGACCTTACACTCAGACATTCACTAAGAGGTGGAGGAGCCAGGCCATGAAGGACTTTATATGATAAACACATATTTGTGAACTTGATAAGATTTTCTCAAGTTAATAAATTGTGTTTTGACAGAACATTGCAGTGATGAAAATGACGTGGTTTCTAATCCAGAACTGTAAGTGTTTGTTTGTATAGGGACTGTATTGGTTTCATAGTGGTGTGGTTGGCCTGGGACCAGCTGCTGAGGCAGGAAGTCATATGCGAGAAGATTATTGAATGCATAAACATTTTGGCTGCTCGGGTGGACATTGAGTTTCTGATAAATCGAAAATTGGCTAAATTAAATGTTACTTTCTTGACAGTTTTGAAGACATGAGAATTAAAGTTGAGTTTGGAGTCGATGAGAATACCGAGATACTTAAATTCTGTAACTATTTGAAATTTTTCACCAGATACTACAATGTCCGGCTTTGCAGTGGAGTTGGTAGTTTTGGTTAAAAAAAATACCGACTGTCTTGGAGACATTTAACTGAAGGCTACTCTGATTTAGCCACTCACTGACCTTGACCATAGCGTTTGAGAGTTTCGTTGCCACTGCTGTTTTTGAAGGCCCATGAGTGTATAGAACCGTATCGTCTGCGTACGTTTGAATATTTACTTCTGGGCACACAAGTGGCAGGTCATTAATATACATGCAGAACAGAAGAGGGCCCAGGATTGACCCTTGGGGCACTCCAGCGGACAAATGAAGGGGTTCAGACTGATAGCTGCCAATACTGACAGTTTGTGATCGGTGGTAAAGATAAGATGCTACACACTTTATGGCATTATCTGAAAAGTTGAAATTAGGAAGTTTGGAGAGTAAGCTCTTATGATTAACAGAGTCAAAAGCTTTCCTGAGATCTAAAAAGACGGCTCCAACAACACTGTTCTTGTCAAGCAATGACTTAATTTTTTCAATGAAAAAGCAATTAGCTGTCTCTGTGGAATGGTTAGGCCGAACATCTGAAACACTGACTCACTGGTTTCTTCACATAAACGTGCGTCTCTGGGGCTTTTTTTTTACTGTTTTCTTCTTGAACAATGATTACGAGTTCATTAAAATGCCACTGTCGATCAGTCGTCTTTCTTTTATATCCTGAGTAGAGATATTGTTACATGTTGTAGTACTGCATAAATCTACTTCGGTATTAAAAATGGCCGCCATAACAACAAGTCACATGACTGAAAAGCATGTATAAAGTCTCTAAAAGCATCAGCTACATTTAAAGTGTCTTTTAAAGTAGTGCTGTGCTTATTGAATGTGTGGTTTATTACACAATTATCATCAACAGAGCCGTAGCACATCGTAGCATAACATCGGTGCATTTGTCCTCGGAAGTTGGAATTTCTGACCCCCCAGTGGGAAAGTGGAACGATCCTCACAAGCCCCGAATCAGGAAAAACAACTTAGCGACGCACAGTGTTAGCAGCAAAAACACCCGACTTCAATATTTGTACATTTCTTGTGTTCTTAACTCTTTAGTTGTCCTCTACTGCCCCCTGCTGTCTGTCACTCAGCTCCTGCACTGGAGCTGAGCCTCTACGGTTATAAATGGACTGTTAGCTTTGCGATGCTAATGTCGCTAACGTCCACCGTGGGCTCATGACATCAAGCGTTTGCTAAGCTCTTTAAATGATTTGTGACTTTATTTAGTAGATTATGAATCGGACCACACAGTTGTTGTTTTTATCTTTAATTAAGGTCATATTTTGTGTCTGACTTTTTACCAGCTTTGTTGCTTAAATTCTTTGTACTTGTTTCCCTGTCATTAAAGGGACTATACGGAGTTTAAAAATGACAAAACTATGCATTTTCCTCCCCCTACATGTTCCAGCCATGTCTTAATGAATGTTTATGCTAATTTGTGTCTAAGGTAAAACTTCATAAAAGTCTGTACATTCATGAATGAGGCATTGACCCCCTAAACATGGATGATGTGTTGACAACAGCTGAAAACATCTGTGGTTCATCATTTGCGATGTTTGGCTAATGCTAACGGCTATAGGAAAAACACATTGAGCCGGCTAATGGAATCTGAAAAGTCTCCCAGACTAGCTCGCTTGCTAACTGTCCGCATATGAAAGCGCCCACATAAATGCTACTTTCATATATTTTCTCTGGCGACAGAAACAGATCTTTCGGTGGATGTTTCTCTCCTGTCGAGCTAACTGCTGATTAGCCTTTAGCTCCTCAGAGATTTTATCTTCAACTTCAAAAGTGTTTTGAAAAGATTCCCGGAGCAGCCGACTTGTTCACTGTCCTCACACGTTAGGACTGAACGTCATTTCTCCTTTTTATTTCTGTTTGTAGAGGTTTTATTTCACACTTTTGGCTGTAGAGAAACAGTTAAGTGCGTTACCGCGGCAACAACACACTCTGCTCTTTCCCACAGTCTGCTGCTGCTGTGTGAAGCTAACGACTGGGATTTAATCATTTTAGACACGGAACAGGTGAGTCAATGTGTTCAGTTTGTGTTAGTAATGTTTCATAAGGATGTTTTACACCTTTTTAGGGATTTGTTTTCATGATTGTCGGCCTTAATCCTGATGAAGTTGAAGTTAAAATCTCTCAGGAGCTAAAGGCTAGTTAGCAGTTAGCTCGACAGGAGAGAAACGGCCACAGAAAAGTCCAGGCTCAGCTTTAGCTCTATGTGACAGGAGAGTAAGATGTAAATGATGGGCTGAAACCTCCTGGTTTCCTCTGTCGTTTCTGTTTAGGGCTGTTTGTAAAAATGTGTGAAGGCCAAACGTTCAGAGCTTTTGTGAACGAGCGTCTGGCTGCGGCGGCTGGAGAGACACGTGCGCTGTTTGAAAGGACGACAGCGGAGTGTGAGGAGGAACTGCGTCGCTCCCAAGACGAGAACCGGAGGAAACAGCGGCTCCTGGAGCAGATACTGAGCCCGAGAGTCGTACTGGTCAGAGCGAGGGTCCAGACGCCCCCAACCAGGATTAAAGAGGAGCCAGAGGAGCAGAGGATCAAACAGGAGGAAGAGCAGCTGCCAGTGTAGGCTCACACACTTTCAAACACGTCTCAGTCACATTATTGTTCACTTTATTCATATTTAAATCATGTTTCAGGTGTTTCCCAGAGTCCAGTGCTGTGAGCGTGAAGAGAGAAGAGCCCTCCCCGCTTCCACAGAGACAAACTGAGCGCGGGAACATCAGCTCAGAGCCACATTTCCGCTCAGAGACGGAGGGACACACTGAGCACTCGTCTGACACTGACGACGATGATGAAGAACCTCCATTCAGCCGCTCAGACGCACAGATGGAGACAGAGGCTGATGGAGAAAATCACCACAACCAGGTCCAGAGCAGAGACAGAAGCACCAAAGTCTCCGCCCAAAACAAGTCTGACCCAGAGACGAGCGCGACGGTCGACGACGGAGAGACGTCTGGAGCTGACGGAGGAGAAGAGAAGAAGAAGCACCGCTGTCATGTTTGTGACAAGACATTTGGACATAAACATGTTTTAACAAATCACATTAGAGTGCACACAGGAGAGAAACCTTTTAGTTGTTCATACTGTGAGAAAACATTTGCCCATGAATGTAGTTTAGTTGAACATAGAAGAACACACACAGGGGAGAGGCCTTACAGCTGTCAGGTCTGTGAGAAAAAGTTCTCACAACTCTCTGACCTCAAGAGACATGGACGAACACACACTGGAGAGAAACCACATGGCTGTTCAATCTGTGATAAAACATTTGCCCTAAAGTGTAACTTAGATATTCATAGAAGAACACACACAGGAGAGAGGCCTCACAGCTGCTCAGTCTGTCAGAAAACATTCACCCAGAGGTGTAATCTAAAAACACACATGAAAACTCACAGTGTGTTTCTAACATGTTTCTGTTTTTCTGAAGAAATCAATTCACAAGTCGCTTCATAACAAGTTTCAAGATTGTTCTTAATATGTACATAATTTAGAAAAGACATTTAGCTTTGGCTTTTTGAAAAAGGTTCATTTTACAAGCGATTTATTTAGTTTGAATTTACTTCACAAATCTTTGACTTTTTAAAGACTGGAAATACCTTTTAAACCAGTTTTAAATGTGTTCATTTTGTTCTTAAAAACATGTGTTTGTTTATGAAATACTGTAAATATGTTGATCGAGTTTTAATCACAAATGTTAGTATTGATTGGAGACAGACAGAGCGTGCATCACCCCCGCCCACAGGTGGAGGAGAGGATGAGGGCGTCACAATCTAAAAACACACATGAAAACTCACAGTGTTTAAAGGACTTTTCAATTCACAACATTGTCAATAGTTCGATTTCATTTCCAAAGTTGTCTCTTATTCCCAGTTACATATAAAATTAATTCACTTTTTACTCAACACAAACTTTTAATGTTTAATTTACTGTTTGAATGAAATATGCATTTGGAAATGTTTTTAGTGTGAATTGACTTAACGCAGACAAACAACCTTTAAATGTTTTCAGTTTGTCTTAATCCTTTTTAAATGACTGTAAATATTTGAGTTTGAGTTAATCAGTAATGTTTGCATAATCGTTCATTATAAACTCTGCTTTTGACGATCATCATTGTTTTCCTGTTTTGTCTCTTCGTTTTTCAGTTGTCAATAAAACCGTCTAAAATCTCTGTCTTGTATGTTTTTCCCACAAACGGAGATACAATTTGAAATGTTTCTCTTGTCGATCCAAACGGAGCAAGTTTGTAAATCTCATGCAGCGCAGAACAGAGTTTCAACACATTTTAAAGCTTGTGATTCACTGAAAATAGTATTTATAATAGTTTGCAGCATTAGGAGGTCATATTTACTGAAATCAACAGATGTTTCAACCAAAAAAATCTTAACAGGTCAAGTTATATTTTAACATAGGACCTTCTTTGAGCAGCTTCTTAAATCCATTAAACTTGTTAGTTTTTGGAGAGTTTCTGCTTGGATTTCTTTGCAGAATGTCAGAATAGCCTCCCAGAGCTGCTGTTTGGATGAAAACTGCCTCCCACCTTCATAGATGTTTTGCTTGAGGCTCCAAAGGTTCTCAATAGGGCTGAGGTCAGGGGAGGAGGGGGTCCACATCATGAGTTTCTCTACTTTTAAGCCCATAGCAGCCAGTGATGCAGAGGTTTTCTTTACAGCAGGACATGGTGCGTTGTCATGATGAAGATGATCTTGTTTGGGAAAACACGGCTCTTCTTTTTGTAGCATAGAAGAAAGTGGTCAGTCAGAAAAAGGTCATTTTCACACTTTCAGGGATCCTAAAGGTTTAATCGTTGCAACATACTTAAAGGAACAGGCCACCGTTTTTCCATACTGTGATATGGGCTGTGTCTGAATGTCCGCACTATTCCCTTTATCAGGGGAAGCAGGTTTGCTTGGTGGAGGCCGATTTTCTTTATTGTAAATAGTCTAAGGGCCAAATCTGACAATCCGCCAAAATTAAAGCACCACTTTCTACCAGTGCCAGTGCTTTGCATAATATATGACCTCATTTGGTTTTCTGTTTGGACATTTTTAAGTAATTGACAGTATTTCTCACATTTTTTCAGTACTTTACCCCCTGCCTTAAACTGAACACATTTTCTCCAGTTTGGCCTTCCCCAAATCTAAAAAGCTTCTTTAAAAAAAGAATCAAAAGAGTGAAAAATCCCCTAAAACTCTGAGAAAAAAGTGATGAAAAACACAACAAAAAATAACAAAAATGCAACAAGAAAAACAACAAACACACAGCAAAAAAATGACAAGAAAGTCAATAAAAATCTGTTTTAGGCTGTTCAGCTCCAGTCGAGAAGCTTTTAGATTTGGGTAAAGCTGAACTGGAGAAAATGTGCTTGGCTAAGGTTAAACTCTAAAACAATTAAAATAACTTTGATTTGTATAATAATATTTCTCAAAATCACCTTGAGGGCCAAAGCTTCTATGCTGGAGGGCCGGATTTGGCCCCCGGGCCTGATGTTGCCTACCCCTGCCCTATATAGTGATTATTTAGTGGTCACGGCATTTTGTAGGGGTGTCCGAATGTCCAGAGAGAAAAAAGTAGTGCACTTAATTTCCCACAATGCATCTGGAAAAGTAGTGAGCATCGATGGTCACTAAACGGGTCAATATAGACCACAATGCATTGCGAGAGTCGGAGAAGAGCCTGACAGAGACAGGTCTGTGAACTAAACAACACGACTGAAGTAAATCAGCTGTTTCAGTCGTGTGTTTGTGTTTCTCAGGAATAAACGACCTAAATATAAACGGTTACGGTGAAAAGATGCTAATGTTGGCTGCTAACCTTTAGCTTGAGCTGTTTAATGACCGACAGCTTCCTCTCGAATAATCCAAGCCATTCATGTAAAATCCATGTTAAATATAAAGTATCTGACTCGTATTAATCCATAAATATTCCACTGTCTCTGAGTTTGGTCTTTGACGCAGAAATACTTTATTCCCGGAGTTTAGTGACTTTTAGCAGATGTCGTCACTCAATCTGCTGGTGTTCGGACACCGGGCTCTGACCGACTTTTGGCGTCTCTGAGCTCACGCTGGGGTGTTTTTTTTTTTTTTTTTTTTTTATGATAGTTTTAATTTATATTTAAATGACAAAAAAAACACCTGTAAAAGTGCCAAAACAGTCGTTCTGTTTCAAAAAATAAACGTTTGTAACATTAAATAAATTCTGATAAAAAAATAAAAAAAACATATCTGCACCAGGCAGCTCGAAGAAAGTAGTGGCTTGTGTCCGAATCGCCAACAGAATCAGTGACTATATATAGTCACTATATAGTGCGGGCCTATGTAGTAAATGAGGGGTTAGGGACTAGGGTGGACATTTGGACACAGCTTTAGTTAAAATCTCTCAGGAGCTAAAGGCTAGCTCTCCTGCTCTCCTGTCGAGCTAACTGCTGATTAGCCTTTAGCTCCTCGGAGATTTTAGCTTCAACTTCAAAAGGGTTTTGAAAAGATTCCCGGAGCAGCCGACTCGTTCACTGTCCTCACACGTTAGGACTGAACGTCATTTCTCCTTTTTATTTCTGTTTGTAGAGGTTTTATTTCACACTTTTGGCTGTAGAGAAACAGTTAAGTGCGTTACCGCGGCAACACCACACTCTGCTCTTTCCCACAGTCTGCTGCTGCTGTGTGAAGCTAACGACTGGGATTTAATCATTTTAGACACGGAACAGGTGAGTCAATGTGTTCAGTTTGTGTTAGTAATGTTTCATAAGGATGTTTTACACCTTTTTAGGGATTTGTTTTCATGATTGTCGGCCTTAATCCTGATGAAGTTGAAGCTAAAATCTCTCAGGAGCTAAAGGCTAGTTAGCAGTTAGCTCGACAGGAGAGAAACAGCCACAGAAAAGTCCAGGCTCAGCTTTAGCTCTATGTGACAGGAGAGTAAGATGTAAATGATGGGCTGAAACCTCCTGGTTTCCTCTGTCGTCTCTGTTTAGGGCTGTTTGTAAAAATGTGTGAAGGCCAAACGTTCAGAGCTTTTGTGAACGAGCGTCTGGCTGCGGCGGCTGGAGAGACACGTGCGCTGTTTGAAAGGACGACAGCGGAGTGTGAGGAGGAACTGCGTCGCTCCCAAGACGAGAACCGGAGGAAACAGCGGCTCCTGGAGCAGATACTGAGCCCGAGAGTCGTACTGGTCAGAGCGAGGGTCCAGACGCCCCCAACCAGGATTAAAGAGGAGCCAGAGGAACAGAGGATCAAACAGGAGGAAGAGCAGCTGCCAGTGTAGGCTCACACACTTTCAAACACGTCTCAGTCACATTATTGTTCACTTTATTCATATTTAAATCATGTTTCAGGTGTTTCCCAGAGTCCAGTGCTGTGAGCGTGAAGAGAGAAGAGCCCTCCCCGCTTCCACAGAGACAAACTGAGCGCGGGAACATCAGCTCAGAGCCACATTTCCGCTCAGAGACGGAGGGACACACCGAGCACTCGTCTGACACTGACCACGATGATGAAGAACCTCCATTCAGCCGCTCAGACGCACAGATGGAGACAGAGGCTGATGGAGAAAATCACCACAACCAGGTCCAGAGCAGAGACAGAAGCACCAAAGTCTCCGCCCAAAACAAGTCTGACCCAGAGACGAGCGCGACGGTCGACGACGGAGAGACGTCTGGAGCTGACGGAGGAGATGAGAAGAAGAAGCACCGCTGTCATGTTTGTGACAAGACATTTAGTCTAAAACATAATTTAACAAGACACATTAGAGTGCACACAGGAGAGAAACCGTTTAGTTGTTCATACTGTGAGAAAACATTTGCCCATGAATGTAATCTAGTTGCACATAGAAGAACACACACAGGGGAGAGTATGGAGACCATATTGTGTCAAAAACATTTGTCTGTGTGTAATCAGATTTGTGCGTGCGTAATCAGATGTGTGCGTGCGTATTTTTTTTTTGCGTGCGTAAAATTATATTTGCATGTGTAATAAAACAATGTGTGCGTAAATTTCCATGTTGTAAAACAAGATCAACGGAAAATGTCAAAGTCCTACGCACAAGTCTCTCTTTTACACACAACACTTTTGACACTGTCCTGCCTTGTCGAAGTTACAAGCGTAACCTAGGCTGTGTGTGTGCGTAATAAAATGCATGCGTGTGTAATCAGATGTGTGCGTGTGTAATAAGATGCGTGCGTAATAAAATGCGTGCGTGCGTAATAAAATGCATGCGTGTGTAATCAGATGTGTGTGTGTGTAATAAAATGCGTGTGTGCGTAATCAAATGCGTGCGTAATTTTTTTTTGCAACCATAAATGAACAAACGATGTGTCTGTAAATTGTCCAAGTTGTGAAAAAAACTAACCCTGAAAAAAAAAAAAAAAAAAAGGTCCTATGCACAAGTTTCTCTTTTACACAAAAGTCTCTTTTTTACGCACGAGTCTCTTTTTTTTACGCACGAGTCTCTTTTTTTTACGCACGAGTCTCTGTTTTACGCACAAATCTTTTTGACACAGTCCTGCCATGTCCGAGATTTGTGCGTAAATTTTTGCCGCCCACAGTTTTGACTGCCAGGCTGGTTCTTGCCTGAGCAGAGAAGGGTTTGGCTTGTTCCCATTGGCTGCAAACCAATCAACTTTACTGGCTGTCCAAACTTCAGGGTGGAGATCAGTAGCATTTCTATTAAAATATAGGAATACGCCGATCGGAGTAAAACGTAGCGTTTTATTTTGTAGCACCGATCGGCGTTAGCCGTAAAAAGCGGCGTTTATTTTGAAAAACGGCGTTTTGAACGCCGGCCGATAGTGGCGAATTATGCCAGCTTTGGCTCGCCATCATAGATCGCCATAAGCTGCACGAGGACGACGACGGTGGCGCTATGGCATCTTCTTCTACAGTAAGTGAGCCAGTTTAAGCTGTTTTCTAAATTATAATGGTAGTCATCGTCACTTGCTAAATAATCTCCCGCTACTTTTGTTATCCTTGAGCAATGCAAGCGAGCGTGAGCAACATTTTTTCATGCTAACACATGCTTTTATGCATTGTTGGCTAATGCTACAACCCTGTCTTTATAATTGACAGAAAGAGATAACACCATTGATTTGTGAGTACAGTAGGACGTTTAAATGCAAAACCAAAATAAATAGAAACCGCGATTTGGTCTGTTAGCCATGTCATGTCAGAGCATTAGCATAGTTAGTTTATTGCAAAGTGTATACATGTCGTCAGACGGTTCCGCCATATATACGTGAATAATGTAACGTGTATTTGATATAGTACATTTAAGAAAGTGTTTCGTTATGGTTGATGTGAGGATTTGGAAGAGCGTTACGTTTTAGCAATGTGGATACAATTAATTAAGGTGAAGGTTAAGGTTAAGAAAATGAGATAAGTCAAGCTATAATAATTTTTATCTTTCAAATCATTACCAAGTATAGGGAGGATCGCTGTTATATTTTATTTCCGTGATTTTCATCGGATGTTCTGGTGACTGTTGGGCAAACAGATGATTTTTCCGAGCTTGAAGAGCTGTTTATTTAAATCACAGATCTTTTATAGCACCGTTCTTTTCACAGATGCAGTGCTCTGTGAACGATGCTTTGACCCACAATAGAACAATTAATTTCTATATTTAATGCATTTGCGTTGCCAACCAGTGCCTCAGACGTGACGATACAGCGATCGCCCTCATACAAAATTAACATAAATAATAATCACAATGAGCTCTGTATTGGAATGGATAAAATTACATCTTGATGTGTAGAACTGTATGTGTCTTTTACAGAATAAGGAGAAAAATGTGGAAGAAGTGGCCAAGAACTTAATATCCCTAATTCAGAAGACTTTGGAACCTACACGTGAACCAAGTTCTTCCAATGTAGCAGTACATCTGCCCAGCCCAGCTCCAAGTGTAGCATCAGAAATGCAGAGGTAATGTATGCAAACTCATTTAAATACTGGTTCCCACACAACCTGATTGTTGCCAACAAGCAGAAGATTATAACATGCTGCATGTTGCCCTGTATTCAAAGCTTTTCCTGCAATCCATAATTGTATATATTTTTAAGAGTGATTCTGAAAATAAATTTATCACTGACAAATGCACTAAGACAATCAAGAGCTATACACTCTATAATTATAGAAAAATATAGACAATAATATACATGTATTTCAAATGCTACATGTGATTCAGCTATTCTCTAAACTCTAAATATGTTCAGTTCATTATAGTTAGCGGGTTTAACTCGCCATCCCCAACGTATAGACTCCATTTACTTAGATATTTGATAATTACATGTGCTCAATTATGAAGGCTGTTTTATTTTTGTGTTTTTCAGGTCCTTTCCTGGCTTTTTTAAAGGAAAGCGAAGGTTTGTTCCAGGGCCTAAAAAACGACCAGACACCTGAACTTTCAGGTTTACCTCCTGTCCACTCCAGCTAATGTAACGCCTAAGGCAGTTGAGGACTTGACACATTCTCAGGCAGGATTAGGCCTGAAGGTCATTAGTTTGGATGAAGATGCTTCACATCAACAGGTTGGGACAATAGCATTTTTTAACTGATCCTTGTAATATATAAGTATTACAATGATGTTTTAAGGGCACTTAATGTATTCAAATAGCCTACAATTACAGATAAGAACTGTCAAATACATAATTGTACACATCTGATTTTTGAGCCAAAAAATGTTTGCACTGGTGATTTGATTTTGTTATATTCTATTTTAGATTTCTCAAGAGCTGATTATGGAATTCCCCAAGCTACAGAGCTTAAAAGGCTCATGGATGTTTTATAAGGCAATAGGTAAATCAAAATATGTGTATGACTATTTTTTTTTTTTATTATTACCTAACGTAAAAGTAAAGACAATTGTCCACTGAAATAATATTTTATTATCTCACAGTGGTCTTGTTCGCAACACCTATGTTTTAAAGGAATAGACCACCGTTTTTACATACTGAGATATGTTCTTACCTTAGCTTTGACGAGTTCTTTAGGACCTGTCTGATCTTCACCCGTGCCTTCAGTCACGTAAACACAGCACAGACGGCGTTAGCATTTAGCCTCTCCCTCTCTCCTCTATAGCTCCAAAACAGGTCAAGATAGAAGCTACCAAGCTCTTCCACGTTTTCCCTATTTAAATATGGTTACGTGAAGTGTTCCCCTACAAAGTATAATTACACAAAATTAAACAATGTGGATTTTCTAAGCGGATAAAAGGGGAACTATATTGTAGGCGTAATAATACCAGGAGTAGTTCGAAATCCGCGCAGTAATCTTCACTTTACTGTGCGGATGCCAAACTACTCCTGGTATTATTACGCCTTACAATATAGTTCCCCCTTTTATCCGCTTAGAAAATCCACATTGTTTAATTGTGTGTAATTATACTTTGTAGTGTAACACTTCACGTAACCATATTTAAATAGGGAAAACGTGGAAGAGCTTGGCAGCTTCTATCTTGACCTGTTTTGGAGCTATAGAGGAGAGAGGGAGAGGCTAAATGCTAACGCCGTCTGCGCTGTGTTTACGTGACTGAAGGCACGGGGGAAGATCAGACAGGTCCTAAAGAACTCGTCAAAGCTAAGGTAAGAACCTATCTCAGTATGTAAAAACAGTGGCCTATTCCTTTAAGTAAAGAGAGTATTGTTGAGGCACATGGCTTTTGTCAATATAAATTACATTTATATTCTGTTTTAGGAGGAGGGGGCCAACGAAAGCTGACAGTTTTAAGCCCCCAAGCGGATGGTTATACAACACCATACCTTAAGAGAGCATCAAATGGAGGGAAGATCACATTATACATTGCACCAATACAGGGAGAATTGGATCTAAGTCCTCTTGAAAAAAATGCAGCGGAATTTAGTAAAATGCCTAAAGCAACTTGCGAAATCTGCCAGGAAACCATGCCCTTACATCTTTTGCCTCTCCATGCAGTGAGTTGCGAAAGCAAAGAAATCGACGTGAGTAAATGTTGATCCTTTGGAAATCAATATGGTTCGTTCTTTGGTTTAAACCTTTTCGATGAAATAAAAAGTTACAGAGGGGTAATACTGTCATCTGTAATTCCGTTATAAGAAAATTATGGAAATACTAACATAATAAATCACAAAGTGCAGCCTACATAATATAAAGATAGGCACATCCTCTCTGTCCCTGGCTGGGCAGAGGCTGGCTCATTACGCTACAGGTCTTCCTTTGGAGTGCTCACAAAACATTTTGGCTCACTGCTGGTCTATTCTTGTGCTTTGAATTAAACTGCGCACACATCGCTGTTTCATAGTTTGATGATATCTGGTGATTTTGGGTCAGAGCTAGTGAGTCAGCTCATTGATCAAATTGATGATTTGCAACAGCAACAGTCCTCAGGCGGTGCTCCCTCCTTTTGTTGGAATTACTTGTTCTACATACTCCTTTTCACATTAATAGAGTCTCAAGGAGCATTCCCAAGGTGCTAAAGTACCCCCTAGCTCCTTCCCGTGATGGGGCACATCTTTTGTTGAATTGTATGAATGAAAAGGACTTTAGATTTTAAAAAGTCATTTGCATCAAATGTACACACAATTATTACTGACACTAAAGCAGTCAACTGATGTGACAAAGTTTGTATTGTATGAATATACCATTTCTATTATTTTGATAAAACATAATGATACATATTTTTGTTGCTTCTCTTTAGATTTTCACAATTATTTTTTAAATCTTTGCTTGTTTATGTTTGAAGTTTGAAGTTGAGTGTGTCGATGTTGATGAAAAACCCACTGCAAAAATCCTCACACCTCAAACAACATCCAAAGAAGTGAACTCCACAAACTCAACATCCAAAGTAAGTCAGATTGTTTTCTTATACATTTAAAAAGTAAATAAATACTATTTCATTTAAGTGGGAGCACTTGCTTAACAGTTGATGTCTCTTTATAGAAAGTGGCGTGCCCTATGTGTGACCAGCTATTCGATTTGGATAAAGTGGAGTTTCATGCAAGTTTTTGTGTTGAGAAGTAAGGTGTATTTTGTGTATATTCACTGTTATGGTTGTGTATTAACAATACAATTTTTTGCTGTACAATTTCTCAAATCTCTTGTAGCATCTGCGGTGATGATGACAATAAGGCACAAGGTTCGGATAAGATTGTTGCGTCAACCTCAAGCACTTCAGCAAACTGGAAAAATGTTAAAGATCCAAAAAGGGCCATTTCACTTTTTAATAAAGAACTACTGAAGAGTAAGAGCTCAAAGCCAGCAAATCACTTTACTTTCGACTTAAGAACTGGCCCAGAGGAACAGGATCGGTCCTATGTGAGCTTCTATAAAGGCAACGGTGTGGAGTGGGCATCTCCACTAATGTGTAACATTGCAGGTGTGTCAGATAAAAGTAAAATAGAATTTAGATTGTGGTTTTTTTTACTGTCATATTGCTCTGCTTATGTAGGTGATGCAGCAGTGGGACTGGGTGTCAATAGGCATGTTATGTCTACATTAATGCACAAACTGAGAAGTGGATTCCACATCAATGTTGGTACGCATGTTCTTTTTGGGTTATATGCAAAATAAATTGCTATTGTTTGTAAATGTATCATTTAATCTTCATTAGGACATGGTCCAGTTACAAAGATATTTGATGGCCAAAGCGACCATTTGGTTCCATCAAATTCGGCAATGATGCTCGAGGGTGAACTGTTTCTCATGGCGGGAAGAATGCTGGGCCATTGTTTCCTGTACGGAGGGCCTGGTTTCCCTGGTCTGAGTCCTGCTATAAAGCATGTACTGTCTGGTGGCTCCATTGAAACTGCCACTGTAGTAGTTGAGGACTGTCCAGACTTGGATCTGAGAGATACTATTGATCTAGTAAGAACCTATCTTTTGTGGTGTTACTTTTATGAAGTTTTGCATTTGTCTCATATTTACTTGTGTTGTCTCCAATGTGTAGCTGAAGAAAACTGACCTTAAAGAAGAGGAACGGAAAAGCCTGGTTAATCTCTGTCTTGCTTGGGATTTGCCTCTTCCCACTAAAGACAACATTAAATGGCTCCATGAGAAGCTCCTCCTTCATGCGGTAGTGTCACTGAAGTAGAAGTAGTAGTCACTGAAGCCTGACCTTTGTTCTGATGGTCAGGTCATATTTTATGATAAAGGCAAATTCAATGGTAAAATTAATTGACCAGGAAAGACGTACGGAATGTACAAAACACTCTAATGCCTGTTTGCTTTTTTCGATTTCATTTCGCATTATACTATTGCAAGCAACACCAAACATGCACCAAATTACCAAAAGGTTAGGAACCTCTGCTCTAAAACACAGCCCTTATATGTTGGTTAATTGGTTAAAACATTCAGTATGTTACATGTTTGAAATGTTTGTTAGCCACATAAAAATCCACAAGGTTAGAAACTCAACATGTGGCTATCCTGTCAATGTATGGATAGGAGTGAACAGTTTTCATCTGTGTAGCGGAATGGCAGTACATGAGCAGTTTGTCATTTCTGACAAACACATCACCAACATTAATCAATTAGCTATAAAATTACTACTGCGATACAAAATAAATGAACTCACACTATTACACTGAACTTACGAGCCCTCTAATCTTTTTTTAGGTTTTAGGTCGGGCATCCAAGCAAATAAAACAGATTCGAAAAGGGCTGAAAGAAACCGGCATCTGGCCTGTACTTTGTGAGAGAGATGATGTGGCGAAATTGTTTTTCCCATCAGAAGCTGATGCAGAGATCACAGCAGAGGTTTTTTTTTATAATTGTTTACTTTAATTGCAACTATTCATATATTTAAATCCATCTCCCTCTTTTTTTCTAGATGATACTTTCGCCGATTCAATGGCCAAGTCCAAGCATAGATGACTCGGATGACGAAGATGACTGCTCTGCTGATGAGATAAGTCGTACCTGTGACTATTTAAAGACTTACGTTAATCAAGGTATTTTTAATCAAGACCTCTGAATTAAGACCTCTGACCTTTCCATTTAATGCAACTTTTTTGTTCCAACAGCTTCTTCAGAAAAAAGGAAAAATCTTCTCAAGTTCTGGGTGGGCTGGGAAGTCCCTCAAACTCGGCTTACTGTGAAAGTCCAACAAGGCCAGTTTCCTAGATCCATGACGTGCATGGACACCATAAAGTTACCTTCACACTACAAAACCTACCAAGATTTTGAAGAAGACTTGGATGCGGTCATTGCAACCTGCGACACCGGCTTTGGATTACCTTGAGTATTAACTATTAACGTATATTGAGGGTTCTATGTTTTAAAGTTAGTTTTACATGTTTGACCAAAAAGCCAACTGTCAAATTCATCGATTCACATTGTTGTACAATCTAATGTTGGTCATTATCAAAGTCATTGTTGAACCTCATATCCCAATTATGCGTTTGCCTCAGAATAGCCAGATAGCCAAATAGTTCTGACAAGTCAAATACAAATAAAATGTTCCACTGGTTATATTTTTTGCATTTGTACCCATATCTTTGTGCCTAATACAGGAGTCAGCAACCTTCAAAATCTTTGAAACTTTGTTTATAGCATTGCAAGCAAGTCAACAAATTTGTCACAACATTTTGGCTTAAATGTAGAGATGGCCCGATTCTAGTTACATGGTTTATTTCCAATGGCAAATGTTACATTAGGGTCAGTCTCTCACATTTCACAGAAAAAAATAAAAGTTAACTTTTACACATGACTTTTCATACTTAAAGGGACTAGATGCAAGTTGGCCATTTTACACTCACTACTGCCACCTGAGGTCTAACGCATAAATGCAACTTCTATATTAAGCTCGTGCATGGCGGCACTTCGACCCGAAGTAACACCTTTGAGTGACAGTGCAGGATTTTAGAGGCAGTTGTGGTGAACAGGTCTGAGCTCATTCTACACATTAGGACATGGCTGGAACATGTAGGAGGAGGAAGAACACTTAATTTTAACATTTTTAAACTCCATATAGTCCCTTTAACACTGGAGAGATATCTTAAAAGAGATGGCCCAGAGGCTTAAAAAGCTGAAATTGGCCAGGGGTAGGCAACTTGTACACAAAATATATCAAGAACAGGGATACAGATTAAAAAAAACGTGTACAAAACTGGTTCTCAAACTGAGGTATATAAAGCACCGGTGCTTCTTGGACTTCTATAGGATGTACTAGGGGTCATCTGAAATTTCAGACCTCATTTGAATAACCAATTTAATTTATGCTTTACTGAGTGGTTTCTTTTAATTTGTCATTTTTAGGCTTTCTTCAGTTATGATCTAGTGTTTTTTTTATCTAGTCCAGGTTGTATTCGGAAGGTTGAACTTTTGAGGTGGTACATCAAAAGTTTGAGAACCAGTAGCCTACAAGGTACAGTAAATATGCATACATTATAACTAATCTGCAATATATATCTTATGTTGCACTAACAATGTGCTCCACATATTCAACAGTGGCTAGGTAAAGGTCAGTTCCATAACTATCTGAAGGAGTGAGAGGGTCTAGTGTCTGTTTGAGTAGGTCCATTTCCTGTTCAGTGAGGGGATTCAGGAGAATGGGAACTTGTACTCCAGAGTCTGAGGTACTAAAAAATCCACTTGACTCCCACTCTATCTCCGGTATATGCAAGTCCTACATAATAGATAAAAGTTACATAAAATTATCTGCCATTCAATGTGTAAACATTGATACATACATCTGACATTGGAGGCTCTGGAACAGGACACTGCATTTCTCCCATCTGCCACAGTTGATTGGGTGACAGGTTTTGCTCAGTTCTCATTGGGTGGTTGTCCCATCCCTCACGAAACACATCAAGAGACCTTTGCAGTCGTGGCAGAAAAATATAATGGCAACAGAAGAGGTGAATCTGGTTGGAAATGTCAAGATGTCCCCAATCTTCCAATGCATGAAGAACGTTGTAGTAGACATTTGTCACTGCCATGTACACATCCCTCCACAATCTCTCGATTCTATATAAAAAAATAAGAAAAAGGAAAGTAATAGGCAGTTGGTCTTAATACAATAAGGTCATTGAAAAACAATATAAATGTGTCCCACAAACTGTTCATTTACAGAATGTTGTTTTGACACTATTTTGGACTGGGGGCTCAGCCTGAATACAACCGCTGGAGGAAAAATGGTTTGGAACCACTGGTCTAAAACATACTTTATTACCATCATTTACACTATATAACATCAACATAAGTACAAATCCAAATAAAATGACTTTCCGAATCAAAACTTGGTCAGTAAAGCTGAGAATGTTTAACAAATGTATTAGGCAATGTCAGCGAGGAAATTATTTGTTGGATATATATACATTTTGCTTTGCTTTGAAAAAACACCTCTCAAAAAAATATCACTTCCCTGTTCTATACTACACATTTGTTTATTAAGATGTGTGTAAACTACACCAACAAGATATAGAATGTATTGATTATAAACTAATTTGTTATCAACACTGCACACAGCTAAACACTAAAACAAAAATAATATATTGATAGACCCCGGAGGCCAATAGAGATAAATATAGCGTCCAAAAAAGTTTTGTTTTTACCTTTGATTGTGCACACTCTTGCCTGAAATAAAACTGCCAACTCCGGTCCCACGAGCTGAAAACATGAGACGAGCGACTGCAACGTTCTCCACACCTTGATCCGCTCGAACTCTGAGTCCAAAAACATGCAATTTATTTTTTTAATCATCCCTAATATTCTAGTTTGTAAATAACATCTCACTCACAAAATCATATTATCAATGTGCCTATTCAAAGTGAAAAAAAAAAAAATATATATATATATATAGCAAAATACCTTAGTGGGAAGCCAAAGTTGTCCACTGACTCCTGGAAAAATGCCAGTGTTGTTTCTGAGCGATTGTTATTGGCAACTCCAAGATACATGATCTGAAACATATTGTTTAAGTATGTAAATTTCAATTTTTTACGGCAACTACTTTATGCATTTAATGTAATGTCAATAAGGGCTGTTTCTCAATTACTGTAGGGGCAGACTATGAACACACTCACTACATGATATATCGATTTAATTGTTTTTGCTATGGTTTACTTGCCCTCGTTTTTAATATTTAAGATTTGTTAATGCATTATGGGCCAAACCTACAAAAAATACATTTTTTGACTGCAAAATCTACATAATGGATAGAGCCAGGTCAAAACGTACGAGTTCAGCTAGTTCCAGAGATTGCATTTGGATAGAAATGTGAAGATCTTAAATGTAAATAATCCGTCAATGTTTTCTTCATTTTTGAGTCCATTTTTGGTTACAAAGCTCAATAAATGAGTCTAATAAATCAAATAAATTATGAGAATGTAGTTTCCACTTTAGATGCAGATATCCTCAGAGTGTAGGGCTGGACAATATTTTAAAAAATCCTCAGCTCAAACAAAATGAAATGCTTTCCAGCAGTTTACTTTAACTAACTAACAAAAGGGAGTCTATCATTGTTTCATCCAAAATCTTGGTTCCGTTTCTGCCAAAGACATGGCTGTAAACCTGACTATTATGAAGTCCAACGTAGAGATTGCAATTTCAATTACATTTCAATTAATTGCCCAGCCCTTTGAGTTTGTTTCAATTGCTCAGATAAATTTGTGGAGCAAAACTTTTTCTTTTTTTCAGTGAAATAAGAAAACAGTTCATGTGTATGTAAATTATGCCCTTTCTTTGAGTCCAGGTGAAAGCACATATAAACCTGCACCATTTTCCCTTAAGGCTCACACAAAGCACACCTTTCTTGAATACCCATCGATGCCCCCAAAGATGACCATATTGTATCTGTAAAAGACAAAAACCACAAATGTCATGCCTCGAAATGTACATTTAAAAATATTCATTGATCCCACCTGATCAGTTTATGGTTTGTGTCAATGTGGACAAGGCTTTTGGGACACGGGACAGAGTAAGCGCGTCTAACAGTGCACCTCAATGAAGAGAGTCTCTGCATAACTCCAAGCGTGTCTACTCTGTGGAGAGAAGCACGGACACGTTCCCACTGAACGAGGTGTCCCCTAGATTTAAGGGCACCTTTCACTAACCTGTACCCGCTGTATGGCATCGTTTTTTTTATATCTGCCACCAAGCTGTCTAACTCCTGGTCCGATATTGTACTGTACAGGGCAGTAACAGACAAGTGGTTTTCGGCCATTCTGCGGTGGATTGTTGATCTCGACACCCCTAACAGACTTGCAATGGCTGTGCTCGATAATGGAATGTCGAGCAAATACTTTAAATATTCAGGATCAATGTCCAATTTGGGCCGGCCTCTTCCAACAGCTTCAAACTGGACTACAAAGATTTGTTCAGCATCTCTTGCTTCTCGCACCAATCTGCACAGTTCGGCAAGTGTGTTCACAATACTGTTGTCAACGTCAAAAGCGTCGGACATTGCACTCAGGAGAACAAGGTCCTGTGTGCAGATGAAATCCAGCCGGTCCAAATCCAACGGTCTGTGGTCCATCACATTCTGGAGCCGAGTCAAAAGCCTTTCCAGGATGAAATTTTGAGGACTCTATGAAAAATAATAGAAAAAACATACAACCAATTAGCTAACATGTTCATAATGTCTTACTTTGCGTACATCCCCCCCAAAAATGTAATTGTGCTTTAGGAAGTTTTGTGCATGTGTGGATCCTTCAGTAATCATGCGTCTTAATTTTACTGATATAGAGGTTGTGCATGTGATGTCATAAAAAAATTAAACACATGACAATTTTATCACAGTAAAAGGACCAAATAGTCAGTCACGTTTCTCTATGCTGATTTTCACCAGATGTAAATAACAGTGGGCAAACAGCAGGTTTATTCAGTCGTGCAGTGGAAGGGAAGAAATGCTGTTTGCAGACATTGTTTTGGCCCACCATAGAACTATTATTTATTTAGTACATTCATGTTGCCAACTAAAGCCTCAGCCGTGACAACATTGCTATCACTTCTTTGTTATTCATTGATTTCCCTCTCAAATTGCATTGTTGAAGGTTATATTTGCGTTTCGATTTCAAACATGTATGCTTCTAACCTGGAGGGCGGGCCTGCTCAAAGGGGCGCCAGGAATTGCAATATCTTGGCTTGGGGTGTGTTTGGCTGCAGGTGAATATGAACATTATATTGGTCAAGAAGTAAACACGTCGCAACTGTAGAGGTTGCCAATATTAGTCCATCAACACACACACAATTGATATAGCATAGGATCAATCGAGTCTTTTGATAGGCTAACAGGCTAATACAACGACCTCCACAATGGCGACGTGTTTTCTTTTTGACATTGGATTGGAATTAACTTAACTATGAAAGCTCGACTCTGCACACCACACTCAACTAATCAAAACCAAACTACTTTTTAGGGACACTTGTTAATGTAGGCTAAACCTGAACTTAACCTAAACCGATGACATAATAGTCACAAACACTTTTTTTTTTTTTTCAAATTAAACCAACTAGCTGAACTATCATTAATCCTCGATAACTTTACTTACTGTGTCCGTGTGTGAAGCGAGCGAAGAAGCCATGGTAGTCGCGGGATGCACGTCTTCAAAGTAGTAGCATGGGGCGAGTCTGTTTTCAGTCTTTGAACTTTGAACGCGTGTGTTATTCTTCTTCTTTCAGGGTAATAGCGGGCTGCTAGCTAAACTAAAGCGCACGCCGCCACCTACCGTATCGGGTGTGTTACTCTATGCCTTTAACAATATATATTCTGGATATCAATCCAGATTCACCTAAAAAAGACAACAAAGCCACAGTTTTTGGATTCCCTCCCCTCCTGCAACGCATGTGATGGAAAGCAAGAGCCATCCATAGACATACCACCAATCACCTACTACGATCCATTGCGCAGATTTCCAAGCTAACTGCTGCCATCTGCTGGCCACTTAGTGACCCGATCTCTGTCACAATAAATAAACTTAATGTACATATATTTTTAATCAAACCAACATACATATGTATATATACATACATTTGAGTCGCCTTGAGCTATTACATTTCAAGCTTCAATCTGAATGTACGATTATTATGGTTTTAGTGACATCAACCAGCCTGGCAGTCAAAACTGTGGGCGGCAAAAATTTACGCACAAATCTCGGACATGGCAGGACTGTGTCAAAAAGATTTGTGCGTAAAACAGAGACTCGTGCGTAAAAAAAAGAGACTCGTGCGTAAAAAAAAGAGACTCGTGCGTAAAAAAGAGACTTTTGTGTAAAAGAGAAACTTGTGCATAGGACCTTTTTTTTTATTTTTTTTTCAGGGTTAGTTTTTTTCACAACTTGGACAATTTACAGACACATCGTTTGTTCATTTATGGTTGCAAAAAAAAATTACGCACGCATTTGATTACGCACACACGCATTTTATTACACACACACACATCTGATTACACACGCATGCATTTTATTACGCACGCACGCATTTTATTACGCACGCATCTTATTACACACGCACAAATCGGATTACACACGCACACATCTGATTACACACGCATGCATTTTATTACGCACACACACAGCCTAGGTTACGCTTGTAACTTCGACAAGGCAGGACAGTGTCAAAAGTGTTGTGTGTAAAAGAGAGACTTGTGCGTAGGACTTTGACATTTTCCGTTGATCTTGTTTTACAACATGGAAATTTACGCACACATTGTTTTATTACACATGCAAATATAATTTTACGCACGCAAAAAAAAAATACGCACGCACACATCTGATTACGCACGCACACATCCGTTTACACACGCACGCATCTGGTTACACACGCACGCATCTGGTTACGCACAGACGCATCTGGTTACACACGCACGCATCTGGTTACGCACGCACAAATCTGATTACACACAGACAAATGTTTTTGACACAATATGGTCTCCATAGGAGAGGCCTTACAGCTGTCAGGTCTGTGAGAAAAAGTTCAAACAACTCTCTAACCTCCAGGCACATGGACGAACACACACTGGAGAGAAACCACACGGCTGTTCAATCTGTGATAAAACATTTGCCCTAAAGTCTCACTTAGATGATCATAGAAGAACACACACAGGAGAGAGGCCTCACAGCTGCTCAGTCTGTCAGAAAACATTCACCAAGAGGTATAATCTAAAACGACACATGAAAACTCACAGTGTTTAAAGCACATTTCAAATATTTTTCTAGTTTTCTGAAGAAATGAATTTACATTTCGTTTAACACAGAGTTCAAAGATTGTTCTCATGTTCGTCATTAACAAAAGACACTTGTTTTTGGTCTTGTGAAAACAATTCATTTTACAAGTGATTGATTTAGTTTGAATCAACTTTTTCTGGAAAAACCTTTTAAACAAACCTGAAATATGTTTGTTTTTTTCTTAAACATTTTGTTTGTTTATGAAGTTCTGTAAATGTTAAATGAGTTATAATCAGAAATGTTTGCATTAATCTAAAAACACATGAACATTAAGACAACACTTAAAACATTGTCTTTATTTCTAAAGTTGTCTGTACTTGTCGTTTATCACAAACCTTTTAAGATTCTTCTTTTTGACCTTTTGAAAACAATTAATTGTATAATTACAAGTGATTTGTTTTATTTGAATTGACTTTTTTAATTCTGCTTCTGGAAAAACCTTTTGAATCACCCTGAATTTTATTTTCTCTCCTCAATAAATTAATTTGTTTCTTATTGAAATCCTGTATATAAGTTAAATGAGTTATAATCAGACATGTTTGCATTGATTTGATCTCACTGTTCAGTCTTTATAAACTCTTGTTTCTGACAATAGTTTTCACCTGTTTTCCATTTTGATTCTTTATTTTTAAATTGTAAATAAAATGTTTAAATCCTCATCTCTGTGTCTGTTATGAACTTTTACTTTTGCTACTGAACAATAAGAGACACTTTCTGTGGTTCCTCACACTCGGCCCTGTGACCAGTGTTGGGAAGATTACTGTAAAAAAGTCATTAGTTACAGTTACTTGTTACTTCTTCTCGTTTGCTGGGACTGCGATTAAAAACTAGCTTTGGAGCTAAAATTGGCACATTTAGAGATGTTGATTGTTGTGCACTGTCCCTGTTCTAATAAATTAATAAAATATATATTCGTGTTTTAGCCTCAAAATCACCAAAGCTTCAGAACCAGCGTTTACTTTCTCAGCTCAGCCACGACACAACAGCAAACACTGAGGCAAAACTACAAGAACGACCTGCAGAAAAACACCTTTCAGCCGCCGACAATCGACACACAACACATTTACTAAACACACACTGACATCAGGACATATTCAGGCTGTGATTTAGCTAAAAACGCATGAAAAAAGTATCTATCCAAATTAAAATCGCAACTGCTCTTCAATAATTAGGAGTATAAATACAGATCCTTTCCAAAAATCAGAATATCATGGAAAAGTTAATTTCTTTTCATAATTTCATTCAAAACGTTAAACTTCCATAGATTATAGATTCAGGGCCCAAAAAGGAATAATAACGCGAGCCATGTTGATGTGAAGGCTGCCATCTACTGTTTGTATGGGTCAAATACAGGTCAATTACAGCTTGTTCGATAAAAACTTCATAAAACATATATATATATATATATATATATATATATATATATATATATATATATATATATATATATATAATTTCAAAATCTGGCAAGAATACTGCAAAAATATCAAACTGTGATTAGAAGCAATCCTTAATCCTTATGATCAGACTTGCATTTGTTGTTCTGATGGGTTTTATCAGAACCAACAGTCATTATGCCAGTTCCATTACATTACACTGGCTGCAAAATAACATATGCCGGACCAAGATGGCGGCGTGGCGTCCGTAATACAACAATGGAACGAAGCCACTAAGGACATCAGCTCACAAAAAGCAGAAACTTGAACGTGAGCATTTTGGCATTTAGCTTAGAGGACACTTTTATGCTAATTTGTATCTAAGGTAAAACTTCATGAAAGTCTGTACATTCTTGAATGAGGCATTGACCCCCTAAACATGGATGATGTGTTGACAACAGCTGAAAACATCTGTGGTTCATCATTTGCGATGTTTGGCTAATGCTAACGGCTATAGGAAAAACACATTGAGCCGGCTAATGGAATCTGAAAAGTCTCCCAGACTAGCTCGCTTGCTAACTGTCCGCATATGAAAGCGCCCACATAAATGTTACTTTCATATATTTTCTCTGGCGACAGAAACAGATCTTTCGGTGGATGTTTCTCTCCTGTCGAGCTAACTGCTGATTAGCCTTTAGCTCCTCGGAGATTTTAACTTCAACTTCAAAAGTGTTTTGAAAAGATTCCCGGAGCAGCCGACTTGTTCACTGTCCTCACACGTTAGGACTGAACGTCATTTCTCCTTTTTATTTCTGTTTGTAGAGGTTTTATTTCACACTTTTGGCTGTAGAGAAACAGTTAAGTGCGTTACCGCGGCAACACCACACTCTGCTCTTTCCCACAGTCTGCTGCTGCTGTGTGAAGCTAACGACTGGGATTTAATCATTTTAGACACGGAACAGGTGAGTCAATGTGTTCAGTTTGTGTTAGTAATGTTTCATAAGGAGGTTTTACACCTTTTTAGGGATTTGTTTTCATGATTGTCGGCCTTAATCCTGATGAAGTTGAAGCTAAAATCTCTCAGGAGCTAAAGGCTAGTTAGCAGTTAGCTCGACAGGAGAGAAACAGCCACAGAAAAGTCCAGGCTCAGCTTTAGCTCTATGTGACAGGAGAGTAAGATGTAAATGATGGGCTGAAACCTCCTGGTTTCCTCTGTCGTCTCTGTTTAGGGCTGTTTGTAAAAATGTGTGAAGGCCAAACGTTCAGAGCTTTTGTGAACGAGCGTCTGGCTGCGGCGGCTGGAGAGACACGTGCGCTGTTTGAAAGGACGACAGCGGAGTGTGAGGAGGAACTGCGTCGCTCCCAAGACGAGAACCGGAGGAAACAGCGGCTCCTGGAGCAGATACTGAGCCCGAGAGTCGTACTGGTCAGAGCGAGGGTCCAGACGCCCCCAACCAGGATTAAAGAGGAGCCAGAGGAGCAGAGGATCAAACAGGAGGAAGAGCAGCTGCCAGTGTAGGCTCACACACTTTCAAACACGTCTCAGTCACATTATTGTTCACTTTATTCATATTTAAATCATGTTTCAGGTGTTTCCCAGAGTCCAGTGCTGTGAGCGTGAAGAGAGAAGAGCCCTCCCCGCTTCCACAGAGACAAACTGAGCGCGGGAACATCAGCTCAGAGCCACATTTCCGCTCAGAGACGGAGGGACACACTGAGCACTCGTCTGACACTGACGACGATGATGAAGAACCTCCATTCAGCCGCTCAGACGCACAGATGGAGACAGAGGCTGATGGAGATCACCACAACCAGGTCCAGAGCAGAGACAGAAGCACCAAAGTCTCCGCCCAAAACAAGTCTGACCCAGAGACGAGCGCGACGGTCGACAACGGAGAGACGTCTGGAGCTGACGGAGGAGACGAGAAGAAGAAGCACCGCTGTCATGTTTGTGACAAGAGATTTAGAGACAAACATGTTTTAACAACACACATTAGAGTGCACACAGGAGAGAAGCCTTTTAGTTGTTCATACTGTGAGAAAACATTTGCCTGTAAATATAGTCTAGATGTTCATAGAAGAACACACACAGGGGAGAGGCCTTACAGCTGTCAGGTCTGTGAGAAAAAGTTCACACAACTCTCTGACCTCAAGAGACATGAACGAACACACACTGGAGAGAAACCACACGGCTGTTCAATCTGTGATAAAACATTTGCCCTAAAGTGTAACTTAGATGTTCATAGAAGAACACACACAGGAGAGAGGCCTTACAGCTGCTCAGTCTGTCAGAAAACATTCCCCCAGAGAGTTAATCTAAAACGACACATAAAAACTCACAGTGTTTAAAGCACATTTCCACATTTCAACATTTCACATTTTTCTGTTTTTCTGAAGAAATCAATTCACAAGTCGCTTCATAAAAAGTTTCAAGATTGTTCTTAATATGTACATAATTTAGAAAAGACATTTAGCTTTGGCTTTTTGAAAAAAGTTCATTTTACAAGTGATTTATTTAGTTTGAATTGACTTCACAAATCTTTGACTTTTTAGAGACTGGAAATACCTTTTAAACCAGTTTTAAATGTGTTCATTTTGTTCCTAAAAACATGTGTTTGTTCATGAAATACTGTAAATATGTTGATCGAGTTTTAATCACAAATGTTAGTATTGATTGGAGATAGACAGAGCGTGCATCACCCCCGCCCACAGGTGGAGGAGAGGATGAGGGCGTCACAATCTAAAAACACACATGAAAACTCACAGTGTTTAAAGGACTTTTCAATTTACAACATTGTCAATAGTTCGATTTCATTTCCAAAGTTGTCTCTTATTCCCAGTTACATATAAAATTAATTCACTTTTTACTCAACACAAACTTTTAATGTTTAATTTACTGTTTGAATGAAATATGCATTTGGAAATGTTTTTAGTGTGAATTGACTTAACGCAGACAAACAACCTTTAAATGTTTCCAGTTTGTCTTAATCCTTTTTAAATGACTGTAAATATTTTAGTTTGAGTTAATCAGTAATGTTTGCATAATCGTTCATTACAAACTCTGCTTTTGACGATCATCATTGTTTTCCTGTTTTGTCTCTTCGTTGTTCATTTGTCAATAAAACCGTCTAAAATCTCAGTCTTTTATGTTTTTCCCACAAACGGAGAAACAATTTGAAATGTTTCTCTTGTCGATCCAAACGGAGCCAGTTTGTAAATCTCATGCAGCGCAGAACAGAGTTTCAACACATTTTAAAGCTTGTAATTAACTGAAAATAGTTTATATAATAATTTGCAGCATTAGGACGTCATATTTACTGAAATCAACAGATGTTTCAACCAAAAACATCTGAACAGGTCAAGTTATATTTTAACATAGTTTTCTTTGCGTTTGATTTTTGGACTCGTCGTCACAGTCGGTCAGATACACTACGTAAAATAAAGTCGTTTCTGAATCGGGTTAAATGTAATGTACATACCCTCAATGGGCGCTTGGGGGCGCTGTTTTAGTAGACGTCTTATATGGTCGTGATTCAGGGATGAGACAAACGACCACTTGTGTCGTTTTCTATTGGACGACAGTCTCGTTTCTTCACATAAACGTGCGTCTCTGGGGCTTTTTTTACTGTTTTCTTCTTGAACAATGATTACGAGTTCATTAAAATGCCACTGTCGATCAGTCGTCTTTCTTTTATATCCTGAGTAGAGATATTGTTACATGTTGTAGTACTGCATAAATCTACTTCGGTATTAAAAATGGCCGCCATAACAACAAGTCACATGACTGAAAAGCATGTATAAAGTCTGTAAAAGCATCAGCTGCATTTAAAGTGTCTTTTAAAGTAGTGCTGTGCTTATTGAATGTGTGGTTTATTACACAATTATCATCAACAGAGCCGTAGCACATCGTAGCATAGCATCGGTGCATTTGTCCTCGGAAGTTGGAATTTCTGACCCCCCAGTGGGAAAGTCGGACGATCCTCACAAGCCCCGAATCAGGAAAAACAACTTAGCGACGCACAGTGTTAGCAGCAAAAACACCCGACTTCAATATTTGTACATTTCTTGTGTTCTTAACTCTTTAGTTGTCCTCTACTGCCCCCTGCTGTCTGTCACTCAGCTCCTGCACTGGAGCTGAGCCTCTACGGTTATAAATGGACTGTTAGCTTTGCGATGCTAATGTCGCTAAAGTCCACCGTGGGCTCATGACATCAAGTGTTTACTAAGCTCTTTAAATGATTTGTGACTTTATTTAGTAGATTATGAATCGGACCACACAGTTGTTGTTTTTATCTTTAATTAAGGTCATATTTTGTGTCTGATTTTTTACCAGCTTTGTTGCTTAAATTCTTTGTACTTGTTTCACTGTCATTAAAGGGACTATACGGAGTTTAAAAATGTCAAAACTATGTATTTTCCTCCCCCTACATGTTCCAGCCATGTCCTAATGAATGTTTATGTTAATTTGTATCTAAGGTAAAACTTCATAAAAGTCTGTACATTCATGAATGAGGCATTGACCCCCTAAACATGGATGATGTGTTGACAACAGCTGAAAACATCTGTGGTTCATCATTTGCGATGTTTGGCTAATGCTAACGGCTATAGGAAAAACACATTGAGCCGGCTAATGGAATCTGAAAAGTCTCCCAGACTAGCTCGCTTGCTAACTGTCCGCATATGAAAGCGCCCACATAAATGTTACTTTCATATATTTTCTCTGGCGACAGAAACAGATCTTTCGGTGGATGTTTCTCTCCTGTCGAGCTAACTGCTGATTAGCCTTTAGCTCCTCGGAGATTTTAACTTCAAAAGTGTTTTGAAAAGATTCCCGGAGCAGCCGACTTGTTCACTGTCCTCACACGTTAGGACTGAACGTCATTTCTCCTTTTTATTTCTGTTTGTAGAGGTTTTATTTCACACTTTTGGCTGTAGAGAAACAGTTAAGTGCGTTACCGCGGCAACACCACACTCTGCTCTTTCCCACAGTCTGCTGCTGCTGTGTGAAGCTAACGACTGGGATTTAATCATTTTAGACACGGAACAGGTGGGTCAATGTGTTCAGTTTGTGTTAGTAATGTTTCATAAGGATGTTTTACACCTTTTTAGGGATTTGTTTTCATGATTGTCGGCCTTAATCCTGATGAAGTTGAAGCTAAAATCTCTCAGGAGCTAAAGGCTAGTTAGGAGTTAGCTCGACAGGAGAGAAACAGCCACAGAAAAGTCCAGGCTCAGCTTTAGCTCTATGTGACAGGAGAGTAAGATGTAAATGATGGGCTGAAACCTCCTGGTTTCCTCTGTCGTCTCTGTTTAGGGCTGTTTGTAAAAATGTGTGAAGGCCAAACGTTCAGAGCTTTTGTGAACGAGCGTCTGGCTGCGGCGGCTGGAGAGACACGTGCGCTGTTTGAAAGGACGACAGCGGAGTGTGAGGAGGAACTGCGTCGCTCCCAAGACGAGAACCGGAGGAAACAGCGGCTCCTGGAGCAGATACTGAGCCCGAGAGTCGTACTGGTCAGAGCGAGGGTCCAGACGCCCCCAACCAGGATTAAAGAGGAGCCAGAGGAGCAGAGGATCAAACAGGAGGAAGAGCAGCTGCCAGTGTA
The DNA here is from genome assembly GCF_951799975.1 of Gobius niger. Taxonomy (NCBI): domain Eukaryota; kingdom Metazoa; phylum Chordata; class Actinopteri; order Gobiiformes; family Gobiidae; genus Gobius; species Gobius niger. The sequence continues at coordinate 5,266,700 of NC_136875.1, forward strand.
GGCTCACACACTTTCAAACACGTCTCAGTCACATCATTGTTCACTTTATTCATATTTAAATCATGTTTCAGGTGTTTCCCAGAGTCCAGTGCTGTGAGCGTGAAGAGAGAAGAGCCCTCCCCGCTTCCACAGAGACAAACTGAGCGCGGGAACATCAGCTCAGAGCCACATTTCCGCTCAGAGACGGAGGGACACACTGAGCACTCGTCTGACACTGACGACGACGATGAAGAACCTCCATTCAGCCGCTCAGACGCACAGATGGAGACAGAGGCTGATGGAGAAAATCACCACAACCAGGTCCAGAGCAGAGACAGAAGCACCAAAGTCTCCGCCCAAAACAAGTCTGACCCAGAGACGAGCGCGACGGTCGACAACGGAGAGACGTCTGGAGCTGACGGAGGAGACGAGAAGAAGAAGCACCGCTGTCATGTTTGTGACAAGACATTTAGTCTAAAACATAATTTAACAAGACACATTAGAGTGCACACAGGAGAGAAACCGTTTAGTTGTTCATACTGTGAGAAAACATTTGCCCATGAATGTAATCTAGTTGCACATAGAAGAACACACACAGGGGAGAGGCCTTACAGCTGTCAGGTCTGTGAGAAAAAGTTCAAACAACTCTCTAACCTCCAGGCACATGGACGAACACACACTGGAGAGAAACCACACGGCTGTTCAATCTGTGATAAAACATTTGCCCTAAAGTCTCACTTAGATGATCATAGAAGAACACACACAGGAGAGAGGCCTTACAGCTGCTCAGTCTGTCAGAAAACATTCACCAAGAGGTATAATCTAAAACGACACATGAAAACTCACAGTGTTTAAAGTACATTTCAAATATTGTTCTAGTTTTCTGAAGAAATGAATTTACATTTCGTTTAACACAGAGTTCTAAGATTGTTCTTATGTTCGTCATTAACAAAAGACACTTGTTTTTGGTCTTGTGAAAACGATTCATTTTACAAGTGATTGATTTAGTTTGAATCAACTTTTTCTGGAAATACCTTTAAACAAACCTGAAATATGTTTTTTTATTCTTAAACATTTTGTTTGTTTATGAAGTTCTGTAAATGTTAAATGAGTTTTAATCAGAAATGTTTGCATTAATCTAAAAACACACATGAACATTAAGACAACACTTAAAACATTTTCTTTATTTCTAAAGTTGTCTGTACTTGTCGTTTATCACAAACCTTTTAAGATTCTTCTTTTTGACCTTTTGAAAACAATTAATTGTATAATTACAAGTGATTTGTTTTATTTGAATTGACTTTTTTAATTCTGCTTCTGGAAAAACCTTTTGAATCACCTTGAATTTTATTTTCTCTCCTTAATAAATTCATTTGTTTCTTATTGAAATCCTGTATATAAGTTAAATGAGTTATAATCAGACATGTTTGCATTGATTTGATCTCACTGTTCAGTCTTTATAAACTCTTGTTTCTGACAATAGTTTTCACCTGTTTTCCATTTTGATTCTTTATTTTTAAATTGTAAATAAACTGTTTAAATCCTCATCTCTGCGTCTGTTATGAACTTTTACTTTTGCCACTGAACAATAAGAGACACTTTCTGTGGTTCCTCACACTCGGCCCTGTGACCAGTGTTGGGAAGATTACTGTAAAAAAGTCATTAGTTACAGTTACTTGTTACTTCTTGTTTGCTGGGACTGCGATTAAAAACTAGCTTTGGAGCTAAAATTGGCACATTTAGAGATGTTGATTGTTGTGCACTGTCCCTGTTCTAATAAATTAATAAAATACATAATCGTGTTTTAGCCTCAAAATCACCAAAGCTTCAGAACCAGCGTTTACTTTCTCAGCTCAGCCACGACACAACAGCAAACACTGAGGCAAAACTACAAGAACAACCTGCAGAAAAACACCTTTCAGCCGCCGACAATCGACACACAACACATTTACTAAACACACACTGATATCAGGACATATTCAGGCTGTGATTTAGCTACAAACGCATGAAAAAAGGATCTGTCCAAATTAAAATCGCAACTGCTCGTTTCCAGTGACATCACGCATAGTTCCGGCGGCCATTTTGAATACCGAAGTAGAATTATGCAGTACGACAACATGTAACAATCTCTCTACTCTGGATATAGAGAACGAAACACAAATGACTGACAGTGGCATTTTTATTTACTCGTAATCATTGTCCAAGAAGAAAACAGTAAAAACTCAGCCCCAGAGACGCACGTTTATGTGATAGAACCAGAAAATGTGGCTCAGACGTAGCAGCTCTGTCTGTGGAGCTACAGCAGGATTTACTAAAGATCTGCTTCACTCTGAAGACTAAACTAACACATCAAAGAGGGAACACAAAACCTTTCTCTGTGATTTTTACAGTTTGTCACGTCAACAGAGTCTCAGTCTGAGTCAGTGTTTAAGCTGCTCAAGACATTAGCATGCTAGCGGTTAGCAACTGTCAATAAACTGTCAACGGCTTCAACACGGTAAACACATGTGTGGCTCATCTGTGACACTGAGGAAATACTACAGTAACAGCTCAGCTCCTCTGTCACATGTTTGGAGTGTGTGGTTCAGGGCTTTCCCTTGGAGAGGTCAGAGCTGAGCAGTTGAAGCTAAATGCTAACCGGTAGCATGCTTATTTATTTATTTATTTTTGCAAGGACCGTGCATATTAACATAACAGCTCCACTGTAAAGTATGCCAGAGTTAGCCAAAAGGCTGGTTTTCATCTGTAGTCCTCGGCCAGATGTACAGTCGGCACCCTGGAAATGGGTAAAACAAGTTATCACAAAAATATCACATGGCAAAATACAATAAACATCACATTTGCTGCAGCAGCAGGAATAAGACACCAAAACAAACATGCAAGAAAGAGTTCATGTGCGACAGAGCTTCAGTGAGAATGCAGGAGGAAACATGAGGAAGCACAAGCAGGAGTTCATCAACAACTAGAGTCAGTTAGATACAAGATACAGTCAATAACAGTCAGTTATAATAGAAGGTGTAGAAAAGAAAGTAATCATTAAAATGCAGCAGTATTGGGATTAGATAAGAAGGATATGCAAGACGACTAAAGGAAGCGGCGGCGGACGTTCAGCGCTGGCATGTTTGAAGCTCAGGAGCCAACGTTTTAATGATGAACAGAACATGTTATAACTACTGGTTTCTCTGGTTGTTGTTGGGATGTTGTTCCAATCTTTTGAAGCTTTAAAAGAGAAGGCTGACTGACTAAACACAGTTTTCCTGAGTGGAATAACACAGTCTCCTCTGGATGTTCCTCTAGTGAGGCGACTGGTGTCGGACCTTACACTCAGACATTCACTAAGAGGTGGAGGAGCCAGGCCATGAAGGACTTTATATGATAAACACATATTTGTGAACTTGATAAGATTTTCCCAAGTTAATAAATTGTGTTTTGACAGAACATTGCAGTGATGAAAATGACGTGGTTTCTAATCCAGAACTGTAAGTGTTTGTTTGTATAGGGACTGTATTGGTTTCATAGTGGTGTGGTTGGCCTGGGACCAGCTGCTGAGGCAGGAAGTCATATACGAGAAGATCATTGAATGCATAAACATTTTGGCTGCTCGGGTGGACATTGAGTTTCTGATAAATCAAAAATTGGCTGAATTAAATGTTACTTTCTTGACAGTTTTGGTGACATGAGAATTAAAGTTGAGTTGGAGTCGATGAGAATACCGAGATACTTAAATTCTGTAACTATTTGAAGTTTTTCACCAGATACTACAATGTCTGGCTTTGCAGTGGAGTTCGTAGTTTTGGTAAAAAAATACTGACTGTCTTGGAGACATTTAACTGAAGGCTACTCTGCTTTAGCCACTCACTGAAAACATCTATGGTTCATCATTTGCTATGTTCGGCTAATGCTAACGGCTATAGGAAAAATGGAATCTGAAAAGTCTCCCAGACTAGCTCGCTTGCTAACTGTCCGCATATGAAAGTGCCCACATAAATGTTACTTTCATATATTTTCTCTGGCGACAGAAACAGATCTTTCGGTGGATGTTTCTCTCCTGTCGAGCTAACTGCTGATTAGCCTTTAGCTCCTCGGAGATTTTAACTTCAAAAGTGTTTTGAAAAGATTCCCGGAGCAGCCGACTTGTTCACTGTCCTCACACGTTAGGACTGAACGTCATTTCTCCTTTTTATTTCTGTTTGTAGAGGTTTTATTTCACACTTTTGGCTGTAGAGAAACAGTTAAGTGCGTTACCGCGGCAACACCACACTCTGCTCTTTCCCACAGTCTGCTGCTGCTGTGTGAAGCTAACGACTGGGATTTAATCATTTTAGACACGGAACAGGTGAGTCAATGTGTTCAGTTTGTGTTAGTAATGTTTCATAAGGATGTTTTACACCTTTTTAGGGATTTGTTTTCATGATTGTCGGCCTTAATCCTGATGAAGTTGAAGCTAAAATCTCTCAGGAGCTAAAGGCTAGTTAGCAGTTAGCTCGACAGGAGAGAAACAGCCACAGAAAAGTCCAGGCTCAGCTTTAGCTCTATGTGACAGGAGAGTAAGATGTAAATGATGGGCTGAAACCTCCTGGTTTCCTCTGTCGTCTCTGTTTAGGGCTGTTTGTAAAAATGTGTGAAGGCCAAACGTTCAGAGCTTTTGTGAACGAACGTCTGGCTGCGGCGGCTGGAGAGACACGTGCGCTGTTTGAAAGGACGACAGCGGAGTGTGAGGAGGAACTGCGTCGCTCCCAAGACGAGAACCGGAGGAAACAGTGGCTCCTGGAGCAGATACTGAGCCCGAGAGTCGTACTGGTCAGAGCGAGGGTCCAGACGCCCCCAACCAGGATTAAAGAGGAGCCAGAGGAACAGAGGATCAAACAGGAGGAAGAGCAGCTGCCAGTGTAGGCTCACACACTTTCAAACACGTCTCAGTCACATCATTTTTCACTTTATTCATATTTAAATCATGTTTCAGGTGTTTCCCAGAGTCCAGTGCTGTGAGCGTGAAGAGAGAAGAGCCCTCCCCGCTTCCACAGAGACAAACTGAGCGCGGGAACATCAGCTCAGAGCCACATTTCCGCTCAGAGACGGAGGGACACACTGAGCACTCGTCTGACACTGACGACGATGATGAAGAACCTCCATTCAGCCGCTCAGACGCACAGATGGAGACAGAGGCTGATGGAGATCACCACAACCAGGTCCAGAGCAGAGACAGAAGCACCAAAGTCTCCGCCCAAAACAAGTCTGACCCAGAGACGAGCGCGACGGTCGACAACGGAGAGACGTCTGGAGCTGACGGAGGAGACGAGAAGAAGAAGCACCGCTGCCATGTTTGTGACAAGACATTTAGACATAAACATGTTTTAACAAGACACATTAGAGTGCACACAGGAGAGAAGCCTTTTAGTTGTTCATACTGTGAGAAAACATTTGCTCGTGAATATAGTTTAGATGTTCATAGAAGGACACACACAGGGGAGAGGCCTTACAGCTGTCAGGTCTGTGAGAAAAAGTTCACACAACTCTCTGACCTCAAGAGACATGGACGAACACACACTGGAGAGAAACCACACGGCTGTTCAATCTGTGATAAAACATTTGCCTTAAAGTGTAGCTTAGATGTTCATAGAAGAACACACACAGGAGAGAGGCCTCACAGCTGCTCAGTCTGTCAGAAAACATTCACCCAGAGAGTTAATCTAAAACGACACATGAAAACTCATAGTGTTTAAAGCACATTTCAAATATTTTTCTAGTTTTCTGAAGAAATGAATTCACATTTCGTTTAACACAGAGTTCTAAGATTGTTCTTATGTTCGTCATTAACAAAAGACACTTGTTTTTGGTCTTGTGAAAACAATTAATTTTACAAGTAATTGATTTAGTTTGAATCAACTTTTTCTGGAAATACCTTTAAACAAACCTGAAATATGTTTTTTTTTCTTAAACATTTTGTTTGTTTATGAAGTTCTGTATATGTTAAATGAGTTATAATCAGAAATGTTTGCATTAATCTAAAAACACATGAACATTAAGACAACACTTCAAACATTTTCTTTATTTCTAAAGTTGTCTGTACTTGTCGTTTATCACAAACCTTTTAAGATTCTTCTTTTTGTCCTTTTGAAAACAATTAATTGTATAATTACAAGTGATTTGTTTTATTTGAATTGACTTTTTCAATTCTGCTTCTGGAAAAACCTTTTGAATCACCTTGAATTTTATTTTCTCTCCTTAATAAATTCATTTGTTTCTTATTGAAATCCTGTATATAAGTTAAATGAGTTATAATCAGACATGTTTGCATTGATTTGATCTCACTGTTGTCTTTATAAACTCTTGTTTCTGACAATAGTTTTCACCTGTTTTCCATTTTGATTCTTTATTTTTAAATTGTAAATAAACTGTTTAAATCCTCATCTCTGCGTCTGTTATGAACTTTTACTTTTGCCACTGAACAATAAGAGACACTTTCTGTGGTTCCTCACACTCGGCCCTGTGACCAGTGTTGGGAAGATTACTGTAAAAAAGTCATTAGTTACAGTTACTTGTTACTTCTTCTTGTTTGCTGGGACTGCGATTAAAAACTAGCTTTGGAGCTAAAATTGTCACATTTAGAGATGTTGATTGTTGTGCACTGTCCCTGTTCTAATAAATTAATAAAATACATAATTGTGTTTTAGCTTCACAATCACCAAAGCTTCAGAACCAGCGTTTACTTTCTCAGCTCAGCCACGACACAACAGCAAACACTGAGGCAAAACTACAAGAACGACCTGCAGAAAAACATCTTTCAGCCGCCGACAAACGACAAACAACACATTACTAAACACACACTGATATCAGGCTGTGATTTAGCTACAAACGCATGAAAAAAGTATCTGTCCAAATTAAAATTGCAACTGCTCGTTTCCAGTGACATCACGCATAGTTCCGGCGGCCATTTTGAATACCGAAGTAGAATTATGCAGTACGACAACATGTAACAATCTCTACTCTGGATATAAACGAAAGACAACTGACTGACAGTGGCATTTTTATTTACTGGTAATCATTGCTCAAGAAGAAAACAGTAAAAACACGGCCCCAGAGACGCACGTTCATGTGATAGAACCAGCAAATGTGGCTCAGACGTAGCAGCTCTGTCTGTGGAGCTACAGCAGGATTTACTAAAGATCTGCTTCACTCTGAAGACTAAACTAACACATCAAAGAGGGAACACAAAACCTTTCTCTGTGATTTTTACAGTTTGTCACGTCAACAGAGTCTCAGTCTGAGTCAGTGTTTAAGCTGCTCAAGACGTTAGCATGCTAGCGGTTAGCAACTGTCAACGGCTTCAACACGGTAAACACGTGTGTGGCTCATCTGTGACACTGAGGAAATACTACAGTAACAGCTCAGCTCCTCTGTCACATGTTTGGAGTGTGTGGTTCAGGGCTTTCCCTTGGAGGGGTCAGAGCTGAGCAGTTGAAGCTAAATGCTAACCGGTAGCATGCTTATTCATTTATTTATTTTTGCAAGGACCGTGCATATTAACATAACAGCTCAACTGTAAAGTATGCCAGAGTTAGCCAAAAGGCTGGTTTTCATCTGTAGTCCTCGGCCAGGTTTACAGTCGGCACCCTGGAAATGGGTAAAACAAGTTATCACAAAAAATATCACATGGCAAAATACAATAAACATCACATTTGCTGCAGCAGCAGGAACAAGACACCAAAACAAACATGCAAGAAAGAGTTCATGCGCGACAGAGCTTCAGTGAGAATGCAGGAGGAAACATGAGGAAGCAGAAGCAGGAGTTCATGAACAACTGGAGTCAGTTAGATACAAGATACAGTCAATAACAGTCAGTTATCATAGAAGGTGTAGAAAAGAAAGTAATCATTAAAATGCAGCAGTATTGGGATTAGATAAGAAGGACATGCAAGACGACTAAAGGAAGCGGCGGCGGACGTTCAGTGCTGGCATGTTTGAAGCTCAGGAGCCAACGTTTTAATGATGAACAGAACATGTTATAACTACTGGTTTCTCTGGTTGTTGTTGGGATGTTGTTCCAATCTTTTGAAGCTTTAAAAGAGAAGGCTGACTGACTAAACACAGTTTTCCTGAGTGGAACAACACAGTCTCCTCTGGATGTTCCTCTTGTGAGGCGACTGGTGTCGGACCTTACACTCAGACATTCACTAAGAGGTGGAGGAGCCAGGCCATGAAGGACTTTATATGATAAACACATATTTGTGAACTTGATAAGATTTTCCCAAGTTAATAAATTGTGTTTTGACAGAACATTGCAGTGATGAAAATGACGTGGTTTCTAATCCAGAACTGTAAGTGTTTGTTTGTATAGGGACTGTATTGGTGTCATAGTGGTGTGGTTGGCCTGGGACCAGCTGCTGAGGCAGGAAGTCATATGCGAGAAAATCATTGAATGCATAAACATTTTGGCTGCTCGGGTGGACATTGAGCTTCTGATAAATCAAAAATTGGCTAAATTAAATGTTACTTTCTTGACAGTTTTGGTGACATGAGAATTAAAGTTGAGTTTGGAGTCGATGAGAATACCGAGATACTGAAATTCTGTAACTATTTTAAGTTTTTCACCAGATACTACAATGTCCGGATTTGCAGTGGGGTTGGTAGTTTTGGTTAAAAAAATACCGACTGTCTTGGAGACATTTAACTGAAGGCTACTCTGCTTTAGCCACTCACTGACCTTGACCATAGCGTTTGTGAGTTTCGTTGCCACTGCTGTTTTTGAAGGCCCATGTATGTATAGAACCGTATCGTCTGCGTACGTTTGAATATTTACTTCTGGGCACACAAGTGGTAGGTCATTAATATACATGCAGAACAGAAGAGGGCCCAGGATTGACCCTTGGGGCACTCCAGTGGACAAATGAAGGGGTTCAGACTGAGAGCTGCCAATACTGACAGTTTGTGATCGGTGGTAAAGATAAGATGCTACCCACTTTATGGCATTATCTGAAAAGTTGAAATTAGAAAGTTTGGAGAGTAAGCTCTTATGATTAACAGAGTCAAAAGCTTTCCTGAGATCTAAAAAGACGGCTCCAACAACGCTGTTCTGGTCAAGCAATGACTTAATTTTCTCAAGGAAAAAGCACTTAGCTGTCTCTGGGGGATGGTTAGGCCGAACATCTGAAACACTGACTCACTGGTCTCTTCACATAAACGTGCGTCTCTGGGGCTTTTTTTTTTACTGTTTTCTTCTTGAACAATGATTACGAGTTCATTAAAATGCCACTGTCGATCAGTCGTCTTTCTTTTATATCCAGAGTAGAGATATTGTTACATGTTGTAGTACTGCATAAATCTACTTCGGTATTAAAAATGGCCGCCATAACAACAAGTCACATGACTGAAAAGCATGTATAAAGTCTCTAAAAGCATCAGCTACATTTAAAGTGGCTTTTAAAGTAGTGCTGTGCTTATTGAATGTGTGGTTTATTACACAATTATCACCAACAGAGCCGTAGCACATCGTAGCATAGCATCGGTGCATTTGTCCTCGGAGGTTGGAATTTCTGACCCCCCAGTGGGAAAGTGGAACGATCCTCACAAGCCCCGAATCAGGAAAAACAACTTAGCGACGCACAGTGTTAGCAGCAAAAACACCCGACTTCAATATTTGTACATTTCTTGTGTTCTTAACTCTTTAGTTGTCCTCTACTGCCCCCTGCTGTCTGTCACTCAGCTCCTGCACTGGAGCTGAGCCTCTACAGTTATAAATGGACAGTTAGCTTTGCGATGCTAATGTCGCTAACGTCCACCGTGGGCTCATGACATCAAGCGTTTACTAAGCTCTTTAACTGATTTGTGACTTTATTTAGTAGATTATGAATCGGACCACACAGCTGTTGTTTTTATCTTTAATTCAGGTAATATTTTGTGTCTGATTTTTTACCAGCTTTGTTGCTTAAATTCTTTGTACTTGTTTCACTGTCATTAAAGGGACTATACGGAGTTTAAAAATGACAAAACTATGTATTTTCCTCCCCCTACATGTTCCAGCCATGTCCTAATGAATGTTTATGCTAATTTGTATCTAAGGTAAAACTTCCTAAAAGTCTGTACATTCATGAACGAGGCATTGACCCCCTAAACATGGATGATGTGTTGACAACAGCTGAAAACATCTGTGGTTCATCATTTGCGATGTTTGGCTAATGCTAACGGCTATAGGAAAATCACATTGAGCCGGCTAATGGAATCTGAAAAGTCTCCCAGACAAGCTCGCTTGCTAACTGTCCGCATATGAAAGCGCCCACATAAATGTTACTTTCATATATTTTCTCTGGCGACAGAAACAGATCTTTCGGTGGATGTTTCTCTCCTGTCGAGCTAACTGCTGATTAGCCTTTAGCTCCTCGGAGATTTTAACTTCAACTTCAAAAGTGTTTTGAAAAGATTCCTGGAGCAGCCGACTTGTTCACTGTCCTCACACGTTAGGACTGAACGTCATTTCTCCTTTTTATTTCTGTTTGTAGAGGTTTTATTTCACACTTTTGGCTGTAGAGAAACAGTTAAGAGCGTTACCGCGGCAACACCACACTCTGCTCTTTCCCACAGTCTGCTGCTGCTGCTGTGTGAAGCTAACGACTGGGATTTAATCATTTTAGACACGGAACAGGTGAGTCAATGTGTTCAGTTTGTGTTAGTAATGTTTCATAAGGATGTTTTACACCTTTTTAGGGATTTGTTTTCATGATTGTCGGCCTTAATCTTGATGAAGTTGAAGCTAAAATCTCTCAGGAGCTAAAGGCTAGTTAGCAGTTAGCTCGACAGGAGAGAAACAGCCACAGAAAAGTCCAGGCTCAGCTTTAGCTCTATGTGACAGGAGAGTAAGATGTAAATGATGGGCTGAAACCTCCTGGTTTCCTCTGTCGTCTCTGTTTAGGGCTGTTTGTAAAAATGTGTGAAGGCCAAACGTTCAGAGCTTTTGTGAACGAGCGTCTGGCTGCGGCGGCTGGAGAGACACGTGCGCTGTTTGAAAGGACGACAGCGGAGTGTGAGGAGGAACTGCGTCGCTCCCAAGACGAGAACCGGAGGAAACAGCGGCTCCTGGACCAGATACTGAGCCCGAGAGTCGTACTGGTCAGAGCGAGGGTCCAGACGCCCCCAACCAGGATTAAAGAGGAGCCAGAGGAGCAGAGGATCAAACAGGAGGAAGAGCAGCTGCCAGTGTAGGCTCACACACTTTCAAACACGTCTCAGTCACATTATTGTTCACTTTATTCATATTTAAATCATGTTTCAGGTGTTTCCCAGAGTCCAGTGCTGTGAGCGTGAAGAGAGAAGAGCCCTCCCCGCTTCCACAGAGACAAACTGAGCGCGGGAACATCAGCTCAGAGCCACATTTCCGCTCAGAGACGGAGGGACACACTGAGCACTCGTCTGACACTGACGACGATGATGAAGAACCTCCATTCAGCCGCTCAGACGCACAGATGGAGACAGAGGCTGATGGAGATCACCACAACCAGGTCCAGAGCAGAGACAGAAGCACCAAAGTCTCCGCCCAAAACAAGTCTGACCCAGAGACGAGCGCGACGGTCGACAACGGAGAGACGTCTGGAGCTGACGGAGGAGACGAGAAGAAGAAGCACCGCTGTCATGTTTGTGACAAGACATTTAGGGATAAACATAATTTAACAACACACATTAGAGTGCACACAGGAGAGAAACCTTTTAGTTGTTCATACTGTGAGAAAACATTTGCCCATGAATGTAATCTAGTTGCACATAGAAGAACACACACAGGGGAGAGGCCTTACAGCTGTCAGGTCTGTGAGAAAAAGTTCACACAACTCTCTAGCCTCCAGGCACATGGACGAACACACACTGGAGAGAAACCACACGGCTGTTCAATCTGTGATAAAACATTTGCCCGAAAGTCTACTTTAGATGATCATAGAAGAACACACACAGGAGAGAAGCCTTACAGCTGCTCAGTTTGTCAGAAAACATTCACCCAGAGACCTCATCTAAAAACACACATGAAAACTCACAGTGTTTAAAGCACATTTCAAATATTTTTCTAGTTTTCTGAAGAAATGAATTCACATTTCGTTTAACACAGAGTTCTAAGATTGTTCTTATGTTCGTCATTAACAAAAGACACTTGTTTTTGGTCTTGTGAAAACGATTCATTTTACAAGTGATTGATTTAGTTTGAATCAACTTTTTCTGGAAATACCTTTAAACAAACCTGAAATATGTTTTTTTTTCTTAAACATTTTGTTTGTTTATGAAGTTCTGTAAATGTTAAATGAGTTTTAATCAGAAATGTTTGCATTAATCTAAACACACATGAACATTAAGACAACACTTAAAACATTTTCTTTATTTCTAAAGTTGTCTGTACTTGTCGTTTATCACAAACCTTTTAAGATTCTTCTTTTTAACCTTTTGAAAACAATTAATTGTATAATTACAAGTGATTTGTTTTATTTGAATTGACTTTTTAAATTCTGCTTCTGGAAAAACCTTTTTAATCACCTTGAATTTTATTTTCTCTCCTTAATAAATTCATTTGTTTCTTATTGAAATCCTGTATATAAGTTAAATGAGTTTTAATCAGACATGTTTGCATTGATTTGATCTCACTGTTCAGTCTTTATAAACTCTTGTTTCTGACAATAGTTTTCACCTGTTTTCCATTTTGATTCTTTATTTTTAAATTGTAAATAAACTGTTTAAATCCTCATCTCTGCGTCTGTTATGAACTTTTACTTTTGCCACTGAACAATAAGAGACACTTTCTGTGGTTCCTCACACTCGGCCCTGTGACCAGTGTTGGGAAGATTACTGTAAAAAAGTCATTAGTTACAGTTACTTGTTACTTCTTCTTGTTTGCTGGGACTGCGATTAAAAACTAGCTTTGGAGCTAAAATTGGCACATTTAGAGATGTTGATTGTTGTGCACTGTCCCTGTTCTAATAAATTAATAAAATACATAATCGTGTTTTAGCCTCAAAATCACCAAAGCTTCAGAACCAGCGTTTACTTTCTCAGCTCAGCCACGACACAACAGCAAACACTGAGGCAAAACTACAAGAACGACCTGCAGAAAAACACCTTTCAGCCGCCGACAATCGACACACAACACATTTACTAAACACACACTGATATCAGGACATATTCAGGCTGGTGATTTAGCTAAAAACGCATGAAAAAAGTATCTGTCCAAATTAAAATTGCAACTGCTCGTTTCCAGTGACATCGCGCATAGTTCCGGCGGCCATTTTGAATACCGAAGTAGAATTATGCAGTACGACAACATGTAACAATCTCTCTACTCTGGATATAAACGAAAGACAACTGACTGACAGTGGCATTTTTATTTACTCGTAATCATTGCTCAAGAAGAAAACAGTAAAAACACGTCCCCAGAGACGCACGTTTATGTGATAGAACCAGCAAATGTGGCTCAGACGTAGCAGCTCTGTCTGTGGAGCTACAGCAGGATTTACTAAAGATCTGCTTCACTCTGAAGACTAAACTAACACATCAAAGAGGGAACACAAAACCTTTCTCTGTGATTTTTACAGTTTGTCACGTCAACAGAGTCTCAGTCTGAGTCAGTGTTTAAGCTGCTCAAGACGTTAGCATGCTAGCGGTTAGCAACTGTCAACGGCTTCAACACGGTAAACACGTGTGTGGCTCATCTGTGACACTGAGGAAATACTACAGTAACAGCTCAGCTCCTCTGTCACATGTTTGGAGTGTGTGGTTCAGGGCTTTCCCTTGGAGGGGTCAGAGCTGAGCAGTTGAAGCTAAATGCTAACCGGTAGCATGCTTATTTATTTATTTATTTTTGCAAGGACCGTGCATATTAACATAACAGCTCGACTGTAAAGTATGCCAGAGTTAGCCAAAAGGCTGGTTTTCATCTGTAGTCCTCGGCCAGATGTACAGTCGGCACCCTGGAAATGGGTAAAACAAGTTATCACAAAAAATATCACATGGCAAAATACAATAAACATCACATTTGCTGCAGCAGCAGGAATAAGACACCAAAACAAACATGCAAGAAAGAGTTCATGTGCGACAGAGCTGAAGTGAGAATGCAGGAGGAGACATGAGGAAGCACAAGCAGGAGTTCATGAACAACTAGAGTCAGTTAGATACAGTCAATACAGATTAAAAGATACAGTCAATAACAGTCAGTTTATAATAGAAGGTGTAGAAAAGAAAGTAATCATTAAAATGCAGCAGTATTGAGATTAGATAAGAAGGACATGCAAGACGACTAAAGGAAGCGGCGGCGGACGTTCAGCGCTGGCATGTTTGAAGCTCAGGAGCCAACGTTTTAATGATGAACAGAACATGTTATAACTACTGGTTTCTCTGGTTGTTGTTGGGATGTTGTTCCAATCTTTTGAAGCTTTAAAAGAGAAGGCTGACTGACTAAACACAGTTTTCCTGAGTGGAATAACACAGTCTCCTCTGGATGTTCCTCCAGTGAGGCGACTGGTGTCGGACCTTACACTCAGACATTCACTAAGAGGTGGAGGAGCCAGGCCATGAAGGACTTTATATGATAAACACATATTTGTGAACTTGATAAGATTTTCTCAAGTTAATAAATTGTGTTTTGACAGAACATTGCAGTGATGAAAATGACGTGGTTTCTAATCCAGAACTGTAAGTGTTTGTTTGTATAGGGACTGTATTGGTTTCATAGTGGTGTGGTTGGCCTGGGACCAGCTGCTGAGGCAGGAAGTCATATGCGAGAAGATTATTGAATGCATAAACATTTTGGCTGCTCGGGTGGACATTGAGTTTCTGATAAATCGAAAATTGGCTAAATTAAATGTTACTTTCTTGACAGTTTTGAAGACATGAGAATTAAAGTTGAGTTTGGAGTCGATGAGAATACCGAGATACTTAAATTCTGTAACTATTTGAAGTTTTTCACCAGATACTACAATGTCCGGCTTTGCAGTGGAGTTGGTAGTTTTGGTTAAAAAAAATACCGACTGTCTTGGAGACATTTAACTGAAGGCTACTCTGATTTAGCCACTCACTGACCTTGACCATAGCGTTTGTGAGTTTAGTTGCCACTGCTGTTTTTGAAGGCCCATGAGTGTATAGAACCGTATCGTCTGCGTACGTTTGAATATTTACTTCTGGGCACACAAGTGGCAGGTCATTAATATACATGCAGAACAGAAGAGGGCCCAGGATTGACCCTTGGGGCACTCCAGCGGACAAATGAAGGGGTTCAGACTGATAGCTGCCAATACTGACAGTTTGTGATCGGTGGTAAAGATAAGATGCTACACACTTTATGGCATTATCTGAAAAGTTGAAATTAGGAAGTTTGGAGAGTAAGATCTTATGATTAACAGAGTCAAAAGCTTTCCTGAGATCTAAAAAGACGGCTCCAACAACACTGTTCTTGTCAAGCAATGACTTAATTTTTTCAATGAAAAAGCAATTAGCTGTCTCTGTGGAATGGTTAGGCCGAACATCTGAAACACTGACTCACTGGTTTCTTCACATAAACGTGCGTCTCTGGGGCTTTTTTTTTACTGTTTTCTTCTTGAACAATGATTACGAGTTCATTAAAATGCCACTGTCGATCAGTCGTCTTTCTTTTATATCCTGAGTAGAGATATTGTTACATGTTGTAGTACTGCATAAATCTACTTCGGTATTAAAAATGGCCGCCATAACAACAAGTCACATGACTGAAAAGCATGTATAAAGTCTCTGAAAGCATCAGCTGCATTTAAAGTGGCTTTTAAAGTAGTGCTGTGCTTATTGAATGTGTGGTTTATTACACAATTATCATCAACAGAGCCGTAGCACATCGTAGCATAGCATCGGTGCATTTGTCCTCGGAAGTTGGAATTTCTGACCCCCCAGTGGGAAAGTGGAACGATCCTCACAAGCCCCGAATCAGGAAAAACAACTTAGCGACGCACAGTGTTAGCAGCAAAAACACCCGACTTCAATATTTGTACATTTCTTGTGTTCTTAACTCTTTAGTTGTCCTCTACTGCCCCCTGCTGTCTGTCACTCAGCTCCTGCACTGGAGCTGAGCCTCTACGGTTATAAATGGACTGTTAGCTTTGCGATGCTAATGTCGCTAACGTCCACCGTGGGCTCATGACATCAAGCGTTTGCTAAGCTCTTTAAATGATTTGTGACTTTATTTAGTAGATTATGAATCGGACCACACAGTTGTTGTTTTTATCTTTAATTAAGGTAATATTTTGTGTCTGATTTTTTACCAGCTTTGTTGCTTAAATTCTTTGTACTTGTTTCCCTGTCATTAAAGGGACTATACAGAGTTTAAAAATGACAAAACTATGTATTTTCCTCCCCCTACATGTTCCAGCCATGTCTTAATGAATGTTTATGCTAATTTGTGTCTAAGGTAAAACTTCCTAAAAGTCTGTACATTCATGAATGAGGCATTGACCCCCTAAACATGGATGATGTGTGGACAACAACTGAAAACATCTGTGGTTCATCATTTGCGATGTTTGGCTAATGCTAACGGCTATAGGAAAAACACATTGAGCCGGCTAATGGAATCTGAAAAGTCTCCCAGACTAGCTCGCTTGCTAACTGTCCGCATATGAAAGTGCCCACATAAATGTTACTGTCATATATTTTCTCTGGCGACAGAAACAGATCTTTCGGTGGATGTTTCTCTCCTGTCGAGCTAACTGCTGATTAGCCTTTAGCTCCTCGGAGATTTTAACTTCAAAAGTGTTTTGAAAAGATTCCCGGAGCAGCCGACTTGTTCACTGTCCTCACACGTTAGGACTGAACGTCATTTCTCCTTTTTATTTCTGTTTGTAGAGGTTTTATTTCACACTTTTGGCTGTAGAGAAACAGTTAAGTGCGTTACCGCGGCAACACCACACTCTGCTCTTTCCCACAGTCTGCTGCTGCTGTGTGAAGCTAACGACTGGGATTTAATCATTTTAGACACGGAACAGGTGAGTCAATGTGTTCAGTTTGTGTTAGTAATGTTTCATAAGGATGTTTTACACCTTTTTAGGGATTTGTTTTCATGATTGTCGGCCTTAATCCTGATGAAGTCGAAGCTAAAATCTCTCAGGAGCTAAAGGCTAGTTAGCAGTTAGCTCGACAGGAGAGAAACAGCCACAGAAAAGTCCAGGCTCAGATTTAGCTCTATGTGACAGGAGAGTAAGATGTAAATGATGGGCTGAAACCTCCTGGTTTCCTCTGTCGTCTCTGTTTAGGGCTGTTTGTAAAAATGTGTGAAGGCCAAACGTTCAGAGCTTTTGTGAACGAGCGTCTGGCGGCGGCGGCTGGAGAGATACGTGCGCTGTTTGAAAGGACGACAGCGGAGTGTGAGGAGGAACTGCGTCGCTCCCAAGACGAGAACCGGAGGAAACAGCGGCTCCTGGAGCAGATATTGAGCCCGAGAGTCGTACTGGTCAGAGCGAGGGTCCAGACGCCCCCAACCAGGATTAAAGAGGAGCCAGAGGAACAGAGGATCAAACAGGAGGAAGAGCAGCTGCCAGTGTAGGCTCACACACTTTCAAACACGTCTCAGTCACATTATTGTTCACTTTATTCATATTTAAATCATGTTTCAGGTGTTTCCCAGAGTCCAGTGCTGTGAGCGTGAAGAGAGAAGAGCCCTCCCCGCTTCCACAGAGACAAACTGAGCGCGGGAACATCAGCTCAGAGCCACATTTCCGCTCAGAGACGGAGGGACACACTGAGCACTCGTCTGACACTGACGACGATGATGAAGAACCTCCATTCAGCCGCTCAGACGCACAGATGGAGACAGAGGCTGATGGAGAAAATCACCACAACCAGGTCCAGAGCAGAGACAGAAGCACCAAAGTCTCCGCCCAAAACAAGTCTGACCCAGAGACGAGCGCGACGGTCGACAACGGAGAGACGTCTGGAGCTGATGGAGGAGAAGAGAAGAAGAAGCACCGCTGTCATGTTTGTGACAAGACATTTAGACATAAACATGTTTTAAAAGATCACATTAGAGTGCACACAGGGGAGAAACCTTTTAGTTGTTCATACTGTGAGAAAACATTTGCCCATGAATGTAGTTTAGTTGAACATAGAAGAACACACACAGGGGAGAGGCCTTACAGCTGTCAGGTCTGTGAGAAAAAGTTCACAGTCCTCGTTAACCTCAAGAGACATGAACGAACACACACTGGAGAGAAACCACACGGCTGTTCAATCTGTGATAAAACATTTGCCCGAAAGTCTACCTTAGATGTTCATAGAAGAACACACACAGGAGAGAGGCCTCACAGCTGCTCAGTCTGTCAGAAAACATTCACCCGGAGACATCATCTAAAAACACACATGAAAACTCACAGTGTTTAAAGCACATTTCAAATATTGTTCTAGTTTTCTGAAGAAATGAATTTACATTTCGTTTAACACAGAGTTCTAAGATTGTTCTTATGTTCGTCATTAACAAAAGACACTTGTTTTTGGTCTTGTGAAAACGATTCATTTTACAAGTGATTGATTTAGTTTGAATCAACTTTTTCTGGAAATACCTTTAAACAAACCTGAAATATGTTTTTTTATTCTTAAACATTTTGTTTGTTTATGAAGTTCTGTAAATGTTAAATGAGTTTTAATCAGAAATGTTTGCATTAATCTAAAAACACACATGAACATTAAGACAACACTTAAAACATTTTCTTTATTTCTAAAGTTGTCTGTACTTGTCGTTTATCACAAACCTTTTAAGATTCTTCTTTTTGTCCTTTTGAAAACAATTAATTGTATAATTACAAGTGATTTGTTTTATTTGAATTGACTTTTTTAATTCTGCTTCTGGAAAAACCTTTTGAATCACCTTGAATTGTATTTTCTCTCCTTAATAAATTAATTTGTTTCTTATTGAAATCCTGTATATCAGTTAAATGAGTTATAATCAGACATGTTTGCATTGATTTGATCTCACTGTTCAGTCTTTATAAACTCTTGTTTCTGACAATAGTTTTCACCTGTTTTCCATTTTGATTCTTTATTTTTAAATTGTAAATAAACTGTTTAAATCCTCATCTCTGCGTCTGTTATGAACTTTTACTTTTGCCACTGAACAATAAGAGACACTTTCTGTGGTTCCTCACACTCGGCCCTGTGACCAGTGTTGGGAAGATTACTGTAAAAAAGTCATTAGTTACAGTTACTTGTTGCTTCTTCTTGTTTGCTGGGACTGCGATTAAAAACTAGCTTTGGAGCTAAAATTGGCACATTTAGAGATGTTGATTGTTGTGCACTGTCCCTGTTCTAATAAATTAATAAAATACATATTGGTTTTTTAGCTTCAAAATCACCAAAGCATCAGAACCAGCGTTTACTTTCTCAGCTCAGCCACGACACAACAGCAAACACTGAGGCAAAACTACAAGAACGACCTGCAGAAAAACACCTTTCAGCCGCCGACAATCGACACACAACACATTTACTAAACACACACTGATATCAGGACATATTCAGGCTGTGATTTAGCTACAAACGCATGAAAAAAGTCTCTATCCAAATTAAAATTGCAACTGCTCGTTTCCAGTGACATCGCGCATAGTTCCGGCGGCCATTTTGAATACCGAAGTAGAATTATGCAGTACGACAACATGTAACAATCTCTCTACTCTGGATATAAACGAAAGACAACTGACTGACAGTGGCATTTTTATTTACTCGTAATCATTGTCCAAGAAGAAAACAGTAAAAACACGTCCCCAGAGACGCACGTTTATGTGATAGAACCAGCAAATGTGGCTCAGACGTAGCAGCTCTGTCTGTGGAGCTACAGCAGGATTTACTAAAGATCTGCTTCACTCTGAAGACTAAACTAACACATCAAAGAGGGAACACAAAACCTTTCTCTGTGATTTTTACAGTTTGTCACGTCAACAGAGTCTCAGTCTGATTCAGTGTTTTTAAGCTGCTCAAGACGTTAGCATGCTAGCGGTTAGCAACTGTCAACGGCTTCAACACGGTAAACAAGTGTGTGGCTCATCTGTGACACTGAGGAAATACTACAGTAACAACTCAGCTCCTCTGTCACATGTTTGGAGTGTGTGGTTCAGGGCTTTCCCTTGGAGGGGTCAGAGCTGAGCAGTTGAAGCTAAATGCTAACCGGTAGCATGCTTATTTATTTATTTATTTATTTTTGCAAGGACCGTGCATATTAACATAACAGCTCAACTGTAAAGTATGCCAGAGTTAGCCAAAAGGCTGGTTTTCATCTGTAGTCCTCGGCCAGATGTACAGTCCGCACCCTGGAAATGGGTAAAACAAGTTATCACAAAAAATATCACATGGCAAAATACAATAAACATCACATTTGCTGCAGCAGCAGGAAAAAGACACCAAAACAAACATGCAAGAAAGAGTTCATGCGCGACAGAGCTTCAGTGAGAATGCAGGAGGAGACATGAAGAAGCAGAAGCAGGAGTTCATGAACAACTAGAGTCAGTTAGATACAGTCAATACATATTAAAAGATACAGTCAATAACATTAGTCAGTTATAATAGAAGGTGTAGAAAAGAAAGTAAACATTAAAATGCAGCAGTATTGAGATTAGATAAGAAGGACATGCAAGACGACTAAAGGAAGCGGCGGCGGATGTTCAGTGCTGGCATGTTTGAAGCTCAGGAGCCAACGTTTTAATGATGAACGGAACATGTTATAACTACTGGTTTCTCTGGTTGTTGTTGGGATGTTGTTCCAATCTTTTGAAGCTTTAAAAGAGAAGGCTGACTGACTAAACGCAGTTTTCCTGAGTGGAATAACACAGTCTCCTCTGGATGTTCCTCTAGTGAGGCGACTGGTGTCGGACCTTACACTCAGACATTCACTAAGAGGTGGAGGAGCCAGGCCATGAAGGACTTTATATGATAAACACATATTTGTGAACTTGATAAGATTTTCTCAAGTTAATAAATTGTGTTTTGACAGAACATTGCAGTGATGAAAATGACGTGGTTTCTAATCCAGAACTGTAAGTGTTTGTTTGTATAGGGACTGTATTGGTTTCATAGTGGTGTGGTTGGCCTGGGACCAGCTGCTGAGGCAGGAAGTCATATACGAGAAGATCATTGAATGCATAAACATTTTGGCTGCTCGGGTGGACATTGAGTTTCTGATAAATGGAAAATTGGCTAAATTAAATGTTACTTTCTTGACAGTTTTGAAGACATGAGAATTAAAGTTGAGTTTGGAGTCGATGAGAATACCGAGATACTTAAATTCTGTAACTATTTGAAGTTTTTCACCAGATACTACAATGTCCGGCTTTGCAGTGGAGTTGGTAGTTTTGGTAAAAAAAAATACCGACTGTCTTGGAGACATTTAACTGAAGGCTACTCTGATTTAGCCACTCACTGACCTTGACCATAGCGTTTGGGAGTTTAGTTGCCACTGCTGTTTTTGAAGGCCCATGTATGTATAGAACCGTATCGTCTGCGTACGTTTGAATATTTACTTCTGGGCACACAAGTGGCAGGTCATTAATATACATGCAGAACAGAAGAGGGCCCAGGATTGACCCTTGGGGCACTCCAGCGGACAAATGAAGGGGTTCAGACTGATAGCTGCCAATACTGACAGTTTGTGATCGGTGGTAAAGATAAGATGCTACACACTTTATGGCATTATCTGAAAAGTTGAAATTAGAAAGTTAGGAGAGTAAGATCTTATGATTAACAGAGTCAAAAGCTTTCCTGAGATCTAAAAAGACGGCTCCAACAACGCTGTTCTTGTCAAGCAATGACTTAATTTTTTCAATGAAAAAGCAATTAGCTGTCTCTGTGGAATGGTTAGGCCGAACATCTTAAACACTGACTCACTGGTCTCTACACATAAACGTGCGTCTCTGGGGCCTTTTTTTTACTGTTTTCTTCTTGAACAATGATTACGAGTTCATTAAAATGCCACTGTCGATCAGTCGTCTTTCTTTTATATCCTGAGTAGAGATATTGTTACATGTTGTAGTACTGCATAAATCTACTTCGGTATTAAAAATGGCCGCCATAACAACAAGTCACATGACTGAAAAGCATGTATAAAGTCTGTAAAAGCATCAGCTGCATTTAAAGTGGCTTTTAAAGTAGTGCTGTGCTTATTGAATGTGTGGTTTATTACACAATTATCATCAACAGAGCCGTAGCACATCGTAGCATAGCATCGGTGCATTTGTCCCCGGAAGTTGGAATTTCTGACCCCCCAGTGGGGAAGTCGAACGATCCTCACAAGCCCCGAATCAGGAAAAACAACTTAGCGACGCACAGTGTTAGCAGCAAAAATACCCGACTTCAATATTTGTACATTTCTTGTGTTCTTAACTCTTTAGTTGTCCTCTACTGCCCCCTGCTGTCTGTCACTCAGCTCCTGCACTGGAGCTGAGCCTATACGGTTATAAATGGACTGTTAGTTTTGCGATGCTAATGTCGCTAACGTCCACCGTGGGCTCATGACATCAAGCGTGTGCTAAGCTCTTTAAATGATTTGTGACTTTATTTAGTAGATTATGAATCGGACCACACAGTTGTTGTTTTTATCTTTAATTAAGGTAATATTTTGTGTCTGATTTTTTACCAGCTTTGTTGCTTAAATTCTTTGTACTTGTTTCACTGTCATTAAAGGGACAATACGGAGTTTAAAAATGACAAAACTATGTATTTTCCTCCCCTACATGTTCCAGCCATGTCTTAATGAATGTTTATGCTAATTTGTATCTAAGGCAAAACTTCATAAAAGTCTGTACATTCATGAATGAGGCATTGACCCCCTAAACATGGATGATGTGTTGACAACAGCTGAAAACATTTGTGGTTCACCATTTGCTATGTTTGGCTAATGCTAACGGCTATAGGAAAAACACATTGAGCCGGCTAATGGAATCTGAAAAGTCTCCCAGACTAGCTCGCTTGCTAACTGTCCGCATATGAAAGCGCCCACATAAATGTTACTTTCATATATTTTCTCTGGCGACAGAAACAGATCTTTCGGTGGATGTTTCTCTCCTGTCGAGCTAACTGCTGATTAGCCTTTAGCTCCTCGGAGATTTTAACTTCAACTTCAAAAGTGTTTTGAAAAGATTCCCGGAGCAGCCGACTTGTTCACTGTCCTCACACGTTAGGACTGAACGTCATTTCTCCTTTTTATTTCTGTTTGTGGAGGTTTTATTTCACACTTTTGGCTGTAGAGAAACAGTTAAGTGCGTTACCGCGGCAACACCACACTCTGCTCTTCCCCACAGTCTGCTGCTGCTGTGTGAAGCTAACGACTGGGATTTAATCATTTTAGACACGGAACAGGTGAGTCAATGTGTTCAGTTTGTGTCAGTAATGTTTCATAAGGATGTTTTACACCTTTTTAGGGATTTGTTTTCATGATTGTCGGCCTTAATCCTGATGAAGTCGAAGCTAAAATCTCTCAGGAGCTAAAGGCTAGTTAGCAGTTAGCTCGACAGGAGAGAAACAGCCACAGAAAAGTCCAGGCTCAGCTTTAGCTCTATGTGACAGGAGAGTAAGATGTAAATGATGGGCTGAAACCTCCTGGTTTCCTCTGTCGTCTCTGTTTAGGGCTGTTTGTAAAAATGTGTGAAGGCCAAACGTTCAGAGCTTTTGTGAACGAGCGTCTGGCTGCGGCGGCTGGAGAGACACGTGCGCTGTTTGAAAGGACGACAGCGGAGTGTGAGGAGGAACTGCGTCGCTCCCAAGACGAGAACCGGAGGAAACAGCGGCTCCTGGAGCAGATACTGAGCCCGAGAGTCGTACTGGTCAGAGCGAGGGTCCAGACGCCCCCAACCAGGATTAAAGAGGAGCCAGAGGAGCAGAGGATCAAACAGGAGGAAGAGCAGCTGCCAGTGTAGGCTCACACACTTTCAAACACGTCTCAGTCACATCATTGTTCACTTTATTCATATTTAAATCATGTTTCAGGTGTTTCCCAGAGTCCAGTGCTGTGAGCGTGAAGAGAGAAGAGCCCTCCCCGCTTCCACCGATACAAACTGAGCGCGGGAACATCAGCTCAGAGCCACATTTCCGCTCAGAGACGGAGGGACACACTGAGCACTCGTCTGACACTGACGACGATGATGAAGAACCTCCATTCAGCCGCTCAGACGCACAGATGGAGACAGAGGCTGATGGAGATAACCACCACCAGGTCCAAAGCAGAGACAGAAGCAGCAAAGTCTCCGCCCAAAACAAGTCTGACCCAGAGACGAGCGCGACGGTCGACAACGGAGAGACGTCTGGAGCTGACGGAGGAGACGAGAAGAAGAAGCACCGCTGTCATGTTTGTGACAAGACATTTAGGGATAAACATCATTTAACAAATCACATTAGAGTGCACACAGGAGAGAAACCTTTTAGTTGTTCATACTGTGAGAAAACATTTGCCTGTAAATATAGTTTAGATGTTCATAGAAGAACACACACAGGGGAGAGGCCTTACAGCTGTCAGGTCTGTGAGAAAAAGTTTACACAACTCTCTAGCCTCCAGGCACATGAACGAACACACACTGGAGAGAAACCACACGGCTGTTCAATCTGTGATAAAACATTTGCCCGAAAGTCTACTTTAGATGATCATAGAAGAACACACACAGGAGAGAGGCCTCACAGCTGCTCAGTCTGTCAGAAAACATTCACCCGGAGACATCATCTAAAAACACACATGAAAACTCACAGTGTTTAAAGCACATTTCCACATTTCAACATTTCACATTTTTCTTTTTTCTGAAGAAATCAATTCACAAGTCGCTTCATAAAAAGTTTCAAGATTGTTCTTAATATGTACATAATTTAGAAAAGACATTTAGCTTTGGCTTTTTGAAAAAAGTTCATTTTACAAGTGATTTATTTAGTTTGAACTGACTTCACAAATCTTTGACTTTTTAAAGACTGGAAACACCTTTTAAACCAGTTTTAAATGTGTTCATTTTGTTCTTAAAAACATGTGTTTGTTCATGAAATACTGTAAATATGTTGGACGAGTTTTAATCACAAATGTTAGTATTGATTGGAGATAGACAGAGCGTGCATCACCCCCGCCCACAGGTGGAGGAGAGGATGAGGGCGTCACAATATAAAAACACACATGAAAACTCACAGTGTTTAAAGGACTTTTCAATTCACAACATTGTCAATAGTTCGATTTCATTTCCAAAGTTGTCTCTTATTCCCAGTTACTTATAAAATTAATTCACTTTTTACTCAACACAAACTTTTAATGTTTAATTTACTGTTTGAATGAAATATGCATTTGGAAATGTTTTTAGTGTGAATTGACTTAACGCAGACAAACAACCTTTAAATGTTTTCAGTTTGTCTTAATCCTTTTTAAATGACTGTAAATATTTTAGTTTGAGTTAATCAGTAACGTTTGCATAATCGTTCATTATAAACTCTGCTTTTGACGATCATCATTGTTTTCCTGTTTTGTCTCTTCGTTTTTCAGTTGTCAATAAAACCGTCTAAAATCTCAGTCTTTTATGTTTTTCCCACAAACGGAGAAACAATTTGAAATGTTTCTCTTGTCGATCCAAACGGAGCAAGTTTGTAACTGGAGAAAATGTGCTTGGCTAAGGTTAAACTCTAAAACAATTAAAATAACTTTGATTTGTATAATAATATTTCTCAAAATCATCTTGAGGGCCAAAGCTTCTATGCTGGAGGGCCGGATTTGGCCCCCGGGCCTGATGTTGCCTACCCCTGCCCTATATAGTGATTATATAGTGGTCACGCCATTTTGTAGGGGTGTCCGAATGTCCAGAGAGAAAAAAGTAGTGCACTTAATTTCCCACAATGCATCTGGAAAAGTAGTGAGCATCGATGGTCACTAAACGGGTCAATATAGACCACAATGCATTGCGAGAGTCGGAGAAGAGCCTGACAGAGACAGGTCTGTGAACTAAACAACACGACTGAAGTAAATCAGCTGTTTCAGTCGTGTGTTTGTGTTTCTCAGGAATAAACGACCTAAATATAAACGGTTACGGTGAAAAGATGCTAACGTTAGCTGCTAACCTTTAGCTTGAGCTGTTAAATGACCGACAGCTTCTTCTCGAATAATCCAAGCCATTCACGTAAAATCCATGTTAAATATAAAGTATCTGACTCGTATTAATCCATAAATATTCCACTGTCTCTGAGTTTGGTCTTTGACGCAGAAATACTTTATTCCCGGAGTTTAGTGACTTTTAGCAGATGTCGTCACTCAATCTGCTGGTGTTCGGACACCGGGCTCTGACCTACTTTTGGCGTCTCTGAGCTCACGCTGGGGTGATTTTTTTTTTTTTGTGATGATAGTTTTAATTTATATTTAAATGACAAAAAAAACACCTGTAAAAGTGACAAAACAGTCGTTCTGTTTCATAAAATAAACGTTTGTAACATTAAATAAATTCTGATAAAAAAATAAAAAAAACATATCTGCACCAGGCAGCTCGAAGAAAGTAGTGGCTTGTGTCCGAATCGCCAACAGAATCAGTGACTATATATATAGTCACTATATAGTGCGGGCCTATGTAGTGAATGAGGGGTTAGGGACTAGGGTGGACATTTGGACACAGCTTTAGTTAAAATCTCTCAGGAGCTAAAGGCTAGCTCTCCTGCTCTCCTGTCGAGCTAACTGCTGATTAGCCTTTAGCTCCTCTGAGATTTTAACTTCAAAAGTGTTTTGAGGTTCCGGTCTGAGGCAGCGCCATGTGAGGACGCTCGTTGTCTGGCTCTCCACGAGAACCCTACTCTTTTGGACAAATACGCTTTGAAAATAGCGTGACACGTTTGTGTCTCCTTGTGTTAAGTTACTTTTACCTGCTTTTACTCGTTTGCGGGCACAATGCCTAAAAAACCCGGTTCAAGAAACGAACAGGATGCGGCTAATGCTAGCTCAGCTAGCCCGGAGAAGGCGGACAATGCCACGAGGGACCGAGCAGTTTTGGATGCAATTCAGGGGCTGAAACAAGAGTTGTTGGATAAAATTGAAGAGAAGGCAACTGAAACCCAAACAGAAGTGCGCAACACCATTGGTCAAATCAACCGAAGGTTAGATGAGGCCGAAAGTCGCACAACAGAGCTGGAAGCCGGTGTTAGTGCCAACTCGGACTCCGTTGCCATTTTGGAATCCGACATGTCCCGCATGAAGAAAGAGCTCGTTGAGTTGAAGGCCAAATGCGAGGACTTGGAAGCACGCTCACGTCGTTGCAATGTCTGAATAACCGGGATAAAAGAGGGCAGAGAAGACGGTCATCAACCTTCCCAGTATGTGGCAGACGTGCTGCTGAATGCGCTGGGATTGGCGAAGCTACCGTGTTTGGATAGAGCCCACCGGACTCTCCGTGCGAAACCACAAGACGACCTTCCGCCTCGAGCTTTTGTTGTAAGATGTCATTATTTCGCCGAAAAGGAGCTAATTATGAAGAAAGCAGCTGAAGCTGGGGTGATTACTACAGCTGATGGCGACCGCATTCGTGTCCTGCCCGATTACACTCAGGCCGTGAGTAAACAACGTGCGGCGTTTACGGAGGTGAGGAATCTGCTTCGTGGCTGCAGCGGGGTCCGTTACGGGCTGATCTACCCCTCAACGCTGAGGATTTCTACACCGGATGGACAGCAACACAATTTCAAAGACCCGAAGCCTGCCAAGGAATTCGTTCTGAGAGAACTTCTGCCTGGATAAGTAAGGGGCTTAACTTGACTGTTCTTTACCTGCGAAACGCGTCTGACCTGTACTTGGACCAGCAGGACTGTCCAGGTGCAAGATGAAGATTATTGCCATTGTCAGGTAAAGGACATGCATAGCTTCATTCTTTACCAACTAGAGCCACAGTGGGGTTTAATCCCAGTACATTATCGCTACATCATTTCGATTTTGTTTGGTATATTTAACTGTTTTGAGTTAAGGAGATTGCATTGTGTTGTGCTGTTATCAAAATATAATTTATATTCAGTAGGTTCTTGTGGGGGCTAGCATGGTAAGCAGTGGAGTTGGGGATCAGGAAGCACGTTCGTCTCCAAGTGAGACCAGTTTTGGTTTATTTATTTTTCTGTTTTTGGAGCTGTTATTTTTCACTTATTACTTTTTTGACTTTTTCACCTTTTTCCCTACTTTGTGTTGTCTGTGAGCAGTTCAGGTGCTTTTTGTTTTTGTGCTGTGTTTTTATGCCATTTATCCAATGTTATGGGTTATATCTTTTTCCTATACTTCCATTTTTAAAACTGATACATGCCACCTTCTAATAGGGCTCTTAATCCAAGCACACTGGTGAGCTGGAATGTTCGCGGATTAAATAATACAATCAAGCGAAATAAAATATTTTCCCATTTAAGTAAACTACATAGTCATATTGTCTTCTTACAAGAGACTAAATTGCTTAACAAAGATCATCCTTGGCTGTTAAGGGGTGGTTTTACACAATGTTTTCATTCAGATTTTAACAGTAAGAGTAGAGGAGCAGCTATTCTAATACATAGAGATGTACAATATACTGAGTGTAAGACTATAAGAGACAAAAATGGTCGTTTTATCATTACCCAAGGTAAACTATTCAATAGGCCTGTTGTTTTGGCTAATGTTTACGCGCCTAACTGGGATAATGCTTATTTCTTTAAAACCCTTTTTTCCATCCTACCAGACCTAGATTCCCATGATTTAATACTGGCTGGAGACTTAAACTGTACTTTGGATCCTGCTCTTGACCGATCTAGTCCTAAAGTCATAACACCAAACAAATCAGCCCTGTGTATTAAGGAATTTCTTAAAGCCTACGGGATGGTGGACCCCTGGAGATTCAATAACCCTACATCCAAAAAATTTTCTTTCTTTTCCCCCGTACACCAGAGTTATTCCAGAATTGATTACTTCCTAATCGATCAAAAATTTCTACCTACGGTTACTCAAATAGATTATGGCAGTATCGTAATATCAGATCATGCACCAGTGATCTTACAACTAAGCTTTCCAGAAAACATCTCCAGTTCTTTCTCATGGAGGCTTAATTCCAGACACCTAATGGATGAAAAGTTTGTTGAATTTATTAACAAAGAAATAGATTTTTTCATGGAATTAAATGAGACACCTGAGATAGGTTATATCACAATATGGGAAACCCTAAAAGCCTATTTAAGAGGGCAAGTGATATCTTTTGCTTCAGCAGAAAATTCTAATCAGACAAAGCGAGCTTCAGAGTTAATATATCGCATCAAAGAAGTAGATCAGTTGCATTCAACGTCGCCCTCTGCTGATTTATACAAGGAAAGAATTCTTCTTCAAGCAGAATTCGATTCAATCACTAATGCTAAGGCCATTGACCTCCATTTGAGGTCCCGCCTCACCCATTACGAACATAGTGATCGGGCTGGCAAACTGCTGTCTCACCAACTAAAACAGTCAACTTCTGCAGGTTTCATAGCTGCAATTAAGGATGAACATGGACATGTATTAACAGACCAAAAGGACATAAATTCTGAATTTAAATCATTTTATGAGAAACTATATTCCTCTGAAGCTAGTGATTTAACCCAACTGGAAGATTTTTTTAGCAATGTGACCTTGCCCGCCTTAGAGGAATCAGACATAAGTACTCTGGAGTCCAGTATTACACAGCTGGAAATAAGTAATGCCATCAATAGGATGAAATCTGGTAAATCTCCTGGGCCAGATGGGTATCCAATGAGTTTTTCAAAAAATTTGGCGCCAAATTAGTTCCACTGTTGTCTAAGGTTTTCAAAGAGATTTTTGATAAAAAAATTCTACCTGCAACCATGACCCAAGCTACAATTTCACTTTTATTAAAGAAAGAGAAAGATCCACTGCTGTGTGAATCTTATCGCCCAATCAGTCTTCTGAATTGTGACTATAAGATTATAGCAAAAGTGTTATCTGGTAGACTCGAGAAGGTTCTTTCAAAAGTGATACACCCCGACCAAACAGGGTTTATTGCTGGAAGGCAAATATCTAGCAATCTGCGTAGAGTGTTTAATGTAATCTACCAGCGCAATAACGCTGTGCCTGAAGTGGTCATTTCTCTTGATGCACAGAAAGCGTTCGACAGAGTGGAATATAATTTTCTGTCTACTACACTCCAAAAATTTGGATTTGGTCCCGTTTTCCGCTCTTGGATTAGTATCCTATATGCAACACCCCAAGCATCAATACGAACAAACAAGGTTATGTCTAGCTTTTTTCCACTCTTCCGTGGGGCAAGGCAAGGCTGCCCATTGAGCCCCCTTTTATTCAATATTGCTATTGAGCCCTTGGCAATTATGCTGAGGCAATCTGTCCAGTTAGTTGGAATACAAAGAGCAGGACAAACTCATAAATTGTCTCTTTATGCAGATGACCTCCTGCTCTTTCTTTCCGATCCATACAAAACTATTCCTCTTGCTCTTACCTGTATCAATAAATTTGGGCAAGTGTCCGGTTACAAGTTGAATCTCTCAAAAAGTATACTTTTTCCAATAAATAAAAAAGCTCAACAGTTATCTCTACAAGGCTTTCCCTTTAAAATCAGTAAAGACCATTTTAACTACTTAGGTGTGTGTGTTACTTACAACTATGGATCTTTGTTTGACAAAAATTTCACAAATGCACTCGATAAAGCCAAACAGGATATGGAGAGGTGGTCAAAACTCCCGTTGTCTTTAGTCGGAAGGGTTAATTCAGTAAAAATGATCATTTTGCCTAGACTTCTATATTTATTTCAAACCATCCCGGTTTTCATTCCTAAATCTTACTTTAAAGAATTGAATAAATGCTTGTCCATGTTCATCTGGAATAAAAATATCCCTCGAATCAGAAGGGAGTTCTTGGAGAGACCGAGAGAAGACGGGGGGCTTGCTTTACCAAACTTTCTCTATTACTACTGGGCCACCAATATTCATAAATTACTATTTTGGCTGGCGGATGAGTCGGACGATGAATCTCCAGTTTGGGTCCACTTGGAAAAACATTCTAGCAGTCCAGTCTCACTAGGCTCCCTAATAGGTAGTGCACTACCACTGAGTAAGCGCCATTGGTCAAACAATGCAGTTGTCCAGGGCTCCTTGAGAATATGGTTTCAGTTTAGAACACATTTCAAATTCAGAAATGCTTTAGCAGCAACTCCTATTCACTCTAATGTTCACTTTGCCCCATCACTTATTGATCCATCTTTTCAGCAGTGGCATAGGAGAGGCCTATCGTGTATTAAGGATCTTTTTAGAAATGGCAAATTTGTCTCATTTGAGCTGTTGAAAAAGGACTTTAATATATTACAGTCAGATTTTTTCAGGTACCTACAAATTCGCAGTTTTGTTAAGAAAACTTTCTCTTTAGTTTTATCCCCAAAAACATGGCTTGACGAATGTTTAGAGTTCAACACATCTGATAAGGGCCTGGTGTCAGCCTTGTACAACAGAATCCAAAATGCTGCATCTCCATCATTGAATCATTTAAAGAGTAAGTGGGAGGAAGAACTAGGTGAACAATTTACTGATAATACTTGGCAGGCTGCAGTTACAAGAATTCATTCATCTTCCATTTGCATTCGGCACAGTCTAATACAATTCAAAGTACTGCACAGGTTGCATTTCTCCCCAAGTAAAATTGCTAAATTGTATCCAGGTGCTGATTGGTCTTGTACAAGGTGTGGCTATGGCCCAGCTAACTTAAGTCATATGTTTTGGGGTTGTCCCACACTTAATTCTTTTTGGGGTGGAATATTTATAGCAATTTCATTTGTATGTAGGAAAAATATTGCACCAAATTGTGTTACAGCTTTGTTTGGGGTTGTTCCACCAATTATCTTTGTAACGGGGCATCAGGCCTGTGCAACAGCTTTTATAACATTAATGGCAAGATGCTTGATTCTACTCAATTGGAAAAAAAATGCTCCACCTTCTTTAAAGGGCCTAATGGAGGAAGTCATGTCTCATTTAAAATTAGAACATTTACGACATACCGTGAATGGCTCCCTCCAAACATACTACAAGATCTGGCAACCATTCCTCAATTTTTTTAAGTCTGATTTCAGAGTATAGCCCATATCTCTTTACTTACTTTCTTCCTACCTATTGTATCATGTATGTAACCATTTTATTTTGTTGATAACGATCATCTCTAACAATATCACTTATGCTTAATTAGATGTCTCCCTTTTGTTTCATCTGTCTTTGTCCTTATTTGTGAGCACCGACTGCCGCTGTTTTATTGTTATTGTTGTTTGTGTTTGTTGTTCTTAAATTTAAAGGGGGCCTATTATGCAAAATCGACTTTTTCAAGCTTTACATCATGTTATTAAGTCATTCCCTCATTAAAACCATGCCTGAAGTGTTGCCTTGGCACATTCACGTATTTTCGAGTAATCTGTAGAAACTCTGATGGCGGCCATTTTAGGGATAAAACGCCTGATTCCTTCAGGAAACGCCCTCGACCTCCAGGATACGCCTCCGACCTTTCGTCACCAGCCGAGTAACCAACCACTGCTCCTCAGCAGAACCCCCTCCCCGCAGTGTCTAGCCCTAAGATGTAAACAGAGTCATCATGGAGGATTAGCTTCATGTGTTGTGAACCGGAGCCACAGCAGACTTTTACAAAGACACACATCAGTGTTTCTGTTACCGAAACACCCAGGATTAAAACCGGTGACAAGAACACTTATTTCAGTGTCTGGTTCTGCGCTGGGCCTTGATGATGCACAGAGCCTCCGGAGAAAGCTAATGCTAAGCTAAACCTCGAGTCATCACGTGGAAACGAGAAATATGCACAAATAAAGTCAATAAAACCACCACACACATAAAGAACCGTTTAACAATGATCACACACGGAGCCTGGCTTGTTGATTTGGAAGTTTATTGCTCACATTTCATCTACAATGGGTCATAGCCGAGTGGTTTTCTCCCGGAGCTAACAAGCTAGCCGCGACAAGCTAACGGGAAAATTCACTGAATACAACCAAATTATGCATTGAAAACGTCACTAAAACAGGCAACTGCTTGAAGCAGCCTTTATGATGATCACACACTGAGCTGGGCTTGTTGATTTCGTAGTTTATTGCTCACATTTCATCTACAGTGAGTCGTAGCCGAGTGGTTTTCTCCCGGAGCTAACAAGCTAGCCGCGATAAGCTAACGGGAAAATTCACTGAATACAAGCAGCATATTATGCATTGAAAACGTCACTAAAACAGGCAACTGCTTGAAGCAGCCTTTATGATGATCACACACGGAGCCTGGCTTGTTGATTGTGTAGTTTATTGCTCACATTTCATCTACAGTGAGTCGTAGCCGAGTGGTTTTCTCCCGGAGCTAAGGCACTATTAGCCGCGACAAGCTAACAACCTTCACCTTCACAACATTCATTGAAAACAGGCAGCATATTATGCACAAATAACGTCAATAAAGCCGGCAACTACTCGAAGCAGCCTTTACGATGATCACACAATGAGCCTGGCTTTACACATTTGTGGTTTATTACAGACTTTTCATCAACAATGAGCTGTAGTCGATTATAACAAGCTAACGGGTAACCTCGAAAAACCATTGTCCACCTGCACAGATAATGTCCGTCTTTGAATCGTATGGGCTCCTGCAGATCCTGGTGTCGTCCATGGGGGTATAGTTAGAGATCCATAGGGCATGGCAGATGCAAAGAGAGAGCCTCCAAACAGCAGTTATTTTTCAGGCAAGAGCCCCTTCCAAGCGTCCGGTGTGGAAGGTTCGTTTCCAAATAATATCCTGTGTGGCCATTGTTCACAAAGTGATAAACAGTAGCTCCTTTCCAACAATAAAAATTAAAATGCACCGATCGTAGTTTCAATACAGTTGAGACAACGAGCGCAGTGTTGTTGTGATGCCACAGACAGCGTGTGGAGGGGGCGTGTCGGAAAGGGTCAGAGGTTCTTAAAGAGACAGAGGCCTATTTCAAGTCATTTGCTAACGCCATTTTGAAAGAGCAATTTTATATAAGGCAGTTATTCTAATTTACTGCATTGACAGACCAACAGAAGGTTTCGTCATCATTGTAGTGTGCTATAGACTGGTGCTATGTGGCTGAAAAAAGCATAATACCCCCTCTTTAAAAACAATAAAAAGATTTGAATAATAATAAAAGTGTTTTGAAAAGATTCCCGGAGCAGCCGACTTGTTCACTGTCCTCACACGTTAGGACTGAACGTCATTTCTCCTTTTTATTTCTGTTTGTAGAGGTTTTATTTCACACTTTTGGCTGTAGAGAAACAGTTAAGTGCGTTACCGCGGCAACACCACACTCTGCTCTTTCCCACAGTCTGCTGCTGCTGTGTGAAGCTAACGACTGGGATTTAATCATTTTAGACACGGAACAGGTGAGTCAATGTGTTCAGTTTGTGTTAGTAATGTTTCATAAGGATGTTTTACACCTTTTTAGGGATTTGTTTTCATGATTGTCTGACCCAGAGACGAGCACGACGGTCGACGACGGAGAGACGTCTGGAGCTGACGGAGGAGACGAGAAGAAGAAGCACCGCTGTCATGTTTGTGACAAGACATTTAGGGATAAACATAATTTAACAAGACACATTAGAGTGCACACAGGAGAGAAGCCTTTTAGTTGTTCATACTGTGAGAAAACATTTGCCCATAAATGTAGTTTAGTTGAACATAGAAGAACACACACAGGGGAGAGGCCTTACAGCTGTCAGGTCTGTGAGAAAAAGTTCACACAACTCTCTAACCTCCAGGCACATGGACGAACACACACTGGAGAGAAACCACACGGCTGTTCAATCTGTGATAAAACATTTGCCTTAAAGTCTCACTTAGATGTTCATAGAAGAACACACACAGGAGAGAAGCCTTACAGTTGCTCAGTCTGTCAGAAAACATTCACCCAGAGACACCAACCAACCAACCAACCAACCAATCAACCAACCAACCAACCAACCAACCAATCAACCAACCAACCAATCAATCAATCAACCAACCAACCAACCAATCAACCAACCAACCAACCAATCAACGACCAACCAATCAACCAAACAATGCAATTTCTAAGCAAATGTAGTGTCTGGACATTGTGTCTGTCTGGACATTATGTCTGCCGTCCTTAGACTCTTCGACACGGCAAGGAAAAAGTCCAACACCAAGGAGAGGAAAGAGGAACCTCGGGGAGAACCACAGCGGGACGTCCAGTCCTGCGGATCGGGCTGAAGACTGCAGTACTAATGTCCGGTCGGTCAGTTATACCTGGGGCATCTAGGCATGGTTTGTGTGTCCCCGTTTCCCGCTGGACAGTCTGAGCACTATGAGCCGGGGACGGGGACGTGAGGGGGACATGGGTGCACAGCTGAGTGAAGCGCGGTGGTGTTCGGTGTCGCTCTGCAGCAGCACAGACTCAGACACACGTTCTGTGCTTTAAGCTCACCAGAGCAGCACGAATGATTGCTTTAACTCGAGTGGATAGAATGGTGAACACAGCGAGCGTTCAGTGATAAAGTGATGCTAAAGGTGTGTCTGATGTCTGGTCTGGGTGCTTTCTGTATAATATGAACTCATAGTCCAGTAGTCTTTAAAAGTCTTAGGCTGCGTCCGAAACCATCAATTTGTAGCTTCTAAGCACTAACACTAACAACTAATCCTTAACCTTTCATGGGTCGACTGTTAGATCTGTGCAGTTAGTGAACTAGAGCTTCAGAGCTATTTTCACAATTTGTCCGTCCTTACCCAGGGGAAAGGGAAGTGACATCACCAACAGCTGTTTTTCTTCTTCTTTAAAGTTATTGGTGGAGTGCAGGCCAAACAAAAGTGCATGTCGCCCCCTACTGTACAGTGTCCAACAACAACAACATAGTGTCCAAACAAAGACATTTAAGGAGAAAAAAATCCAAATGAGCCATACGTTTCCCTTTAGTGTTATTGTATTTCAACAGCTGTTTCATAAAGCTACATTATGCAAATGATCCATGTGGCTTTAGTTTCTACTAAATGAAAACAAAAGCATTTAATCCGTTTACTGAGGCGGCTCTTTAAAGGGGCTAAATGCAAGTTAGCCATTTTACACTCACTACTGCCACCTCAGGTCATATGTGTAACTGCAGCTTCTATATTAAGCTCATGCATGACGGCACTTCGGACCCGAATTAACAACCTTTTGAGTGACAGTGCAGGATTTTAGAGGCAGTTGTGGTAAACAGGTCTGGGCTCATTCTACACATTAGGACATTGTTGGAACATGTAGGGGGAGTAAAGTACATATATTTTAACATTTTTAAACTGACTGTGTAGTCCCTTTAACACTGACATGTGACTGAGCTGTGGTGACGACATGTATTATGTCACTTTTATAAAGTTTGGCTTGTGCAGAATCTTATTATTTTTTATTATTATTATTTTTATTATTAAATGGGCTCTTGTCAATCAACAGTGGTTGCGCATGAATCACTCGAGGGTGGGGGCGAGGGGGGTGGGGGGATTGGTGCAGTGGCTTATGGGATGGCACATAGCTCCTAATCACCGGTTAGTTAGCACTAGAGGTCCCTATGCTAAAGTGGTTACGATAGTTAGCATCGAGGCTCCTTTTCCTAACTACTTCCAAACTGACAGCCCAATTCGGACGCTTCTTATCATGGCGGACGCTGACGCACATCCGGTTTGGCGTTAGACCTCTTACCAATCTGCTCGTTTCGGAAGGAGTCTGCCATTTCACATTTCAAAGTGTGCAATGCAAAAGCCTCGTCATTTTCACACAATTTGGAGTTGAATTTACCAAATCATGTCGTTCCTAATAACGGCTGGGTACCGGTCGTTTTTTTTCCGATACCACTACTTTAACAATACCTGCTTTTCGGTACTGGTGCCTTAACGGTACATTTTTCGATACCTATGTTATTTTAATTGGGTTAAAATAATGTGTATAAAAAAGTATACACATTATAGCAGCATCACCTGTAACTTCATGTTTTGAGCAGAATTCCCACTAAAGCCGTGATAAAAAGAGAGAAAGGACCTCCTGAGCTGCAGGAACAGATAAACTTTCCAAAACTCACTGCGCTGTTCGACAGTGAAAGCTCCTCACACGTCAAAGATCTGTTACACAGTGAGAGCGCTCACTCTGTCACTAACAATGTACCATGACTGTTCCAAACATGGCTAATGCAGAGTGAGCCTCACCTTTTCCAGAAACAATCTTTGATCCCAAATGCTCCGGTGCAGCTGGAGTTTAAACAACAGCAGTAACTTCAGGCTCTGCGGCTAAAGGTAAAGGTAAAGGTAAAGCTAAAGCTAAAGGTAAAGCCCATGTGTTTCTTGTTGTCATACCGTGTTGTCACTGCTTTTCTATTTGTCTAAGAGTCTAGTTTCTTATTCAGTCCTGGCTTAGTCCTGGCTCAGACTGCGGCTCTGCCACAAGAAATTGACAAAAATGTGACGAAAAAATGACAAAAATTTGACCAAAAAAATGATAAAAATTTGACAAAAAAATTACAAACATTTGACGAAAAAAGGACAAAAAAATGACAAAAAATTGACAAAAATGTGATGAAAAAAGGACAAAAATGTGACAAAAAAATGACAAAAATGTGATAAAAAATTTGACAAGAAAATTACCAAAAAATGACGAAAAAATGACAAAAAAAATGACAAAAATGTGATGAAAAAATGACAAAAAAAATGACAAAAATTTGATAAAAAATTTGACAAGAAAATTACAAAAAAATGACGAAAAAATGACCAAAAATTGACTAAAATGTGACAAAAAAATGACAAAAAATGACAAAAATGTGATAAAAAATTTAACAAGAAAATTACAAAAAAATTGACGAAAAAATGACTAAAAATTGACAAAAATGTGATGAAAAAATTAACAAGAAAATTACAAAAAAATTGACGAAAAAATGACAAAAAATGACAAAAATGTGATAAAAAATTTAACAAGAAAATTACAAAAAAATTGACGAAAAAATGACTAAAAATTGACAAAAATGTGATGAAAAAATGACTAAAAATTGACAAAAATGTGATGAAAAAATGACCAAAAATGTGACAAAAATGTGATAAAAATTTGACATCATCTGATAATGACTGAAGTGTGAGTAAGTTACAGCTTTGCTTCTGCATTTGCGCTGAAGCTGCTCATGAGTCCAGGCTTTTTTAGACTCACTGCGGATCATTTATTGACGTTTGGAGAGAAAAAGTACAGAAAATTAGCACCGAAAAAAAAAAGTAGGTACAGTTCAACTTTACCCAGCCCTATTCCTAATCCTGAATCCGACTTTAACACTTGCTCGAACATGGAAGCGAGGCCGAGAGAATCTTCGAATACGCCACTTTAGATCAACGCAGCATTCTCGAAACTAAGAGAATGTAAAATGGTGATCCAGATGTAATGAGATTATGAGCAAACGCCTGTGAAGAGGCGAATGCTCCCGCCGGTCCCGGTCTCTAATCCGCAGGGGGAAGAAAGTCAGTTGATTATTACGAGCCCACATTGTTGTCGTGATGGAAGCCTTCGCTCGTCTTTGTGCCGGCGCTCTCCAGACGTCTGCTTTATTTTCAGATCCCGCTCTAATCCCCCGCTCCGTGAACAGGTGCAGCCAGTTTATCTGCATCCACGACTCGGAACAGCGCGGAGTTTCAAATTCACCTGCTAATCCCCATCCGCCACCTCTGTCAGCCGCGCCTCCCTCTCCCAAAATACACCCCCCCCCCAAAAAAAAAAAAATAAGCTCCATCTCTTCTCTCTCCCTGTTTCTGTGTCTTTCACTCTCGCATTTCTCTCTCTTTTATTTCTCCCCTTTCTCCCTTTCTCTGTCTTCCCCTTTTGCTCTCTCTCTCTCTCTTCCATTTCTTTCGTTCTCCGTCTCCCCCTATTTTCCTCACTGTCTCTCTCCCCTTACTTTCCCTCTCACCCCCTTTTTTCTCCCTCCCTTGTTCCCCTTTTTCTCCCTCTCTCTTTCCCCTTGCTGTCTCTCTCTCCCCCTTTCCCCGTCTCTCGTTTCCCCTTTTCTCCCTCTCTCGTTTCCCTTTTCCCCCCTCTTCTCTCTCCCCTTTTCTCCCTCTCTCTTTCCCCTTTTCTCCCTCTCTCTTTCCCCTTTTCTCCCTCTCTCTTTCCCCTTTTTCTCCTCTCTTTCCCCTTTTCTCCCTCCCTCGTTCCCCCTTTTCTCCCTCTCTCTTTCCCCTTTTCTCCCTCTCTCTTTCCCCTTTTTCTCCTCTCTTTCCCCTTTTCTCCCTCTCTTTCCCCTTTTTCTCCCTCTCTCTTTCCCCTTTTCTCCCTCTCTCTTTCCCCTTTTTCTCCCTCTCTCTTTCCCCTTTTCTCCCTCTCTCTTTCCCCTTTTCTCCCTCTCTCTTTCCCCTTTTTCTCCCTCTCTCTTTCCCCTTTTCTCCCTCTCTCTTTCCCCTTTTCTCCCTCTCTCTTTTCCCATTTTCTTCTCCCTCTCTCTTTCCCCTTTTTCTCCCTCTCTCTTTCCCTTTTTCTCCCTCTCTCTTTCCCTTTTTCCTCCCTCTCTCTTTCCCTTTTCTTCTCCCTCCCTCGTTCCCCTTTTTCTCCCTCTCTCTTTCCCCTTACTTTCTCTCTCTCCCCTTTTCTCCCTCTCTCTTTCCCCTTTTCTCCCTCTCTCTTTCCCCTTTTTCTCCCTCTCTATTTCCCCTTTTCTCCCTCTCTCTTTCCCCTTACTTTCTCCCTCTCTCTTTCCCCTTTTCTCCCTCTCTCTTTCCCCTTACTTTCTCCCTCTCTCTTTCCCCTTACTTTCTCTCTCTCTTTCCCCTTTTTCTCCCTCTCTTTCCCCTTACTTTCTCACTCTCCCCCTTTTCTCCTTCTCTCTTTCCCATTTTTTCTCCCTCCCTCTTTCCCCTTACTTTCTCTCTCTCCTCTTATTTTTCTCCTCTCTTTCCCAGTCTTTTCTTTCCCTCCCTCCCTCCACATGTGCAGAAGTACAAACTTACATGTTTGTGAGTAATCCTCCATTAGCACCTCCAGCACCCCCCTCCTCCTCCTCCTCCTCATCCTCTGAGGCTCGGTGACTCCTCCCTGGGGCGTCTGTCGCTGAGCAGCCCCTGAGTGTGGAAGTCAGAGATAGCTCTTCCCCGGAGTATTACAGCAACAGAGGCATAATGTCAATATGGATATTTCCTTCTCCGTCTCTGTCTGGCGGCCGGGCCGAAACAGAGTGGTTTGTTGAGCCGGTTTCCAGGAAAATAAGTTCTATATTTTGACATTCATCAACTCTGCACATTGGACCACTTAGCAATGAGTCGATCTACAGTGTATTTCATGAAGAAACTGGGGTTTTGAATTAAAGCAGCGTTTTGGGGGGGGGTGAAAACATACATAGAACTGAAGCAATGATGAAATCTGAAAGGGGCAAATACTAAGTCAAATGAACAGGTTAACCCCTTAACTCCCACCTGAACCGAGCACATTTTCTCCAGTTTGGCTTTACCCCAATCCAAAAGCTTCTGGAAAAAAGGTGAGAAAATAGCGACGAAACTGAGACGAAAACAATGATGAAAATGTGACAAAAAATGTGATAAAATTTGACAAGAAAATTACAAAAAAAATGAAGAAAAAATGACAAAAATGTGACAAAAGTGTGACAAAAGTGTGATAAAATGTGACAAAAAAAAGACAAAAAATTACTAAAATGTGACAAAAATTTGACAAGAAAATTACAAAAAATCTACGAAAAACACCCAACAAAAAAATGATGGAAAAAAAATCAGATGACGTGAGGGAAAAGATCTCTCTGTTCAGGCGGGAGTTAAGAGGTTAAATGTGTTGTGCATGTGCCAGATTCTTTATCTGTGTTAATCAAATTACCCAAACTTAATCACCTGCACATAGCCAGCACGCGTTCTTCCAACGTTTAAAATGCGCCACAACAAAATGTGTTGTGCATGTACCAGATTCTTTACCTATACCCCAACAACAACAAAAATTGTGGAGAAAAAGGCACAGAATGAGAGAGAAAGCTGAAGGAATGTGCCCCGAAACTGATCCCTCACTGAAAAAGTGGATTCTAAGCAAGTAAAAAATGTCTTATTTAAGAAATAAGTTCTTATTTTTTCCCTAAAAAGTAATAATGCCCAGCAAAGTTTAATGTTTTGCCGAGCAAAGTTTTTTTGAGAAAAAAAAAATCTTATTATAGGAAATAAAATCTAGCCATTTCTTGTTCAGATATATTTGCTAAAAAACATGCTAAAAGAAAAACTTTTTGAATCTTCTTCAGCTTTAGACAAAGAATATTTTTTCTTATTTTAAGAAAAAATAAGATCACAACAACTCTTAATGTATAAGATCTTAATAAGTGTTCTTAATAAGATCTGATTCTCACAGAGAGATAATACATTCCATACTTTAAAGTGGGCGGCTC
This sequence comes from Gobius niger, assembly GCF_951799975.1. Lineage (NCBI taxonomy): Eukaryota > Metazoa > Chordata > Actinopteri > Gobiiformes > Gobiidae > Gobius > Gobius niger. The sequence goes on from NC_136875.1 coordinate 5,308,006, forward strand.
GGTGGCACAGCGGTTAGAGCCTCAAAGGTCCTGGGTTCAATTCCCACCAAGATGGGGCCTTTCTGTGTGGAGCATGTTCTCCCCGTGTCTGCGTACGTTTCCCCAGCACTAAAAACATGTACAATAGGTGAATCCTCCAGCCAGGTGATTCTGACCATCAGCCTGGATCCACATCATGGAGGCGGGTCCCTGGGCGCGGGCAATACTTTCCTTAAATATTAGTATTTATTAAGAACATTTTGCTCAAAAATGTGTGAAATTTAGAACATTTTGCTTAAATCAAGCAACATTTAAGTAAAATACCCACAATTTCTCACTAAATAAGAATGTTTTCCTTAAATTATTCCATTTTCTCAGAACATTTTGCTTAATTCTAGCTATTTATTTGCTTAAATTTAGAGTTTCTTTCTTGTTTTATGATAAGAAAAATATTCTAGAAATAAGAATTCTTAGCAAGAAAGAATGCTGACCCCATTGGCAGAATTTTTGCCTTAAAACAAGACAAAATGTCTTATTTTAAGATTTTTTCCTTGTTTTTAGGAGGGTATTTTTTGCAGTGCTGTTGTCATCAGAAAGTACACTGTAGAAGGTACATTGGTTTGTGTTCATGTGTTGGTTTCTTCTTCCCCTTCCCGCGCGTCACTGAATTGCATTAAGCCCGCTGTTCCAGAGCGGAGTGTGTCGGCCGTCTGCAGAGGGAAGCTGTCTTTAATAGCAGCGCGGCGTGAGTGACAGCAGAGTGCCTTCCTCTGCACCTGCGGCTCAGGGCGGAATGAGAATGAGCACAGCGAGCGGCCGCCGGCCAGCAGACCATAAACATATGTGCTCCTATAACCACTCTCCGCTCCACTCTCCACTGCACTCTCCGCTGCACTGTCTGCTCAACCTGCATCAACATCACACACATGGACCCTGAACAGGAGAAATCTGATCAGAAATGAAAACTCCACCCACTACTACAACTACTACAAGTGCTTCTACTACTCAAAACGTACCTCTTCGAAATAGCTTATAATCAGGTCGGTTATAGGTAAAGCTCTGACCCACAGCCTGAAGTGAAGCTGCCTTAGGAGGAACTGCTGTGGGACGGTCCACTGAGCGCTATCCTCTTCTTCTTCTTGGCCCATCTGAGGGATCCTTCGGCCCTGGGTCTCTATAGCCTGTCCGTCCATGGGAATGGATCTCTCCTTCTGTGGTTCTCCCCACACTACAAAAAGTAAATATCAAGCATTGGCTTAAATGACTTGAATTGAGGAAATGTGTCTTGTTTTGAGCGGTTTTCACTCATTTAGACACTTTTCCTGATCGGACCAAGTTCACTTTGCTTGTTTGAGGACGTTTCAGACCAGTTCTAGGGTAAATCTCGCTTGAAATAAGAAAGTAAAATTGCCAATGAGATAAGAACAATTTTCTTTCCCCATCGGCAAAGAAAATGACCTGAAATAAGGACGAAATGTATCGAAACGAGTCAGAAACATCTCAGAACAGGTGAAGTAATCCAGGACAAACGCCCAAGAACTTCTTAACTAGTCAAAACAACTAAAATTTGGATTATTATGCTCAAATTGAGATGTTTATACTGATCTAGTTAAATACTTTTTGCAAGGTTTCTCTTTTCTCCTGCCGGGTTTTGGAGTTTTTCCTGGCCGTGCTGGAGAGTCTAAGGACGGGGGACGCCCACGCCGCTCGTCGCCACCTCCTATTGGACATTATATTTGCCTGGATTCACCTGAACTTTTAATTGTCATATTTATTGCTCTGTTTTATTGCCTTAGTGTTTGGTGCAGCTGTGAGGCCACTTCTGTTGTGATATCGGGCTCTACAAAACCATTAAACTTGAAACTTGAACTGCTGCTGCTGACTGACTGCACTGACGCGTTCTATAGAAGCCTTAACGTTATTGAATAAGCTCCTGCGGTGTGTCATTTTCAGCTTGAACACCCTCTAAAGTGATGCAGCACTCGACTGAACCTGCTCACACGCTCACAATAAGAACAGGATATTAGGATTGAAGAGAAGGAGAGGAGGGGGGAGGAGTGGAAGTAAACAATGCAAGTAAGTGCTTTATTGTTATTGTATGAAGGAGGTCGGGGAAGCTGCAGCACTCGGAAGCAACTTGGCTGGCTGCCCTCTGAAACCTGGGTGTGTCCTCGTTTCAGAGCGTGGTGTCCTGCACTGGTCAGCTCCTCCTTCCTCTTCCTGCTGCAGCTCCCTCTGCTCCACAACGGCCTTTCACCGTCTCCTCGTTTTAGGGCTGCTCGATTATTGAAAAAAATAATAATCACGATTATTTTTGTCATAATTGAAATCACGATTATTTGTTGCCTTTAAAAAAATCCATCATAAAAGTGACAAAAATCCATTAAAAAAAAAGACAAAAATCCAGCAAAAAAGTGACAAAAATCCATTTAAAAAATTACAAAAATCCATCAAAAAAAGACAAAAATCCAGCGGAAAAAAGACAAAAATCCATCAAAAAAGACAAAAATCCATTTAAAAAAAAGACAAAAATCCAGCAGAAAAAAGACAAAAATCCATCAAAAAAGACAAAAATCCATTAAAAAAAAGACAAAAATCCAGCAGAAAAAAGACAAAAATCCATCAAAAAAGTGAGAAAAATCCATTAAAAAAAAAAGACAAAAATCCAGCAAAAAAAGACAAAAATCCAGCAGAAAAAAAGACAAAAATCCAGCAGAAAAAAAGACAAAAATCCAGCAGAAAAAAGACAAAAATCCATCAAAAAAGTGACAAAAATCCATTAAAAAAAAGACAAAAATCCAGCAAAAAAGACAAAAATCCATAATAAAAAAAAAGACTAAAATCCAGCAGAAAAAAGACAAAAATCCATCAAAAAAGTGACAAAAATCCAGCAAAAAAAGACAAAAATCCAACAAAAAAGTGACAAAAAAAAAAAAAAAAAAAAAAAAAAAAATTATAATCGATTTTTGGCGATTATGCTAATTTTGTAATCGTTTACTGTTGTAATCGAAATTGTAATCGAATTTCGATTAATTGCACAGCCCTACCTTGTTTGTCCCTTTTTTGTTTCCTGCAGCTCCTCTTAAGACGCCTCCTCTGTGTAGGTCTGAAATGGGTTAATCTGATAAGCTAGTGTGATAGTGTGGGGCGGTTGAGATGCTTTACCGATATCCGCCTATAAGGGGCAGCGTTTCACCCGCGCTGTCTGCTCACATGTCTCCACCCCTGACATCCTGGAGCCGAGTCGTGGACGCTGGCGGTCACCGAGAGTGTTGCCGTTAGTTGGGGTTAAGCCGGCGGTAACACAGACTATTTGCGATCTTGGCTCTCGTTTATCCCGATGTACCTCAAGTGAAGCTTTGGAGTGGCTCAGTGTATCTCCATCGCCATTCTGGACTGACAAATCATAACTTGTCCACCCGAAATATGAAAGAATATGTACGACCAAAATGTGTAACTGAACTCAAGCTCCTAAACGTAAATGAATATCCATCCATCCATTTTCTTCCGCTTTATCCCAGGTAACTGAGCTCCTCAACCGCCCGGCCACCCTGCGAGGGAAACTCATTTCAGCCGCTTGTATCCGCAATCTTGTCCCTGAAATGATTATGTAAAAGCTGTTTTCCTTGCCATGTCTCTGTCATGTCAATGGTAAAAAGATTAGGTAGGTTGAGATAACGGTTCCTTATTGTCGGTATACCTGTGCCATATTACTGTAAAACATTTTTGGAGCACTTCTTGCGCCCCCGTGTGGTCACACTGGCATTTGTTTACCTTTAAAAAGCTGATTTCCTCAGGACCATTTTGAACTCTCAAAATAAACAAATCCACCAAACCTCCACAAAAACACAGCCAAGACGGGCTGGCTACGTTGTTTTCCCCGATACCACGACTTACATGATACAGCTGCTTTTTGGCAAAAAATATAATTTAGTAAGTCCTAAAACAGCACAACAGAAACAACACAGGCCTCAGCAGCATCACATGATCTTCACATTTTGCGCAGGATTTCCACTTCAGCAGTGATAACCAGAGCATTATGAAGAACATTGTTGCCTCGTGAGCTGCAGATGATGGTCTGTGGTGGTTTAGTTCTTTGACGTGACATCCACTGGTAACCATAAGCAGAAATACTTCTGGTGTCATATTATTGTCATAGGCACAATCCTTTATTTTGTCACTGATACTTCTCATTTATTCTCATTCTTTTGTTTCTATTCTCATTATCCGGAGCAGTTTTCCTCTTTCTAAATTGTCACTCTCAGCTGTTAAACAGCTCAATCCTGACGATTTGGTTCACATTTGTGACAGAGAATAAATGAGCTCAGTCAGTGGTGAGTTCGCTTTATTCAGGCTCACTGCTGCAATGCTTTTTCACCACCAGATGGCGCCTATAAGCCTAACAACACAGTTTCCTCTGAAACAGTGGCTGCGTCCGAAATGGTCAGATTGCTAAGAGCTCTTACGCCAAACCGGATGTGCGTCAGCGTCCGCCATGGCAAGATGCTTCTGAATTGGTCTGTCAGCTAGGAAGTAGTTAGGAAAAGGAGCCTTGATGCTAACTATCATAGCCACTTTAGCATAGTATATATAGGGACCTCTGATGCTAACTATCATAGCCACTTTAGCATAGGGACCTCTGATGCTAACTATCATAGCCACTTTAGCATAGGGACCTCTGATGCTAACTATCATAGCCACTTTAGCATAGGGACCTCTGATGCTAACTAACCGGTGATTAGGAGCTATGTGCCGTCCCACAAGCCACTGCGCCAAACCCTCCACCCCCCTCGCCCCCACCCTCGAGTGATTCATGCGCAACCACTGTTGATTGACAGGAGCACATTTAATAATAAAAATAATAATAATTTTAAATAAAGATTCTGCACAAGCCAAACTTTATAAAGTGATAAATCCATGTTGTCGTCCCCACAGCTCAGTCACATGTCAGTGTTAAAGAGGAAACTCAGGAAACGGATTAAATGCTTTTGTTTTCATTTAGTAGAAACTTAAGCCACATGGATCATTTGCTGCTGTCGCTTTAAGAAACAGCTGTTGAAATAAAATAACACTAAAGGGAAATGTTTGGATCATTTGGATTTATTTTTCTCCTTAAATGTCTTTGTTCGGACACTATGTTGTTGTTGTTGGACACTGTACACTAGGGGGCGACATGCACTTTTGTTTGGCCTGCACTCCACCAATAACTTTAAAGAAGAAGAAAAACAGCTGTTGGTGATGTCACTTCCCTTTCCCCTGTTTAAGGACGGACGGATTGTTCAAAATGCAGCTGAAGCTCTAGTTCACTAACTGCATAGATCTAACAGTCGACCCCATGAAAGGTTTAGGAGTTAGTTGCTAGTGTTAGTGCTTAGAGGATACAATTTGATGGTTTCGGACGCAGCCAGTGTCTCCTGGGTTTGACCTTGTTTCAGAGCGTGGTCCTCCTTCCTCTTCCTCCTGCTCAGCTCCCTCCGCTCCACAACAGTCTTTCACTATCTTCTGGGAAGGGCCTAACGGTTAATCTGATTTAATCACGTTTTCTCTTTCGACACCGCCCCCTACTGGAGCCTTTAGGACTTGGAGTGGTTTTATGAGAGATTCATGTCTGAGGAATCCTGCTCTGCCCTGCGTTGGTCTGTTCTGTGCTCTGAAAATGCAGTTTTGCACCTACTGTATCTTACAACGTCTCCATGAGGAAAATCTCTCTTTCTCTTTCATCTTTTGGACCAAAGGGCTCTTGTATGGTGCAAGTTTTGGACCAGAAATAAGTGACTCGTTTCTATTTACAAATTGTTGTAGGTCAGTATTGCCTCTTGAGATGTGTTAAACAATGCCGTACGTGTGTAATAGAGGATCACAAAATGAAGGCAGAAAAAGAAAAGCAGAATACGTCTCCTTTGATAGAGAGATGAGTGAGAGGCGGCCCCCCCGCGGCGGCACGTCTGCAGGCTGAAGAGATATAAGACGATATGAAGGAGATAGATTAAAGACAGAGCACAAAGAAGAGGTGGGATCTGAACATTCATTTAAATAAAAAGAACTTGGGGGGGAAAAAGGATCTGGCAATGATATAAAACCAGTCCAAAAGAAAGCAAACAAATGACAATTGGTTCTTAAGAGGTTTGAGATTTGTTAACGCGAGGGGGAAGAAAACCTCTCATGGGAATCACTGTTTTCTGACTGTAAACATATTTATCACACATCAGTGGAGTCAAGGCAAAATCGGGTCCATATCAATGTTTTTTCACTGCAAATTGTTCCGTAGACGTGAAAAAAAACGGCAATTTCTAACTTTAGCTTCATGCTACAGATGCTAACGTTAGCTTCCTGGTTAGCGTTGTCCTTTTTTAAGTATGCATAGGCTGTTGAACCACTTTACTCCTCTCCGCGTCTCTGTGTCTTTATTTAGTAGGAAATTCTAAATGTTACTAAACGATAGCGTCTTCCACAGTAGCTAGAGATAGATCGCCGCAAAGCATCATGGGGTATTTGAGCTTTGAGAGCTCATGTCGCATGGGTGTCTATGACCTGAGTCTTCACAAGTTTTCTGCAACTAATCAGTTTCAAACGCCAAGGAACTAAGCACGACACAGCAGGCGGCGGCATGAGCCTCAGCAGTGCACCTTTAAGATGGAGAAAGAAGATGAAGAAGAAGAAGATGATGAAGAATGTGATGAAAATGAAGAAGATGAAGATGATGAAGAATGTGATGAAGATGAAGAAAAACAACAACAACAACAACAACAGCAAGACACAATTGGAGAGAGAATGGAAGAAGATGATGAAGAAGAAGATGAAGAAGAAAAACAACAAGAAGAAGAAAAAGAAGAAGAAGAAGAAGAAAAGGAAGAAGAAGAAGAAAAAGAAGAAGAAGAAGAAGAAAAGGAAGAAGAAGAAGAAGAAAAGGAAGAAGAAGAAGAAAAGGAAGAAGAAGAAGAAAAGGAAGAAGAAGAAGAAAAAGAAAAGGAAGAAGAAGAAGAAGAAAAGGAAGAAGAAGAAAAAGAAGAAAAAGAAAAGGAAGAAGAAGAAGAAGAAAAAGAAAAGGAAGAAGAAGAAGAAAAGGAAGAAGAAGAAGAAAGGAAGAAGAAGAAGAAAAAGAAAAGGAAGAAGAAAAGGAAGAAGAAGAAGAAAAAGAAAAGGAAGAAGAAGAAGAAAAAGAAGAAGAAGAAAAGGAAGAAGAAGAAGAAAAGGAAGAAGAAGAAGAAGAAGAAGAAAAGGAAGAAGAAGAAAAAGAAAAGGAAGAAGAAGAAGAAAAGGAAGAAGAAGAAGAAAGGAAGAAGAAGAAGAAGAAAAAGAAAAGGAAGAAGAAAAGGAAGAAGAAGAAGAAAAAGAAAAGGAAGAAGAAGAAGAAAAAGAAGAAGAAGAAAAGGAAGAAGAAGAAGGAGGAGCTGGAGGCCGACAGTCGCCTCCCTCTCACCCCGCGGTCGAGCCTCTGCCCCACTGCGCCGGAGGCCCCGCCTTCCCCCTCCCAGGTCAACGCATCATTCGATGTAAGTAAATATGTCTCACTTTCCCCAAGTTTTCGTGAGTCTGAGGTAGATTCCTACGTCCTGCCTGTGAGCGCATGGCCATGGCCGTGAAGTGACAAGTGGTCCATTCTGCTCCCATGGAAAGTAAATGGCAAAGCTCAGGATGTTGTTGCCACTTTATCTCTTGCCGAGAGCATGAGTCATGAGTCTGTTAAATCAGTCATACTCCGTGCATACGAATTGGTCCCTGAAGACTATCGGCAAACATTTCGAAACCGTCGAGTTTGCCAGGGAGAAAGGAACTCTGTTTGACAAGTGGTGTGTTTCTGCTAAATGTGCTTTGTTTTCTTAATGTATGCACACCCGCTCGGCGAGGCCCGCTGCGCCATTGGTCCGCTCCTGTTCCGCCGGCTCGCTGCTGATTGGAAAACCATCCCACACGGCAGACCAATCAACGGACCCGGCCGTCAACAAGCTGCCCACTCGGGCCACTGCACCTGGAATGCCCCGCCCTTTAAATGCATGGACGGTTCCCCTGTTCGAGGCAACTGGGAGTAGTGGGACCCCGTCCGCCATACCCTTCGTGTGTCTCTTGGTTTATGTCACCAAATGCTACGTTTATCAGTGACTAGTTTATTTTCGTTGAGACGCTTAGTTTGATATATTAGTTCCTTAGGTTGCTGTTTTAGGAACTAATTTGAATGATTCGTTTTGGTCATTTTTTTAAGTATTTCTTATTTTGTTTGTTTTCTTATTCTGGATTTCGTTAGTGCTATTTTTGTTTTACCCGTTGGGCCTCCTTTTGTTCCCCTTTACCTTTGCTTTGTTAAAAATAAAACCTGCAGTTTTAGTTAATTTCCATCTCCTGTGTTCTCCTTTTTTGTACCCTTGAGCAAAGAGGACGTAACAGCGCAGGACACCGAGCGGCCACTAGAGGGCCCCCTACCAACATTCTTCATTGGGGGCCCCTTGGTGCCCTTGCTACGCCACTGGTCAATAGAAATGGGAGACCCTAGGTGGGCACCAGTGTTAATTTTGACATATTTTATTTTAATTTTAGTCTTTTGACTAAAATGTAATTTAATTTTAGTCGAGATTTAGTCAAAGAAAACTTTTCAATTTTAGTCTAGTTTTAGTCGCCTAAAATTGCATGTCAATTTTTGTCAAATTTAAGACTAATTTAGTCGACTTTGCATTTATAATATTCATTATAATCACATTTAATCAAGGTCCTCGACTTCATGGAGCTGCTCCACATGAATAAAGCTCAGAGCTGTTCATTTGGCAGTGAATCTATATGATCTGAGGCTTTTTCAGATGGTAAATAGAAGTTTGGATGATTTTAGTCTCTCCTTTTCATTTTTATTTAGTCTTATTTTAGTCGACTAAAATATCTGGACATTTTAGTCATAGTTTTAGTCTCATGAAAAACTTTTCATTTAGTTTTAGTCCAATTTTAGTCGTCAAAAATATCACTTTGACTAAAATTGAGACTAAATATTTTAGTCGACGAAATTAGCACTGGTGGGCCCCCGTTTAATTCTACATATGCTAACGTTAGCTTCCTTGCCACAGGTTTAACAGATGCTGAATAGCCACCTCGACAGGTGACGTCTCAAAGCCAGGCTAACAAGCTACATGTACGTGCTGACTTACATTCAGGTGACGTGCTAGCATGCAACGTTTTGTCGTCAGCTAGCGTAGCCGCAGGACGAGTGCTGTTTGTGGCACAATTTGCAGAGAAAAAAACATCTACATGGACCCGATTTTGATAAATATGTAAATGTGTTGATAGTCCGCCAGAAAACGGCGAAGGGAAAATCTAAAATCCATTTCTGTCTCGAGCAGAGAGTCTCTCCAGCATCAGCTGACTCTTGTCTCTCCTCCCTCTCCTCTCGCTCTTCCCGTCTCTTTCCTGTTTCCCTCTTGTGCCTCTTCTTCTCTCCTCCCTCTCACTCTCCCATCGATCTCCAGTGTCTCTCTCTCTCTTCCATCTCCCTCCCTCTTCCTCTGATCCCATGGGGGGAAACCGTTTCATGAAAAATCAATTATGTAAATAGGGAATTATGCAGTTGATTTGAATAAATACTTGTGTGTTGGGAGACATGTTTTTTTGTGTGTGGAGTTTCAGCATTAACGCAGAGACGTGGAGCAGAGGGAGAGTGAAGGGGGAGAGAGAAGAGAACAAGAGAGAGAGAGCCGCCTTCCAGTTTGGATTCAAAATGACTTCAGTCACGCCGGCATCACAACCTGTCGATGAAAAACAGAGCTGCACAATTGATCGGAATCGAGTTTCAGTGCGTGGCTCAGAGCTCAGTCACTGACACGACGCAGCGAACACAGAGACATCAGAACATATCCAGGTTCAGACTGAAAAACAGCCCTGGACTCTGACCAGCCTGGCCCAAATTAGCGTAATTGTGACTTCCACAAATACATATTTTAACCTCTTACCCCCCGCCTTAACATTAACGAGTGCATTTTCCCCAGTTCGGCTTTTGATTATTATTTTTTTGATCGGCATCATCAGCAAAAAGAACGGGAAAGGTGGTCGTAGAAACAGAAGCAAAATCATTCATATAAATAATAAATAATGATGGTCCCAAAATTGAACCTTGTGGTGCACCATACTCCACGGAATTCCTTTTAGATTCATGTTTTTTATACTGGGCTTTACCCAAATCTAAAAGCTTCTCGACTGGACATCAACAATGTAACGCCTCATTTGAAAGCTAAGACCTACAAAAGTGATGTTGTTGGTTTTTTTCTATAATTTTTTTCTGTGTTTTTCTCACGTTTTGGTTGACTTTTCATCCTCTTTTTCTCGCCATTTTGATGCTTTTCTTTATAGCTTTTAGATTTGGGTAAAGCTCGGTTGAGGCGGGACCGGTGGCCCTAGAGCCAGTGGCCCTTCTGTGCTCTTCCAGAATGGACATATGGCCAGTCCGCCCCTGGGTTCATGTCAGAGCTTGTTAGCGTTTGTAAACTACCATAGGTGTAAATAAAAAAGTAAATAATCATCATCTCGGCTAGGATTAAGAAGTTGCAACAAAAACGAAAATGTAAAAGGCTAAATAAAGTCGTTAAGATCATCCATCCATCCATCTTCTTCCACTTGTCTGTTGCCGGGTCGTGGGGGCAGCCGTAACTGAGCTGCCCAAATCACATTGCACCAGCCCCTTATAGCTCCTCCTGCAGGTGATGGGTCCACAGAGGGACGGCCTCACGATTCAACCCGGGCCTGTTGGTCTCTCTTAAGGAGCTGCTGAACCGCTCTTTGTCTGACCCGTCACCTAGGACCTGTTTGCCATGGGAGACCCTACCAGGGGCACGAAGCCCCGACAACAGAGCTCCAGGATCATTCAGGTGCTCAAACCCCTCCACCACGTCAAGGTGGCGGCTCCAGGAGGGGAAGTCGTTTATCAGAAGGAATGTAAAAGGTAAACTTGACAAGTGGTAACAAATAAATGATCAAACTGAGGCCATTTACTTTGTGCACAATGGTTACCAAAAAAATAACAAAACTGAACAAGAGACAAGAGTCACATAGGCCTAAAAAAACAAGTAACAGAGAAAAAGAGCCCAGAGTGACTTCAAAGCTGCAGCTAAAACCTGTAAATAAAGTCTATAAGCGACACATGCATGGCACACGCCTCCGAGCCTAAAGGAACAGGCCACTGTTTTTCCACACTTTCCATATGTTCTTACCTGAGCTTAGACGACTTGATGCGCACCTGCCTGGTCTTTGTGTCCGTGGAAGAGTGTGGTCGCAGAGCAGTAATCCAAACGTCCTGTCCTGCAGCACACGTTCATTCAAAACAAGAGGAATCAAGGAACGAGGAGGTCAGCCGGTCTGGTTGTGGCTGTTTGGGCGTTGGATTCACACTGATCTAAAAGCACAGCTCTCGGGTCCAGAGCCCCTTTAGGTCGACTGAACCAGAGCCTGAGCCCAGTGATTAGGTGAATGTAAGGAAGAGGACACAGCAGGGGCGCAGCAAAGACATGGCATCACCAAAGTCCTCTTTCACAACTCTTTACCATCTACACACATGATAACACCACACTCTCTGCTTAATCTGTGTGCTCCTGTCTGTTCTGATGGAGACCCACACTCCCACACACCAGCGCTATTTAAAACACTTTACTTGTGCTCTCCAGGTACTACCTTAAAGCAGCTCTCCACACTGTCAGAGACGGAGACCGGTGCGCAGTCCCAGGATGTCAAGAGGGCGCTTTTATGAGGTGTTATTTTACCTGCGTCGCCGTGGAGACTGAGGCACGGGGATGAGACATCATCATTTTGCAGTTAATTCCTCACTTCTAGAATACGAACCATCTCTGTAGGGCAGCCATAACCTTTGTTCCATAATAAATACATAGGCTGAAGCTAACACGGCTTGTGCGAACGTCCACAGCAGCTTCTGCTCACCGAGGAGGTAAAAGAGGCTAAAACATCATTAGTAGTTACTTAAAGGGACTATACAGAGTTTAAAAATGTTAAAATTATGTATTTTCCTCCCCCTACATGTTCCAGCCATGTCCTGATGTGTAGAATGAGCTCAGACCTGTTCACCACAACTGCCTCTAAAATCCTGCACTGTCACTCAGAAACGTGTTACTTCGGGTAACAAGCTTAATATAGAAGGTGCAGGAACATGTATGACCTCAGGTGGCAGTAGTGAGTATAAAATGGCAAACTTGCATCTAGCCCCTTTAAATGACGGAAGGCAGGAAAAAACAAAAACTCGATAAAAGTTAATCGTGCAGACCTACTCTTTTTGTTTGTTTTTTGTAGACTTTAAGATGATTTTTTGTAATTCTTTACAGTTTAGACGAGTTGATACATACAGTGGGGAAAAAAAGGATTTGGTCAGTTTCCCATCGACTTTCTGGGGCGGCACGGTAGCGCAACGGTTAGCGCTCTCGCTTCACAGCTAGAAGGTCCGGGTTCCATTCCCACCTGGACGGGCCTTTCTGTGTGGAGTTTGCATGTTCTCCCCGTGTCTGCGTAGGTTTCCTCCGGGCACTCCGGATTCCCCTACCACTAAAACATGCACAATAGGCCAGGATGAATGATGTGTGTGAGTGAATGTATGGTGGTGGTCAGAGGGTCCGTTGGCGCAGTCGCGAAATCGCTTCTGACAGTCTCCAAACGTAGTTTACCACCACCGAGTATGGAGTGAATGTACAATTGTCTCAAGTAAAACCGCTTTGTGACCATGTCTGTGAAAGGCGCTGTATAAATAAAGATCTTCTTCTATTGAATTTTGGCCAAATACTTTTTTCCCCACTGTACCGGTCTTTGCCCTCAGTCACGCAAAACAACCAAAGATGTTTGTAGCTTTTAGCTCTCCCACTGTATTCCTATGTGTGAAGTTAAAAGCGATCAAGCTCTTCCACGGGCACACACAAAGACCAGACAGGTACGGATCAACTCGTCTAAGGTCAGGGAAGAACATATCTCAGTATGGAAAAACAGTGGTCTGTTCCTTTAAGGCGGGGGTTAAGAGGTTTCAACAACACCACCGAATATAGACGTAGCACTAGAAAAAAAAAGGTCCAAACTGCCAGTTGAAGAATATTTTCATGTGGATCTTTTTCTTTTTTTTTTTAATGATATCTTTGGTCAATTTGGATCCAGAAAAGAGAAGAACTGCGGCTGAACATAAAGCACTGATGGAAAGTCTTGAGAAGAAGCACATGGCGTCGCATATTTCCTCCTTATGTTGTTGCTCAATAAACCAACTGAACATAATTCAGGGGAAGCAACGCCCTTTTAACACGCAACACATGCTCCAACAGTGCCATCTAGGGGGCGCACCGGGGAACTGCACCAGGCTCAAGGCTCGCAAGATTTTGGAGATAATAGTTTTAAGTATTTTTTTTATTTGAAAAGGCATATATTAGTGACATTAACCTCTTAACCCCCACCTAAACCTCAAAACAGCCATGAAAACAGATGAAACGCAACAAAAATGGAACAAAAAAGAAACAAAAACATGCCGGAAAGAACGAAAAAGCCACAAAAAGTGACAAAACACAGCAAAAAAAAAAAAGCAATGGAAAACGAAAAAACATGACATAGCTTTCAAATGAGGAATTACACCAGGGGTTGGTAACGTCCGGCCCGGGGGCCAAATCCGGCCATCCAGGACAGAACCTCGGGCCCCTAAGATGATTTTGAGAAATATTATTATGCAAATAAGAGATCAAATACCTGTTAAAGGAACAGGCCACCATTATTCCATACTGAGATATGTTCTTACCTGACCTTAGACGAGTTGTACCTGTCTGGTCTTTGCGCGTGCTCTCAGCCACGCAAAACAACCAAAGATGTTGTTAGCGTTTGGCCTCTCCCAGTATATTCCTATAGCTCCAAACGAGGTGAAGTTAGAAGCGACTAAGCTCTTCCACGGGCACTCACACATGAAAAATTGGTTGAAAATACAATATTTTATACGATACGTGACAAACTACAGTTGTGTTTGGGTCGTGGCTCGTCACCTGAGGGTAATGGTGGGTCCCGAAGCCGAAACCACTTGAGAAGCACTTGCAGAAAACAAGTTCTTTACTTCAGGCTATAATGGGGAGGTTCGGACCCTGGTGTTTCGGCGTTACATCGAAGACTGACTCACTTCCCGAGGTAAAGATGGTTTATTGTTGGACTGGAATGGACAGATTTAAACAAACAACTGAAGAAGACACACGAGACGCCGTTCTCCCAAAAGGAAAGTGCGCACGAACAGACCTCCAGCAGTGAAAACAATTACAATACGTCAAGAGTCGAGCCTTCATAAGACGACACGTACGGGATATTGGTCCAAAGTCAAACTGGAACTTTACAGAACGTCTCTCAGAGCATCGTTTTGGTCTCGAGAGCAGCAAAAGTCAAGACAGTCGGGAAAATGTGCAGTCGTTGTGTCCTTATTGTGCCTGGTTTGATCCTCACTCCCTGAAATAAGTGCGAGGTCGATGTCGAGGCGAGCTGCGCAAATGCGAGAGAGGAGACCTGAAGTCGGGACTATAACATCAGCGTAAATGTGCCAGAACTGTAGAAATTTTTTAAAATAAAGGCATAGTAGAGTAGAACTGAAAAACCCGAGTCAAAAACGTTGAGGTCGAGCCTCAAAGTGGAGAAGGAAAAGCTAAGGTCTGTTTGTCTCCGTATTACAGCCATGATAAATAAACAGGCTAATCGCTAATGCTAACACGGCTAGTGCTAACGTCCACAGCAGCTTCTTCTACTCTCACTCTTAGGCTCTGGACCTGCCAAAATCATAATTACTGCAAGGAGAGAATGTTATATATTGCTGGCGGCACGGTGGCGCAGCAGTTAAGGCCAGGGGCTGGACTGGGACTGAAAAACAGCCCTGGACTCTGACCAGCCTGGCCCAAATTAGCGTAATTGTGACACTTCCACAAATCCATATTTCAACCTCTTACCACCCGCCTTAACCGAGTACATTGTCCCCAGTTCGGCTTTTTTTTTTTTTTTTGGATTGGCATCATCAGCAAAAAGAACTGGAAAGGTGGTCATTAATATAAATAATAAATAATACTGGTCCCAAAATTGAACCTTGTGGTACACCATACATTCCTTTTAGATTCATATTTTTTTATACCGGGCTTTTCCCAAATCTAAAAGCTTCTTGACTGGAGAGCAACAATGCAACGCCTCATTTGAAAGCTAAGACCTACAAAAGTGATGGTAACTTTTTGTCAAGTCGCCACATTTTTGTTTTGTTTTTTTCATTATTTTTTGTATCAGGTTTTGTTTTGTCCGTGTTTTTGTGTTGCCTTTTCATTACATTTTTCGCTTTGTTTCATCCTCTTTTTCTTTTTTGCTTTTAGATTTGGGTAAAGCTCGGTTAAGGCGGGACCGGTGGCCCTATAGCCAGTGGCCCTTCTGTGCTCTTCCAGAATGGACATATGGCCAGTCCGCCCCTGGTTAAGGCTCATTCATACTTCACAAGACGCAAGAACTTCTTGTTCTTGCACCCTGAGCTGCAGAACAAAATGAATTCACTTTTTCCTTGTAGCCATGGAAACATTTTGTAACTGACGACAGTTCCGTGGCGACAAGGCGAAAGCTCAGGGTGCAAGAAGAAGAAGTTCTTGCGTCTTGTGAAGTATGAATAGATACAGACGGCATCTCGTCATAGAAGGGGGCGTGGCTTCGCGAGGGGGAAAATAGAATCTTTAGAGAAACACAATGTTCCACTCTTTTTTGCCATTTTCGGGTGGAATATGAACGTATTTATCACATACAAATAAAGTCAAGTGTAAATCGGGCCCATATGGATATTTTCTCACAGCAGATTGTTCTGTAGAAGTGAAATGAGTGTATGAGCCTTTAGCGCTCATGCTTCACTGAAGAAGGCCCGGGTTCGATTCCCACCTGGACGGGGCCTTGCTGTGTGGCGTTTGCATGTTCTCCTCGTGTCTGCGTAGGTTTCCTCCGGGTACTCCGGTTTCCCATACCACTAAAAACCTGTGCAATAGGCTGGGATGAATGATGTGTACGTGAATGAGTGATGGTGGTCGGATGTATGCAGTTGTGCTTCTGTCAGACTGCCCCAGGGGAAAACTAGGTTAGCAGGTTAGCTACGTACCCAGCTAACCTCCTCTGTGTGTGGAGTGAAGGAAGAACAAATCCCCCTTGTGTCACGTGAAGAGTGCTGTACAAATAAGCTCCCGGTCCATCTTTGCGTTGCTTCCATCTTGCTTTTAGAGCGGAGTCAGTACGCTACAATCGATCAGCTGTAATAGGAGCTAAAGTATGTCCGTTTTGTCTGTGCACATTAAGTAGCCATGTGCTCTGGGCGAAACTCAGGCCTTCAAAAGCAAAACAATACGCCTTTAGACACTTAAATAGCTTGTGTCCGTCACAGTGAGAGTGCTAATACTGCATCTAATACTGCAACTGTGTACAAAGGGTCTCGGGAAATACTTCATGTTTATGTCCCAGCTTGCGATTATTCCATCGTGTTTTTTTTTTTGCGCAACTCGACTCGACATTGACATGTTTGGGGCGTGAGGAATTACCGGTGCAGGGTAGTGAACTAGAAAATGGGGTAAAAGGAGGGAAATGAGGAAAAGAATGGGGAAAGTAATGGGAATGACCAGTCACGGCATGTGTCAAAGTAAGTTTTGCCCACACTGTGAGATCGATAAAGTCACATCTTAGTCATAAATAAATACAGGTAATAGTGTTAAAAATACAAACAAAACACATCACATTTGGTCACAAACATTACCAAGCTTGGATTGTGCCAGCAACAAGCACGGATTAACGAAAGGGTGGGGTCAGGAAGGGCACATAGGCGGATAGCTTAACTGTTAACTGTGTGTCCTCCCACCCTCTGACTGTGGATAATGACTTGGTAACTGAACACATTTGGTCTTTCGTTTTAGATATTTGACATATACGTTTCAAAGTGAGCAGGAATTGTGTAGGAGCAGGAAAGTCAAAGTCGATTTCAGAGCTGGAAAGAATTTGTTCTTGCTTGTGGATTAGTCGTAAAAAAGTAGCACAAAGTCCGAATCCTTTTTCAGAACGACAATCGGACGGGTTGTGTACAGTGGGGTCACCCTTTCATCCAGGAATGAGAACATACTAAGCGGTGAGAGAATCGATGGTCAATTTATAAGTGCAGGTCGGAAAAGGTTGGGGGAATGTGTTAGAGATGCACCGATCCAGCTTTTCTTGCTTCTGATGCCGATACTGGGGGTTTGAGAGAGACTTCTTTAAAAGTGTCTTTCTCCAAATCAAAATGTGAATGGTCCTCTTCTCCACTGTCAGATCAATAATTATCTTTCCTTGCAAACGAGATGCAGATCAGATCAATCATCAATAAACTGTGATGGAAATACATTAAACAAGGATCCCTGGACGTTTCTACACTACATATCCTTAGGTACAGAACAGGCTTTCATGTTGTTGCATTAATATTAACTGATCTGATCGTTACAACTTGTGCATTACAAATATGTCAGTTATTCTTTAACATCATTCATAAACTACTATACAAACACTTGGCCACTCCAGCAATGGCCATTTTCATTTAATTGTACTTTTTTTTTTAACTTCTAGTGATCCAATCATAGATTCTGTCCCAGCCTTGATTAGTATCCAGTCCATTAGCATTAGCATAATGTTGCTAAGCGCAGCATTTGGCCAAAATACATTTGCGGACGTTAGAAATAACTATTACTACTACAATTGAAGGTCCTTAGCTTCAAAATGAGGTGCTGCATGTCCATAATCACTTAGGAAAGTTGTGTTTTTAAAACGGGGAGTCAAAACAGGTCCAGTGTCGGATACTTATATAATAAAATGGTATTTTTTCCACTATCAGTTCTGATATCCGATACCACTATCAGATCGGTGCATCCCTAGTTCGCAAGGCCAAGCACCTCCTCACTTTGGGGAGAAGGTTTACTTTACCAAGGAATGTTTGTATCTCGTGTAACCAACATGTACACTGCAAAAAGTATTTAACTAGATCAGCATAAACATCTCAATGTGAGCATATTAATCCAAATTTTAGTTGTTTTGACTAGTTAAGAAGTTCTTGGGCGTTTGTCCTAGATTATTTCACTTGTTCTGAGATGTTTCTGACTCGTTTCGATGCATTTCGTCCTTATTTCAGGTCATTTTCTTTGCCAATGGGGTCAGAAAATTGGTCTTATCTCATTGGCAATTTGACTTTCTTATTTCAAGCGAGATTTACCCTAGAACTGGTCTGAAATGTCCTCAAACGAGCAAAGTAAACTTGGTCCGATCAGAAAAAGTGTCTAAATGAGTGAAAACCGCTCAAAACAAGATACACTTTCTCAATTCCAGTCATTTAAGCCAATGCTTGATATTTACTTTTTGTAGTGTAATGTGACCAGATGACAGGGATCCGGGGGAGTATGTGTGAGTGTGGGGGGGGTTATACTGACGTGTACGACACAATCTAAATCAGGAAATAACTTAGCTGGATTCAAGATCACGGACAAAAGCCTGGATTTTGGGACTGTCCCCAATATCCAGGACATTTGGTCACCCTGCATGATGCACGGGATTACTTACAGCTAAATATTTGTATTCTACTTTACATTCTAGTGTGTCCTACTATTTTAGACCTGCAGGTTTGTAGAGCGAGCCTCTCATATTTTGACATATTATGCGTAATGCACTGTGCGCTTTGAAGCCGGTTATGGTGGTTTTCCTGTAGTTAGAACTCAGAATGCTTTCACGAGCGATTCACGCACGTCTGAGAAATCCTGCCCTGCCTTTGCGAGTTCCATATTCTGGAAATACCCGTTTGCGCTCGTCTGACATCCCCGCCCTTACCCAGACTACCCAGGAAGAGCACAGGGTTAGGGTGACCAGACGTCCCAGTTTACCCGGGACAGTCCCAGTTTTGAGTGCTTTGTCCCACGTCCCAATAGATTTCTCCCAAACTATTGATTTATCCTGGTTTCGCTCCGTCTCTATCCCAGTTGTCCTGGTTTTTGGCCAATATAGTCGGCAAAAGAACACACTTCACCTGAAAATGAATGTTTTTGGCCCATGTGATTATCAATTATTAAGTCTAGATTTAAATTTTTAGCATCTCCTCTATTCAGATTGGTGCATGTCATGAGACGTTGACAGCTGTCGACATTTCGAACCCCTGCGTCATATTCCGTCCATATATTATTAAGTTGGGAAATCTGGTCACCCTAGCACACACGAAGTTGCGCAGCCGATTCCCCGTCATTTCAATTTCTGGATCGTTAAAATGTCTCCACGGGGAAAATATTTCTTTTGATGCCATTTCGAATTTTCCAATTGAAGACGCAAAGCGAGACAAGTTAGATTTTGTCTATTTTGTGAGAAATGTTTGCCTTAAAGCAGTACTAAGTAACTCTTCCCCCTAGAGGCCATAAGCGCAACTGCAGGTGTCGTAGCAGGTTACGATTTTTTAACTTATTAATTGTCTGTGAGAGTAAATACTACGCTGACAGGGAAGGCGAAGGGAGAGAGGGTTACTGTGCATCCAATTATACAATGGAAATATTTTTTTTCACTCAAACTTGGCTGTAAATACTGTTTAAAGTGACGTTAGCCTGCAGTTAGCTTTGCCCGTTAGCATGTTAGCTTCTTCTTCGTGATTCCATTAGTGTGTATTGCTTTCTCCGCACCGGTGGCAGTCAAGTTTTTCTGTCCAGAGACACCAGGGGGAGATGAAAGACCCTCCAATCATCCCATAAACACTTGTATTACCCCCACAGGGACTACGGGGAGGATTTATTAAGGTAAACACGTTACTTAGTACTGCTTTAATGCCATGTTTTGGGACTCGTTTCTATTTGTTTTAAGTTGTTTTAGTTCGATGTTGCGTCTCGTAATGATTAAAAGGGATTTAAATAATGTCGTATCTGTGTAGTAGATGATCAACCGGAACTACTTTTCTTTCCTCCCGTTGTTCGAGCCGGTGAGCAGTGTGAGAGAGCATAGCCTTATTTTACTTCTCTCATTCTAAAGCGATAAAATGTAAAGCACATTGGCAAAGTCACCGATCGCGCCCATCTCTGCTCCCGACCCATAACCAACAATAACTGGTCCTCCTTACAAAATCTGCAGTCTCTCTCATAAACATTTTAGCACTGATTGGCGTCTGTCGGAGTTTAAAGTAGTCCCACCGAGGTTCACGTGTAGCATCTGCTTGTAAGGTGTTCCGGGGCTTCCCTGTAGGACAACGCGTCCTCTGACCCAGTCTAGTCTGGAGGTGAAACCCGTGTGGACAGTGGAACCCGTCTCTGAATCCCGAGCCGCTTTCCATCTTCCAAATCCGGCCAAACAAAACTCACGACGTGTGAATCCCTCCCGAGTTTCTCTCTCCTCCCTCTCCAAGTAGTGTATTCCTTAAGCGTTGATCGGCCTCCACCGGTCCTCCACGCTGCTGCCGTACGGCCCGGAGGCCACGTCGTCCAGGTAGGCCCCCACCACGTGAGCGCCGCCCAGGTTGGAGGCGTCGATCTGGGTGGAGGAGTAGTACAGGCCCTGGTCCAGCACCTCCCGCCTTTGGAAGTGGGAGGGCAGAGTGGGAGGCAGGTGGACGTCGCTCTCCTCCGGTTCATCCACCTGGGACTTGTAGGAGAAAAGGATCTTCGGCTCCGAGCTGCGGAAGAGGAGCAAGGTGACAGTTACCAGTCTCAAAGTCTCTAAAAGGACTCTCTTTTCCACACACTCATCATCACACTCACCCGAAAAAGCCTTTGAGGAACGTGACATAAATGAGGGGCGCGAAGGCCGAGAAGTACAGGAACGTGGTGATGTCCACACAGCTGCACGACACAGAGCACAGGGATCAGGGTATTGCACAAAAAGGTAAAGGGGAAATGCGTCAGTGCAAGCGTCTCACCACAGCCCCTCGATGATGCCCGCACACAGCAGCGCACTGCCCAACCCCTGCACGAAGTTGAGTAAGGACAGGATGGCCGCGTACAGGTAGAAGCTCCTCTTGGCTGAAAAGAAACGGATTTTTATTCCAGGAGGTCAGAAGTAAGGCTGTTGCGATATTAACATCTTAAACTTGATTTCCATACCGAGCACAGTCCTTCATAATGAATACCTACTTCAACCACGGAAAGAAAACATAAACACGACATAGGAGAGAATAACCTTAAAACGTCAGTCCACTGATTCAGAGGATTTGGAAAGTCTTGGTCCACCATTTCAAGTATGTTGACTAGTTTATTGGTAGGTTCAGATGTTTTTCTGTAGATCTTTAAAGGAATAGGCCACCGTTTTTACATACTGAGATATGTTCTTACCTTAGCTTTCACGAGTTCTTTAGGACCTGTCTGATCTTCACCCGTGCCTTCAGTCACGTAAACACAGCGCAGACGGCGTTAGCATTTAGCCTCTCCCTCTCTCCTCTATAGCTCCAAAACAGGTCAAGATAGAAGCTACCAAGCTCTTCCACGTTTTCCCTATTTAAATATGGTTACGTGAAGTGTTCCACTACAAAGTATAATTACACAAAATTGAACAATGTGGATTTTCTAAGCGGATAAAAGGGGGAACTATATTGTAAGGCGTAATAATACCAGGAGTAATTTGGCATCCGCACAGGAAAGTGAAGATTACTGCGCAGTAAAGTGAAGATTACTGCACGGATTTCGAACTACTCCTTGTATTATTACGCCTTATAATATAGTTCCCCCTTTTATCCGCTTAGAAAATCCACATTGTTTTATTTTGTGTAATTATACTTTGTAGTGGAACACTTCACGTAACCATATTTAAATAGAAAAAACGTGGAAGAGCTTGGTAGCTTCTATCTTGACCTGTTTTGGAGCTATAGAGGAGAGAGGGAGAGGCTAAATGCTAACGCCGTCTGCGCTGTGTTTACGTGACTGAAGGCACGGGTGAAGACCAGACAGGTCCTAAAGAACTCGTCAAAGCTAAGGTAAGAACATATGTCAGAATGTAAAACGGTGGCCTATTGCTGGGTTGCAGGTTCTAGAATGTGATGATGTCATCGGGCCCAGTGGGGGGCAGGAGCCAGTTTTTCCTATTAACAGCATTACACTTTCACAAGTCGTAGCTCAAAAGAAAATGTATGAATTAGAAAAATGATCATTAATATCAGTCACTGGGTCCATGATCTCTCTGTACAAGACCAAAAATTTCCTCAAAAACAAAATAATTTTTCCTCCATACAATAGCATTGGCCTTTAGAACGCTGTGATGTCACCTGCAACCCAGCAATTCCTTTAAGGTCTGTGGACGATTGTTATAAACCAGGGATTTGAGAAACCCCACAGGAAATAATCACAGGCTAAATCAGGCAAGTACGCAGGCCAGTTTACGTTCCCTCTCAGGGAGATCAGTCGCCCGGGGAAGACTTCTCTCAAAAACTCCACTGAAGTCATTCTCTAAAGAGTTCAACGTGAAGAATCGGACGTCCCGATGTGCCAAGGACAAACTGCATGTTCACGAGCAGAACGTAAGGGTAACGGTCCTCGTAACACATTCCCTGTTTCTTCGATTCCAGTTTTATCGCTTTACTAGTAAGGCCCGTGCCATAGCGGACACGAGAGAACGTGACCAGAAGAGATGAACTTCCTGGTTAGCTGGATGCAGGGAGAATAGGGAGGGAGCTGTGGAGGAGGAGCTAGTTGCCGGTTACTTACATGGAAGAGGTATCCTTTCTCGGACTGGTGTTTTGGGGAGGATCACTATTAAGGAGTACACCTACAAAAACACACACAAACACCATCATGAACTCCTTATGGCCGAGTTTGGACCATCTCTCTGCCTGTAATAGTAGTTTTTTTTCCCCTCCACTGACCAGGAAGAAGAAGCAGGAGCTGGCCAACCAGAAGTGCCGGCCTCCGTGTCCGTAGATGTTGAAGTCCTCCGCGGAGAGGTGCCTGTCCGGGTACAAGATCTCCAGAGTGCCCTTTAGACAAATATGTATATAAGACACAGAAAAAATATCAATTGGGGTCTCAAGGTTGATTTTCAGGCCACCATTTCTTCCATTTTGTTTATTGCAGTCAATGGCTTATTGCGTTGCAGTTTACTCAAATGTGTTTGTGCAAAATTTAGCCCTCATATCAAGACCCTTTCATTTGCTTGGGTGAAGTCCCAGTTGTTTGCCATTTTTTGGTTGCCCTCTGGCCCCTCATGATGCGAGAAAATCATTTGTCAACCGCTTATTCACCTTATTCACCGCCCCGCCCACTTTAAAAAACGGCTTTGTTTTCGTGTAGTGACGGATTTTCCCTTGACTTCTCCAGTCCTGTGTTAAGTGATAGGAGAAAAGGGGCGGGCACAATTCATGGCCACACCCACGCGGACTTCCGGAATAAAGTTCATTGAACGAACTGCTGAGTATGTACTGAGTAATTTAGCGCCTAAAAATAATTATGATGAATCTGTTGACCTTATTTCCAGGTCAGGTTTTTCGGTACATCCTGAACCCCATGAACTGAACCGATGGCGAGCTGGTAGGAACAACCTTTCCTATTGATACCCCATTGGTCCTTGGATTATGGGCTTGCGTTTTTTTTGTCCAACTACTCCATTAAGGATTATAAACAGATCCTTTGTTAAGGTTGACTTCGTTGACAAAAGTTCAAAGTATTCTAAATACATGTATTCTGTTACTCCGCAGCTGTTTAATGCACATAACACTCTCAACTGCATGACCATTTAAACATTCACATTAAAGGAATAGGCCACCGTTTTTACATACTGAGATATGTTCTTACCTTAGCTTTGACGAGTTCTTTAGGACCTGTCTGATCTTCACCCGTGCCTTCAGTCACGTAAACACAGCGCAGACGGCGTTAGCATTTAGCCTCTCCCTCTCTCCTCTATAGCTCCAAAACAGGTCGAGATAGAAGCTACCAAGCTCTTCCACGTTTTCCCTATTTAAATATGGTTACGTGAAGTGTTCCACTACAAAGTATATTTACACAATGTGGATTTTCTAAGCGGATAAAAGGGGGAACTATATTGTAAGGCGTAATAATACCAGGAGTAGTTCGAAATCTATTTCATGTGTGTATATGTATATGTATATGTACATATATGTAATGGGAAACCCAATCGTAGTCTGCATAATCCCTACACATCCCAGCAAGAATCATTCAACAGAGGTAGTGACGAGCGAAGCAGCACTTGAATTAGTAAGCCAAAATGATATCTTATAAGCAAACATGTTTCGAGTTTTGTCCCTTTTTTTTAAATTGAAACTTACGCTTGTAAATTAGGTCAACATGTTTAGAACAAAAGGAAACGTATAACCACACACACACATACACTCACTCACTCACACACACTACACTTTTTATTTTCTCTTTATGTTGCCTTCATATACATTCCATTTCCTTTTCTGTACTGTCTTATGTCAATGTGTTGTCTTGTAAGTGGTATGTATATCAGCAACTCCTGGTATTATTACGCCTTACAATATAGTCCCCGCTTTTATCCGCTTAGAAAATCCACATTGTTTAATTTTGTGTAATTATACTTTGTAGTGGAACACTTCACGTAACCATATTTATATAGGGAAAACGTGGAAGAGCTTGGTAGCTTCTATCTTGACCTGTTTTGGAGCTATAGAGGAGAGAGGGAGAGGCTAAATGCTAACGCCGTCTGCGCTGTGTTTACGTGACTGAAGGCGCGGGGGAAGATCAGACAGGTCCTAAAGAACTCGTCAAAGCTAAGGTAAGAACATATCTCAGTATGTAAAAACGGTGGCCTGTTCCTTTAAGATAGAAGTCTATGTCCGATCTAAATTGTCCAGTTGTTCTTTGTAAAATAAGGTGTGTTGTTACCTGTGTGATGGAATAGGCCAGAGCCAGCACAGCAGTGATGCCCAGAACACGCTTTATACTCGACTTACTCTCCAGGTGACCTGAGCAAAAGAACAACATTGCAACATGGTCAAAAGATCTAAAAAGTAAATGAAACAAATAGAATATCTAAATAGTTTGCCCTAAGTTCGAGTGACACTTACCAAAGGCCAGTCCCAGGATGATGACGCTGAGCTCAATGGCCAAAAGGAAGAAGCGTGTGATCTCCCACAACACCTGCACAAGAATCAACCAAGAGACTAGTGATGGATCCAGCCACACAGAGAGAGCGCCGTCAGCTGTCAGTGCTGTCAGTTCGAATCCCGGTCTTTGCTTTTTTTATTTTTTTATTTTGTGGGCACCCACTGGGAAGAACATAGATCTGCGCCTATACCCCAGCTTCATCTGCACCCTGTGAGCTGCATTCTCCAAAGCTGGGATCAGGGGCGGACTGGCCATATGTCCATTCTGGAAGAGCACAGAAGGGCCACTGGCTCTAGGGCCACCGGTCCCGCCTTTACCGAGCTTTACCCAAATCTAAATGCTATAAAGAAAAGCATCAAAATAGCGACAAAAAAAGAGGATGAAAAGAAAACAAACATGTGCCGGAAAAGCAACAAAAAAAGTGACGAAAAATGTGATGAAAAGTCAACAAAAACAAAAAAACAAAGCAACGAAAAAGGCCACAAAAACGTGACAAAAACACAACAAAAAATTATAGAAAAACATGACACAACAAAAAGCCACAAAAAAGCAATGAAAAAACAACAAAAATATGACCAAAAATGCAGCGACTTGACAAAAAGCTACAATCACTTTTGTAGGTCTCAGCTTTCAAATGAGGCGCTACACTGTTGCTCTCCAGTCGAGAAGCTTTTAGATTTGGGTAAAGCCAAACTGGAGAAAATGCTCTCGGTCAAGGCGGGGGGGTAAGTGGCACATTTACGCTCATTTGGGCCAGGCTGGTCAGAGTCCAGGGCTGTTTTTCAGTCCCAGCCCAGCCCCTGCCTGGGATAATAGTGTCAACAAGACGCAAAAGACCGAATGCCAAAACATTGGACACATGTTTTTTTGTTTTAAATAAAAAAAATAAAAAAAAGACATTTAAATTGGTCAATCACATTCACTACTTTCACTTCAATGTTCACATAACATGTAATAAAATACCATAGGAAATACAGTAACATTGAATCAGTGCGTGTTGTGAGTCTCAACTAAGCTGCATGCAATGATGTATAAGATCCACCAGGTGTCAATATAGAGCAGGGGTGCCCAAACTTTTTGTCTCCGAGGGCCAAAATTAAAAAGTGCCTGTGAGTCGCGGGCCAAACACGGCGATGTCAAGCACGAAAAACACATATAACTGCAAATTATAAAGTTACTTTATTTGATTTACTTTGTATTTTTTCGATAGCCTACATTTGCATTTGTTTCTATCCATGTAAATAACATGCTATATCAAAACAAATGGTAAATATGGCAAAAGCCTCATTTTAGTAAAACAAAACCAACCATTGTAGGAATTTAGTGCAAAAAAAAAAAAAAAACACCTGTAGACTCAAAGAAACTCAAAGAAAATTCCACATTAGATCATTTTGAAAGTGTCATTTCAGCATCAATTCTTTTATAAGTCATTTTTGACATGTACTGTTGTCGATGTCAACAACCTTTGCAATAAAAGTTGGAAAACTGTGAAAGTTGACGCTACAACGCTCTGTGATTGACACCACAACAGTGTTTCCTTAACTTTGTGAAAGGAGTGAAACAGCGCCCCCAATTTGACGCTGGTGGTCAATAACTGTACTGCATCCATATTTACTATTGAGAGTGAATGGAAGAGAGTTAACCAGATGCAGCGCAAAAGTAGATCACTCTCTGGCGGGCCAACAGAATTGTTTCGGCGGGCCAAATTTGGCCCGCGGGCCCCACTTTGGGCACCCCTGATATAGAGCATCACAGCGACACTATACACAGTATCAATGCAGTTTGGGGGATGTGCCGAAACGCTTCCCGAGGCCTCATCTACCCATCACTACAAGACACTAGGGATGCACCGATACCACTTTTTCTAAAACCGATACGAGTGCTTTGATTTAAGTACTCGCCGATACCGAATACCGATACGAGTACAAGGCATTTTCTTCAACATTCTTACTTTTTTCACAGCAGATTGGTTTGTAATGAGTTAATTTACTCATTTACATTTCCTTAAGTAAAGAGCAGCTATATTAGAATTGTGCTGATGCCATCTATTTATTTATTTATTTTATTTTCATTCAATATAATTTTTTAATTATTACACAGACAGTCCATGTCCAAAAGCTCCCCAATGCCTGTGCTTTATTCATTTATGTATTTTTATTAAACAATAGTATTGAGATGGTTGTTTAAATGGTCTCTCTCGTGTGTTTGTAGTAACTTAGCGAGTAGCTACAGCGTTTTCATTGTTCTGCTGCAGCTCATTTTCCTTCAATATAAACATGCTGTGTCTCTTTAATTTGGATTTTCTGAGGACTTTTTTAGTCGCTGGGTTAGTTTTTTTAGACAAATAAGCCCCTGGGAATAAAACGGCGTCAGAATGGCCAAAAACGTTTTCAACTTTATTGTCGATTTTTACACTTTTTTCAAGAAGCTTTTAGATTCGGGTGAAGTCGGACTGTAGAAAATGTGCTCAGTTCACTTTGCATCCGTTTGGAGTTTGTGCGGTGATACCTTATCGATGATGGTGGCCGCGCTGGACGCACTGACGGTCATGGACACTATGGCTCTGGTGATCCCCACGGCAGCGACAACGAACACCTGGAATGAAACAAAACACAACTTTCAACAACAGAACTGAGCAGACAAGCCTCTCCTCGGCTTCCGGGTTCAGAGGAGCTGCTTCTGCTGACCAGGAGGTAGAAGGTGATGAAGATGGGGCTGGAGGTGACTCGGATCTTGGCTCGGGCTGAAGGCAGTTTCCACATCAAGAACACGAAGAAGGCCACGTTAGGGACGAGCAGCAGAAGGTCCCAGTACCTCACCCTGCGCACACAAACACATGACACAAACACATGAAGGTCGGCACAGCTCGGCTTTACCCAAATCTAAAAGCTTCTTGAAAAAAAAAAGCATCAAAATAGCAACAGAAATGAGACGTAAAGCTATACAACTGTGACAAAAACACATTTAAAAAGCACCGAAAAAAAAGTGACGACAATGCGGCAACAATGTGAGGAAAACGATCCCTTTGGATGAGTTTTGTAGATTTGGGTAAAGCTGAACAGGAGACAATGTGGGTTAAGAGGTCAATCTTCTTTATGCGTGACCATATAGTTTTAAAGTTTTTATAGTTTATTATTTATCTAATTTATATGTTGTTTGTTTCATGTTGCACGATTGAACCAAAAATAAAAAATCATCGTTGTGAACCTGGCAGTACAATGGCAGTAAAATCAGTGTTGGGGAAAGTTCATTTTCTACATGAACTAGTTCAAAGTTCAGTTCACAAGTTTCAAAATGAACTAGTTCGTTCATAGTTCATAATTGTTTAAAGTAAATAGTTCGTTCATAGTTCCAAAAATGAACTAGTTCATAGTTCTTTTTTTTCCTTTTTTTTTTTGCTGCGAGCCATTATTGAGGCATGAAAACGGATCGGGGTGAAAAAGGTGAGAAGTATATTTCCCCCTTAAAGCAACGATCTTAAGTATTTTGAGATGCATTTTTGCCAACCTTGGGAGAGCTGGAGAAAGTTGACTTCAGCCATGAGTTAAAAATATTATGGCCTCCTCACTTAATGTTAAAGGTCTGTCATGTCAGCCTGTCACTGTTTTATGAGTGGATTTTGGATATCTTTGCTAATCATATTTTATTTTATTATTATTATTATTATTAGTTTAATTGGAAAATTCTTAGTGGAAAATTAGGCTACAAATATTGAATTGCATTTGTGTTAATTTGGTAAACTAAACATGTGAATAAAATTGTTTTAGGAGCTAATTTGTAGTTAAAAAACTCCACATTGTGGCTTTATGCAAATGAGTGCGCACGCGGAGCAAAGGGAAAGGGAAACTCGCTTCGTAGCCTCAAACTGTGACTGCTCACGGGCACCGTGCGGACCCGCTGGTTACCGGTGTGCCAGGGCCTGTGCCAGAGCCATAAACAGCAGAGTTCACCCCCACAGAACTGGACACAGTCGGGCCGTGGGCGCGGGGGCTGGGCGGAGCGAGCGCGAGCTCCACCGTGGACCCGCCAGAGTTTAGACGCTGGTAAACTCTGACGGCGCAGCAGGGTTTTATATTCACCGATATAAGAAATCTGGCACCATAATGAACGAACGTAAAAAGAACGGGAAATGCCGTTCACAGACACCAGAATGAACGCGTTCATGGTGTCGTTCATCAGGCAGTAATCCGGTGCGTTCAGTTCACGTTCGCCCAAAATATGAACGCGTTCATGAACTTTCGTTCAATGAACGCGTTCAGGTACATCACTGAGTAAAATATTCTGAAATACGAAGTGTCACATCCTGACTCTGTCAAAAATGTCAAGAATGGGGCGAATGTGAAAGCACAGCCGTGGGAACTTATTGTGGTTATGGGGTGCTGAGGGACAAGATTGACCTGAAAAATGCTTATTTCCTATTTAATAATATTTATATGTAATACACAAACCATCCACCAGGGGATGCTGCAGCACCCTGGGTTCCCACGGCCTTGTGAAAGTGCTCTGTTCTCGCTGACTCCTCTTTATGAAGTCGCTCCTCCGGGTTCTTCGTGCTGCTTTGTCTTCAAGCTTCAGGTCTGTTGTATCTTAGGCCATGTCAATGTTAATCAAATAAAGTTTACAAATTCTAATCACATAGATCAGGGTGTCAGACTCATTTTGGGTCGTGGGCTGAAATTCAGCTGCCACAGCAGGTCGCGGGACGTATATAATGTAAACAGGAAAATACTATAGAGAACAGTTTTCTAATAAATGAATGACAATAATAATAAGCTGTGATTTGGTCAAAGCCCCAACTTGCCTGTACCGTTTACCAATGACACCAGCTGTATTGCACTTTACAAGCCTATGTCACAAGTCTCTGTGTGTGCTACAGAGTAGTCATTATTCATTGACTCCACACTCGGTGGTGGTAAGCGGTTATGGAATATACTTTTATGCTCTACAGGGCAGGAGCCGGACAAAATCATCTGGCCCGCGGGCCGTATGTTTGACACCCTTGACATAGATGAAGGCCTCTAAACGTTTCTAAACGCTTCTAGTGCCACTGGCAGGAAGTGAGCCACGCACCGTCTGCTCCAAAGCTTCAGCGAGTGTCACTTCTCCCAAAGGAAAATACTGCCTTTTTTATGATAAAATATTTTTCCAAATGTCTGGTCTATAATCCTGTAAAAACATTTGTTTTTGTTACTTTAGTTTAGGTGATTCAATAATAGTTTCTGTCCCAGCAGTTGCCTTTAGCATTAGCATGCCGCCGTTAGCATTGCTAGCTGCAGCATTTTGCGCAGCAATCAAAAATACAATTGCGGAGGTTAAAACTAACTCAGTGATTGAATTCTCCAGGTTCTGTGCTTCAGTTCATCAGCATGTCCACATTGACGGAGGTTTAGTGAAACTTGTACCTAACAAACTTGTAGTTATCTAATTTTCATTGTAACATTTCTCTGTCCCTCTGAGGCCCAGGGAGTTGCAGGAGGACTCGTTTAAAGCCCTGACTTTGCTCTTTGCAAACAACGGGGTCTCTATCACATTTGGTCCCGGTCCTGCTTTTATGGGCACTAGACCAGGCCGATAGCCGATATTGTAAAATCGCTCAAATATTGGCCTGATATATCATACAAATTACATAGCGGGTCGTCTCATGATCTGAAGGTCAGGTGTTCGAATCCCACCTCCTGAAGATGCACACTGTCGTTGTGTCCTTGGGCAGGATCGATGCCAACCACACACCGAGCAAACTCAAGCTCACCTGGACCGGCCGATGTCCTCGTACAGCACCTGCAGGCAGCGGTGAGGCTCGGTGACGTTGCTCTGAGGGTCCGGCGACAGAGTGGGGAACGTGGTGGAGTTTTCGGGGGCAGTGGGCGACACGCTCCCGTTGTACTGAGCGAACCGGACCACCGCCGTCACCGTAGGCAACATGGTGAGGGGCCTGGGGGGGGTCAAACACATGGCATCAATCATGACACACATTCAGTTCTCACAAAGAGCGTTTCTTAATAAAGTCACGACAATAGTACAGGCCTATTCATACGCAAGACGCCTTCAGAGGGGGAAGTGTAGCTCAATATGTCGTCAAGCTAGTGTTGCAATATTAGCTGATGCAAATGGCCACAACCATATTCCTTCAGGCCTTCCATCTGACTGATATTTGAAATATTTCAGATTTAGTTTGAATAAATGTGCAGAGACATGGACTCTGATCAGGGGCGGACTGGGACTGAAAAACAGCCCTGGACTCTGACCAGCCTGGTCCAAATTAACGTAATTGTGACTTTCACAAATACACATTTTAACCTCTTACCCCCCGCCTTAACATTAACGAGTGCATTTTTCCCAGTTCGGCTTTTTATTATTATTTTTTTGATCGGCATCATCAGCAAAAAGAACGGGAAAGGTGGTCGCAGAAACAGAAGCAAAATCATTCATATAAATAATAAATAATAATGGTCCCAAAATTGAACCTTGTGGCACACCATACTCCACGGAATTCCTTTTAGATTCATGTTTTTTTACACTGGGCTTTACCCAAATCTAAAAGCTTCTCGACTGGAGATCAACAATGTAACACCTCATTTGAAAGCTAAGACCTACAAAAGGGATGGAAACTTTTTGTCACGCCGCCTCTTTTTCTCGCTATTTTGATGCTTTTCTTTTTAGCTTTTAGATTTGGGTAAAGCTCGGTTGAGGCGGGACCGGTGGCCCTAGAGCCAGTGGCCCTTCTGTGCTCTTCCAGAATGGACATATGGCCAGTCCGCCCCTGACTCTGATCATAGCAGAGGCGCAGTCACCAAATGACGGGCTGAGATCGAGCAGGGGGATCAACACACATGAACACCTCTTCATCTGGCATTTTCCACTGGGAAACTTGGAGATAATGTTGAAGCCCGAGTTCCCGAGATGAGATAACCTTTGACCTTTCAACACAACGCAGCAGCAGAAAAAAAAGTTTTTATGTCTTTTAGCTGATTGTTATGAAGCTGGCACGATTAGGACTGAAACAACTAATCGATTACTATAATAGTTGTCAACTATTCCAGTAATCGATTAATCGTTTTCTAGTGAACACAGACTAAAATAGAGCAAAAATGACATGACAATTATGTATTTTGGATGAAAACCTACTTTGTTTTTAAAGTTAGGGTCTGCAGTGTTTTGTACATTGTAAATTTCATAAATATCTGTCTTTGTCTCATCCAATCAAAGCAGAATTAGCACAAAGAGCCTCCTACAAATGTTTACTTTAAGTTTACTCCTCAAGCACCGCCTTTCACAGCCAAGCGATTAATCGATTAATTAAGCTGCAGCCCTAGGCACGTTGCATTAACTATTTAGCTTCTCAATTTTAAAACAATACAAAGTAACTTGTTTACCTTAATAAATCCCTTTCATAGTTCCTCCTCTGGGGGTTATATAAGTGTTAATGGGATGACTGGAGGGTCTTTTATCTCCCCCTGGCGTCTCTGGCCAGAAAATCACACTTGCAACTTGACTGCCACCAGACCGGAGTCACCAACACACACTAATAGAATCACGAAAAAGAAGCTAACAGGCTAACAGGCAAAGCTAACTGCGGGCTAACGCCACTTAAACAGTATTTACAGCCAGGTTTGAGTGAAAAAAGTTATTTCCATTGTGTAATTGGATGTACAATATCCCTCTGTCCCTTTGTCTTTTCTGTCAGCGTAGTATTTACTCTCACGGACAATAAATTAATTTTAAAAAATCGCAACTTGCTACGACACCTGCAGTGGCGCTTATGGCCTCGAGGGATATGAGTTTCTTAGTACTGCATTAACACTGTCTTTTTCTCCATACTAATCGCCTTGTAAAAAAAAAAAGTCAATCTTTATGTGTGTGTTTTTATAGGCTAAAAGCAGATACAAAGTAGCAGTAGTTCAGCTGTTTGTAGATCATTTATTTGTTTATAGTGTATTGGTGTGTTTTTTTTTTATGTCTCACTTTGCTACGACACAAAAGCACTTGAACACAGGGGCGGACTGGCCATATGTCCATTCTGGAAGAGCACAGAAGGGCCACTGGCTCTAGGGCCACCGGTCCCGCCTCAACCGAGCTTTACCCAAATCTAAAAGCGAAAAAGAAAAGCATCAAAATGGCGAGAAAAAGGGGATGAAAACCCTACAAAAACATGAGAAAAAAACAAAATATGATAGAAAAAATAGCTCAAAAAACAACAAAAATATGACAAAAATGTGGCGACGTGACGAAAGGTTTCCATCACTTTTGTAGGTCTTAGCTTTCAAATGAGGCGTTACATTGTTGATCTCCAGTCGAGAAGCTTTTAGATTTGGGTAAAGCTCAGTATAAAAAAACATGAATCTAAAAGGAATTCCGTGGAGTATGGTGCACCACAAGGTTCAGTTTTGGGATCATCATTATTTATTATTTATATGAATGATTTTGCTTCTGTTTCTCCAACCGCCTTTCCCGTTCTTTTTGCTGATGATACCGATCCAAAAAATAATAATAATAATAAAAAGTCGAACTGGGGAAAATGCACTCGTTAATGTTAAGAGGTTAAAATATGTATTTGTGGAAGTGCACAATTACGCTGATTTGGGCCAGGCTGGTCAGAGCCCAGGGCTGTTTCTCAGTCCCAGTCCAGCCCCTGCTTGAACACGACACCCTCGAACTCCCACTTCACAACTGGAAAGGCTCATCTTTACCACAGCACATGAAGGCAGCACGAGAACCTTTCATTGCCGCTTGCGTCTATAATTCTGTATTTTATCATAATTTTAGTAACAAGAAAACCGTCTGTATCGGCTGTTAAAGGCGGGGGCGTAGCAGACGATGGAAATGCCAAACTTACTTGTAACTTTGTGAGTTATTTGCTCGCCTTTAGTGTTACATAATAATAATCAGATAAAGAAGAACACGTTATTCTACTGTTCAGCACCTTTCCTTTAAGATCCTGCAATGTCATGCTCAGAGTAACAGTCACGAGCATAATGGTTAAAATAACACTAAAACCGCAGGACGAAATTGAAAGTAAATTCTCAATAAAAGATCCAGACGAAGTTACGGAGGGTCAGCGTTACCGAGGAGGAGGAATGCTAACATTAGCCACCTGACCGCTGGCTTATCGCGTTATGTAATCATAATATCATCTGTATTTACACATTTACACATTATAACCCATTAAATATCCAGGTCTGATCACAAACATAATGGCTGATCATTAATGACAGGACTGGTCAAACCCACATCATCCATGAGTCAAATATATCTGTAACATCACATCATGACACGAGTGAAAGGATCCTTGAATAATCTCACCTGTTTAGCGGAGACAAGGTTTAAGGGGATGTTTCGGTGTGAAATCAGGGCTCGTTTCGAGAAAGATCGATCACTTCGCAGCAGAAAAATGTCATGTTTTCGTTTTGGAAATTTCCCCGTGGTCACATGACCCTCCACCGACACACAGACGCTCTTCTTCTTCTCCGGCTGCAGAGCGGCGGACGCGGACTCACTAGCGCCACCCTCCAGATAAACTCTGCAGGTTCATCAACATGGCTTAAAGGAATAGGCCACCGTTTTTACATACTAAAATATGTTCTTACCTCACTTTAGTCGAGTTAATATATCCCCGTCTGGTCTTTGTCCGCGCGCTCTGTCACGCAAACGGAGCACATACGCAGCCTCTCCCACATGTCACATAGCTCCGAAAAAGCTCACGATAGAAGCTACCAAGCTCTTCCACGTGTTCCCTATTTAAATAAAGTTACGTGAAGTGTTTTCATGCGAAGTATATTTACACAGAAATGTAACATGTCGATTTTATAAGCAAATAAAAAGGGGGACTATATTGTGAGGCGTAATGATACGAGGAGTAAAACGTCTGCGCAGTAACTCCTAAAGGTTATTGACGGAAGTGAGCGGGGGAAGTCTTTAGGAGTTACTACGCGGACGCTTTGCTCCTCGTATCATTACGCCTCACAATATAGTCCCCCTTTTTATTTGCTTATAAAATCGACATGTTACATTTCTGTGTAAATATACTTCGCATGAAAACACTTCACGTAACTTTATTTAAATAGGGAACACGTGGAAGAGCTTGGTAGCTTCTATCGTGAGCTTTTCGGAGCTATATGACATGTGGGAGAGGCTGCGTATGTGCTCCGTTTGCGTGACAGAGCGCACGGACAAAGACCAGACGGGGATATATTAACACGTCTAAAGTAAGGTAAGAACATATCTTAGTATGTAAAAACGGTGGCCTATTCCTTTAAAGCAGTGCTAAGTAACTCTTCCCCCTAGAGGCCATAAACGCAACTGCAGGTGTAGTAGCAAGTTACGATTTTTTTAACTTATTAATTGTCTTGGAGAGAAAATACTACGCTGACAGGAAAGGCGAAGGGACAGAGGGTTACTGTGCATTCAATTATAAAATGGAAATGTTTTTTTTCACTCAAAGCTGTAAATACTGTTTAAAGTGACGTTAGCCCGCAGCTAGCTTTGCCCGTTAGCATGTTAGCTTCTTCTTCGTGATTTTATTAGTGTGTATTGCTTTCTCCGCACCGGTGGCAGTCAAGTTGCAAACATGGTTTTCTGTCCAGAGACACCAGGGGGAGATGAAAGACCCTCCAATCATCCCATAAACACTTGTATTACCCCCACAGGGACTACGGAAAGGATTTATTAAGGTAAACACGTTACTTAGTACTGCTTTAAACATGTTTAAGAATAATGTAGCCGGCAAATTACAGGAACAAACACACAAAAACAAAAACCTACATTCTATCAGTGAGTCAGGTGTGTTTTAAAAATTCAAAGCTAACTGCGGGCTAGCCCCTTTAAACAGTATTATAGTATAGTATAGTCTCTGGATTACGGGTGTATAGCATAGCATACATGGCAGCTGCAGAGACGCATCTGAAGAAGCTTGACAGGGAGCAGGCACAAGGTTTAAGGACATGCTGTGGAGCATTTAGGTCCTCCCCTGTAGATGCTCTTCAGGTGGAGATGGGGGAGCTCCCCCTCCGATTGAGACGGGTAAAGCTGATGCTTGCGTACTGGATCAATCTTCAAGGACATGGCACCACTCACCCCACAAAGGGAGTGTTGGTAGATTGTTGGGAACATCAGGAGGTTACATCTTTTAGTTTTGGATGGGTGGGGGATGTAAAAGCACAAGATTTTGGTCTGAATCAGTTTAAGTATTGCCCAACGGTTCCATGCTCGCCTGTCCCTCCATGGGTATTTTCTGCTCCGGATGTGGACTCGTCCCTGCAGGAGGCTTTGAGGAATAGAAGGAGGGGTGCCCCTGAGTGGGTTGTGGTACAAAAGATGTTGGACAGGTATGAGGATAGTGTAGTTCTTTATACAGACGGTTCCAAGGACCCAAGCAGTGGAAGGACAGGTGCAGCAGTGAGCATACCATGGTTTACGGTTGGAGTGAGAAAGAGGCTGTCTGACCATCTTGCTCTTTATACAGCTGAGTTAGTCGCAGTTGCGCTAGCACTGAACTGTATTGGTAGTTGTGGTGAAGGGGTGAGGAAAGCGGTGATTGCATCAGACAGCCAAGCGTTTTTATTGAGCATTAAAACAGGGAAGTCCTGTAGAATGGATGTATTGAATAAAGTGTACTACATACTGTTGCAGTTAAATAACAAAAATGTAAAGGTTTTCTTCATTTGGATTCCTGCCCATGTTGGTGTGGACGGGAATGAGGAAGCTGATATATTGGCTAAACAGGCACTAAGGTCAGAAGAGATTGATATTCATGTCCCATTTAGTCGAGCAGAAGGAAAGTCGATCATTTATTTAAAAAATTTACAGTTGTGGCAGGAGTGTTGGGATATTAGTGATACCGGACGACATCTGTATAACATTCAAGCGAGAGTTGCACATAGGAAAATTGTAGATGGAAAGCGCAGGGAAGAAATTGTTATGTCGCGATTGAGGATTGGTCACACAGGCCTGAATTATTCTCTCTGGAGGATTGGGAAACATCAGTCAGGGTTGTGTGATGGTTGTGGCCAGCCTGAAACGGTTAAACACGTGTTAGAGGAGTGTCATCAATATGTAGAGCGGAGGAGTGGATTGTGCTTAGTTCTGGATAAAGAGAAAAAGGTGCTGTCAATTTGCTGTCAATCTTCTTGGAGATGGCAGTAAAAGAGTTAAGAAAGAGCTTTTGCGTTATTTAATAGATACTAAGTTGATTTATAGAATTTAAAAGCATAATCAGTGTCTTCTGTTTCCCTCTGACCATACTTAATGACTCGCACTCCAGCCCAGTAAGTGGCGGTAATGCCCCGACGCTGGTGGCCAACTGCCAATAAATCTAACAGAAGAAGAAGAAGTCCTCTATTTTCCGTTTTCTCTTTCTCTATTATTTCCTACGTTTTCCTTTTAGATATGTGTTGCTTAGTCCGATGTGTCCTATTGTAATTCTTGTAAAAAACTCCGTCTTCTTTCCGACATCATCATGCCTGATGATTTTAGTAATAGATCCATGGGCAACCCCGGCCAACCTCGAATTAAAAAAGTAAAAAAAAAAAAGAAAAAAAAAGTTCTAACACAAATAAAGCAAAACTAAAAATAATAATAATAATAATAATAATAATAATAATAATAATAATAATAATAAATCATGAGACATAAATATCACTGACTGGTTTTGTTTTTATGTGTCTTTCTTTTTAATAAACATGTCGGTGAATATATTTATATATAAGTACAGACATAATGTAATTAAAAAGTATTTCAACATCACTTTGGCATTGGGCATGTGGTTCAGCCCTATTTCTACAATGCACATAAATCCACTGTTGCACAGAATTAATATAGCTTAACAAGGAGCCATTAGCTTGACATGCTGTGTTTAGTGAAGGCAATCTCAGTGCTGAAATGATGGTGAAGAAGTACGGATTCTAAAAACACAGGAATACAGGGAACAACCTGAAGAGACAGTTTGGGGAGACAGCTTGAAGCCAGGAAACTATCTATTCTTCATGAGGACACAGCATTATTTTAGTTTTTTAAAAGTACCATTTAGTAGAATAAGGACTCCATAACTTCTCTAAAACACAAAAATAATCAAATGTATCTATAGGCCACTCACTTATGATTAAATATTGCTGCAAAAGTGTTGTGAACCTACAAACTATCACAGTAAACTAATCCTGTATGGAGGGTTTTTTCTTTTTGTACCAATTTAAATACAGCACATCTTCAATAAACTAGATACTCATAAACTCATTTATGCATTTTGTAACATCCCAAAAAAACAACAAAAGAAAAGTGCTACATAAAAGTGTCAATAGATTTGTTTGTGAGAGGAAACGAACCTCAAATGAAAAACAGTTTAGCGCGGCAGTTAGCGCTCGTGCCTCACAGTAAGAAGGTCCCGGGTTCACTTCCCACCTGGATGGGGTCATTCTGAGTGCACCCTGCATGTTCCCCCACGTCTGCGTAGGTTTCCTCTACCACTTAAAGCTGCATCATCCACATTTTTATGTTTGCGCGTGTTTGAGCAGTGGCTGTGTGAGTGGTCAGCATGGAGTGTCCTAAAGGGCACTGTGGTGGAAAGTAAAGGCGCTGACCACTCATACAGCCGCTAGATGCAAGTTCGTCATTTTAAGCTCACTACTGCCACCTCAGGTCTTACATGTAACTGCAGCTTCTATAATAAGCTTGTGCATGACGGCATTTTGGACCTGAATTATCACCTTTTTGAGTGACAGTGCAGGATTTTAGAGGCAGTTGTGGTGAACAGGTCTGAGCTCATTCTATACAATAGGACATGGCTGGAACATGTAGGGAGAGGAAAATATATAATTTTAACATTTTTAAACTCGGTATAGTCCCTTTAAAACATGTACAATAGGTTCCCCTCTGGAAATGAGATTCAGATCTCAGTGGGACTTCCCTGGTTACATAAAGGATAAAAACAATGAGGTACTCTCGTCCAGAGGTTCCCAATCTTTTCATGCCGGACCTCCAAAATGACCATGCGAACACACTATCCATATGTTCCTTTTTTAAATCCTGAAATCATATTGGGTCCTGACCCCCACTTTGGGAGCCGCTGCTCTCGTCTCATCTTTCTAAAGTTTTTTTTTCATTGATCATGAACATATGGTGGCCCTTCCTTTAGGGTCTCCTGATAACATCCTGTAGGCCAGATGCAGCGGTTCCTCTGTGTCCAGGGTGAACCTGTGGATGAGGCAGCTCCCGCTCAGACCGAGGTGGTGGAAGCTCAGCGCTCTGGTGTCCCAGTCCAGCTCCACCCTCAGTCTGCGGGAGGCTTCAGACGTCTTCTTCAGAGGCACGGCGCGGCACCGCTCGAACGCTGTCAGGGCGTTGTTGCTCCACATCAGAACCCAGGACGTGGGGCAGGTCTCCAGAGCAGACGGGAGACCGGCCCGAGGCAGAGCAGACGCGGCGCACACGCCCAGCATCCAGGGGGCGCCCTCCAGCTCCACCTCCCACTTGTGGACACCAGCGCCGAAGCTCTGGGCGCTCAACACCTGCATAGAAATGAGAAAGTATGATTAGTGCAACTAGAGCCGCAAGATTAATCATAGTTTGGTTGAAGTTGTGCTATTATGCAAATTGTATTTCAGTGTCATAAAGGTAAAAAAAAATTCATGGATGGTGTTGTGTCTCAGGGCTCTTTAAATCACTGACATCAATCTCAGACAGCTGTGACAATTAGTTGTCAGGTAAAGTTAAGGGAAAAAGTACTGAAAAAGGACGTTCCACATTATTGAGCAAGATGAGAAAGAAAAAGCATCTCTGCTGAAAAGCTTGAAATAGTTGAATGCCTTGGTCTAGGTGTGAAAATCTTCGATATTCCATGAAAGATTAAGCGTAATCATCGTACTGTAAAGAGATTTGTGGATGATTCAGACACACTACGGTTTGTGCAGATAAAGGCACAATATGGACGGTTTCTGCCAAACATAACACATCATCAACACATCAGATTAAGAGAACAGCAGCTACAAAGCCGCAAACAGGTATTTGAAGCTGCTGGTGCCTCTGGAGTCTCCTGAACATCAAGGTGTAGGACCCTCCAGAGGCTGCAGTTGTGCATAAACCTTCTATCCGGCCTCCCCTAAATGGTTAATTGAAGCTGAAGCAGAAACGGCTGCAGTGGCTCAGAAATACATGAGGACTCATTTTCAAACAGTCTTGTTCACTGATGAGGTCGTGTAACCCTGGATGGTCAGATGGATGGAGTAGTGGATGGTTGGTGAATGGCCACCATGTCCCAACAAGGCTGTGACGTCCATAAGGAGGGGGAGGAGTCATCTTTTGGGCCAGGATCATGGAGAGAGAGCTGGTCGGCCCCTTTAGGCTCCCTGAAGGTGTGAAAATGACCTCTGAAAAACATGCAGAGTTTCTGACTGACCACTGTCTTCTATGGTATTCTGGGAGAAACATCTATTGCTTAATAATTTGGAACGCGGTGTAGACTGTAAAATGAAGAATGGACTGAGGGAGTGAGGCTTCCCCCATAGCGTTCAGCGCAGGCTAACTGAAGCTCGTTCATGCTAGCAATTTGACAGGGATTTTGGAGACAGCTCAATTATTTAGAATAGGGCCAAAAAAGAAATGGAATTAGTAAAAGGGTAAAATCAGGATAATGTTTGACGCCTGTGTTTGAAACTGACTTACAGAGGGACAAAAACATTGGAGCTTAAAGGAGCTATACCTGATTGTACAAAGAAACAGGGTCACTCAAATTTCAAATTGCTATTTTCTGGTCCAAACTCATCTCAAACTTTCCTAATGCATTTACAACATCAAAGTTTGTCACAGGGACTGAGTTTAAACAGGTTTCACAACTTTCAGGAGGAAAAATGTCACTTCACTGTAAAATAGGCCTACTAGCCTGACACTTTATGACTGTTTAAAGGGCTTTAAAACCAGTGTTTTTTGGATAAATGTCTGCTTTTACCATATACTAAAGGAAAAAACACATTTTATTCCAATTAAAGAAAATAATGAAATCAAGGATAGCTCTTTTAAAGGGGGGGTATTATGCCAAATTGACTTTTTCAAGCTTTGCATCATGTTATTATGTCATTCCCTCATTAAAAACATGCCTGAAGTGTTGCCTTGGCACATTCACGTATTTTTGAGTAATCTGTAAAAACTCTGATGGCGGCCATTTTAGGGATAGGTTTGCCTGAGTCCTCCTAGGAACGCCCCCACCTCCTGGAGACGCCTCCGAGCTTTCGTCACCAGCCGAGTAACCAACCACTGCTCCTCAGCAGAACCCCCTCCCCACTGATGCCACAGACAGCGTGTGGAGGGGGCGTGTCGGAAAGGCTCAGAGGTTCTTAAAGAGACAGAGGCCTATTTCAAGACATTCACTACAGCCATTTTGAGAGATCAATTTTATACAAGGCAGTTATTCTAATTTACTGCATTTACAGACCAACAGAAGGTTTGGTCATCATTGTAGTGTGCCATAGACTGGTGCTGTGTGATTGAAAAAAGCATAATACCCCTCTTTAATATAGAAGGAGCAGTTACATGTATGACCTGAGGTGGCAGTAGTGAGTATAAAATGGCCACCTTGCATCTAGCCCCTTTAAGGCTGCTAATAAACTCATCACTTTGAACAACTATGAGTGAGTTAGAACCAAAACTAACTATTTCAACTTTATCCGCTCCCTCAGCAGATATTTGTACTTTTGCTTCACTAAAAGAGTTTTTATTAATTGTACACATGCACTTATTTTGTCATTACTTACTACACATTTCCCTTACAATATTCTAACGAGCCTATGGATTGTTCTAGGTTCTAGAATGTGATGATGTCACATTCTGGAACCTGTATGTGATTGTTTATTGTTTATTGAAAGGATCCCCATTAGCGCAGTCATGCTGTCGCTGATGATGTCACAATCCCATGTGGGAGCAGGAGCCGGTTGTTCCTAATAACTGCATTACACTTTCACAAGTAGAATCTAAAAAGTAAATGTGTGAATTACAAAAATGATCATTAACCTGTTAAGGACCACCTATTTTGATGTACTCTCGCCTGGCTAAATTAAACAGTAACCTCTCCCTATTAAATACTTTATCCAAATTTCTTATGTGAACCATCATAGGAATCAGGACAAGAAGTAGCTTCTTTGTACATTTAGAAGGACATTGTGACAAAAACATGTAAAAAGGTTCTTTAGTTTTAAATTTAATAAAAATATATCTTTTTTATATATCGAAAATTACACATAAACTGAAATGTCTTTCCTGAAAATATACTTCATAACACACACTCCAAATGTAGTACAGTTGTAACCTTAGAAGTGCTCAGCATGTGTGCAAAATTTCAGAAGTCTAGGTCCAAGTATGTTGGATTGGTTTTTAATTTCTTGGTGCTTTATCTAATTAGCATCGGGCACAAACCTCTCCAAAGTGCCAAACGTTGTAAAAGCAAAAATATTTTCACATATGTGTCAAACAAAGTGCAGCAGCAACAACTAACCTCCCAAAAATGGACTAAATCAAAGCAAAATGAAGTGGGTCATTTCTTTTCCATATTTATCTCAGTGCACAAAGGTGCGTCAGTCACACCTTCCCCCAACACAAAATGGCCGCCTTGTTTACTCAGAAAAGAGCCTTTACACGTCTTCATTCACTGTGGATCTGGACTATGGCAGATTGTTGGACAGAGACAATGGACCTCTACACAGATGTCCCACTGTCACCTGGGAAATCAATGGCCCTGTGGACATTTTAGACAAGTTTGTGCCTAAATGCTAATGTGGCTAACATGTGGCTAACATGTGCTTCTGGCACCCACTGAGCACTGCAGGCACAAATATCAAGATTTTCTCATTTGTGGAGTATTTTTAGGTTATTTCTGATCGTGAAAATTGAAAATAATGAGCCAAATTTTCCAAAAAGAGTATTTTGTTGACATTTTTGTTGAATTATATTTTACTTGAGTATTTTGGACCAAAAAAATCCAGTCAACCTATGATTGGACCACAAATAATTTAATATGGATAAGAAATGCTTAATTTTAATGCTCGATGTTCATGTTTTTTTTTATTTTTCTGTCCTTAATTAATGTTTTGATTTATGTGATGGTGTTCCATGACTGGAATAGATGTTTTGGGGAGAATTGCCTGTTTAAAAATCTGTGCCACAGGTCTATATTGGTCGAAATATAATTTGCCTAAATACTGTAAGCAAGTCAATGGAACTGGACAACACCAAAATGTCCTCAAAAACAAAATAATTTGACCTGCCCTCCACCTGTATAAATATTTGCCAAGAGCAGCTGTGCTGAATGTGCACATCACCGGGGATTGGCACAGTCTCGTAACAGAGGGTAGAAACAGGGATGTGCTATATTAATCATATAAAACCAAACCCATGCAAACAGACTGAGGGGAAGCTCCTCGCCGCTTGGAGAAATAGAAATGCTGCTTATCTGTCCAGTGTCCATACATCCGATATGACAGCGTTTAAAGAGTGTCTGTGACTGTTTTATCGATGCAGTCACTGTAGCAGCCGGACAATAATATGGCCGCACTTCCACTGTCGCAGATGAATAAATGATAACTGATGACATCCTCAAGCTCAGCCTGCAC
This sequence comes from Gobius niger, assembly GCF_951799975.1. Lineage (NCBI taxonomy): Eukaryota > Metazoa > Chordata > Actinopteri > Gobiiformes > Gobiidae > Gobius > Gobius niger. The sequence goes on from NC_136875.1 coordinate 5,351,591, forward strand.
ATTTAAGCCATTTCGAGTGATCACATAAAATGAAAAATGCTCATAGCAGTCGTTTCTAGTAATTTCGTTTTTGATTTCAATTTGAAAAATGGTCATTATAATTATACTCTGTAGTGTAACACTTCACGTGACCATATTTAAATAGTGAAAACGTGGAAGAGCTTGGTAGCTTCTATCTTGACCTGTTTTGGAGCTATAGAGGAGAGAGGGGGAGGCTAAATGCTAACGCCGTCTGTGCTGTGTTTACGTGACTGAAGGCACGGGTGAAGATCAGACAGGTACAAATGAACTTGTCAAAGCTCAGGTAAGAACATATCTCAGTATGTAAAAACGGTGGCCTTTTCCTTTAAAGGAGCTATACCTGATTGTACAAAGAAACAGGGTCACTCAAATTTCAAACTGCTATTTTCTGGTCCAAACTCATCTCAAACTTTCCTAATGCTTTTACAACATCAAAGTTCGTCACAGGGACTGAGTTTAAACCAGGTTTCACAACTTTCAGAGAGGAAAACTGTCACTTCACTGTAAAATAGGCCTACTAGCCTGACATTTTATGACTGTTTAAAGGGCTTTAAAACCAGTGTTTTTTTTTTGGACAAATGTCTGCTTTTACCATATACTAAAGGAAAAAACTAATTTTATTCCAATTAAAGAAAATAATAAAATCAAGGATAGCTCCTTTAAAGGGGGGGGGATTATGCCAAATTGACTTTTTCAAGCTTTACATCATGTCATTATGTCATTCCCTCATTAAAAACAGTGTTAATTTTGACAACAAAGCTCAGAGCTGATCATTTGGCAGAGAATTTACATCTGAGGCTCTTTCAGACGCTCAATAGAAGTTTGATGATTTTAGTCTCTCCTTTTCATTTTTATTTAGTCTTATTTTAGTCGACTAAAATATCTGGACATTTTAGTCATAGTTTTAGTCTCATGAACAACTTTTAATTTAGTTTTAGTCCAATTTTAGTCGTCAAAAAAATCACTTTGACTAAAATTAAGACTAAATATTATGGTCGACGAAATTAACACTGATTAAAAACATGCCTGAAGTGTTGCCTTGGCACATTCACGTAAAAATGATTGAACAAACGATACACGGATTCTCTTACCTGGAAGAATGTGGAGAACCTCTTGGGCGATGGCGTGCACTGCTGCTTCTTCACGCTGAACCTCACCGTCTTCATATCTTCAGAGAGGACCAGGTTCGGGTGAAGCGTCTCCGGGTCAAACGTCACCTCGGACGGGTTGAACACGTTCCTCAGCGACCGTTGGACCTGCCCCAGCTTGTCCCTAAAATCCCCACTCAGCCGCTCCAGCTCCGGGCACAGTTTAGCCAGATCACCTTTGACCTCTTCACCTCCACCTCCACCTGCCTGTTCTACCGCGTTACATTTCTCAATGCCTGACTCTACACTTGGGATTTTGCTCGTAAAAATCATCGGATCTTCCTCCCTCAGCAGATTCTCCGCGTCTCGCATTGCCTTTTTGATTCGGTCCGTCCGCGCTGACGCCTCGCCCACCCTGTCACGGACCACCGCCTCCCCGGGGCTAAACTCCCGCTCTATTAGCTTCGCAACCTGCTCGCTAAAGTCCCGCGCAAAGCTAGTGACCTCCCCCACTAGCTTCAACGCGTCCTCTCTTAGCTTATCGTTAGCCGCCGTCACGGTTAGCTCGTGCCGTTGCTCTTTCTCCAACAGACCCTCCGCTTTCCCCAACTCCAGGGCCAGATCCGCCACCTGCGACGTCAACTTCAGCTTGGACTCGGCCATTTTCCTTTCGTCTTCCTCTGAGATCGGACTTTTATTTTGAAGCGTACGGCTTTCCTGGCTTCCTGTATCTCCTTCTGCCCCTGTACTTGTACTTCCTTCGATTTCTTCTTCGCTCGTCGTCTTCTCTTGAACATTTGCCGCCAAGTTGCCGCTAGATTCGACCATTTTGCTTTTAAGGTAGTCGTACAATTCCGAATCCGCTGAAACCAAGCTTTTGTTTTGAAATCCGCCGCCTCCGCTCCCTCCCTGCCTCGTCTTCTCATCGGCAGATTGAGCCTTGCTTTGAAAACCGTCAGTTCCTTGGAAACAGCTCGAGTTCCCCATCTCTCGAGGGTTCAACATCACGTTTTGGTGGTTGTTGTACATAATGCCTCCTCCCGTTTTGCCCATTCCACCCCTTCCTAGGAAGTCTTTGTCAAAATGTGTCCCATACGGGGCTTTATTTTGAAATCCACAACTTCCTCCCTCCTCTACCTCGTCGCCTCGTCCATCGGGCCGACTTTTGCCAGCGTTTCCGACGTTGGCGAGGCTTCGGTCGCTCTCCGGGTGATCCGCGGGATCGCAGTACTCGGTGCAGTGGCCGTCGCAGTAGTAGTAGTAGTACTGGGGGTGGTACTCTTGGCGGCACTGGGGGCAGCAGTGGCGGTCCAGCCCCTGGTCCATGGTCCGGAGGCAGGGCAGGCAGAAGGAGTGTCCGCAGGGGAGGGTCACGGCGGTGGGGGTGACCTGGAGGCACATGGGGCAGCGGAGGCAAGGGGAGGGCTCGGACATGGCGAGGGCGGGTCTGCGGGGGAGAGAGAGTGACACAGCGTCAGGAAATAGGGACGGCCTTTCGAGCACGTTTGTAAGCTAGGGGTCTCCAGCCTGTCTAATTATGTTATTTCAACAAAAATGACTTCAATTTTGTCCTCATAATTATTCTACTTTATGAACCTAAAGGTTTTGCAGATTCTGTTCAAAATGTTCTGTTCAAAATCTGTTTTTGTCTCTAAAATGTAACTTGGGAGCGACCAAGAAAGGGCTGGAGTGACCCCTGTTTTAGGCTGTTGGGCTTTTCCCTTAGAATCATGAAACTGTGAATATTTGGTTAATGAAATGTGAGCAAATACTTTAAATTTGAGCGTTGTATATATTTATAATGAATATAATCAGGGGCGGACTGGGACTGAAAAACAGCCCGGGACTCTGGACCAGCCTGGCCCAAACTAGCGTAAGTGCAACACTTCCACAAATACATATTTAACCCTTAACCGAGTGCATTTTGTCCAGTTCGGCTTAGTGATTGAAACTTTTTGTCAAGTTGTCGCCACATTCTTGTCATTTTTTGTTGCTTTTTCGTCACTTTTTTGTTGTGTATTCGTTGTGTCACTTTTGTGTCACTTTCGTATTGTGTTTTGTGGCTTTTTCATTGCTTTTTTCCATTGCTTTGTTGTGTTTTCATCTTTTTTTTGTCATGTTTTTGTGGGGTTTTGTTGCTTTCTTGGCACATTTTTGTTCCGTTTTCATCCTCATTTTCGTCGCTATTTTGATTATTTTCTTTTAAAGGAGTAGGCCACCGTTTTTACATACTGAGATATGTTCTTACCTTAGCTTTGACGAGTTCTTTAGGACCTGTCTGATCTTCCCCCGTGCCTTCAGTCACGTAAACACAGCGCAGACGGCGTTAGCATTTAGCCTCTCCCTCTCTCCTCTATAGCTCCAAAACAGGTCAAGATAGAAGCTACCAAGCTCTTCCACGTTTTCCCTATTTAAATATGGTTACGTGAAGTGTTCCACTACAAAGTATAATTACACAAAATTAAACAATGTGGATTTTCTAAGTGGATAAAAGGGGGGACTATATTGTAAGGCGTAATAATACCAGGAGTAATTTGAAATCCGCTCAATAAGAATAGAATTAGAATAGAATTTTATTGCAGAAATTCACCTTTGGCTCACCTTTTTTACATACTGAGTTATTACTACGCCTTGCAATATAATTCCCCTTTTTATCCTGGGGAAAACGTGGAAGAGCTTGGTCGCTTCTAACTTCAGCTTGGATCCACAGAGAGGAGGAGGAGGGGCTAAATGCTAACGCTGTCTGTGGTCTGTTTACGTGACTGAGCGCACGTGTAAAGACCAGAGAGCTACGCATCAACTCGTCTAAGCTAAGGTAAGAACATATGTCAGTATTTATAAACGGTGTCCTGTTCCTTTGACGCGGTGGAAGGTTTGATCCAGTGGGCTCTCTGATGTCGGGGGCTTCGTTGCCTTGGTAGGGTCTCCCAGGGCAAACAGGTCGGCTTCAGGAGCTCCTTGTGAGAGACCAGGTTAGAATCGTGAGGCCGTCTTTCTGTGGACTCACCGCCTGCAGGAGGAGCCACAGGGGCCGGTGCAATGTGGTTTGGGCAGCTCGGACGGCTGCCCCCACGACCCGGCAACGGACGAGTGGAAGAAGACGCATGGATGGATAATTTCACAAGTGTGATTAATCGTGATTTATCCCATTATTATTCTCAATATATATTAATGATCTATCTAAAAAATTCACCTATATGCTGATGACACAATAATGTATAGTTCGCACATGAATAAATGTTACATTGAAGAATCACTTCAGTTTGACTTTAACAATTTTCAATCTTGGCTTTTTCAACATAATTTGATACTTAACAACAAGAAGTCCTACAGTTTGCTTTTTAAGAATCGTCTCACTTCTCTGCAGAGCCTTAATATACTTAATATACTTTTCAATTTTAGTTTAGTTTTAGTCGACTAAAATTGCATGTCAATTTAAATTTAAGACTAATTTAGTCAACTTTTTTATAATATTAATTATAATCATATTTAATGTTGTTCCTCTGCTTCATGTTTCTGCTCCACATGAATAAAGCACAAACCTGTTCATTTAGCAGAGAATTTACATAATCTGAGGCTCTTTCAGACGGTCAATAGAAGTTTGGATGATTTTAGTCTCTCCCTTTCATTTTTATTTAGTCTCATTTTAGTCGACTAAAATATCTGGACATTTTAGTCACAGTTTTAGTCTCATGAGAAACTTTTAATTTAGTTTTAGTCCAATTTTAGTCGTCAAAAATAACACTGACTAAAATTAAGACTAAATATATTAGTCGACGAAATTAACACTGAATCAAAAGCCATCATTTTGCATTAAACATTGAAAACATGACATTGCTCATACTTACATCAGTAATCTGCAGCAAAAGTTGCACATGTCTATTAAATAACTGTAAAAGATTTCCATATTCACCTGCGAATAGGAGAGACTAACCTCAGACTAAAACTCAGAGGACCCACGGGCTGAACCAGGTCTCCTCTGAACGCATCACATGTATCGTCACATATATTTAATTCTCTCCAAGCCAACACAAACATGGCCTTATCTTCTTTTCACAGTCAGCGCGTTTCCCCATCGCGGTTGTTGTAGATACAGCGTTGTTTTTTACAGCAGCTGCACTTTGCTCTCTCTGAAGTTAAGTTTCGATTCTCTCTAAAACGAACGCCATTTCCAGTCTCTACATTTGTTTATCCCCAGCCCCCCGCCCCCTTTAACATGGTCTGAAATGACACCCCAGAAACGCGTCTCCAAACTTCCCTGTCGCTGCTTACGCATTTGGAAATGGACACTTGGGTCTAAAACAAATCAGCGAGTTCAGCGCGTGGCATTGTTTTTTGTTAAGAAACGAAGCGAAACTTGAAAACATAAATACAAAGTAATGATTACGGTCTAATGAATAAGAAATGTTCTGCGTGGAGGGAGAGGCTCACCGTGTGTGGTGCATCAGATCTGCTCGGCGCGTCTTCTTCCTGGTCAGGTGCGCGCGCAATTACGCAACTGAGGAGCGCTCACCGGCCGCTTTATTAAAGGCACACTGCGTAACATTTTGAACTACGCTGTTGCCATCAGTGCAATACATGCTCCTAATGACCAGCTCGACACAGAAAAGGCTGTTTCTGCAGTTAGAAATCAAAGAATGGATTTGGATGGGAGCCTAACCAGTCGAAATCTGAAATTGTGCTAACTTTCGGCGACATCTCCATGGAAACGAGCTGGAGACTTACCCACCCCCGGTAATGTTATGCCATGTCTTAGGAGAGCTGAGGCGCTCACAGCAAAATCACAGGTTTGTTTGAGGTATTTTTCAATGGTGAAAACATCTGTCATAAAATAAAAGCTTGTATTTCAATTTGATCTTTTGGGTCAAATTCCACGCGGTGTGGCTTTAAGTAGTACGCCTCTTTTACCCAACTGCCTGAGAATGTAGCAGCCTCTTCACCCCCGCCTGAACCGAGCGCATTTTCTCCATTTTGACTTTACCCAAATCTAAAAGGCTTCTTTGAGCTACTCTAAATGATGAGGCAGGTGGAACAGGTCCACATTTGGAACGCTTTTATTTTGCCTTGTTCATAATCACCAAAAGGGTCAAAATCTATGAAAATCCTATCGACAAACACAGGAAAAACAATGATCACAAACAGTTCCTTTACAGAAGATGACGGGAAGACGGCGCACCGCAGCTTGAGAAACGCTGCGCTAAAATGACGGATTTCAAACAAATGGAAGTGGACGTCAAAGGAGTCACCGTTTCTCCTGTAGCTGCAGAAAGATTCACAAATGCTGCATAGGCTTCCACTAAAAACATGTACAATAGGCCACGACGAATGCAGTAGTGAGTGGGTGGTAGTGGGCAGAGGGGCGATGGCACAGACTGGCACAATAGTATCTACTGCCACAGAGTATGGGCTGGATGAATAATGAGAAACTTGGTAACAAAGGGTTTGAGAAACTTGGTAACAAAGGGTTTGAGAAACTTGGTAACAAAGGGTTTGAGAAACTTGGTAACAAAGGGTTTGAGAAACTTGGTAACAAAGGGTTTGAGAAACTTGGTAACAAAGGGTTTGAGAAACTTGGTAACAAAGGGTTTGAGAAACTTGGTAACAAAGGGTTTGAGAAACTTGGTAACAAAGGGTTTGAGAAACTTGGTAACAAAGGGTTTGAGAAACTTGGTAACAAAGGGTTTGAGAAACTTGGTAACACAGGGTTTGAGAAACTTGGTAACAAAGGGTTTGAGAAACTTGGTAACACAGGGTTTGAGAAACTTGGTAACAAAGGGTTTGAGAAACTTGGTAACACAGGGTTTGAGAAACTTGGTAACAAAGGGTTTGAGAAACTTGGTAACACAGGCTTTGAGAAACTTGGTAACACAGGCTTTGAGAAACTTGGTAACAAAGGGTTTGAGAAACTTGGTAACAAAGGGTTTGAGAAACTTGGTAACACAGGGTTTGAGAAACTTGGTAACACAGGGTTTGAGAAACTTGGTAACAAAGGGTTTGAGAAACTTGGTAACACAGGGTTTGAGAAACTTGGGAACACAGGCTATGAGAAACTTGGTAACAAAGGGTTTGAGGAACTTGGTAACACAGGCTTTGAGAAACTTGGTAACAAAGGGTTTGAGAAACTTGGTAACAAAGGGTTTGAGAAACTTGGTAACACAGGCTTTGAGAAACTTGGGAACACAGGCTATGAGAAACTTGGTAACAAAGGGTTTGAGAAACTTGGTAACAAAGGGTTTGAGAAACTTGGTAACAAAGGGTTTGAGAAACTTGGTAACAAAGGGTTTGAGGAACTTGGTAACACAGACTTTGAGAAACTTGGTAACACAGGCTTGTAAAGCGAAATATCAATCCATTGTTATCAACAGTGTGAGAAGGAAAGTGTGACATTTGCCAACAACAAGCCCTTTCATTAATAATAATGTGATTCAACCGTTCCAGTTTGACATTACAAAGCGAATGCAGTGTCGAGCAGAGTTTGTTCCGTAGATTTAAAGGGACACTGCGTAACATTTTGAGCTATACTGTTGCCAATACAAAACATGCTCGACACAGAAAAGTCTATTATTGCCGTGAATTCTGGATGAGAACTTATTTACATCTCACGTTCAGCTGCCTTGAGTCGACATCTCCATGGAGACGAGCTGGGGACGTCCCACTCCCAGTAAAGTTACAGTCATGTCTTAGGAGCCGCTCACAGCAAACACACAGCGTTGTTTGGTCATTTCTCAGGGAAATTTTAACAATATAAATATCTGCACTAAAATAAAGGCTTGTGTTTTATTCTATTAAGTGTGTGAAATGTTACGCGGTGCGGCTTTAAAGTAGCCCCGACAGACTACACAATATCAAGGTTTTGCTTTTCAGAGGGGATTTTTACATTTTTTTCCTTGACCTTTGACCCCCTCATCACACTAATAACTGGCTTTAAAAAAATATCAAAAGATTCAGGGAATGAAAAGTGCATTATAAATTAAATCTATTAGAATTATTATTATTATTATTATTGTTCATGATTAAAGCAAGACATCAAAAATCCTCTCTGAAAAAATAATAATATAAACTGATTTTGGCGATTCTGGCCTTTTTGAATGAATTATTTTTATACAGTATAAAAAAAATCAGCAAAACATTAAATTCACTTTTTCACAAACATAAAACTCTACATACACAAACACAATGAGTTTGGATAAATCATATTGAAGAAAGAAAGGTCTCTAAAGGCATTGACCATAAATGCATTGATATTTTGATTAGATTGTGCTGGCTCTCCTTCGTCCAGGAAGCATCGACCGTAGTGAAGCTTAAGTCGTCGACTGGACTGGGTTTGCTTGAGTTTCGCCTCTGTTCGCAGATTCGTCTTCTCGGCTCTTGTGGTCTGAAAACGTGGCACTAAATGTAGACACAGACGGCATCTCTGGAATCACCCACATATGGTCAGTTCTTAGGGCATTTTGCTTGAATTAAGAATGTAAAACCACCAATGGGACAAGAGCAATTCTCTTCCCCCATTGGCAAAGAAATGAGTCTCAAATAAAGACAAAATGTATTGAAACGAGTCAGAAACATCTCAGGACAAGTGAAATAATCTAGTGAAAATGTCCAACTACACCTCAACTAGTCCAAACAACAAAAATGGAAATGATCGTGCTCAAATTGAGACCTTTAACTCATTGACTGCCAGCCATTTTAAAATCAGAGAGCTCCCCACTGCCAGAGGTTTTTCAGGATTTTTACTGTTTTTTCAAGACCCACAGAAAATGTAGGTCTCGATCTATGTCAACACGAAACCTACCAAAAGAAAGATTAGACAAAAAAAAGCTTGTTTGTACCTCTTTCCATTAGTAATCGTCACAAAAAATAGGTGAAATCACCCAAAATGCTGGTTTCTGACCATAAAAGCTGAGAAAACAAGCTTTGTTTAATCAAGCAAAACCGTGACTGTGATCGCAAACAAAGAGCAATGCTGCCACCTTGTGACTCAATAAAAGAACTACAACTAAGATTTTAACGTCAGATATGCTCAAGGCTTTGCTGCAGCCGTTCCCATTAATTGACGTCTGTAGATGTCATTGGCAGTCAATGAGCTAAACTAGTTAGTCTAGTTATTTATTTTGTGCGGTGTTGATATTTTGAGTGCTAAAAGTGCTACAGACAGATCAATGTGTGCTTACTAACCCACAGGTCGGCGATTGGTCTGTGTACCTTTAAATGATCCCAGTACGGTTTCAGAAAGAATGTGTAGGCACTACTGGTATCGAAATAATGAAAGCAAAGCAGGTACTGGAAAGAAGTAAATCTTTAGTTTTCCCCATTTTTCGCACATTTCTTGACATTGGAGATGAACCTGATATTGTAAATGTGCAGATCTTTCTACACTTTGTTATTTCTGGTTCTAGATGACAAATATTTTAGTATTGGTGTCGAAATAAACCTAACGGTACCCAGCCCTAGCGAGTGGATCCCAGGAACGGCCAGTGTGTGGCGCCGTGGGGTCCTTGGGCAAGGAGTTGTTCTCACTGACATTCATAATCATTGAACACAGGTTTACAGACGGCATCTCTGGAATCGCCCATATATGGTTATGTTTAAAAACAGTTAAGGGGGAAAACAATTTGGAGAAAATCTAACCTTTCTCTAATTGTTCAAAAACTACTTCAACAAATGCTGAATTATGAATATAGTTTTCTACTAAATAAAGATACAAAGACATGGAGAGGAGCAAAGTGGTTCAACAGCCCATAAATACATAAATAACGGAGAATGCTAACAGAATGCTTCATGTTAGCATTGTGCTAATGCTAACGGCTAGCTAGCGGTAGCTACAACTGCCGTTTTTTCACTTCTACTGAACAATCTGGTGTGAGAAAATATCCATATGGGCCTGATTTAGACTTGACTTTATTTATGTGATAAATAAGTTCATATTTTGCCAGAAAATGTCTAAAAAGAGTGAAAAATTGTGTTTCCCAAAAGATTCTATTTTCCCCCTCTGCGAGGCCACGCCCCCTTCTATGACGAGATGCCGTCTGTATCTATAGGTGGTCACAGAGAGAGTTTGGGCAACAAGTTTTTTTCTCTTTGGTGCTTCCATCTCTGAAAAGGTACTATTGAAGTTGGAAATTCAAACCACTCTGAAGCCTTTAATAAAGTCTGGTGCAGCCTGGAATAATAACGTTTAAATGTGCAAATACGCCAAACGGTGTAGTGTTCATGCTGGTGCGGTATGATTGTCGCAGCTTGTTGTTGTACTCGTAGTAGTAGTAATAGTAAATGGTAGTCGTGGCCTAGAGAAGTGCCTCCAGGTCGAGCGCTGGCAGTGGCTCCTTCCAGTAGGCGGCGCTGTTGAAGTCGGGGCAGTCCACGGCCTCGGACCCGGCGCAGAGGGAGGGGAAGAAGTGCTGCACCAGTTCACACAGGTGAGGGTACCTGAGGGAAAACCAAAGCACGGGGCAGGGGTTAGAGGGGTCATCACTACATGAATGTGGGTCAGCAGAGTGCACACTTATTCTCACACGTTTCCTTTATATGCTCCTCCTATAGTCACAGAACATGAGCCTTAAGACGCAGAGACACTACAGCATACAACAAACACAGGTACAACTAGGGGGAGAGATTTTTAAGGATTTAGATTTAGAACATACATGGGAGCGGTCGCTCGCTTTAGCTTTAAAGGTCCTATATCATGCAAAATCGACTTTTTGGAGCTTTTAGCCACGTTGTTATGCTATTTCCTTATCAAAAACACCCCCAGAGTGGTTTGTGGCTTCATTCAACAAACACATCCCTGAGCGTCTGAACAGATCAGTCATGTTTGCGCTGCAGCTGAAGATGGAGCTCGTTATAACTGGACACACCTGTTCTTTATTCTTAACTAACGATCATGTCACGGACGGAGAAAAAGAAGCGCGTTTGGTGACGAGGACGGGAGTTTGTTCAACTTTTTTCAAGAAGAGGCCACTCAGCTGTTTTTTCTCTCCTGGATTCGGCGACTATCACCAAAATATTGTTTTTCTGTGACTGTCTCTGATGGATGTTTGGTGAACCTTCGCCAGAACCAAAGTGGATTAACTTTTATAACCAACGCGAGTCCCACTATGTAAACAGCGATGGAGCAGAGCGGTGAGTCAGTCCAAACGCGTGTTAGCTTGTGTGTTAGCATATTAGCATGTGTGTTAGCCATTTATGAAGCTGTGTTGCAGATGACAACTCCGTATAACTGCATCGTGAAGCAATTTCACTTATTGCTGTTTATTTATATTATGGTAAAGTTGTATGTGCGGAGAGAGGGGGCGGAGTTAACTGAATCGAAGCGTTGTGTCTTCCGGGTTCGAAAAATACCCCCAGAAAACACTTATATTTATCACAAAAATGAGTGCTCCATAGTGGTAGAGGTACAATCATTCATATAAATGCCTATACTTAACTTTGGAATGGCTAAAATAGCATGATATAGGACCTTTAAAGGAGCTAATGTTTTTAGTCGAGAGCCCAATGCCCTCCTCTCACACACCTACTCACTTCTGATTTAGCTGGTAGCCCCGCCCCAATTTATTCACCGCATAAGTGTCGCTGAATGCACAATCTCTATTACTTTGATTTATTTACTACATTTTTCCCAAATTGGCTAAAATGACGGAGAACTTTAACCCTTGGTCAGGGGAAACGCAGAGCAATGATGGTAAATATCTGACTCACGAGGACTTGTTGGACCTGGTCATCTCCTGGACCAGTTCTCCTCTGGGGTTCACGGTGAAGATTCTGGTCTCCGGGACGCCCACGGCTTTGTACGCAAACGCATCCTGAAAGAAATGAAAGACAGTGTAGGCGTGGGAACCTCATGATACACCATAACCATTACCCCGTACCCCTGGTTGGGAAACACTGGAAACTATTATGGCTCTAAGCTCTGCGCTCTCAGACCTCTGTTCTGACAGAAACGTATGCATTATGTGCAGAGGAGGGTATAAGTACAAGTGCTTGAGTAACTTTTTGAAGAAACCATGCTCATCAGAGTAGTTCTATCATTCATTCCAAGAAACCATCTTCTTCGCTACAGTCCGTGGGAGCGCTCCCAGACAAACCAAACGGTGCGGCCTAAAATTCCAGACCAAACCTGTTCTCCCTTTAGGAGATCCCAGTTGTATAGATACAGTAGTAGTAGTAGTAGTAGAAGAGTGTTCTTACGTTGGTCCTGTTGCCGAAGGCGGCGTAGAAGGGCTGCCTCTCAGGGTTAAACAGGTCCCGGATGTCACTGAGGCAGGCCACTTTGAACACCTCAGGCTTCTTCTCAATCACCTCCCTGAAAGAAGAGACAGACTTGCAACAATGGGCCGAGATGTAGAAAATGAACGGGATTGAGCAAAACCAATGTGATTTGGGGATTTTACTTAAAGCAGTACTAAGTAACTCTTCCCCCTAGAGGCCATAAGCGCAACTGCAGGTGTCGTAGCAAGTTACGATTTTTTAACTTATTAAATGTCTTTGAGAGTAAATACTACGCTGACAGGAAAGGCGAAGGGACAGAGGGTTACTGTGCAGCCAATTATACAATGGAAATATTTTTTTTCACTCAAACTTGGCTGTAAATACTGTTTAAAGTGACGTTAGCCCGCAGTTAGCTTTGCCCGTTAGCCTGCTAGCTTCTTCTTCGTGATTCCATTAGTGTGTATTGCTTTCTCCGGACCGGTGGCAGTCAAGTTGCAAACATGGTTTTCTGGTCAGAGACACCAGGGGGAGATGAAAGACCCTCCAATCATCCCATAAACACTTGTATTACCCCCACAGGGACTAGGAAAGGATTTATTAAGGTAAACACGTTACTTAGTACTGCTTTAAGGTGAGACACTGCAGGTGAATAGGGAAAAATAATAAATGTAGAGATGTCAATTTGAAACTTTTGCTGAACATCACAGATGTAAATATGAGAAAAAAATGTATTGCACTTTTTCTGTCATTTTATGTTTTCACATAAAATTAAGGCATTTTGAGCATTAAAATGGCCAAAATTGCCTATATCTTGGGCAACGGAATCAAAATAATGAATTGAGCCAGATTAAAATGTATGGTTTTATTTTATTGACATATTAGTAACTAAGATTTTTTCAGAGGGGATTTTGGATATTTTGTTTAGTTTTTCAATAAACTAATCATCAGTGAAAAAATCTGTAAAAACTCAAATTCCGCCTGTTTTTTTGGTTTAAAAGTTGAATAAATCCGGTTAGGAATTAGATATTAAAAAATCCCTCTGAAAAAACCTTCAAAATATTGTTAGGTCTCAGACTGTAAAGTTTGGAGTCTGTGGGAGCTTCTATAAGGGCTCAGGCTCTGCGCGAGTGCGGCTTCTCTCATTCAGAGAAAACCAGCCCTGAAGTTTTGTAGCGACTGCGCATGCTCGGCCCGTTCTCCGACTTTTCCGCTCCAGCGTCTCGTAGGAGGAAAAACACCATATTTGGGTGAAAGCGTCATCACGGGGCCCCTTAGCAGGACACGTGGATGTCAAATCTGTCAATATTAATGAATGGAAACCCGCTTGAAAGACGGCCTTTCTACGCGGCGCAGCAGCTACTTCCGGGTCGCCCCCACCTCGCAGACAAAACATCATAAAATAAACATCATCATTTTTATATCTGACATGAAAACTAAGATGTAAAGGGGGGAAAATAGATAAAAATCTCCACTTCGACCACTGCGTGAAAAATCAACACTTTCACCTGCCGTGTCTCGCCTTAAAACATAAGAAGCGACAGATATAGTGACCTGTGCAGGGCGGACACCAGGCTGCTGGGAGCCAACAGCACCGGGCCTTTGGGCAGCGCGGCTCCTCTGTCGTTCACCCGGCTCAGGTACTCCTTGGTCCAGGCCGACATCCCGATGGCCCGCGCCGAGCAGTACAGGAACCGGTACCCGTTTCTATGGAGGACAACGAAACACCAGTGACCGCTTCGATTCTGCGGGGGAAAGAGTGGCTGCGTGAAGAGCGTACTCGTGTATCTTGTGGTAGAGCTGCGCGATGCCGAAGTGAGTCCAGTCGGCCCCTATGGAGGTCAGGAAGTGTCCCAGAGCGTCAGACCTGCGCACGAGGAACACGATGTAGAGTTAGAGACGCTGAAATACATAGAGAGATATAGTGGTTTGGTTGTAGTATAGCAGCAGCAGTACTTGGTGATGGTGCCGTCGATGTCGGAGATGATGACGCGGTCGTCCCAGTTCCACAGGAAGATGGAGGCCTCGCAGCGACACGTGCCCTGGTACTGAGTGGTCACGCTGAACACCACCGAGTTCTCTCCGTCACACAGGTTCAGCTGCTCCTGAGAGAGAGAGGAGGAGGAGGAGGAGGAAGGTCAGTCACAATTTAGACTCGTCAGACATTTGTAGTTTCAGTAAATTTTAAATCAAAGATTTGTCCAAATTGGGGCAGATTTGGGTCATAAAATCTTTAAAAAACAGATGTATTAAAGGGACTAGATCAGGGCTGCCCAAACTTTTTGTCTCCGAGGGCCAAAATGAAAAAGTGCCTGTGCGTCGCGGGCCAAACACGGCGATGTCAAGCGTGAAACATATAACTGCAAATAATAAAAGTTACTTTATTTTCTTTTTTTGGTATAGCTTTGCATTTAATTCAATCTATACAATTAACCTCTTAACTCCCGCCTGAACCGAGAGGATCCTTTTCCTCACGTCATCAGATTTTTGTCCAACATTTTTGTAACTTTTATGTCATTATTTTGTCATTTTTTTTCATCACATTTTTGTCACATTTTCGTCAATATTTTCTCACTTTTTTGTCACATTTCCATCATTGTTTTCGTCTCAGTTTTGTTGCTATTTTCTCACTTTTTTTCCAGAAGCTTTTCGACTGGGGTAGTAAAGCTGGAGAAAATGTACTCGGTTCAGGTGGGAGTTAAAGGGTTAATATTGCCTGCAGTTCACAAACTATCCACCAGGGGGTGCTGCAGCGCCCTCAGCACCCAGGGTTCCCACGGCCTTGATTCTAGTCATAGTTTTAGTCTCATGAAAAACTTTTAAATTAGTTTTAGTCCAATTTTAGTCGTCAAAAATATCACTTTGACTAAAATTAAGACTAAATATTTTAGTAGACGATATTAACACTGCAGTGCTAACACCAGCCACTAGGGGGCAGCTTAAATTAAAAAAAAAGGAAAGAATTCCACACGTGTCCAACAGAGGGCACTGGCATAATAAGAGATCAGGATATAAACAGCATATTATAGCCACGTGGTAAATGGTCAGTCTGCCTACAATAGTAACTTACTGCCATTGACTGTGGAGTGAATGAAGCTGATGATGCTACTTTTTCAGCATCCCTTTGCAAAATTGACTTTCACTTGATCGCTCTCTGACTACAAACAAGTGTGGACTTGGGTCTTGGTACGTACGATCTGTCTGGAGCTGAGGCGCAGGGACTTGCGGTACATTTGGCTGAAGCACTGAGTGGAGGACAGAGCGTCTGGGGAGGAGAGGGCCGGCAGGGCAGCAAAACGCCCCAGACCGGCTGCTTCATCACTGTCCACGTCATCCAGAGTCGCCCTGGGCACAAAACAACAGTGTGTCGGACGCCTTTAGCATCACTTTTCACCTGCGGCGTCTTACGGTCATTATAAAGGGCGCCGTGAGAACTTACTGCACTGTTGGAGGGATGGAGGTCATTGGTTCATCTTGGTCCTCCCGTGAATCCTTCTGCACAAACAAAAACACGTCACGCTCAGATAATATAATATCTATTAGAACCCTGAGAGTTTTACGTACTTGGCTGTTGGACAGGTCTCTCCGTCTGAAGGGGAACCACCAGCGTCCCGACTTTTTGGACATTTTATCTTTGACCAGCTGCTCCACTGTGCTCTACAAGAAAAGAAAAGAAAAGAAACACATGAAGTCGTTGCACTTTGTCCAGGAAGCACTGACCGACCCTGCCTTTATTCTGGTATTTGGTCAACATTTCAAGCACATTTTCATCACTTTCTAACCTTTTTTTGTTCACTTCTGTTCGACACACTGTAAATCGCTTCTGTCCCGCACTACACTGCTTTTGAATCTTGTTTAGTTTTTGAATGAACCATTTCTAAGTGAAAAATAATCTTTAAATATCTAAATTTTGCATGGTTTTGGGGGTTCAAACCTCAATAAATCAGGCTGGGAGATATAAAAAATCCCCCTGAAAAAAACTTAGAAATATTGTGTGGAGTCTGTAGGAGTGACTAAAGTGGAGATGTTGTTGCCAGAGTGGAATAAAAACTTCATTTGGAGAAAACAGGTGTGTGAAAATCTCCAGCACCTTTTGCAGTACATGTTGATATGTTTTATCAAGCTTCTCTGAGGTTCATTACAAACTTTAGGGCCTTGTCCCATCTTTGTGACCTGTATTCTCGAGTGGGACGGCCTTCTCTGTCCTCCAGAAGAAAGGGTCATTGGTAAACCTTTATTTAGGAGGCCATGCTTGGTCTACTGCCCTCCTACCTGTAACTTCACCTCACGGAGGAGTGTTGACTCTTACAGTTTGCGTTCAAATGATCATTTGTTGCACAGAACTGTGTTTACTCTGCTCCTTCTACATGGAACAAAAAGACCGGAAAATAACTGAACTTCTTCCATTGAACGCTTTCAAGTCGAGATTGAGAGAACTTGCATGAGAGCGGCATCGTGACGACTCTAAGGCTCTCTCTACACACGAGAGAGGCATCGTGACGACTCTAAGGCTCTCTCTACACACGAGAGAGGCATCGTGACGACTCTAAGGCTCTCTCTACACACGAGAGAGGCACCGTGACGACTCTAAGGCTCTCTCTACACACGAGAGAGGCATCGTGACGACTCTAAGGCTCTCTCTACACACGAGAGAGGCATCGTGACGACTCTAAGGCTCTCTCTACACACGAGAGAAGCACCGTGACGACTCTAAGGCTCTCTCTACACACGAGAGAGGCATCGTGACGACTCTAAGGCTCTCTCTACACACGAGAGAGGCATCGTGACGACTCTAAGGCTCTCTCTACACACGAGAGAGGCACCGTGACGACTCTAAGGCTCTCTCTACACACGAGAGAGGCATCGTGACGACTCTAAGGCTCTCTCTACACACGAGAGAAGCACCGTGACGACTCTAAGGCTCTCTCTACACACGAGAGAGGCACCGTGACGACTCTAAGGCTCTCTCTACACACGAGAGAGGCACCGTGACGACTCTAAGGCTCTCTCTACACACGAGAGAGGCATCGTGACGACTCTAAGGCTCTCTCTACACACGAGAGAAGCACCGTGACGACTCTAAGGCTCTCTCTACACACGAGAGAGGCATCGTGACGACTCTAAGGCTCTCTCTACACACGAGAGAGGCATCGTGACGACTCTAAGGCTCTCTCTACACACGAGAGAGGCATCGTGACGACTATAAGGCTCTCTCTACACACGAGAGAGGCATCGTGACGACTATAAGGCTCTCTCTACACACGAGAGAGGCATCGTGACGACTCTAAGGCTCTCTCTACACACGAGAGAGACATCGTGACGACTCTAAGGCTCTCTCTACACACGAGAGAGACATCGTGACGACTCTAAGGCTCTCTCTACACACGAGAGAGGCATCGTGACGACTATAAGGCTCTCTCTACACACGAGAGCGGCATCGTGACGACTCTAAGGCTCTCTCTACACACGAGAGAGGCATCGTGACGACTCTAAGGCTCTCTCTACACACGAGAGAGGCATCGTGACGACTCTAAGGCTCTCTCTACACACGAGAGAGGCATCGTGACGACTATAAGGCTCTCTCTACACACGAGAGCGGCATCGTGACGACTCTAAGGCTCTCTCTACACACGAGAGCGGCATCGTGACGACTCTAAGGCTCTCTCTACACACGAGAGCGGCATCGTGACGACTCTAAGGCTCTCTCTACACACGAGAGAGGCATCGTGACGACTCTAAGGCTCTCTCTACACACGAGAGAGGCATCGTGACGACTCTAAGGCTCTCTCTACACACGAGAGAGGCATCGTGACGACTCTAAGGCTCTCTCTACACACGAGAGAGGCATCGTGACGACTCTAAGGCTCTCTCTACACACGAGAGAGGCATCGTGACGACTCTAAGGCTCTCTCTACACACGAGAGAGGCATCGTGACGACTCTAAGGCTCTCTCTACACACGAGAGAGGCATCGTGACGACTCTAAGGCTCTCTCTACACACGAGAGAGGCATCGTGGAGAACAGCGGCCATTTGCCTGAGACTGCTCTGAGGCGCCGGGTTATTTTATTAGAGTGTTTCCACTGTCATTTACAAAGCTAGCGACAGAATTTACCAATCTATTTTCGATGCAGACATTTTGCTGTAGCCTATGGCAGTGGTTCTCAACCTGGGGGTCGGGACCCCCAAGGGGGTCGCAAGACAAATTTGGGGGGTCACCAGATCATTTAGATAAAATAGCCACATTTAGCCACATTATTGTAGCATGTGTTTGCTATTTTACCAGAGTGCCATTATTTCTTCGTAGTTTGATGAATTTAGTTTTAGCCATTTGTTTTTTTTTCTTTGTTTTTAAAGAATTATGTATGTATTGTTACTATTTCTCACGGTGTGACCCGAGCAGGGGTCACAAACCCCTTTACCTGTTATCATGGGGGTCGCGGCTCCAAAAGGTTGAGAACCACTGGTCTATGGCATGTGAAATGTATCTCTGCGTCCTCATGTATGAGGTGCAGAGACGTGATATGTGTATTACAAAGCTTTATTTTTTTTTAGTAGTGCACAAAACATGTCACAAAAAAGAAAAGTCTTCAAAATAAAGATTATTCACTGCACGTTTTAACACAGGGGGCGCCACACAGGCGTTTTTTGGGCACAAAGACAGAATTTACACAAATATGCCACTAAAATAGTGACTGAGACATGTAGACAACACCATTAGATACTCATTTATACAACTTGTCTGCAGAAAAAAGACTTGGGCGTTAGGTACACTTTAAAAGCCCTGGTCTCACCGGTTTCATTATGTCATATTGCCACTAAAGATCAATCAGACCCACTGTACCTTGGGGAGGTTCTTCTGAAAAGCTGCCATCGCTAAGACCATGGGACCAGCCACTGCCCAGTTGTAATAACTGCAGACAGGAAACCAAAGGTCAATTCAAATCACAAATCCGCACAAACACAAGTGCAGTGTGAGGAGATCTCACTTGGAGTTGACGCAGACCACAAGGTTTGGGTCGTCGATCACTCCTGGGTTGTTGCTGAAGTCCTGATATGTCACAGAGCGCTCCATAAACTTCTCTGGACAAACACAGAAACATTTACTTCTGGGCTAAAGAAGATGAAGAAGAGAAGGAGAACCAGAAGATGCAGATGAAGAAGAAGAAGAAGCAGAGGAGGAGGAGGAAGACACAGTAGAAGAACAGGAAGAAGAAACAGAGGAGGAGGAACAAAAAAGAACCGAAGGAAGGGAAACAAGAAGTGGATGTGCAGGAAGAAGACACAGTAGAAGAAGCAGAAGAGGAAGGCGCAAACAACGTAGAAGCCGAGACGAGGAAGAAGAAAAAAGAAGAGGAAGATGAAGAGAGGAGGAGGAAGAAGTAGAGGAAGAAGAGGAGGAAGAAGACGACGCAGAGGAAGAAGAGGAGGAGACGGAGAGGAAGAAAGGTGAAGAGGACAAGGAAGTAGAAAAAGAAGTAGAGGTGGAAGAAGATGAAGAGGTGAGGAGGAGAGGAGGAAGATGAAGAAGAATGAGGAGGTAAAGGAGGAAGGAGAACATGAACAGGAAGAAGACGGAGGGAGAAGAAAAAGAGGAAGAGGCAGTGGACAGAAGGAGAGGAGGAGGAAGAAGACAAAGAAGAAGGAGGAAGTAGAGGAGGAACAAGAAGGAAGGAGAAGATGCAGAGGAAGAAGAGAGGAGGAGAGGAGAAGGAAGAAGACGAAAGAAGAGGAAAAAGATGAGGAAGAAGACAAAGAAATAGTGGCAGTAGTAGTAGTCGTAGTAGTGGTAGTAGCAGTAGTAGTAGTTGTCCTAAAGTACCTTTATCGATGACGCTGTTGCCCGGTCCACACAGGGACAGGCTGACATCTGCAGAGTAGGACATAGAGTCAGAGAGATAATCCGTCCCACTGTCCAGAGCTGCACTGCTCACAGGAGACTGAGAAGACGAGAGAGAGTCTGCCCCCGCAGGCTGGGAGGACTCCTTACCGCTGTGGACAAATCAGGCAAGCTCATATGAACCATCCGTTAAAAACATAAATCGGGTCATGCGCATTTTTACGAATAAAGATGAGCGAATACATTTTGGGGAAGTAGAGAGCGGCCATCTCTGGGTCCATGGAGGTCAGATCGTCCAAATAAATGTCAGAACTTCCGAGGTGGAGGTTGCGTTTCTCTGCGACAAAAAGAAAGAGGAAATGTCAGACCAACCAGGACAAAACATTTTCTCCATTTCTCTTTAAAGTCGTACCTTTTTTCTTGTCCTGCGTCTCGGATTTGGACGTCGTGCCGTTTTGCTCCTCTCCCTCATTGACTCCGCCGGCCCCAACCACGACGTTCCCCTCGGATTGAGAACCGCAGTCCACGAGTTGGTCATTTATTCTCTCGCTCTCCTCCTCCCCCTCCTCCTCTTCCTCCTCTCCGTTCACCCGCTCAGCAAACTGTCCATCCTCTTCTCGACTTCCCACCGACTCTGCCCCGTGTCCGCCATTTTGTTCACAGCTGTTTTCTGTGATTTGGGCTAAACTTGTGCGGGATACGTGTGCCACGCAACCGTTTTCACCAGAACTATTGCTCATGCCAAGTGAAAGATTACATTCGAAGTCCGTATAGTCGCCGGGGTGGAATGTGAGAGGTCCCGGAAGGTCACTGGAGTTGTTTTGTGTTGATTGGTTGGATATCGAGGGAGGAGATTGCTGCAGATGGTAGTTATTGAAGTCCAATGATCTAGTCCTGGCTTTGGGCCGCACCACGCTGACCCTGGCCGCTCGGCTGCAGCTCACGGTCGCGGGTTGGATTCCCAGATCGAAGGAGTCCTGCCGCTCGATGGTTCTGAAGTGAGAGGAGGCGGAGGGGGAGAGGTGGAGCGGAGAGCGCGCCGACTGACACGGCTGTGGGGAGGAGAAAGAAACAGGGTTTAAAACCTCTTAACCCCCGCCTTAACCGAGCACATTTTCTCCGGTTTGGCTTTACCCAAATCGAAGAGCTTAACAGGATGAAAACGCAACAGAAATGCGACAATAACGTGATGAAAAGTGAGAAAAACGTGGTGAAAACACAATCGACAAAAACATGACAAAAGTGAGAAAAACGCAAAAAAAAAAAAAAAACACAGTTGAGAAGCTTTTAGATTTAGGTAAAGATAGGCTGGAGAAAATGCGCTTGGTTCAGGCGAGGGGCAAGAGGTTAAGGCCCAATCCCAAGTCTCTTTTTTCCCCCTACTCTTTGGCCTCGACCTTAACCCTGTTTTCGAAGCCTCCTGGGTAAGTTTGGGGTTAGCCCGGGTTTTGCCGTACTACAAAGCTGGACGTTTCTCCATGGAAACGTGCCCTTTGCGCAGAACCTGCTCTGGACCAGGCACATGGTGCATGCTCGACAAGAAGACTGAAAACTGAATATAAACTGACGAGAACGCGGAGGCAAAATCCTCGACTACTTCATCCATGAGTAGGTTTGGCTAATAACTTCTCGTGCTCGTGTCTCTGTTGATAAAACTACAACATGTGACCCACCTTCTTTCGTGCAGAAAAGAAGTGTTTGTGGTTTACCAGGCTACTACTACCCCAGGGCAGCTGTGGCTACAATAGTAGCTTACCACCACCAAGTATGGAGTGAATGAATAATGCAATGTAAAGCACTTTGAGAGTCCAGAAAAGTGCTATATAAAACCAATGCATTATTATTATATAAATACTGACGTGTGTAAAATGATTCAAACTGATGATTTCACAAATTTTGAACAGTTGATTAATCGGCTCCATCATCTTTATCAAATCACAGCTGACTACATGAAATGGCGAACTTGTCGATCACGTATTAAAGGAATAGGCCACCGTTTTTACATACTGAGATATGTTCTTACCTAACCTTAGCCGAGTTAATATATCCCCGTCTGGTCTTTGTCCGTGCGCTCTGTCACGCAAACGGAGCACATACGCAGCCTCTCCCACATGTCACATAGCTCCAAAAAAGCTCACGATAGAAGCTACCAAGCTCTTCCACGTGTTCCCTATTTAAATAAAGTTACGTGAAGTGTTTTCATGCGAAGTATATTTACACAGAAATGTAACATGTCGATTTTATAAGCAGATAAAAAGGGGGACTATATTGTGAGGCGTAATGATACAGGAGCACAGCGTCCGCGCAGTAACTCCTAAAGACTTCCCCCGCTCACTTCCGTCAATAGAAGCTGCGTGACTTGTACAGAGCCTTTTACAACAAGCAGAAAATATATTTTCGGAAAGTGCTTGCGCATTCCTACTTCATGGTAGAGGTCCTACAGCCCGGCACGATGCACGTAAAAGGCATTGTTGACAAGTTATCAACGCTTCTTCAACTGTTCTCTGCGAGCTCTACAAGTCACGCAGCTTCTATTGACGGAACTGAGCGGGGGAAGTCTTTAGGAGTTACTGCGCGGACGTTTTGCTCCTCGTATCATTACGCCTCACAATGTAGTACCCCTTTTTATTTGCTTATAAAATCGACATGCTACATTTCTGTGAAAATATACTTCGCATGAAAACACGTCACGTAACTTTATTTAAATAGGGAACACGTGGAAGAGCTTGGTAGCTTCTATCGTGAGCTTTTTCGGAGCTATATGACATGTGGGAGAGGCTGCGTATGTGCTCCGTTTGCGTGACAGAGCGCACGGACAAAGACCAGACGGGGATATATTAACTTGGCTAAGGCTAGGTAAGAACATATCTTAGTATGTAAAAACGGTGGCCTATTCCTTTAAAGTTTGAAGATTGTTCACATGTGAACATACTCCTGTGCTCGCTGCTAGGTTCAGACTCGTGCTGTTCATAAGGCAGTGTGATATTTGTCATGAGTTGAGTGACGGGTGTGATTTTCAGATTAATTCATGTGTCTTTGTCTCTGCTGTGATGGGCAGCGTTCCCAAAGAACGTGCTCACAAATCCTCAGAGAAACCCAGAGACAACTCTTCCAACGGACAACATGCTATGTAGTGCCACTTATCCAGAGGAACACATGTCTGGGTTTGTCTCCCCAGGTAAGAGATGAGTTCAACTATCTTTGTAGTAAAGCCCTCTGGGATCCCACAGCTGGAGGAAGTGTGTGTGGATAGGAAAGTCTACTCACACTGACCCGACCCCGATCTTCCATTGACTCCTCCAAACCATAAACCACAAACCAGGAAGTTTAGACCTGACCATCACCATGACGACCACAGGGATTCGAGTTTGATTAAACTTTGATTAACTACATTGAAAAAAAAGTCTAAATCGGACATGGCGCTCTTTGATGTGGCAAACGTGGCAGCCATCTTGTGGCCAGCGAGGCTAACCCCATATAGCCACCAATACAAAACCAGGAGCAACAACACAGCGAACACAGCAAGTGTTTGACAGAGGAAAATCCATGAACAAATGTAGTTAAAGTCTATGCCTCCTAGAAAACTGGAATAACTTTTGAAAGACTTCTTGCCAGATTTGACATAAGGTCAGGCACAATTATCAAAGAGTCATGAAATTACTCAAAATCGATAAAACAGTATCAAGGAAATAAGTGGTGTTTCCATTTGCTTCCATTGCACTGGGTTAGAAGGGCCAGTCACAAGATGGCCTATCTAGAGTTTTATTCAAGATTTCTGAGCCCTACCATGTATGCTGCTCGGTATATAAAGAATCTCCTATAAACACACTTTGAACATAATAATGCACATGTTTAGACGCTGACTCTCCCATCGAGACAACAGGAACATCACGACATCAGCCACACTTGAGCCGGGCTGTTTGCACTGACCGTGGGGAAGCCGCCCCAGTTCCACTGCATGTCGGGCCCGGAGGATCCTCGAGGTCTGACGTACAGCTCCGAGTCGCTCTTCGGAGACGAGGGCCGGCTCAGGAACCCGCTGAAGAGAGGGGCAGAGCACGCGTTAACGCTCACATCTGTACAGACATTAAAAAGATGTTCAAATGAGGCACTTTTATTGGTTTACCTTTCTGCCGGGCTCTGCTCTGAGTCCGAGTGCGCGTGGGCCTCTCTGCTCTGCGCTCCCAGCTGCTCGGGGGCCTCACAAATCGAGTAGTAGATGGATTTACTACAAACACATCAAGCACATAAATGAGGGCCAGTGGGAGGAAAAAGTATGTGAACCCTTTGAAATTTCTCACATTTCTGCCTAAATTGGTCATAAAATGTTGTCTGTACTTTATTAAAATCGGAAGAATGAGTAAACAGTGTCTGCTTAAACTAACACCACCCAAACAATTACATGTTGTCATATTTTTATTGGCCATAGATACAGATGGCATCACTGGAATCGCCCATATATGGTCATGTTTGAAAACAGTTAAGGGGGAAAACAATTTTGAAAAAAATCAAAACTTTCTCTAATTATTCAAAAACTACTTTAACAAATGCAGAATTATGAATATAGTTTTCTACTAAATAAAGATACAAAGACATGGGGTGGAGCAAAGTAGTTCAACAGCCCATAAATACATAAAAAACGGATAATGCTAACATGATGCTACAGGTTAGCATCGGGCTAATGCTAACAGTTAGCTAGCGCTAGCTACAACTGCCGTTTTTTCACTTCTACTGAACAATCTGCTGTGAGAAAATATCCATATGGACCTGATTTACACTTCACTTTATTTGTATGTGATAAATAAGTTGATATTCCACCAGAAAATGGCTAAAAAGAGTGAAAAATTGTGTTTCCCAAAATATTCTATTTTCCCCCTTGGCGAGGCCACACCCCCTTCTATGACGAGATGCCGTCTGTATCTATGTAAACATTCACAGGAGGGTTCACATACTTTTTCCTCCCTCTGTAGAAACAGGCGGCATCTTTCAATGACCCCTATATGGTCATGTTCGAAGCAGCCAGAGGGGGAAAAAGTTAACTTTATTCCAGTTCTCCACCATTACTTTATCAAATGCTGAATTATGAATATGCGTTTCTACTAAATAAAAAGAGAAACGTTAGCTTCATGCTATTTTGCTAACGTTAGCTACGTTTCTTTTTGCTTATACTGAACAATTTGGTGGGAAAAAAACATCCATATGGACCCAGAGGTGATGATGTCATAATATCAGGGCCCAATTGTAAGAATCTTTACAGGTCAATATCACGCAGAGAATGTTTTTGAATGTTGTCACCACTTTTGGACACATTTCAGATAAAATAATTGGGCCTTTGTTTATATGCGCTGACAGAGAAGACAGTGAACTTTAAGGACGTTGTACTTTCATGTGGATTCTCTCAGTAATGAAAGAGATATTAGCCAATAACTAGGACAAAAACATGTGCAGTTTGACCGTTACCATAGATACAGCCATGGAATATTCAGTTGCCCGCCAAGTCAATTTTAAACTATTGATACAGACGGCATAGAAGGGAGCGTGTAAACTTATTTATCACATACATACAAATAAAGTCAAGTCAGGTCCATATGGATGTTTATTCAGAGCAGATTGTTCAGTAGAAGCGAAAGTTGTAGCAAGCCCTAGCTAACGTTAGCATTAGCACAATGCAAACATGAAGCATTGTGTTAGCATTCTCCATTTTTATGTATTTATGGCCTGTTGAACCGTCTCTATAGATACAGACGGCATCTCTGGAATCGCCCATATATGGTCATGTTTGAAAACAGTTAAAGGGGAAAACAATTTTGAAAAAATCTAAACTTTTTGTAATTATGCAAAAACTACTTTAACAAATGCAGAATTATGAATATAGTTTCTACTAAATAAAGATACAAAGACATGGAGAGGAGCAAAGTGGTTCAACAGGCCATAAATACATTAAAAAACAGAGAATGCTAACATGATTCTACATGTTAGCATGGGGCTAATGCTAACGGCTAGCTACAACTGCCGTTTTTTTCACTTCTACTGAACAATCTACTGTGAGAAAATGTCCATATCGACCCGATTTACACTTGACTTTATTTGTATGTGATAAATAAGTTCATATTCCACCAGAAAATAGCTAAAAAGAGTGGAAAATTGAGTTTCCCTAAAGATTCTATTTTCCCCCTCGGCGAAGCCACGCCCCCTTCTATGACGAGATGCCGTCTGTATCTATCTCTGGAAGCGCCCATATGTGGTAATTTTTAAAACAGTTAAGGGGGAAAACAATTTGGAGAAAAATTATTGTTTAATTATTCAAAAACTACTTTAACAAACGCTGAATTATGAATATAGTTTTTACTAAATAAAGATACCAAGACATGGAGAGAAGCAAAGTGGATCAACAGCCCATAAATACATAAAAAACAGAATAAACTTAAATAAAGGTTTATCTAAGCTAGCATTGCCATGTCTGCTAATGCTAACGCTAGCTAGCGCCAGCTACGAGTGCTGTTTTTTCACTTCTACTGAACAATCTGCTGTCAATAAAAATCCATATGGACCCGATTTAGACTTGACTGTATTTGTATGTGATAGATGCGTTTATAATTCGGCAGAAAATGGCTAAAAAGAGTGAAAAATTGTGTTTCCCCAAAGATTCTATTTTCCCCCTCGGCAAAGCCACGCCCCCTTCTAGGACCCAATGCCGTCTGTATCTATCATCATGGCTTCTCCTGGTTTGGTGTTAGAAGCTCAAAACCAATTTCCTGGGAGATTAAAAAAGTGAAACTAACTAAACTGTGGATGCATGTTCTGTAATATTTCCATAGCCTATTACTTCTGGTGGTGTATGACTTGGTTGCAGTGAGAAAGCGGAGGGTGCCCACCTCATCTGCAGCGTGGACTCTGGACTCTCCCGCTCCTCTGTGTCTCTCTCCTCTGACGAACTCTCCTCTTTCAGGTGAGAGTCCGAGCGCACGCGTTTCCGCCGGCGTTTTTTCCGCCGGGCGCCGCTTCCGTTGGCGGCGGCGCCCTCCACAAGCTCGTCCAGCTCCTCCAGCGTGTCCCTGGGGATGGGGGAGGTGCAGAGGTGGGCCGGCACCTCAGACTGGAAACAGGACACAGGAGCAGTTACAAATCCGTCAGGCTCGAAGGCAACTTAAATAAAGGCTTACACGTGTTTGACTTGATTATTTTTGTTCGTGACTGGACCACAAACCTGCCGTATTCATCAAGTTCTTTCTTTAGTTTGACCATTTTTGTGATGTTTACAGATTCATTTCCTTATTGGACACTGACAGGAAGTGACATAGATAGAGGTAAACATTTTTTAACTGTTGCCATGCCGACAGTGTTTACTTTAAAAAACAATCCGACTACTGACTTTAAAAACTGAATACCTTTACTGATTACTTGGTTTTAAAAGTAACTAAGTTAGATTACTCGCTACTTTATTATTCACCTTATTCCGCCCCGCCCACTTTTGCCTCTTGCTCACTCAAAATGGCTGTAGTGAATGTCTTAAAATAGGCCTCTGTCTCTTTAAGAAGCTCTGAGCCTTTCCGACACGCCCCCTCCACACGCTGTCTGTGGCATCAGCGGGGAGGGGGTTCTGCTGAGGAGCAGTGGTTGGTTACTCGGCTGGTGACGAAAGCTGGGAGGCGTCTCCAGGAGGTGGGGGCGTTCCTAGGAGGACTCAGGCAAACCTATCCCTAAAATGGCCGCCATCAGAGTTTTTACAGATTACTCAAAAATACGCGAATGTGCCAAGGCAACACGTCAGGCATGTTTTTAATGAGGGAGTGACATAATAACATGATGTAAAGCTTGAAAAAGTCGATTTTACATAATACCCCCCCTTTAAGATTATTCTACTGTAGTTTGGGTGTTTGACCACTAGAGGGCACCACATTACTGCTATTTATCGTGTCTGATTCATTTCAATTCCCCGCCGTCCACCTCCTGCTGTAGCTAAACAAACCAAAACATTTCCACTAGTGTAATTACATTACACTGACAATAACCGCCTCCTCCTGAACAGCTGTCTGGGACTTGGAAAAGTAACTTTAATCCGAGTACTGTTTAGGGAATAGTAATTAGATTACTCGTTACTGAAAAAAGTAGTCAGATTAAAAGCGTTACCGGCACGCCGACCATGTTCATATTTCAGCGTTTGTTACAGTCGTTTTTGAATAATTAGAGAAAATATACAGTTTTTCGAAATAGTTTTCCCCCTTAACTGTTTTCAAAAATGACCATATATGGGCGATTCCAGAGATGCCGTCTGTATCTATGCCACTTCCTGTTAGCGGCTTAAAAATTCAAATAAAAATATGTCATTCATCTAAATAAGTCATATTTTCAAATTAATTAAAACCTGTCATATGCACTTTAAAGGAACATGCAATTGTGATATGCATATAATACCTTTTTTCCCCGCCACCCTTGAACGCCTCATTGCCACTCGGTGCGTACTTTTTAATCATAAGGAGGAAACAGACCTGACGGCTCCCAGTAGATATTGGATTATCAAACAAATGGATATTTCCTGAGGATTTTCGCTGCATCAGAGCAGGTCGGTCAGCCGTTTGTCAATTTACGATCTTTTTCTAAACTTTTATCATAAAGCTGGTGGGCATAAAGCTGGTGAGCGGTGACTGGGTCGGCCCTGCCCACTGGAGCTCCGTGGAGAGCATACAGTATTAAACCAGGTCAAAACATGTACACTTTTGAAGAAATTCTCTCACAGAATTGGTGAACTTCAGACCCCTTTGTTGCTTCTCGAATTTGATCTGAAATGTGCAACTCACCTCCAGATCCTGGTTCTCCTCCACAAAGAAGGCCTCGCCGTTGTCTCCCAGCTTCATGTGGAGGTCCACAGGCTCCCCATTGATCTGTATGTCCACCTGAGAACGCACAAAATGAGCATTCCAGTATTTGTACCAAAATGAGCATTACAGTTGCACACATCTAAACATCCTAATCGTTTATGCCATAAATAAATTTAAAAAAAACAGTCTGGTTCAAAGCACATTCAGCTGCATGTTTGATTGAAATTTCAGGCATTAGTTTTGTCTGTTTTACACAATTATTTTGCCCAATTTGTCAAATATCCTTTAGGTGTGCTTCCCCCTCACCACTTTCTCCTTGGAGCGCAGCACGCCCAGTTTGCCGAAGCGCACGTGGAAGGGCGAGCACTGGTACGTCCCGTCGGGCTGCCGCACCACGATCACGTCGATGCCCCCGGTCAGCGTGGCCGGGTTCAGCCCGCGGTACATCTCCTTCATTGTCCCGAAAACTGACGCCACGATGTTCATGGTCTGGGCCTGAGGAACACACAAAGCGGCGTAAAGGAAGTTGAGATTTTGGCATATGGTGCGTTTGCTGGAGCAGCTGTGGAAATGTTCTTTGTGCTTGTTAACAGGAATAGTAAACAGACAGTGCGAGCAAATGTAAATGTCCGCTAATAGCCCTGGGTTCGCTCCCATCTGCTGCAGCTCCAACAAAACACAGTTGAGCAATGACACAAGCTCAGACAATCCATAGATACAGACGGCATCTCGTCATAGAAGGGGGCGTGGCTTCGCCGAGGGGGAAAATAGAATCTTTAGAGAAACACAATGTTCCATCCTTTTTAGCCATTTTCTGGTGGAACATGAACTTATTTGTCACATACAAATAAAGTCAAGTGTAAATTGGGCCCATATGGATATTTTCTCACAGCAGATTGTTCAGTAGAAGTGAAAAAACGGCAGTTGTAGCAAGCGCTAGCTAACCGTTAGCATTAGCCCGAGGCTAACATGTAGCATCAAGTTAGCATTCTCCGTTATTCATGTATTTATGGGCTGTTGAACTACTTTGCTCCTCCCCATGTCTTTGTATCATTATTTAGTAGAAACGATGTTCATATTACAGCATTTGTTACAGTAGTTTTTGAATAATTAGAGAAAAAATTCATTTTTTCAAAATTGTTTTCCCCCTTAACTGTTTTCAAAAATGACCATATATGGGCGATTCCAGAGATGCCGTCTGTATCTATAATAAAGTGAATATAAAGCTGAGACGATGCAATTGTGTCACAATCCGACAGTACTCTGGGGCTAATCCGATATATATTGTGATACAGTAAGTAATTATGATAAATAATATACCTTAAAATCATGCGTACATTTGACATGCAACCTCTTAACCCCCACATGAACAGAGCACATTTTCTCCAGTTTTCTCGCCAATCAAAAAGCTTCTTGAAAAAATTGTCAAAATAGCAGCGAAAATGAGACAAAAATGCAACAAAAAAAGCAATGGAAAAAAAAAAAGAGTCAAAAAGGTGATGACAAAGTGTCAATGTGAGGAAAAAGATCCGTTCAGATCAGTTTTGTAGGTCTTAGCTTTCAAATGAGGCCTTACTCTGGCCTAGATTTGGCTGAGCTGGAGAAACTGCACCTGGATAAGAGGTTAATGAAGTGTTAAGTGTGAAGTTTATGAACAAAATGTATCAAAGCCTCATTTGAAAGCTAAGACCTACAAAGCTGATCTAAACTGATCTTTTTCCTTGCGTGGTCGCCTTTTTCACTGTCTTTTACATACCATTTTTGCCACTTTTTTGCCGCAGTTTCATCTTTTATTGTCACTTTTTTGATGCGATTTTGTTGTGGCTTTTTTTTAATTGTTTTTTTGCCACTTTCTTGTTTAGTTTTTGCCACTTTCTGCTGCACTTTCACCACTTTTTTGTCACATTCTTGTCCATTTTTTGCTGTGCTTCTGTTGATTTTTGTGGCTATTTTTGGGTCACTTTTGATTTTTTTGTTGCGTTTTCATCCTTGTTTTCTTCTATTTTGATGCTTTTTTCCAAGAAGAGGTTAACTTCAATACATCCTTAACTTAACATACCTCAAATATAAATATAATGTAATGTAATATAGGCACACAAAAAAAGAGAAACCCGATGTACGCCTTCATCAGATATAGATAGTAATCATGTAGTAAACAACACGCAATACAACATTGAATACCACGCTAAACTGGCAAATGGGGCACTTACACCTTGACAACTATAAAACATTTTTAAAAAAATAAACCGCACCTGCTTTTTTTATGTTGGCCTAACATAAAGAAGACTCAGATACCGATTTGGTGAACACAAATATGCCGCAAGAACATCAAACTTAAACTACCCTGTTGCCAAACATTTACAAACTTCCTCTCTCTGCAACCCCAACCAACTCACTGTTATGGTCACTGAAACAATTCAAAAAACCTACAGGGGGGAGGGATAGACTTAGAAATCTCACACAGAGGGAAACCTGCTGGATTGAGACCCTAAAATCAACAACATTTCTGGGTCTTAAAGCAGTACTAAGTAACTCTTGCCCCTAGAGGCCATAAGCGCAACTGCAGGTGTCGTAGCAAGTTGTGATTTTTTAACTTATTAATTGTCTTAGAGAGTAAATACTACGCTGACATAAAAGGCGAAGGGAGAGAGGGATATTGTGCATCCGATTATACAATGGAAATATTTTTTTTCACTCAAACTTGGCTGTAAATACTGTTTACAGTGACGTTAGCCCGCAGTTAGCATGTTAGCTTCTTCTTCGTGATTCTATTAGTGTGTATTGGTGGCTCCGGTCCGGTGGCAGTCAAGTTGCAAACATGGCAGAGACACCAGGGGGAAATGAAAGACCCTCCAATCATCCCATAAACACTTGTATCACCCCCACAGGGACTACGGAAAGGATTTATTAAGGTAAACACGTTACTTAGTACTGCTCTAATGTAGACGTTGATTATTGAGTATTTTTATAAACTTAATGTTTCCACTGTCCATCAAGCGTGTTTCACAATTGACTTATACATTTTTACTCGCTACATGTTGCGTTGTTGTTGCTGTTTCTACTGCACAATACATGATGCTGTACTTCCCCTTATGTTGTCAAAGTGTAAGTACCCCATTTGCCAGTTTAGTGTACTTAGTATACTTCAGGGTTCTGTATATCTTTAATTATGTGGTACTCAATGTTGTATCGTTTGTTGTTTACTACATGATTACTATCTATATCTTAGCATACCCATCTATTTTTATTTTGAATGATTTTCTCTGTGTTATGTATGGCTCTTCTGTCACAAACCAGAAGCTCCGAATCACGTGACTGAGACTTATTAATCACACCTGAGCCACTGTTTTAATTGTACGCCCTGAAGAAGGTGGAACAAGACCGAAACACGTCGGCATGTCCACTCAATAAAGGACTTTTAACCAGGTATCAGATGCCGAGGATTTTTCTCTTTTTTTTGCCTATATTTCAAAAAAGTACTGCAAGTCTCAATATCAAAATATCTCTTAAAGGAATAGGCCACCGTTTTTACATACTGAGATATGTTCTTATAGAGATATTGTTCGTAATAATACCAGGAGTAATTCGAAATCCGCACAGTAATCTTCACTTTACTGTGCGGATGTCAAATTACTCCTGGTATTATTACGCCTTACAATATAGTTCCCCCTTTTATCCGCTTAGAAAATCCACATTGTTTTATTTTGTGTAATTATACTTTGTAGTGGAACACTTCACGTAACCATATTTAAATAGGGAAAACGTGGAAGAGCTTGGTAGCTTCTTTCTTGACCTGTTTTGGAGCTATAGTGGAGAGAGGGAGAGGCTAAATGCTAACGCCGTCTGCGCTGTGTTTACGTGACTGAAGGCACGGGTGAAGATCAGACAGGTCCTAAAGAACTTGTCAAAGCTAAGGTAAGAACATATCTCAGTATGTAAAAACGGTGGCCTATTCCTTTAAAAGAGTTATTGTTCAAATGAAAACATTCGGCCCCTTTAGTGTGTTGGATAGATTCCCCAGCAGCAGTAGCTCAGCAGCTAACGGAGCTGTTCCACTTTTTTGTTTTTAGCTAATGTCTGTGTTAGCGTTTGCTAGACAAACGCTAACACAGACATAAAAAAGGAGAAGCGGCTTTCAATCCTAGCGTATGCAGATAGTTAGCAAGTCGGCTGGTCCGGGGGACTTTTCAGAGTCCGTTTGCCTGCTCAATGCGCTTTTCCTATAGCCGTTAGCATTAGCTTCAAACATCGCAAATTATGAACAATCTAGATGTTTTCAGCTGTTAACAACCATCAAACACATTTAGGTTAAAGCCTCGATAGAAATCAGTAATAAATGCACAGACCTTTGAAGATTTTACTTTAGATAGAGTAAAAAATAAAAGAGTGTCTTCTAAGCTAAATGCTAACTCAAATTCAGTTAGTTTCTACTTTTTATGGCGTTGGAATCATAGCCCGTGGCTACTGAGCATCATCATATAAGATTAGTAATGAAGAAACCACAGAAATTATATAAATGGCATGAAACGGACAAAACAAAACAAGATGCAATTGTAGGAACAGGCTCAGATATGTAGCTAACGGCATTTCTCTGATTTCTAAGGCAACAAACATGGTGGATTTCAATTGTAACTGTATTATGAATGTTCCCTCCAGAACTGTGACATGAAGCCAACTAAACAAACATTAACAATGACAAATGCTTAGATCTGAATAACAAATGCTGTGTTTTACCACTTTAAATATCCGTTGTCTTACTATAATGGGATGCGAAAGTAACTCAATAAACTAAAAGTAAGTTTAATGTTTTATCTTAATAACAAGTTAAATGAAACGACAAAGAAACAATTTAATTTACAATGAAGAACCCGGACATGAGGCATCCTTCATCCAAAGCCATATTTTGACACAAAAGTCTTCTACCCTCCATGAGAGAACATCCACAAACTGCCTTTATCTCACCCAAAGTGAAGGATGAAGCCTCGTCCTGCTGCCCAGCCTTTGTTCCTCTCCGTCACTGCCGGCCATTCGGCTCCACAATCCGCCGACCCGTCTTACAAATCCACTAAATCTGCCTCAGCCTCCACCATTTTTTTTTTGGTGACACTTTCAAACCAAAGCTGCTGGTTTCGAATGAAAACAAGCAGCGTCTAATGCTCGGGCTCGCGCGCGCCGGCCCCGAATGGTTTTAGTTTTATTAGCAGTTTCTCTTCCTTTATTTCACAGCGCGACACATGACCTGACCAGCACTTTCTGAAAAGCCTCTCTTTCAGAGCGGACAAAATGATCATCCGCTGTGATTCTGGCCTCCGCTGACGGCTTCTGGGTGATCAAAGGTGAAGGGGTTCTCAGCTGTAGGGCAGGGGGCAAGGGGAGATTTTCAGAACCCTCGTCACCCATAACTAATAAAGCTTTATAGTGGTTTTCTTTTTGCTTTTCATGAGAACTTTCTGTAGCGGTTCCAGAAACAAGAAACAACAGGTTCTTCGCTCACCTCAACCCTTTAAAACACGTTCAATAGGGTTCCTTTCTTCTGGGGCCAGGACTCCCCTGAAAATGAGGTCCTGAAATATCTTTTTCATAGTCGCTTCAGTTCTGTCGGTCTTTTGTGTTGGAAACTAAGCTTTCAAACTAAGCTTTCAAACGATCCCTCCCTGGTCCTTTTGCGTCCTTGGGGAGGTGCGGAGCACATGTTCTGATTGTTTTTAATGAATAGATAATCATATTATAATATAACAATGAAAATCAAAGTAAAATAAAAACAAGCGTTCTCCATATCCAAAGTGTGTCCAAACGGATTTGGAAAAAATGCAAAAGTTCAGTCCCTGGTCACATCATATTGTGTATGAATCACACTGATACTGGAGTCATATTCCATTAAGAGGCTACAAATGGTCCAAAACGCAGCGGCCCGCTTGCTGACCGGCACCTGGCGACGTGAGCACATTACACCTGTGCTCGCCCGTCTGCACTGGCTTCCTGTCTGTCACAGAATCAATTTTAAGATTCTTTTAATTGTTTTTAAATGTTTAAATGGCTTGGCACCTTTGTATCTGTCTGAGCTACTCTCTGTCCATGCCCCGTCCAGAGCACTTTGCTCAGCTGACCTGCTCCTTCTGGATGTGCCCAAAACACACATGAAAACCAGAGGAGACAGAGCTTTTTCTGCTGCTGCCCCCCGACTGTGGAACGGTCTGCCCCTCAACATCCGTTTGGCCCAGACTCTAAGCAGTTTAAAACCCACCTCTTTACACAGGCTTTTTAATATGTTCAACTTTCTCCATTGTATTTTTGTTTAAATTGATTTTGACGTAAAGTTTATTATGCCTTGTTTATATTTGTATTCATAGTTTTTATCATCTGTTTGTGTTGTGAAGCACTTTGGGCAGCCGTGGTTGTTGTAAATGTGCTATAGAAATAACCTTGACCTTGACCTATTTAGACTCTGGAGTCAGAATGGAGACTAATGCTAATGCTACACTTGGCTACACAGCAACATTAACATTTAGGTGCTTAACAAATGAAAATGAAGCTTCTCTGTTGCTTGCGCACAAGAGGCGACACTGGTGCAGGTGGTAGAGCGGGTCTCCTCATGGTCAAAAGGTTGGGATTTGAAACACAGCTCCTGAAGATGCTCACTGTGGTTGTGTCCTTGTGCAAGACACTTCACCCGCCTTGCCTCCAGTGTCTGTGTACACTGGTGTATGAATGAGAGTGAGGGGTTGCTTTGCTGTAAAGCGCTTTGGGCCTAATGGAGGTAGAAAAGTTTTTAAGTTGAGACCATTTGCCATTGCATCTTTACATGGAAAGACCCAGGCTTTGCGTCTTGGATGAACTTCAGGGATCAACACAGACACAGACAGCAGCAAGTTGACCATCAAGGGTCTTTTTTTTCACCGCAGGACCTTTCACTAAAGTACATAATGCAGTCCGAGTGGTTAAAATAGGGCTGCTCGATTATTGAAGAAATAATAAAAACGATTATTTTTGTCATAATTGAAATCACGATTATTCAAACGATTATTTGCTGCCTTTAAAAAAAAATGTCTTTCTTTTCTTTTATTTATACATTTATTAATTAAAAAAACTATGCTGAATATTTTCTGTTTTCTGAACAGTCGTAAAAGTACAAATGATTTTCAAGTTTGCCTCGATTAAGGAGAGGTCTCTGTTTCACACCTGCCCCCTGCTGGCCAGCCCTCACACCTGCGCAAGCAAACTGAGCAGCGCGGCCTGATGACATCATCACACAGCGCTGTTTGTTTTTATCAGGCAAAAGCACGAGCCACAGCACGTGAAAAGCAAAGGGAAAATAATCCCAGCGCCATGAAAAATGCAAGTCTTTGAAAAAAATAAAATAAAAAATAAAAAGATTTATTTCAATTATGCTAATTTTGCAATCGTTTAGCGTAATAATCGAAATTGTAATCAAATTTCGATTAATTGCACAGCCCTAGGTTAAAAGTGCCCCAGCTCTGAATGGATGCTGGGTCGGAATTAATCAGAATACAGAAAGGCAAACATTGAAAACATTTGGTTACTCATTCCGCCGCGCGTAAATCTCTAAGTGACAAAAGCCGCATGTTGCAATACAAAAGTGCAACACATTTGAACACATTTAAACTTCAATAGAGTTCGGGAATGTGACGTCATATCGCTAAGCATTATGGGATTAGCAGCCATTGTAAACTAATGGAGATTTTAAAAGTTAAAATACTGGAGTTATTGTTCACATTAAAACACTTGGACACCGCAGTGAGTTAAACGGAGTCGTTCCACTGGTTTTTTCTCCACTTTTTATACTGTTTTTAGCTAATGTTAGTCTATGGAAATGTATGCTAACAGCTGCAAAGATGGCGGATCTCCATGGTAACTGTGGACATTCCCGAACTCTATTACTTATCTTGTACTGCGTCTTCAAAATCGTTTATTTTATCTCATTTTTATGGCACATTCTTTGTGTATACCGCATCATTTTAAGTTATTTTTCCATTTTTTGTGTCCTTTTGGGTCAACATCAAAACGTAAATAGAGCAAAGAGCAAAAGAAAAAGACAGGCTAAAGAGATCATTCAAAAAGCGACAAGATAAAAAAAATAAAAAACGTACTTCAAAATAGAGAACGTACAGCTTGTTTGCATGACGTGCTTTTCTCCGGACTACTTTACGTGATAACTATGTCATAAACAACAGGCTGTGGGTACATGTGAGCCAAGAAAAGGCTTAAATCCGTGCCAAATTCCTTCTTTTGACAATACTGGCGCTTTATCGAGTCCCAACAACAACACGTTCAAACCTGTCACCGCCGCTTTACAACTTCCGCACTTCATTTTAACATGGCAAAAGCGGATCCAACTCCACCAGTCCAAACTTACTCAAAAACATCTCTGCCTTGTTCATTTTAAGACTGGATCTGACCTTTTTTTTTACTTAAAAAGACTGAGAAAGCAGGACGCGTAGCTTACTCTGCTTCAAAAAGGACGAACTGAAGTGATCGCAACAACAAAATCATCGACTTAAAAATAAAAAAAAGTGCTACATCTTTAGCACGCGCTAGATAGATATGTGTGGGTTTTCTTTACTTTTATGGCGATTTAATGGTTTAAAAACGGGCTTACCGTTCGCGTTAACTTTCAGGGCTGGATTCTGTAGAAAACAATTGATGCTCCGTCGCTTCCTGGTCTGACGCACAGGCCAACTGTCATTCACCTCGACAGCCAATCACGTGCGAGGGGGGAAGGATTACGGGCCAATTGTGTTTGAGCAAAGGGTGTAAGTCCCGCCTTTGTGTCAAAAGTAAACAAAAGCGTAGAATACCTGTTTGTACCTGTTTTTGGGGGCGATGTAAGTCTGTTATTATTAATTCTATTATTAATTTATATCATGTATAAAAATTTCAGATTTTTTTACGGTCTCATGAGAAATGTGCACCCCCAGGGACACTTTTGCAGTCGAACATATTTATGCTAAATTATGTAAGACATGTGGCCAGCGGCTGCTACTGGAGGCTGACATATTTTAGAACTGTCATGTCAGTGAATTATTGACATTTACTTACCATGAACATATTTAAAGCCACGCAAAATGTGGAATTTCATCCAATAAATGAAATTGAAATACTAGCGTTTATTTTATGATAGATATTTTCATCACTGAAAAATCCCTCATTAAAGGAATAGGCCACCGTTTTTACATACTGAGATATGTTCTTACCTTAGCGAACTACTCCTGGTATTATTACGCCCACTTTCAGCCCACTGAGCCATGTCCAGGAGAGTTTGATTTACTTTCTCTACCATTAGAGGGAGCTGTTGGGATGCAACAAACAGTGTAGAGTCATCAGCATGAAGCAGACCAACATTTACAGGGCCTGGTTTGCTTGATGACTGAGTTTCACCAGCAGGGGTGGACTGGGACTGAAAAACAGCCCTGGAGTCTGACCAGCCTGGCCCAAATTAACGTAATTGTGACACTTCCACAAATACATATTTCAACCTCTTACCACCCGCCTAAACCAAATGCATTCTGTCCTCTTTTGGCTGTGTAACACCTCATTTGAAAGCTAAGACCCACAAAACGGACCTTCTTCCTCGAGCTGTTGCTTTGTTGTGTCACCTTTTGTATGTTTTTTTTCTTCTTTTTTTTTTCATTTTTGTCACATTTTGGTTGAGCTTTTTGTCACTTTTTGTAGAATTTTTGTATTTTTTTTGTTGAGTTTTTGTCACATTTTTGTTGAGTTTTTGTCACATTTTTGTTGAATTTTTGTCATTCTTTGGTTGAGTTTTTGTTACATTTTTGTCACATTTTTGTTGATTTTTTGTTGAATTTTTGTTGAGCTTTTTGTAATTTTTTTTTTTAGTTTTTGTCACTCTTTGGTTGAGTTTTTGTTACATTTTTGTTGAGTTTTTGTCACATTTTTGTTGAGTTTTTGTCACATTTTTGTAGAATTTTTGTCACTCTTTGGTTGAGTTTTTGTTACATTTTTGTTACCTTTTTGTTGTGTTTTTGTCACATTTTTGTTGAATTTTTGTCACTCTGGTTGACTTTTTAATTATTTTTCTATCATTTTTTGTTGTGTGTTTTTGTCCGTGTTTTTCTCATGTTTTCATCCTCTTTTTCTCGCTATTTTGATGCTTTTCTTTTTAGCTTTTAGATTTGGGTAAAGCTCGGTTGAGGCGGGACTGGTGGCCCTCGAGCCAGTGGCCCTTCTGTGCTCTTCCAGAATGGACATATGGCCAGTCCGCCCCTGCCACCAGGAATCATTCATGAACAGTACAAACAAAGTGGGAGCCAGCGCGCTTCCTTGAGGCACGCCTGATCGGACAGGACGCATTTCTGAAAAAACATGGTTGATTTCAGTAAGGTCATTTACAATCCAACTAAAAAGATTTAAACAGATTCCATACGATGGGAGCTTTTGAATTATTGCAGGATGCGGTATGGAATCAAACGGAGCTGCCAGGTCTAAAAAAAAGCACAGCATGATTTTCACTACGTTTCATGTTATTGAAAATGGCCGATCTGTGTCACGTGTGCTGGTGTCCAGGCTTTGGGCATAACAGTTTGAATAGAATGTGCAGAGGTTTTGCTAAATATTCGTGGCAGTTTATCAAAACCATGTTGGTTATTCCATCTGGTCCATCTGGATCAGTAGATTTTGAGGGATCCAGCATGGCTAATGCATTAATGCCTTAATTTGTACATTTTTGTCAAACTGGACGTTGGAGAGATCTTTGGATGTGCTGAGTAGTAGAGGTGGGAACAAGATGTTAGACTTGGGCTTTTGTCCTTCAAACGTAAAATAGTTGTAAAGAGATGTTGCTTTTGTAAGGTTACAAGAGGCAGAAGCAGGGGCGGACTGGCCATATGTCCATTCTGGAAGAGCGCAGAAGGGCCACTGGCTCTCGGGCCACCAGTCTGGCCTCTTAATTTTAATAATAATGCATCGGTTTTATATAGCGCTTTTCTGGACACTCAAAGACGCTTTACATTGCACTGTTCATTCACTTCAATACTTGGTGGTGGTAAGCTACTATTGTAGTCACAGCTGCCCTGGGGTAGACTGACGGAAGCGAGGCAACCAGTCTGCGCCATCGGCCCCTCCGACCACGACCAACCACTCACTCACTCACTACATTCGCTAGGCTTCCTGGTGTTACTAAACGGTCTCCCATCCAAGTACCGACCAGGCCCTTCCCTGCTTAGCTTCCAAGGTCTGACGGGATTGGGCAGAGCAAAGGCGGTATGGCCACAATTTTCTCCTTAACCCCCCACCTTAACCGAGCTTTACCCAAATCTACAAGCTCAAAAGAGAAGCATTGAAATAGCGACAAAAACGAGGTTGAAAAGCAACAAAAAAGTGACAAAAACGTTCCGAAAACATGACGACGTAGCAATGAAAAAAGCGATGGAAAAGGAATAAAAAGCGTTAAAAAAA
Organism: Gobius niger; assembly: GCF_951799975.1. NCBI lineage: Eukaryota > Metazoa > Chordata > Actinopteri > Gobiiformes > Gobiidae > Gobius > Gobius niger. The sequence goes on from NC_136875.1 coordinate 5,391,995, forward strand.
AAGTTACAAAATCACGCCAAAAAGCCACAAAAAAGTAATGAAAACGCAACAAAAAACAACATAACATGTGACAAAAACACAGCGATCACTTTTGTAGGCTTGGCTTTCAAATTAATCGTTACACCGTTGCCGTTTTTCAGTCCCAGTCCGCCTCTGGGCAGAAGCATCTGTATTGTAGGGATGGGATCAGTTACTTAGTACACACATCAAGCTTTCTCACCAATTTGTGCCATTTTTTGGAAGTATTAACTGAGTGTGCCATTTTATGCCATTGTTTTGTTGACATCCTTCCTTTTTGTTTCTTGCAGATGTACTTGAACTTTTCCGATATATGTTGTGAATGCCTGTGAGGTTTTAGAGAGCGTACAGTCTTTCCAAGCTCTTTCTTAGATTTGAGTTCGGCATAGGTTTTATCACGACATAAAAAGTTTTTCATGAAAGTCTGAGTGACTGGTATTATCTTAGCTCATACATTCAAAAGCGAGAAATAGGTTCCAATGAAACTTTCCCAGTCGTTCTCAATAGAATCACTGTTAAGTAAAGATTTCCCGTCCACATTATTAAAGATCATTGAGTTCTGTACAATTTGTTACATGACGAGTGAGTCCAGTGGATCGAGTTGCACTGCTGAGTTGATTATTATTCGGCAGGCAGAGAGATAAGTACGGTAGAATGATCCGAATAGCAGGTGGTACTAGTGCTCTGTCAAATTGAATGAATGAAGGACTAGTAGTAAAAACTCGGGCCAGGCAGGATTGTGATGTCGGGGTGATTCTGGTGGGGACATCAACCATTTCATTCATATTGAAGTCAGACAAAAAATCATCAAAATGCGCTGTTGTGATACTACAAATGTGTTTGGAAAGTTTGGGATGAGTTTGGACCACCATTTAATTTACTGGCTCCCTCTTTTTTTTCCATTATCATTCATTAATTGGAATACTTCATCATCATCATCATCAACCTTTATTGCAGACTCGAGGTCCAGTTAAAAACAAAAACAAAAATAAACACACAACATTTAGAGCAGACAACTGTACCAGTGTCGCCACAGTTCAGACTGGCAGCGCGTGGCACTGACTTTGATGTTTGTCAAGCTCATAATGATCGTATTGGCACAGCTGTTGAGCCGACAAATAAATCTGTACATTAAATTTCTCAAAACAGCATGAAAAGTTCTGATGCAGAAACGAATAAGTGGCTGGCCCTCTCCCATCGAGGTCTTTTCAGCAAAATTCTTAGACAGTCGTTATATGCCACGTTAAGTTTTCGTATGCTCGAACGTTTATAGTTTGACCACAGTTGTGCCGTACTTGATAAAGATATTTCATAATTGCAATATTTGATAAGCGTCATAGTTGATTATTATTGTTATATTTGGTAATTGCGATATTTGATAATAGAAGTATTTATATTACTATTATTGGACACTGACAGGAAGTGACACATATAGAGGTAAACATTTTTAAAGGGACTATACAGAGTTTAAAAATGCATTTAATAAAAATTCATATATAACAGTATTTTCCTCTCCTACACGTCCTAATGTGTAGAGACCTGTTCACCACCATTGCCTCTAAACTCCTGCACTGTCACTCAAAAAGTTGTTACTTCGGGTCTGAAGCGCCGTCATGCACGAGCTTAAGATAAGATAAGATAATCCTTTATAGATACAGACGGGATCTCTGGAATCACCCATATATGGTCATTTTTGAAAACAGTTAAAGCAGTACTAAGTAACTCTTCCCCCTAGAGGCCATAAGCGCAACTGCAGGTGTAGTAGCAAGTTACGATTTTTTAATTTATTAATTGTCTTGGAGAGTAAATACTACGCTGACAGGAAAGGCGAAGGGAGAGAGGGTTACTATGCATCCAATTATACAACGGAAATATTTTTTTTCACTTAAACTTGGCTGTAAATACTGTTTAAAGTGACGTTAGCCCGCAGTTAGCTTTGCCCGTTAGCCTGTTAGCTTCTTCTTCGTGATTCCATTAGTGTGTATTGCTTTCTCCGGACCGGTGGCAGTCAAGTTGCAAACATGGTTTTCTGGCCAGAGACACCAGGGGGAGATGAAAGACCCTCCAATCATCCCATAAACACTTGTATTACCCCCACAGGGACTACGGAGAGGATTTATTAAGGTAAATAAGTTACTTAGTACTGCTTTAAGGGGGAAAACAATTTTGAAAAAATGTAAATTTTCTCTAATTATTCAAAAACTACTTTAACAAACGCTGAAATATGAACATAGTTTTCTACTAAATAAAGATACAAAGACATGGGGCGGAGCAAAGTGGTTCAACAGCCCATAAATACATAAATAACGGAGAATGCTAACTTGATGCTACATGTTAGCATCGGGCTAATGCTAACGGTTAGCATGAAATAAGACGATGATTATTACTTGATTATTACTTACGACATCTAACCATATTACCGAAGGATTCAAACCTGTCATATAGGCTACACTTTAAAGATAAGAGGCTTTATTGTAAAGTAAACGAGCAGCCAAGGAATGTAGCGGATATCTTTATTGCCCCATTTCCCCATCCTCCTCATGTCTATTTATGGAAATCCATAGGCCTATTCTGTATAACTGCATCTCTCTCCCTCTCCCTCTCTCTCTCACGCTCGTTCCTCCAGCGCGTGTGTTTGGCGTCGCCTTCTCTAAATAAGGCAGAATAATCGTGCCTCCTGTTGCCTCCTTAGACAATCCCCCTCCTCCCTCCAGACATCCCCGGGCCGAGGCGAGAGGAGCGGGCCCACGGCGGCCGGAGCGCATTCCTTCACCTTGTATGGAGAAGCGCTCCGAGGTTCGGTCAGCCTTTGTGTCGGACAGAGGAGGCTCTCCATTGGCCCGGGCGCGCGGAGTGGGAGGGGACCAAAGCGGAATTCTCTAAACAAACTTTCGCGAGTGCAGACGGCCCAGCTCCTGCGCCACGGCTGCTGCGTCTGGACTGAGGGAGTTTGACAAGTCTCTGTTGTCTGTGCTGAAGGTAAGGCTGTTCTCTCTGATCGTAGCCCGGATTTCACCCGGTTTTAGGCGACAAGAGAGGAGAAGAGGTGAGGAATGATTTGGAATGAGGGGAGAGAGGATGGAGAGAGATGACATTTTCTACATAGATTTTGGCAACAACAAAAAAAATACAAACAACAACAAAGAAACCATAGTGTGTTTTCATGTCTGAGAATTTAAGTTGATGACATTTCATGCATCCACGAGACTACTACTACTGCTACTACTACTACTACAGGGCTACTATTTCTACTTAGGCGAGACACTGCAGGTGAATAGGGGAAAAAATGTATATTCACAGATATAAATTTGAAGCTTTTGCTGTCGATCACTGGCATAATTGTGAGAAAAAAATACATGGCAAGTTTTCTGTCATTTTATCTTTTCATATAAGAACAAGGTGTTTTATGCCTAAAAATGCCCCAAATTTCCCATCTTTTCGGCGACGAAATCTGAATAATTTATAAAGCTACATTCAAATGTATGGTTTCATTTTATTGATGAATGAGTTACCAAGACTTTTTCAGAGGGGATTTTGGATTTCTTGTTTAGTTTTAAAATAAGCTGTTTTTTAGTGTAAAAAATTGTAAAAATAAAATTTTCGCCTTATTTTTTGACATTTAAAACTCAATAAATGGGGCTTAGGGATTAGATAATAAAAAATCCCTCTGAAAAAATCTTCCAAATATTGTTCAGTCCAAGGCTGGAAAATTTGAAGTCTTTAGGTCCGACTGACGTGGACATAGTGTCGCCACAATGACAGAAAAATGTGTTTTGAGAAAAAGGCCCTTGAAATTGCATTCTCCCATATAAGTCTATGGGGGAACATTGAATCAGCGCAATGTTTAAACATGTTATTGTGAAGATTAGGCATATTTTCTGTTTCCGGGTGAAAGCTTATATGTTCAGAGACCAATTTGGCCCAAAACCTGAAAACTGAAAAAATTTAGTTTTGCCTGTAGTGTCTCCCCTTAAAATATCCAAAGTCTGAAGTTTTCCGTGGGACAGAATGGGAATATATATATAGGGATAAACAGGGAATTAACATAGTCCAACATATGGAGGTGAGGGACAGGAGGGTGTTAGCCAAGGACAACACCTCCCACCCACTGCACGGGACTGTAGAAGAGCTGAGCAGCTCTCTCAGTGGAAGACTGAGACACCCTCAGTGCAGGACAGAGCGCTACCGCAAAGCCTTCATCCCCACGGCTGTCAGACTGTGCAATAAGACTGTGAAGTAACATGTGCAATAATCTCTGTATCAGCTGCACTTTATTCCCTGTACCAGCATCACTTATTGGCATCCTGCACTAGGACTGTAACTTTACACCCCGATATTTTACTTATGTGACCTGTTCTAGTTTTTATGTAGTAGTAGTAGTAGTAGTTTATTCGGTCAGTTCATTCCTTTAAACGTAAATACATTTCCAATTCTTTGTGTACAACACGACCGAAAGGGTTTAGGCTGAAGTGAAAACTTATAACGCCTAACCCAGTTTACAGACTTCCACGAGAGAAAAAACAAAACAAAACACAAACATTAATAACGAACAATATCAAGTGTTAAACAGAAGAGAAAAAAACATGTATCTGAAGTTAGTAACATAAATTTCAATATTCCAACAAATATGTATACATACATTTGTTTTAAGTTAATTTAGTTGAAACCAAATCATGTCATCATTATTATTTTGTATTTCTTTTTCTTACTTTATTCATCCTAAGCTTATATAGTCTTGAATTTTAGTCGCTTTAAACAACTTTTTGAAAGCTTTGACTGTTTGGGACAGTTTTAACTGATCTTCCAGGTCGTTCCACAGATTAACACCTCTTACAGAAATAAATCCACTCTTTTTATTCTTTTTAGCTTTTGCTTTTTTGAAAATAGCAGTTCCTCGGAGGTTATACTGACTTTTCCTGTGTTCGAAAAGCTTTATCCTATTTTTATTGTTGTTGCTCACCTATTGTTGTATTTCTGCTTTGCTTGTTGTTCATGGGATTCCTCGTGTTTATTCTATTTAACTGGTTGCACATTTTCCTGTCTGTTTTTGCACAACTCTGAGTGATCTTCTTGAACGCCGACTGTAACAAGTGAATTTCTCCATTGTGAGATCAATAAAGGATTATCTTATCTTATCTTATTTTCATAGAGATACAGTGGGGCAAAAAAAGTATTTGGTCATAGACTTCCTAGTCCCATTATGTTCCCTTTCCAGAAGAAGAATAGCATTTTGTCCTCCGGTTTTCTGAGGGTTTCTACAGTAAAATGTGAATACAGAGAGTGGACATGATGAGGAATAATGATCCAGTGAGAGTTTGGCATCACATCACACGGCTTTGTTATAATCTTTCCCCCTGCACTTTGCTCAATGTGTTTTGTCAAGTGCTCTATAAATAAAGTTGGATCGGATTGGATTTCCAAAAGGAGCACATATGGCATTCTGTATGAGCACATGTAGAGGCAACTGTGTCCTCAAATTGCAATATTTAATGATTGCGATATTTAATAATTGTGATCTTCGATAATTAATAATTGATCATCGTAATATTTGATATACGATATTTGTTAATCGTGATATTTGATAGTTGCGATATTTGATAATCACAATATTTGACAATCGCGATATTTGGTAATCGAGACATTTTGATAATTGCAATATTTGAAAATTGCAGTGTTTGATGATTGGAATACTTGATAATAGGAATATTTGATAATTGCAATCTGATAATCGTAATATTGGATAATTGTTTTATTTGGTAATTGCGATATTTGATAATCGTAATATTTGATCATTGTTATATTTGATCATTGTTATATTTGATAATTGCGATATTTGATAATCACAATATTTGACAATCGCGATATTTGGTAATCGAGACATTTTAATAATAGCAATGTTTGATAATTGCAGTGTTTGATGATTGGAATACTTGATAATAGAAATATTTAATAATTGCAATCTTTGATAATCGTAATATTTGATCATTGTTATATTTGGCAATTGCGATATTTGATAATCACAATATTTGACAATCGCGATATTTGGTAATCGAGACATTTTAATAATTGCAATATTTGAAAATTGCCATGTTTGATGATTGGAATACTTGATAATAGAAATATTTAATAATTGCAATCTTTGATAATCGGAATATTTGATAATTGTTATATTTGGCAATTGCGATATTTGATAATAGCAATGTTTGATAATTACAGTTTTTGATGATTAGAATACTTGATAATAGAGATATTCAATAATTGCAAATTTGATAACTGAACTTTAATATCGCAATATATTGGTCCATTGAACTCTCACATTCTCTTTTTTTTGGTTTCTCTAAAAATAAGGCCAAAATGTATTTTAACAAAGAACAAAACGTGACTAAAAGTACCCATGTGTTTTAGCTTCAGATTGTGATATTGATATTGTCTCACCTGATGTTGCAATAACAATACTTTGGCGATGTACTACTGCTCATGACTAATCCACTGCTCCTGGTGTTACTGTTGTTACGAGCTGTTGAGACATGCCCTTTGCAAACTTACTTATTCACTGATAATAGCAATGTCACTAATAAGATCAGGGACAACAGTTGTGGATGTTCCTTTTGGATATGGGCGAATGGAGACGGGCTCCTTACTCCTGCTGAGGGAGGCGCTCACTCCGTTCTACCGTCGGGACATTTACAGTGCATTGAAATGAAATGACGTAACCCTGAACTGTGCTATCAGGGAGCTAACCGGAGCTCTCAGGGAACACAGGGCCTTTGTCAGTCACAAACAAATGGCGTTGGCAGAGAAGGAGAAGTGTGATACTGCAAACACAGACAGCAGGGAAATACTGTATGACAGGGGCGGGACTGGGACTGGGAAAACAGCCCCGGACTCTGGTCAGCCTGGCCCAAATTAGCGTAAATGCGACACTTCCACAAATACATATGTTAAACCTCTGACCGAGAGCATTTTCTCCAGTTCGACTTTACCCAAATCTAAAGGCTTCTTGACTGGAGAGCAACACTGTAACGCCTCATTTGAAAGCTAAAATCTAGAAAAGCCATGGTAGCTTTTTGTCACGTTGTTGCTGCATTTTTGTCATGTTTTTGTTGCTTTTTCATTACTTTTTTGTGGCTTTTTGGCGTGTTTTCGTTACTTTTTTGTCACTTTTCTGTCACTTTTTTGTCACTTTTTCGGTGTGTTTCCGTCTCTTGTTTTTCGGGTTTTTTTTTCATGTTTTTGTTGCTTTTTCATTACTTTTTTTGTGGCTTTTTGGCGTGTTTTCGTTACTTTTTTGTCACTTTTCTGTCACTTTTTTGTCACTTTTTCGGTGTGTTTTCGTCTCTTGTTTTTCGGGGGGGTTTTTTCGTGTTATTGTTGTTTTCTCATCGCTTTTTTCATTGCTTTGCCGTCACGTTTTCGTCACATTTTGTTGTGTTTTTGTCACTTTTTTGTTGCTTTTCCAGCACATTTTTGTTCTTGGATGCTTTTCTTTTAAGCTTTTAGATTTGGGTAAAGCTCGGTTACGCCCAGGTGTAAGGGTATGAGAATGGACATATGGCCAGTCCGCCCCTGCTGTATGATGGTTTCTGTTATGAACGATAAGGTGTGCATGTTTTTGATGACGTTGCTTGGAAACGAACACAGTTTAGCTTTTCATTATGTAGGAGCCTACTTTTGGATGTGACTAAACTGGAATCATCCAAAGGGATTAGTCATAGATATGTTGACCTAGTTTACTCCTGCTTCAGTCCTGGTCTAGTCCTGGTTTAGTCCCGGTTTAGTCCCAGTTTAGTCCCGGTTTCATCCTGGTTTTAATTCCTAGTTTCGCCCAGTTTAAGTCCTGGTTTGCACCTGGTTTGTTCTTATTCCATGCTCAAGTGTTTTTGAGCTCCATGATCTTCCAGGGACCGCCTTTGTGCCATTGAAACAGAATGTTATCAGAGGAACTGACCTTTTCCGGGCTCCATATTATTGTTCCTAGTTTCAGACTTCTTCTAAATCTGGCACCAAACTCAGTGTATTTATCTAGGGAATTTGGCTTCATGTAATTGTAGCTTTCTCGACACGGTGGCGTAGCAGCTTACTTCCTCCCAGCAAAAAGGTCTACTGTTTAATCCCGGGCCTGGAGGGAGTGTGGAGTTTGGAAGTTGATTGTCCCTGAGTCTGCAGGTGTTGGTATCCTCTGGGTGCTTGGAAAGATCTTTAGATGCAGCTCTGTAGAGAACAGTTTTCTTCATGAAATCATCAATGTCAATTCCACTATTATGATTATGCACAGAGTTTGATCAAAATAAGTGCCCACTGTGTATCTTCGATTTAGATTGAGCCATGACAGAGTGGAACATTAATTGAACAGCCAGAACAGCTCTTGCAGCTTTGTTTTGATCATCATGTAACTTTCAGAGGGTTCTGAGAGGCAGAGTACAACACTTAAAGGCACACCGTGTAGAATTTTGCTTATAAATAAAATAGAAATACTCGCATTTGTTTTATGGTAGATCATTCATCATTGAAAAATTACCTCATAAATTATTATTTAGTTTTTATTTTATTATTATTGCTATTATCATTTTGTTTGATTTGATTGCATCTACTCTGCTGTTTTCTGTTCTGTTTTTCTTGGACATTTTGAGGACCCCCATGAAAACGAGATGATTCATCTCTTGGGGCTGATCCTCTAATAAAATGTTCATAAATAAATAAATGTACAAACAAACATGTGTTTTTGCTCAGCTCTCCTATATAAGACATGACTGTAACTTTATCAGGAGTGGGTAAGTCTCCAGCTCGTCTCCATGGAGATGTGACTAAAGTCAGTGGAATTTGAGATTAAAATACGTCCTCATCTAAACCCATTCTTTGATTATTCCCTGCAGTAATAGTATTTTTCTGTGTCGAGCTGGTCAATAGGAGCATGTTTTGCACTAATGGCAACCGTATAGTCCTAAATGTTACGCAGTGTCACTTTAAGAACAATATGGTGACATTGTTTTGACACAGCAATGGCACGTCCAAACTGTATTTCTAAACAAGGCTATATATAAAATTAGCACATACTTACAACACACTCCAGAGCAGCAGGCGGCGCTGTGTGCAGGTGTACGGTCAATGCCGCTGACTCACCGCAAGGAAGAATCTTTGTCCCTGTTGTTTTGCCTCACATGCAGGTGGGACAAGTTCAAATCAACAGCACCAAACATTAAAATGACTGGTGCTTTCGGCTTAGCGATGGGATTCATGGCTCTTTAATGGGAGCCGATGGGAACAACCAACTCTCTCAGTCGATTTTCCCGTTTATTTTTTATTTGTCGGTTAACGATTATTTATTGAGAGAAGATATGACCCTAAAGAAAGTGAGGTTTGTTTCATGGCGAGGGTTTAAGCTAACAGTTGCATTATTGAAGGATTACATTTTGTTTTTGTCTTGTCTCAGTGTCTCTGAGAGTGAATGTCTGGTGGTGATCATTGAACTGTTTGGTTTGGAGCAGTATCCAAACACACGCCGCAGAAACCCCATGTATGGCACTGGGGCAGAAACACAGGCTGACAGGGCCGTTATTACTGCGCAGATAAGCAACACAACCCAGAGCTGTTTTACATGGAGCGCTCTCTTTATATGGACAGGCTTTGAATACTGCGCTCGGACGGAGATGTATCATATATGAGCGGGAGGAGGGGCGGGAGCGCAGAAACAAGCTTGTAAACATGAGTGAATGCAATTTGTCTTCTCGCCGTGTGAGTGTTTGGCACGTCCATGAGCACTAATGTCTTCAGAACTTCAGAACATGTTTGTAGAGATCTAAACTACAGGGTTAGCGGCTTTTACACTGAATGGAGACGCCTGAGGATTCCAGATGCAGAGGACAGTTTATCACTAAACACTGGAGACCTAACTACAAATGCAGTGTTGTGTAACATTGTATACACTGTGGACACATCCTGCAAAATAAAATAAAATAAAGTCAAATAGGGCTGCTCGATTATTGAAAAAATAATAATCACGATTATTTTTGTCATAATTGAAATCACGATTATTCAAACGATTATTTGTTGCCTTTAAAAAAAAGTATATCTTTATTTTATTTATTTATTAATCAAAACACTATGATGATATTTTATGTTTTTCTGGACAGTCATAAAAGTACAAATGATTTCAAGTACGCGTTGATTAAGGAGAGGTCCCTGTTTCACACCTGCCCCCTGCTGGCCGGCCCTCACACCTGCGCAAGCAAACTGAGCAGCGCGGCCTGATGACATCATCACACAGCAGTGTTTGTTTTTATGTTATATATATATTAAAAGCTTGAGCCATGGGACGTGAAAAGCGAAGGAAAAATAATCCCAGCGGCCTGAAATAACGCAAGTCTGTTTTACAAGAAAAAATTGAAAAAAAATTGAAAAAGAAAAAAATAATATTGAGCAAAAAATATATATATTATAATCGATTTTTTGCGATTATGCTAATTTTGTAATCGTTCACTGTTGTAATCGAAATCGTTATCGAATTTCGATTAATTGCACAGCCCTAAAGTCAAATTAGTTGGGTAAAAGTTTAGGTAGCACTGGTCAAACAAAAGTCCAATACAAGTAAAAGTAGCGCAGTAAAACTACTACTTAAGTTAAAGTACGGAAGTATTTGCCTGTAAAAATTCAAGTGAATGAATATGAATGTCCTCTTTTGCCCACAGTAAACCGCCATCATGTCGAGCAAACGCGCCAAGGGGAAGACCACGAAGAAGCGCCCGCAGCGCGCCACCTCCAACGTGTTCGCCATGTTCGACCAGTCCCAGATCCAGGAGTTTAAAGAGGCTTTCAACATGATCGACCAGAACAGAGACGGCTTCATCGACAAGGAGGACCTGCACGACATGCTCGCCTCGCTGGGTATGTACTACTACTGCTACTACTACTACTACTGCTACTACTACTACTACTACTACTGTTGTGGCCACTACAACTACTGATCATTGACTATAAATAACGAATCCGGAGGTTCCTTGCTCTAAGTCAGGGGTGTCCAAAGTGCGGCCCGGGGGCCAAATGCGGCCCTCAGACCAATTTTTGGTGGCCCTCTGCCTTTTTGCTGAATCGGGACACATCATCAGAGATAGTCCTTTTTATTTGAAATGTAATAATTCCACACAATTCTAACCTAACAACTAACCTTTTACTGTGAGACTGAGCTGGCATGAAGGTTTTGAGCAGAAACAAAGGTGTGGGGCGCAATTTAAACCTCTGCTAGTCAAAGGTTTTGCGGCACTGACCACCGATCTATGGCCCTTCACCCTGTGTACGCTTCAGTATGCGGCCCCACAGGAAAAAAGTTTGGACACAGACTTGTCATTCTGATGTTGTTCCTTTCATAATTCATAGCTTTATATTTATGAATGAAGTTATTTAATAATGAAGTTGGATACAAAAACCATGACAACAACGTTACTATCATAGAATTCTTACCTGTCACCTGCCTCAACTTTAAAGTATTGCTGGGTTTCAGGTGACATCACAGCGTTCTAAAGACCCATGACATTATAAAGAGGCAAAATTACTTTATATTTGAGGACATTTTTGGTCTTGTACAGGGAGATCATGTACCCAATGACTGATATTAATGATAATTGTTGTAATTCATAAATTTTCTTTATAGATACCACTTGTGAAAGTGTAATAGAGTTAATAAGAAACACTGGCTCCTGCCCCCACTAGGTCCTGTGACATCCAGTGTTAAATTTGACAACATATTTTATTTTAGTTTTAGTCTTAGTCTTTTGACTAAAATGTAATTTAATTTTAGTTGAGATTTAGTCAAAAAAATCTTTTCAATTTTAGTCTAGTTTTAGTCGCCTAAAATTGCATGTAAATTTAGTCGACAAAAATTAAGACTAATTTAGTCGTCTTTGAATTTATAATATTCATTATAATCATATTTAATCTTGTTCCTCTGCTTCATGGAGCTGCTCCACATGAACAAAGCTCAGACCTGTTCATTTGGCAGTGAATTTAAATGATCTGAGGCTCTTTCAGACGCTCAATAGAAGTTTGGATGATTTTAGTCTCTCCATTTTAATTTAGTCTTATTTTAGTCGAATAAAATATCTGGACATAGTTTTAGTCTCATAAGAAACTTTTAATTTAGTTTTAGTCCAATTTTAGTCGTCAAAAATATCACTTTGACTAAAATTAAGACTAAATATTACAGTCGACAAAATTAACACTGGCGACATCATCACAATCGAGAACCTGGAACTCAGCGATCGGCTCTTTAGAATGTTATGATGTACGGTTAAGAATTCCATCATAGTAACTATGCTAACCGTCAAAATGTTGATTTCTTTCATTTGGGTTTTTGGCTGATATATCCATCATTACTGGAAGAATCCACACAAAGCGGATACGCTCACAAAGTTCAGGGTCTTCTCTGTCAGCACGTATGAACTAAGGTGAAATTATTTTCCTATAAAAGTGTCCAAAAGTGGTGACAATATTCAAAAACATTTGTGTTATGTTGTTCAGTAGAAAGGACTTCCAGCCACTAGATGAATGTGGCAGGTTTGTGAATCCAATCAATATCAATTAAGGATCAATTTCAACATTTGTCAATTTTCCTTTTGGACATTTCTTCCAAAAACGGTTCTCTCATAGAGCTGTACTGGCCCCTGCCCTCCATCTGACACTACCAAATTCTAGAACGTGAACCCAACCTATTAGCTTAATAAACAAGCAAAAAAAGACAACACCTCTCACACGTGTTCTAGACTAATTGTTGTGAATCCGCTGCAAACAGCAGAGGGCGCTGTGACTGTTCTGGAGGCACTGTGCCCCTTTGGTCAGTAGCTTTAGTGGATGATATGCCTCCCTTATCCTTTTGTATTTCACATGCCTCTGCTTTACTGACAAGTCCCAAAGAGATCGTTCTGTGACTGGTGGTCTATTGCTGCTTCTCTGTCGTATACAAGGTGTCTGACTGTGACTGTGTTGTGTGAGTGCAGGTAAGAACCCCTCAGATGAGTACTTGGAGGGCATGATGAGCGAGGCCCCGGGCCCCATCAACTTCACCATGTTCCTGACCATGTTCGGGGAACGGCTCAACGGCACCGACCCGGAGGACGTCATCCGGAACGCCTTCGCCTGCTTCGACGAGGAGGGCTCCGGTCAGTCTGCTGCGGGAACACACACACATGCAACAACAAGTGCTAAAGTTAAGGCGCCATACGTAGACCACAACCCTCCTCTCCCTCGCCCCTCATGAGGAAATACTGAAATACTCTACGACTGAGCCCGAGCGTTTCCAGACCCTCCCGTAGATCCCGATTGTTCACTTGAGTTCATTAGACGCTCGTCTCGGTCGGAGTTCATAGCGAGACAGAGTTGAGACATTCTTCTTCTTCTTCTTCTTCTTCTTCTTCTTCTTCTTCTTCTTCTTCTTCTTCTTCTTCTTCTTCTTCTTCTTCCCCTCCTTCTCCTCCTCCTCCTCCTCCAGCTCCTTCTTCTCCTTCTCCTCCTCCTCCTTCTTCTTCTTCTTCTTCTCCTTCTTCTTCTTCTTCTCCTCCTCCTCCTCCTTCTTCTTCTTCTTCTTCTTCTTCTCCTCCTCCTCCTCCTTCTTCTTCTTCTTCTTCTTCTCCTCCTCCTCCTCCTTCTTCTTCTTCTCCTCCTCCTCCTCCTTCTTCTTCTCCTTCTTCTCCTCCTCCTTCTTCTCCTCCTCCTTCTTCTTCTTCTCCTTCTTCTTCTTCTTCTTCTTCTTCTCCTTCTTCTTCTTCTTCTTCTTCTTCTTCTTCTTCTTCTTCTCCTCCTCCTCCTCCTTCTTCTTCTCCTTCTTCTCCTCCTCCTTCTTCTCCTCCTCCTTCTTCTCCTCCTCCTTCTTCTTCTTCTCCTTCTTCTTCTTCTTCTTCTTCTTCTCCTTCTTCTCCTCCTCCTCCTCCTCCTCCTCCTCCTCCTCCTCCTTCTTCTTCTTCTTCTTCTTCTTCTCTTCTCTTCTCTGGCCTGTTACACCGGGACAGTCCAAGTTTTGAAGCCTGTGCCCATCTCCCCTTAGATTTCTCCAAAACCATTGATCTGTCCCAGTTTAATACATGGTCTGTCCCACTTGTCCCAGTTTTTCACCAGTGCAACACCGGAAGCAGCGTTGTTTTTACTTGAAACTGACTTCTGGTCATGTTTGATGCACGCATGACATTAAGGTTCCAAAGCTCAAAAGTCCATGGACAGTTCTACCATTCATTTTGGGGAGAGTCCATTGTGTCCTGGTTTTTATTGTGGAATATCTGGTCACCCTAGATGAGAACATGGCGGATCGCCGATGCTAACACTGCTAACCCTGACCTTCTGACACAACTGTTGCATTTTAAATGTAGATGGTGACAAATGAAGTTTAACGTCTTAACCCCCGCCTTAACCAAGCTCATTTTCTCCAGTTCGGCTTTACCCAAATCTAAAAGCTTCTCCGTTGGAGAGTTTTACAGCCTCTAGGCCAGTGTTAATTTCGTCGACTAAAATATTTAGTCTTAATTTTAGTCAAAGTGATGTTTTTGACGACTAAAATTGGACAAAAACTAAATTAAAAGTTTTTTCATGAGACTAAAACTATGACTAAAATGTCCTGATGTTTTAGTCGACTAAAATAAGACTAAAAAAAAATGAAAGGGAGAGACTAAAATCATCCAAGCTTCAATTCATAGTCTGAAAGAGCCTCAGATCATGTAAATTCTCTGCTAAAGGATCAGCTCTGAGCTTTGTTCATGTGGAAGCAGCTCCATGAAGCAGAAGAGCTTTATTAAATATGATTATAATACATATTATAAAAGCAAAGCCGACTAAATTAGTCTTAAATTTAGTCGACTAAAACTAGACTAAAATTGAAAAGATTTTTTTGACTAAATCTAAAATCGACTAAAATTAAACTACATTTTAGTCAAAAGAATAAAACTAAATTAAAATATGTTGTCAAAATGAACACTGCTCTAGGCCAGTGCACTGCCTCATTTGAAAGCCTACAAAACCTACAGACCTACAAAACTGATAATAAAATAATATTTTTTGTTGAGTTATCGTCACTCTCGTCATTACTTTTTTGCTTTTTCACCGCTTTTTGTTGCGTTTTAGTAACTTTTTTTGTTGCGTTGTGTTTTTTTTAACTTTTTTTTTTATCACTAACTAATTACTAAACTAAGCTATTTTTTGGTCATTTTTATCACGTTTTTGTCACTCTTTTGGAACTTTTTGTTTTTTCGTTTTCATCCTCATTATCATTGCTCTGTTGATGCTTTTTGTGAAGAACTTTTAGATTTGGGTAATCGCCGAACTGGAGAAAATGTGTTGGGTTAGGGTGGGGGTCAGGGCTGGACTGGCACAAAAAATCGGCCCGGGGTCATATTCAATGCAATAGTCGAGGTGATGAGCAAAACAATAAACCCTTGGCTTGAACTAAAACAGTATAAGCTACAAATCGAGGACAATAGTTGCATTTTGTTTCTGCCGAATTCAAGCTAACACCTCACAGCACTCAACACTGTAATCTTGTCATTTATAACTTGACGGAACTTTTGTAAAATGACTTAACAATCTTAAAATGGGCGTTCCGTTAATGAAGTTCCACTCGCGACTGCAACACAAATAAACTTCTCAAAACCAACCAAATGATCCCACTGTAGATGAAGATGAAAAGGTAAAACTCACCACAGAGTTACAGAGGTGTGGAGTGAGAATAGAAGTCCCAAAAAGGCCAAACATTGTAAATCCTTTCAATGGAAACTAGAAGATTTACAAACTGCACTGACGACGAGGGGCAAGACAGAGTCACCTGACAACTCCCAGCATGCACTTCTTTGCGAACATTTGTCTAAAATGTATAAAAAAATAGAGGTCTAAGGTTCTGTGGGTCCTGGAGGGAGTTACAATAAACTATTTCCTCTTATATTCACAATGTGAGGGGCATGAGTGTTATGTCCCAGAGGCCCATTGCTCATTATACAAGATTATCTGGGAACCATGACTCAAGAAAGCGTGTCACTAGAGGGGTATAAAAGGCGTCACATCCCTCTAGTGGAGAAGTTGTGTAATTACATAAATGTAATGATAGAGATTCTGAAGGCTTTTGTTAATTGTGGGCCGGTGTCAGGTATTATGGGCCTTATTTCGGTGTGATTGGCCTATCCGGCCCGAAAGTGCGTCGGCCCACCGGGAAAACTCCCGAATCTCCCGATGGCCAGTCCAGCCCTGGTGGGGGTTAAGGGGTTAATCTGCTATAGGAAAATAAACTTATTGCCGCAGCTTTAAACAGCTCAGTGCTACCTCCACGGCACTGCCAGGAAATGGATCGATAAGCGCTCACAGTGCTTTTCGATCAAACGAGTGTGAAACATCTATTTAAGCTTGTCCGGACCAATCACGACGGGATTAGACCAGATTTTCCACATTACTGACCATGAAGGTGGTGGGTTCGAGTCCAGAAGAAGAGATTTCTCTCCTCTTAAAAAAAAAAAACGTTTTCTTTGGCAGGAGTCATCCACGAGGACCACCTGAGGGAGCTGCTGACCACCATGGGGGACCGCTTCACGGACGAGGAGGTGGACGAGCTGTTCAGGGAGGCGCCCATCGACAAGAAGGGCAACTTCAACTACGCCGAGTTCACGCGGATCCTCAAGCACGGCGCCAAAGACAAGGACGACGAGTGAGGAGAGCCCGGAACGGCGCCCCCTGGAGTCGCTGCACTCGGGCGCAGCTGCAGATTCACAAACCTCACATGCGCATAAGCCCGGCGCGTTTCCAAACAGCGCCGTCTGTCTAACCGAGAGCCTTCAAACCCACAAACCGCTTAAGCTCACCCTTAATTCTACCCGAACCTTTGACAGTGAAGGTTTGATTTAAATTCAAAATCAGCGCACAAAAAGAGTATGTTTTAGGTTGTTTTCTACAGTAGGAATAGATAGAAACAGCTAGACAATCAGTGAAATCTTTCAATCATTCAATTGGCGGTCCGCGGGCCAGATCCGGCCCACCAAGTAATCTTGTCGGGCCCAAATTTCAGAGGGGGGTAGAGTAGCCAAAACATTTACTAAAGTAAGAGAAATGACACTTTAAAAATCACATCTTCTCAAGCAGAAGTAAAAAGAAGTGGCCCAAATAAATGCTTGAATTTCAATTTTAGTAACAATATTCTGACAAAAATGATCAAATTACTTTTTCCATATACAATAAAGGCTTGCTTTGAATATAAACATATCTTCCTTTCGTCTGGAGAACTGGTGAGATTTATTCAGATTCAGACAAAGTTGCAGGTTTTGCTGTGTTTGTCTATGGAACTCTCAACCGTTTTGATCAGTTGGCTGTGGTTCAAGCTCATTTCTAACATCCCAGCTTGTGAAAAATATATTTAACTGTGATCCTCTTGTGTGTACTAATTCCTGTTGAAGGTGCACTGCAAAAAGTACCCTAATAAAAGGGGAAAAAATCTTAAAATAAGACGTTTTGTCTTGTTTTAAGGAAAAAATTCTGCCAATGGGGTCAGCATTTTTTTCTTGCCAAGAATTCTTTTTTCTAGAATATTTTTCTTATCATAAAACAAGAAAGAAACACTAAATTTAAGCAAATAAATCGCTAGAATTAAGCAAAATGTCATCAGGAAATGGAATAATTTAAGGAAAACATTCTTATTTAGTGAAAAATTGTGGGTATTTTACTTTAATGTTGCTTGATTTAAGTAAAATTTTCTAAATTACACACATTTTTTAACAAAATGTTCTTAATAAATACTAATATTTATACCCATCTCCATGATGTGGAGCCAGGCTGATGGTCAGAATCTGGAGGATTGAGGCTGGAGGATTCCCCTATTGTACATGTTTTTAGTGGTAGACTCAGGGAGAACATGCTCCACACAGAAAGGCCCCGTCCTGGTGGGAATTGAACCCAGGACCTGTGACCTGTGAAGCTGAGGCTCTAACCGCTGTGCCACCGAGCCGCCCACTTTAAAGAATGGAATGTATTATCTCTCTGTGAGAATCAGTTCTTACATTAAGAGTGGTTGTGTCTTATTTTTTCTTAAAATAAGAAAAAATATTCTTTGTCTAAAACTGAAGAAGATTCAAAAAGTTTTTCCTTCTCGTTACAAGAAAAATTAGCATGTTTGTTTTTAGCAAATACGTATATCTGAACAAGAAATGGCTAGATTTTATTTCCTAAAATAAGATTTTTTTTCAAGAAAACTTTGCTCGGCAAAACATTATTACTTTTTAGGGAAAAAATAAAAACTTATTTCTTAAAGTAAGACATTTTTTACTTGCTTAGAATCCACTTTTTGCAGTGTGCCAACACAATGGACGAGACTGCCAGCAGAATCCGATCGAAAAGGGTTATTCTTTTGGGATGGAGGAACAGTTGGGGGTTACTTGCTTGGGCTGGAGGTATGGTGGGCCGTATGGGGAAGCACAGAGCGAGGATAAATCAAGAAGTGAGAACATTTCAGAAGTAGCAAGAAAGTTGAAGGGGATTGTTTTGTGTCACCTGGAAAGTGGGATGGCCGTGGGCTTTCGCTGAACGAAGGTGGATTACTCGACTCTGGGTGGTGCCAGGTAGAGGCTGAAGGAGGTCCAAAACAGGTGGGGAAAAGTGGGAGGGACCTAAAGGAGGGCGAGTAGAGGATTTGAGCCCTTTTTCCCCCAATGGCCGTGTTTGACAAGCGTATATCAACCAAAAGTCGGGCATGACGCAAACAGATTGAGAACCATCGTTGTCGTTTTCGATCATCCCTCGGTCCAGACTCTACACGCAAGGTTTTCTGGTTCTATGTGAAATATTTGACCGATATCGAAAGAAATTGAACGGTTCCCTAGCCCTACGCGGGAGATTGTAGCAGGTAGCAAAGTTCCTAGACGGTCCAGGAGTGGGTACCTGGCAAATTACGAGTCCGAAAAATGACAAAATCATGCGAAAACTGGGAGTAATCCACGCTCACCACAATTGGAGAAACACTACTATGAAAAAAATACAGTAAAACATAGAAATGATTCAGTCTTTCAGGCCGGCGCTGTTTCGAAAACCCAGGGTCCCCACGTCTGCGGCGCTTGTGAATCTGGGGCTGCGAATCCGGACTCAGACAAACGTCCCTCTGCTGCCCCCCAGAGCCTCTGCGCACACACTGCACACATACGCCCTCTGCTAGAAAAAAAAACATTTAAGACATGCATGGTATTGAAAGTGCTGACAGTTATTGATGACAGTGGTTTTGGTTGAAATATTTTGCTGTAAGAATATGATTTTCTTTTTTTTTTTTACATATATTTATTCCCTCCATTTTCATTACGCTCCTCATCTATTATCATTATTATTGTCATCATTATCAACTATTTATCAACTGCTATGTTTCCCGAAGCAACAAAGAGTCATTTTTATGCAACAGTCTTTGAGATACTGTCTTTATTACGAGCAAAGTCCTATAAATATATGAATAAAACCACACAATGTTTCGAGTCTCATGTGTTCATTATAGGCACGGTGTCCATTGTATCCAGTTTCATAAAAGCGGTGATGTTTTTGTTGTTCATTTATGAAACTTAAACTGGGCCCATGGTCAGTTTTCTTGGAAGGAGTTACACAAATCAAATATACTTGTTTCAACAAAGCTTGACTTCATTCTAGATTACCTTTGACCTTTGTGAGACATGAATAAATGTGTTTTAGTCATGTAAATTTATGAACAGTGTTAATTTTGACAACATATTTTATTTTAGTTTTAGTCTTTGTCTTTTGACTAAAAAGTAATTTAATTTCAAGATGTCAAGATTTAGTCAAAAAAAAGTTTCAATTTTAGTCTAGTTTTAGTCGACTAAAATAGGTTGTGTTCATGTGACATCACAACATTCTAAAGAGCCCATAGTTTAACATTGAGGTGGAGGTCAACTGACGGTAACTATGGTAACGGTGGTAACTGACAAAATGCATATTTTTATGTCTTTGTTTTTTGGCTCATATCTCAGTCATTGCTGGAGGAATCCACATGAAACAAAAACTGTCACAAAGTTCATCGTCTCCTCTGTCGGCTCATATGAACTAATGTACAATTATTATCTCTAAAAAATGTCAAAAAGTGGTGACAATATGCGAAAACATGACCATGATGTTGTCCAATAGAAAGGACTTTCAAAATAAAAATAATATCACAGGTTTGTGAATCCAATCACGATCAAAAACTGAAGAGGAAAAACATTTGTCAATTTTCGTTTTGAAGATTTCTAACAAAAACTGCATTTCTCCCATAGAGTTGTACTGGCCCTGCCCTCCACCTGACATTATGACATCATCACATTCTAGATCGTGAACGCCACCTATGTCAATTTAGTCGACTAAAATTAAGACTAATTTAGTCGACTTTGCATTTATAATATTCATTATAATCATATTTCATGGAGCTGCTCCACATGAATAAAGCACAAACCTGTTCATTTGGCAGAGAATTTACATGATCTGAGGCTCTTTCAGACGGTCAATAGAAGTTTGGATGATTTTAGTCTCTCCTTTTCATTTTTATTTAGTCTAATTTTAGTCGACTAAAATATCTGGACATTTTAGTCATAGTTTTAGTCTCATGAGAAACTTTTAATTTGGTTTTAGTCCAATTTTAGTCGTCAAAAATAACACTTTGACTAAAATTAAGAGCAGTAACAAAGCTTTACTACCTGAATCAAACCATGAAAGTTGTGTAGGTAGTTGAGAAGACAAAGACAATGCACTAAACCATAGGTGTCAAACTCTGGCAATGTAATTATATTTGGCCCGCGAGGCTATACCAAATGACTACTCGAGCTGGCCCACCGGCATTATACTTTTTTTTTCAGATTGTGCATATCTGGACTATTAAGTTACATAGTGTATAGTAATAAGTGTTGCTTGTTCCATATTCAATGTTAAAGCAAATCTTGTTTGGGTCCATATTAAAAGGTTCATTTGTTCAATGGTGGCCCGCGACTTTGTTCAAGTTTTACATTTTGGCCCACTGTGTATTTGAGTTTGACACCCCTGCACTAAAGGTTGTTGGGAGGGACGAGAGGAGCAGCTGATGAAGACAAACTATCGTCTGGATCCTGCTTCAGCCTGAGCCGCCAAAATCCTATTAACACGCCAAAAATGTGCCGCATTTTCCCTCTCTCTTGCAACAATGACCTACGTGTCTTATTTTATTTCATGAAAAACGGATGAGTCACATGTTTAAAGCGCTGCACGGCCCATGTGTGTTGACGAGGCACACGGATGCGTTGGCCTTTAGTTTTATCTTGTAAACTAGTGGTGCAGGTCCAACATGGTTCTGCACCCCTACTGTGTTTAAGAAGTACATTTACACAGCTAACGTTGGCCTGCATAATTATAGACCTAATATTCACCTTAAAGTGAGCTTCCTAAAAGGACATCTTTGGTCGTTTTTAGTCACACAAAAAGACCAAAGATGTTGTTAGCATTTGGCCTCTCCCAATGTATTCCTATAGCTCCAAACGGGGTGAAGTTGGAAACCACGCTCTTTCACGGGCACAAAGACCAGACAGGTACGTATCAACTCGTCTAATCTCTACTTTTCGAGCCTGAACAGCGGCTCATTCATTTCCATTATTCGAGTGTAACCAAGGCCGTGGGAACCCAGGGTGCTGAGGGCGCTGCAGCACCCCCTGGTGGATAGTTTGTGAACTGCAGGCAATATTAACCCCCTCCCACCTGAACCGAGCACATTTTCTCCAGCTTTACCCCAGTCCAAAAGCTTCTGGAAAAAAGGTGTGAAAATAGCAACAAAACTGAGACGAAAACAAGGATGAAAATGTGAAAAAAGTGAGAAAACTTTGACGAAAAAGTGACAAAAAATGTACAAAAAATGACAAAAATGGACAAAAATTTGACAAAAAAGTGAGAAAAATTTGACGAAAAAATGGACGAAAAAGTGATAAGAATTTGACAAAAAAAAAAACGAATCATTTGACGAAAAAGTGACAAAAAATTTACGAAAAATGACAAAAATGGACAAAAAATTGAGAAAAATTTGACGAAAAATTGAGAACAAATGGACAAAAAAGTCACGAAAAAGTCACGAAAATTTGACAAAAATGAGACGACTGCCCAACAAAAAAAGTGATGAAAAAAAATCTGATGTGAGGAAAAAGATCCATTTAGTTTTGTAGCTCTTTCAAATGAGGTGTTACAGTGCTGCCCTCTGCTGTCCTGTATTGCACCCGTATTGCAATTACAAAAGTAGTAAATATTTATGAATAATCAAAAATATCACCTAAAAGAAGTGTTAGTTGGAAAGATTTAAACTTCGGCTGGTTCGAAT
This sequence comes from Gobius niger, assembly GCF_951799975.1. NCBI lineage: Eukaryota > Metazoa > Chordata > Actinopteri > Gobiiformes > Gobiidae > Gobius > Gobius niger. The sequence continues at coordinate 5,414,316 of NC_136875.1, forward strand.
TAAGATGGAGACATTATGGTGCACATTCCGGTCAGGTTGTTCCAGGCAGGGTAAGAGTTGACTCCCACCACGAAAGACATCAACAAGACGTTTTCCTACTTCAACCTGGGCCTTACAGGCGATGAGAGGGAGGAGAGGTGCAACTTTAATAATTAACTGAGCCCATTTTCTCCAGTTTGGCATTACCCAAAATCTGAAAAGCTTGTCGACTGGAGCGTACAGCGCGGTCTCACTCTTTCATTGTATTTTTTTCACGGCTTTGGCACGTTTTTGTGGCCTTTATGCAGCGTTTGTGTCGTCTGTCGTGTTGCTTTTTCATTATCTTTCGCGTTTTTTTCCACGCTATTTAGATTTGGGAAAAGTCAAACCGAAGCGCATTTTACCTAGTTTGGCAATACCCAAATATCGTCAAATCTTAAAGTTTCTTGAGTGGAGTTTACAGCCTATAGGCCAGTGTAAGAGACCTATACTGGTCCAAACTTTTTTTTGTCGCATTGCACGTTGTTGCCGCGCTTCTTCCACGTTTTGTCGCATTGTCAATACATTTCTCTTTTTGTCTCTTTTTTGTGGCTTTTTCGTGTTTTTTGTTACGCTTTTGGTCGCGTATTTGCAAGGCCATGGGAACCCAGGGTGCTGAGGGTGCTGCAGCATCCCCTGGTGGGTGGGTTGTGCACTGCAGGCAATAATAACAAATAGGAAATAAGCTCAGAAAAAGCATTTTTAGGGGCAATCATGTCCCTCTGCGCTCCCTCACCAAATGTTCCCATGGCTCTGTGTCATCGTAGTGTTTTTGTCGCTTTTTTGTCATGTTTTTGTTGTGTTTTTGGAGGCGAATGAGCTACGTTCTTCTAGTTTGCGAAAATATGTGTGGAACAGCTTGATACCATCTAACCTCACGCCTGTTTGGAGCTATTGGAATATGCTGGGAGAGGACAAATAGCAGACAGTTACACATCAACTCGTCTAAGCTCAGGTAAGAACATATCTCAGTATGTAAACACGGTGGCCTGTTCCTTAAAGGACATTGGGCTAGTGGTGCCTAATCTTAATACATCGACGTTCCCACCACTTCTATTACTTCTATAAGACTAAAACCCACATTTTCCAGGGAACAATACTGAGTAACTGCTTGAGCGTAAATGTCTGACTTATGTTTCAGTTTTAACTTGAAAATTCTAATATTTCCAAAGAAAATAAACTGTGTATTTCTGAAAGGGAGCACAAAACACAAAATACACTTATTTTAGGTCGACGTGAAGCTTTTGTGACTTCAAACTTTACTCACATTGGACACAAGTAACTTTCTTTTTTAACTCCAGAAAGATGACATATTTCACTACAACATTATTCAAGTAGAAGTAAAAAGTGCCGAATGATAGAACTACTTTAATAAAACAGAATCTCACTTATGTTTGAGAGTTTCTTCCACATATTATTATTACAAAAGTTTATCGTTTCTGCCAGAATTTCCGTAATCAAAACACGCCAGACTGATGTACAAAAAGGTTTTTTTTATTGTCTGAAGAATACAAAACAGATTTGAGGCGTATATTGCACTGTTTCTATTGAGAAGTTTGATCATAAAAAAAAAAAAGAGACATCCATGGATTTAAGGCACAACACTCAGTCCTATACTGCAACGAACTGACCATGACGTTTGGATTTGGCTAAAGACGCTTCAGAACTTCATGCCAACGCTACAAGAAAACAATTATTTACACACATTATTCAGTCAAATGAACAACCGCAGTTCATAAACGGGCTAGCTGACATGATTCGGCCACTAGAGGCGCTGTGGCAGTAATCGGACATCCACCGCTGAGGTATACGGAAAAACAGTTGTCTTTATAAAAACAATACTGGCCAAAACGACGGGGGGGAAAAGTCCCTTCGCGAGCAGAAACGTGGACTGGATTGTGCTTAGGAAACCGCTAGTCATTAGAGTTTTAGAAAGATGAGTGAAAGTAGCACAAACGGAGCACAACGAAGTCAGTTCTTCCCCATGGATTTTTTACTGAAATTGTGAAGAGTTTAAGGCTAGACGCTGCAGGTGAGTAGAAAATAAGATAATGCATAAAAATGACCGATATTTCTGTAAAAATCTGCAATATTTCATCTTTTTTTTTTGATGCAAAGTTCAATAAGTCAAGCATGAACTAGATATTAAAGATTCCCAGTGAAAAACCTTCAGATATGATTAAGTCCCAGCCAGGAAAGTGTGGAGGACTTTCTGCATCTCTAAAGGGAGATTTTGTTGTAAAATACATTAAAAAAACATTTTGACTTTTGTAGTGTCTGCACATGCGCCTCTATGTTTCTCCCGTCTTTAGACTCCCACAAAGGAAATGACCATATTTGGATTACAGCTACATCGGAGTCTGAATAAGCGTGGAAAAAGTCCATAGCGGTCGCGGTTGTAGTCACTACCTGGAATTCAAAACGTCCCAAAAACAAGCAAGGGTGAGTTTGGTCTTTGTCATATTCTGACATTAAAAATAAGATGTTAAAGTTAAACTAAGACGTTCATACCTGAAGGGAGAAAACTAGCAAAAAAATAATAATCTATGGACTATTGAGCTGAACAAAAATGACTACGGTTCATAAAACCCTGGACAGTTGTTTTAACACAGTAAATGACTGATGCTTATTATAGATACTGGAATGTTTTAGCAAAGATACAGACTGTGTGTTTGGAATTGGCCATCGATAGTCATATTAAAGCCATGGGGAATTTTTTTTCCCCCCATTTCTCCACCATTACTTTAACAAATGCTCAATTAAGAATATATTTTTCTGCTAAATAAAGATACAGAGACATGGTGAGGAGCAATGTGGTTCAACAGCCCATAAATACTTGCTATAAATGCTAACCAGGAAGTGTATGTTCCCCCACTTCTATTGACGGGGGTACGGCATCATTTAAAAAAATAAAAACAAATGCTTGCCATTTAGCCAACTCTTTTAGAACTACAATTAGGCTATAAGTTTCAATATGTCCTGTGAACAGAAGCATTTCCACATGCGCTAATCAAAGGCTAAAAGCCAATAAACACTGGTGAACATTATTTATGCTATGTCCTTTTTTTTTTAAATCGCATTTGTATCTTGTGCATAATGATGTTCCTCGTTTGCCTTTTGCTAATAAAAAAGTAATTTAGCCTTTCGTTTGTAGCCAACTCTCTGCTGAACAATGAAACAATACTTAGACGGAACACCCGAGCAGGGGAACGTAGGGTTGACCCGCAGGAAGCTAACGAACCTAGCGTTAGCTTCATGCTACGTTAGCGGCAAGTGCAGCTTTTCGCTTCTACTGAACAATTTGCTGTGAAAAAAAACTTTATTTGTGTGGATATGTTTATAGTCTGCTAGAAAAAGGCTAAAAAAGAGTGAAAAAATCCATGGGGAAAATGAATGGTAACCGACTGTTGTGCTCCATGATAAAAACCAAAGAAAAAAAAGGCATCAGTTTCATGGAAACTACAAGAACATGGCGCTCAAATCGATCAAATAAAAATAATAAAAATAAAAAAAAGAGTTGAAACACAGGGCTGCTACAACTGCTTAGAAACGCTGAGGTTACTTTGTTCATAGAAAATACAATTCTGACACTTCAAGCGAGACGTTTTAGAGAAAAGTTTCCAGATTGATCTGTGGGAAGGAGGCGGAGGTTTGGAGCTGCCAGGAGGAAGACCAGAGACAGGAGAGGACTCGAACATCAAAATGCACTGACCGAGATGGAAATCCTCCCAAAGAAACAACATGTAAACAGCAGATCATTTAAAAAGAAAAAAAAACTGTATTAAACACATGACATTATGAAACATTCGGAACTCTGAAATAAACTTTTTGGTTTACATTTACATCGTCTTTTCAAAATCACTGGTTTTTAAATGCAGGACCGACCAGAAGGTGCGAGTTTGTGGAAAGAATACATTTGATAGAGTTTTGGGAGAAAGACTAGTTTTCTCTACATTCACTGTTACTGAAGCTGCTGGTGCTAAGTGACGGAGACTTGGAGACATGAGAACGGTCACAAAAACCTTAAAAAAATGATTGTGTCTTTAGTAAAATGGTTGATTGTTGGTCAAAAGGTCAAATCATAGAAGCATTTTTTGGCTAAAGTATAAGACATTCCTACATGGGCTGCGACAGAGGCCGTTAAAATGATAAGAACATTTTGGCGAAACAAATGTTTATCAAAATCTTACAAAAATGTCTAAAAAAAAAAAAGGGGGGGAAAAATTCACCGCATCGAAAGAAAGTTTTTTTCGTACATTCATTCAATTCATCGGATAAAGCTGCCCCGTGTTTGAACGTCCAAGGGTCAAAGTTGAAACGATACGGAAATGAATGTTTTGAAGTAATTCCCATTTGTGATCGTTTTAGTCTAGTTTGTGCCGACAAACCTCAAAAGGTCTGAGTCTAGTTTTGGTCAATTTCATTAAAGGAACAGGCCACCCTTTTTTACACACCGAGATATGTTCTTCCCTGAGCTTAGACGAGTTGATACGTACCTGTCTGGTCTCCGTGTGTGCCCTCAGTCACGCATTATGACTAAAGATATTGCTAGCATTTGGCCTCTCCCAGTATATCCCTATAGCTCCAAACGGGGGTGACGTTGGACGCTACCACGCTCTTCCGCGGGCACAAAGACCAGACAGGTATCAACTCGTCTAATCTCAGGTAAGAACATCTCACAGTATGAAAGGACTGTTTGCAAAAGACCAAAGCTGTTGTTAGCATTAGCATCTCCCAGCATATTCCTATGGCTCCAAACGGGGGTGACGTTGGAAGCTACCATGCTCTACAACAGGCAAACACACAGACCAGACTGGTACACGTCAACTCGTCTAAGCTCAGGTAAGAACATATCCATATCACAGTATGGAAATGCGGTGGCCTGTTCCTTTAGTAGTATTTGTGTTTTGGATACAGACGTGTCCTCCTTGTGAGCCGGGCTTTTCCTACAGCGGCCGCTCTGATAATTTGCTTCCAGGTTAATGCTTAACGTTCACACTGTTCAGCTTTTCATTGGGGGAAAAGCTCCCGATAAAAGAAAAGTCTGTTCCGCGGCTCCGACAAACCGACTTCGAAACCTCACAAAGTTCTCGTCATGTTTTAGTCACTTTTCAGCTCGTCGCCGCTTTGTTATCATCATTAAAAAGAAGAAAAAAAAAAGATGTGAAAACAACACGGATGGAAACAAACAGAACCAAAATAGTAACAAACCTGAATATTTCTTAAAGAGATTTTAAAAATACATTTATCCAGCTTTTAGGATTCCCCCAAAAAATGAAAAGTGAGTTGTCTACATTCAGTTGTTCTCTGCTGCGGAAATGTGCTGGTGCCAAAAGTTAAAAAGCGTCTCCAAAAAAAGTCCGTAAGCCTGAAGTCGGCTCCGAAGGCGTGTCCTCAGTACATTCCACTATTTACAAAGTCTTTCCGCTGAAGGACGCCGACGCGCGCTCTTCAGTTGACGATCTCCTGGTGCAGGCTGTGCTTGTTGGGGGCCCACACGGCGGCGATGGGCGCCTGCACCACCTTGAGCGCCCCGTTCTGCCGGCCGTCCGGGTGCACCACGCCCCACACGCTGGCCTGTCTGTTCGAAGCCTGCGTGACCATGCGCACGGGCGCCACGGTCACGGCGTGGCCCGCGCTCGCCGCCGCCGACGGGCAGGAGACGGTGTATTTGTGGACGGGGAGGAACACGGGGAGGCTCAGGGGCGCGGAGACCAGGGCCACGGTGGGAGCGGGCTTGGAGGGGGCGCCTGAGGGAGGGAGGGGGGGCGGCGAGTCCGAGCTGGCGCTGGCTTTGTCTTTCTCCAGGGCGCTCCAGATGACTTTGGTGAGCGTGGGGGCGGCCAGGGCCAGCGGCGAGGGGGGCGGGGCGTGGGCTGGCATCGTGGGGACGGGCGGAGACATGGCCTTCTCCATCAAGATCTGAGCCTGGGACGGGGCCAGCACCTGCAGCAAAGGAACACCAACAAGTTTAGTACTTTCTTACCCGAGTCATGTGCGTTTTCTCAAGAAGACAAAGAAAAAAATGCAACAAAAAAGATACATCGTTATGGAATCGATATCGAGAAAGCAAGATATAAACAATATAGATTTTCATCAATAAAGATGTATATATCTGGCATGAATATTGAGATATGAAATTGGCTTGTTGCACGGTATGGCTATGCTAGTTCCTACTTCCTGTCTGTTTTCTTTTCCTGGAATAATAATCATATTGTCTAAAGATTATGTTGTGGGCAGTGAGTTCCCGGTAGATGATCATTTACTGTGTGTTCAAATCTTGATGTAATGAGTTCAGATCGGAGACACCTGTGATCATAAAGGATTGGTAGTTTGTCTTGAAGCTAAAGGCTAACATGCTATGAATAAAAGGCACTATTTCAAATTGTATAACGCATGAAATTAATGTTAGCCTTTAGCCTTCACACTGTACAGCAACTCGTTCACCTGCAGGAAGTGATCATCAACCAGGAACTCACTGTCCGCCACAGATTCTTTAGGAAATACGATGATTTGAATTGGTCTAAGCCAGGGGTCACCAACGTGGTGCCCGCGGGCACCCAGGGGCCCTTTGGGGCATGTCCAGTAGCCCTTGGGACTTTTTCTAAAGTGTAAAACACTTCATTTTCTTGAATCTAATTCTTAAAATTACAGTTATTTCGGTTCTTGTGACTCAGTATGAGTTTAAAATAAAGCTATTTTAATATAATATGGGGTCAATATCCTATAAGTGAACAGTGTACGTTTAAGTCTTTAGGATTTGTTTTTATCTGGTAGCCCTTGAACAACTTAATGCTCTTAAAGTAGCCCTCAGCTGAAATAAGGTTGGTGACCCCTGGTCTAAGCTAATCTTAATGGAAATTAATACGAACAGGAAGTACTAGCGCCCACAACCTCAGCTCAGAGGAACTAGCGTAGCCACATTGTGCAACAAGCCAATTGTGTCCATATCGTTCAGTCCTGATTGGATTGGTGTGTCACGTTTTTCGCATGTGATCGGTAAAGGCAGGAGCAGTTCAAGATGTGTGTTTGTGAAGGCACCGATCTCGCCAGAACTGAGCTTGCAGACAAACTGCCTGTAAGTCAAAAGTACAAATTATAGGTACTTCTACTTTACTCAATGATGAATACTTTATACTTTCTACGTTTTAGAGCCTGTATGTGTCCTCTCTCTCTTTCTCCCCCTTTAAATTGGGTTAAAAGTCATTTTAATTTTTAAGTATTTTACAAATGCAATGAAAAAAAAAATCTATGTAAAAAACACTGCAAATAAATAAGAAAACGCAACAATAAAGAGAGTCAAAAAAGCTGTAAAAAGCAACACAATACGTAAAAAACAGACAAAAAAACAGCAAAAAAACAAAACAAAACTGCAAAACTAACAACAAAAATGCAGTGGTAATGCAACAAAAAAGTTTGGATTCGTTTTGTAAGTCTTAGCTTTCAAATGAGGCTGTGAGCTCCAGTCAAGGAGCTTTTAGATTTGGGTGATGCTGAACTGGAGAGACTGTGCTGGGTGAAAGAGGACGTGTGAGCGAAGTCGCCGTGACTCACCTGCTGACTGTCCTCAGGAGGTGGCGTGGATCCCATGTTTCTGCTCTCCTCCAAATCCTTGTGCCGCTTCTTCTCCTCCTCCTCCTCCTCCTCCTTCCTCTTCTGGCTCTCCTGCTCGGCCGCCCTCTGCAGCGCCGCGTCCACCAGCAGCCTCAGGTCGCTGAAGTCGTGCGAGGGCAGCAGCTCCGGCGGCGTGGGCGGCGGCGTGTTGAAGACGTGGTTTTGGTTTTGCTGCTGCTGCTGCTGCTCCTCCTCCGCCTCCCTCAGCAGACTCTGCGTGTCCAGCCTCAGCAGCGCCTCTTTGCCCCGGAAGCCGCTGAGGATGGCGGCGGCCGTGTTCCCCAGCGCGGCCAGGTCCAGCGTGGGGCCGGAGCGGATGACGGAGGCCCGGGGGAGCTGGGGGCAGGACGGGGAGGCGGAGGTGGGGTGGAGGAGGCGCTCCGGAGACGCGCAGGGCTCGGCTTTGAGGCCCACTTTGCGGGAGATGGTGAACTTGGTGGGGTCTTTGCCGTCCTTGCGCAGCAGGTCAGGCAGGAGGCGCCGGCGAGCGTTGATGAACCAGTTACAGATCTGAGAGAAAGAGAAAAAAGAATAAAATCAGCGTTATAGCTCCATGACTTTTCCAGAATATTTGGCTCATTTAATGTTTGATTATTTTGGCTCGCCGCGCTCACCTGCAGCACGGAGAGGTTGGTGCGCGCCGACAGGCTGAGCTTCTCCTGCTCCGACGGGTAGGCGTTGAAGCGGTGGTCGTAGAGCCAGTCCCGGAGGATCTGCACGGCCTCTTTGGGCAGGTTCCCGCGGCGCTTGCGCTTGGCGGCCGCCCCCGACAGGTCCAGGGGGAAGCCGTCGTCGCTGTCCGAGAGCGCGGAGGAGACGGAGGCGTCCTCGTGGTCCGGGCCTGGGGGCAGAGAGGGGAGACGAGTGAGATCACTGAGAGACTGAGGGGCAGAAGAGCAACCAGAGGAGAAGAAATGTGGCTTTTGTCATCGCCGTTTTATTCGTTTTGTTCAAGTGCCACCTGACCTAGATCTAGGACTGGGTACTTTGTAATGTATGTTAAATAGAACCATAAAACAGATTAATAGTGTTAATTTATTACTTTATTTCTTTTACATTTAGATCTTTTTGCGGTGAAACAACCAAGAAACATCCCTTTAACACTTTTACACTTTTCTTATTATTATTATATTATATATTATTATATACTGGTAGTAGCTAACCCTTTTTCCCCCCCAATACCAGACTAGTATCGTTTAAAGGTAGCTCTACCCAAATCAAGATGAAATTAGGACTTTTGGCCAATATCTCCACAATCCACATGGGCATGAACTAGGGCTGCTCGATTATTGAAAAAATAATAATCACGATTATTTTTGTCATAATTGAAATCACGATTATTCAAACGATTATTTGTTGCCTTTAAAAAGAAAAAGTGTATCATTATTTTATTCATTTATTTATCAAAACACTACATTTAATGTTTTCTTGGCCGGTCGTAAAAGTACAAATGATTTCAAGTTTGCCTTGATTAAAGAGAGGTCCCCGTTTCACACCTGCCCCCTGCTGGCCGGCCCTCACACCTGCGCAAGCAAACTGAGCAGCGCGGCCTGATGACATCATCACACAGCGCCGTTTGTCAGACAAAAGCACGAGCCATGGCACGAGAAAAGCGAAGGGAAAATAATCCCAGCGGCCTGAAATAACGCAAGTCTGCTTTGCAAAAAAAAAAAATGGCCAAAGAATTTTTTTTGTTGAAAAAAAAAATATATATATATATATATAGAAATAATCGATTTTTTGCGATTATGCTAATTTTGTAATAGTTTACTGTTGTAATCGAAATCGTTATCGAATTTCAATTAATTGCACAGCCCTAGCATGACCTGTAGATTATAGACGGCGGTACAGATATCTTGTCTGGTTGGGACAATATTAAAAAATAAAAGCGTGATGTTGGCGAGTACCAAGGACTTTCTACAATTAAAAGGAATATGGCAGGTAACTGATTATGGCATCATCAAATTCTAGAACAGTAACACTACTTGGATGATGGAGGGCAGAGACCGATACACATCTATGGGACAGAAAGAGATTTGGAAAGAAATCAGACTGAGAATTGTCTCGGATCCACAAACCTGTCATATTCATCTCTTATACCTGAAAGCCTTTTCTACCGCCCATCACGCAAATGTTTTGGAATACTGTCACCACTTTTGGACACCTTTCAGAGAAAGTAATCGGATCAAAGTTAGAACGTACTGACACAGAAAACACTGAACGCGATGACCATTTTTGTTTCCTGCAAATTGTCCCAGGAATGACATTTGAGATGAGATTTTCGCCAAAAAGCCCAAACAAGAAATCGGCAGATTGACAGCAACCACAATCGATTGTGTCTGTAGAAAGAGTTTCCCGTCTTTGCGGTCAGAGTGAGGAAGATGGGAGCAAAAGTGATGCAAAATTGTTGTTCGGAAGGAAAATGTGCAGACTTACAATATTGAGTTTATCTCCAATGTCAAGAAATGGAGGAAAAATATGGTTCAAAAACAGGAAACAGGAAAATTATTTTGGGCAATGCATGTTTAGCAGCACATTTTACATGTTTCTAATTGCTATGTTGCTATACCATAGTTAGAGATTGGCTTACAAGTTACCCTTAATGGAGCTGTGTGTTAGTAAAACAGCAATAGATACACGGCATCTCGTCATAGAAGGGGGCGTGGCTTCGCCGAGGGGGAAAATAGAATCTTTAGAGAAACACAATTTTCCACTATTTTTTGCCATTTTCTGGTGGAATATCAACTTATTTATCACATATAAATAAAGTCAAGTGTAAATTGGGCCCATATGGATATTTTCTCACAGCAGATTGTTCAGTAGAAGTGAAAAAACGGCAGTTGTAGCAAGCGCTAGCTAACCGCTAGCATTAGCCCGATGCTAACATGTAGCATCAAGTTAGCATTCTCCGTTATTCATGTATTTATGGGCTGTTGAACCACTTTGCTCCTCCCCATGTCTTTGTATCATTATTTAGTAGAAACTATATTCATAATTCACCGTTTGTTACAGTAGTTTTTGAAAAATGTGAGAAAATTGTCATTTTTGCAAAATTGTTTTCCCCTTAACTGTTTTCAAAAATGACCATATATGGGCGATTCCAGAGATCTATATTCAAGCAATTAACACAAATATTTCCACATATCCTGCAGCCCTCGATGAAAGGATTCAAAACACCAACAGCAAAACAGATCACATTTCAGTGAACAAACCTATCTGCAAAAATCCATGTTCCTTCCCTCTTTTCAGCCAATGTGGAGCTGGAGATGTTCCCCTAGGTGCTGCCATTAGCATAAGCCTAATTCATTTAGCGCCATCCCTCCGACAGTAACACAGCAGGGGTGGGGGGCAGAGGAGAGCTGTTCTTATGGAAATCACAGACGCCTCATTGTTTTCTGCCAAAGTCTCCACGTGTCGAGGTGCGCACGAGAGAAAGCAACAACACTCTTCTGCTCAAGAGGCCACTGCGTACGATTACACAGTGTCAGATGCCCTTCCGTCCCATTGGGGCTGCGCAGTGTATTGCCAAATGTTGCAATATCCATAATCACCAGACATTCTCGCTGAGAAATTTTTTTCAGAATCTAAATTCAACATTTATCCCCATAGTGTGCAGCCCTTGTCTTGAATATGACAATATACCATAGCAGGGTTTATACAGGCATTTTGAATCCAACTTAGTGCCAGTGTTAATTTTGACAACATATTTTATTTTAGTTTTAGTCTTAGTCTTTTGACTAAAATGTAATTTAATTTTAGTCGAGATTTAGTCGACTAAAATTGCATGTCAATTTAGTCGACTAAATTTAACACTAATTTAGTCGACTTTGCATTGATAATATTCATTATAATCATATTTAATCTTGTTCCTCTGCTTCATGGAGCTGCTTCCACGTGAATAAAGCACAAACCTGTTCATTTGGCAGTGAATTTACATGATCTGAGGCTCTTTCAGACGGTCAATAGAAGTTTGGATGATTTTAGTCTCTCCTTTTTTCATTTTTATTTAGTCTTATTTAAGTCGACTAAAATAGTCATAGTTTTAGTCTCATGAGAAACTTTTAATTTAGTTTTAGTCCAATTTTAGTCGTCAAAAATATCACTTTGACTAAAATTAAGACTAAATATTTTAGTCGACGAAGTTAACACTGCTTAATGCCTTGATTTTGGCACAATGTAACTTAAATGACAGGGTTTCCAAAGAGCATTAAAAGGTAGTGGAAATAGTACCAGTCAGAGAGGAGCAGCATTAGTAGCACTCCTTCCGACAGTTGAAGTAATAGACGCAGTATTTGTTTTTGGTGATTAGCCTGGCCCCGGGGTCGTCTTTACCCCAGAGCGAGCGCCTCTCTTTGGGGGCAGAGGTGTAACCCGAGCCCCCTCTGCTCCGCCGGCTCTCTCCACAAAGAGGGATTAATGTGTGTGTGAGTGTGTGCGCATATCATCAGCATCACAGCACCCCAGCCAACAGCGCTGACAGAGAGGGGCAGCGAAACAGGCCACAAGACGTCATTTATCAAAGGGTCACCGCAAAATAACGCGCCCCGAGTGGAAATGCACTATCTGGCGGACATACGAGTCTACCGCTTGCTGAAATAGGAGGGGAGATTGAAACATTCAGGACACAAGAGGCAAAACAATCCACATTCCAACCACTAGGGGCACCGCAATTTGCATCAATCACACGCACTGACATTGTCAAACGATAGAGCTCACACTAAAAAGGCCCGACACCCGATTCTGTCCCTGTCATTTTAAACGATTAACTCCAAAATCATTTATAAATGTACAAATGCACTAATAACATCACAATTCTTTATTTTTTTTGTGAGTTTATAAGCATATTTCACAGCTTTTAAGGAGCAACACTGTCACGCGGTAACCTAGCTAACAACAACACCAGCTGCTAGTTCACCTGTACACACATGACGCTACATGACATTGCTTCAACAAATGAGCACGTGTTGGTGTGCTTTGTCCTATTCATGGCATTTATATCATTTTAGTGGTTTCTTTATCATTAACGTGTTATAAAGATGAAGTTAAGCGGCCACTGGATGTGTATCCGACCGCACAAAAAGCAGAAATTTGACTGAATACAAGCTAGCATGTAGCTCAGAGGAAAAGCTAAAGTAACATTTCAAAAGGTCTGTACATACATTAATGATTTCTAATAGAGTTCGGGAATGTGATGTCATATCGCTGAGCATCATGGGATTAGCAACAATTGTAAACTAATGGAGATTTTAAACGTTAAAATGGAGTTATTGTTCACATTAAAACACTTGGACACCGCAGTGAGTTAGATGTATTTACCAGCAGTAACTCAGCAGCTAGCGGAGTTGTTCCACGGCTATTTTCTCCACTTCTTATACTGTTTTTAGCTAATGGAATGTATGCTAACAGCTGCAAAGATGGCGGATCTCCATGGTAACTGTGGAATTTCTCGAACTCTATTAGGCTTTGACATCACTTAAATGTTTGACAACAGCCGAAAACATCCGGAGTGTTCATCATTTGTGATGGCTAATGCTAACGGCTACAGGAATAATACATAGAGTAGGCTAACGTAAAAGGTTACCGGATTAGCCGACTTGCTAATAACTGTCCGCATACGTAAGGATCAAACACAGCGTCTCCTGTTATTTCTATGGTCTGACTAATGGAACAATGTGGGACAAAAACTTCGACATTAAGCATTAGCGTAGCATTTTTCTTATACACAAGCTCACGAACTGGCAAAACCAGACAGCGAAGATGAATCAATCACTCAAGAGCAGCGCCCTTCATATAAAAAAAAAGGCATAAATAACTGGTCGCCTTGACCCCACTTAAAGCCCAAAACAGGGGAGCCATCACTTTGGCCATTGACAGGGAGGTGCTGAAACAAACACCCGACATTCCAGCCACAGGGGGCATCGCATTTACATCCACTCATCTCAGTGAACACAATGACTTCCTGCAGAGACAGAGCCCGAAATGTGGAAAACAAAACAGATTTAAAAAAAAAGAACTTCTGATGCTGTTGTTGGGATGTTTTAGTGTGTTCAGCGGAGAGTATGGAATGTCAAAAACAGGAGGAAAGCAGCCCAAAACTTAAAATACAAATCATGCAGGGTTTAGAAAGCTGCAAAAAGTATTAAATCGAGGTTGAATGGACAGAGCACATAAACTCGTCCAGGAGCAGCAACATCAGAGGCAATGTTGCAAAAATAAATAAAAACAATAGATGTAAAGGAAAAATAATTCTAGGTATAGACCGGCCTACGCAACAAGACTACTCTGGCATTGAAACCCCCAGATTTCTCTCCTCACTCACTGTCGCGTGTCCCCGTTTGGCACCTCGGCCCGACGTTTGGAAGCCCCAGACATGCAAACACACGGGCAAATGCTTGAGTCTGTTTACAGCTATTTATGGGGAGGATTCTGCAGAGAACAACAACAACAACAATCTACATCCAAAAGGTTTGAGTCCTAAGACATACAGCGTAACTCCACAAACGTCAATTAGTTTACAGCGTCCTCACTCCGCCACGAAAGCTGAGACATGTGTATAAGTTTAAAGACTTTTTAAAGAAGCTAAATGTTGTGTTTCTTTGGTATACAATTGTAAAAAAGACCTTCGGGCTATGAAAATCCATTCAAAAACCTTTTTAAATGGATGATGAACTAGCTACAAGCCGCGTCGGGGTCCAAACGTGGAAAAAAAAGTATTATTAGCATTGACTTTTTGAGTCAGTCAGTCACGGCGCCGGCTAATCAGCTACGCGCTAACTCACATACATGAAACATACAAGGTAAAGATTTGGCTAACGTTATAAACCGCGACATTATAAAACTAAGTTTCAAGTATTGATTGTTTCTGGTAAAACACCCGTGCAAGTGTCGGTAGCTAGCACATAGCTGATTAGCCGGCGTCGCGCCATTAAACTCTTAATAATTGACTTTTACGAAAAGTTGACGCTAAAAATAAATGAGGATTTTTTTGTGACCGGGAGTGGGCGGGACTATGGAGCCCTGTGCTCTCTGAAAGTTGTAATAAATGCTTATAAACGCAACACCGTGATGAGATCGGACGTTACAAATGTTAGGACACAACCGTTTAACCCCTTGCCTTGACTGGGTGAAGGTACGGCTTTACCCCAATCTAAAAGCTTCTTGAAAAAAACGCAACAAAAGTAATAGAAAAGTGAAAAAAGTGCTGAAAACACAACAAAAAAAGGCAAAAATGTCAAAGGCGCGGAAAAAATATCACTTAAGATGAATTTTGTAGGTCTTAGCTTTCAAATGAGGCGTCCCACTGAGGCTGTAACCTTTCAGATTTGGGTAAAGCTGAACTGGAGAAATGCACTTGGGTTTAGGCGGGGGTTACGAGGTTACGCACGCTCCTTCTTCCATTGTTTGTAAATAATAATAATTTAATTAAAAAAACGGGTATAGCGCCTTTACGCGGTCAACACGCAGGCCTACGTAGCCCATCAACAACTGTTATCAATTTAAACCATCCTCGCTACCCTTTAAAGAAAAGAAAAACCCAACACCTGGTCACAATTTAGGGGGAAACCTTCAACAAGCGTAACTTCTCTTTTCTTTTTCTTTTTTTTTGAAGTTCGCGACGTCTCAGTGTTTTTTTGTTGACATCACAATGACAAACTCTTTGTCCGCGAGAGGAATAACGTCATGCGCCGGAGCAACACGATTCACTCACGCGCAAAGTGAACAAAACCAAAACACACAAAAAAGACGAGAGATGTTGGAAGATCGAAGAGCACACAAAGAGCGAGCAGGGGAAGAAGAAGAAGAAGAAGAAGCGGAGTGCGTGCACGTCCCGCATGTCCTCCCCTCCGCCAGATGGACAACACGCCACCAAAATTAGCCCCCCAGACTTTAGCCGTACGCGTGTCCCTCCAAATTCAAACCCAAACACGCATCTGTGCACAATGAAAAACACGCCGACGGGGAAAGGCAAGGGACGCGGGGTTACGCTAACGACACGCGGCGATCTAAATGACGGGGAAATAAGATCGGTTTTGTTTTTTCTTTGTGTTAAACGCGGCTCACCTCGTTTGAAGGCTTTCATTGTGCGGCTGTTGATGGCTGGGCTTGGACTCGGCGCAGCAGCTGTCCAAGTTACCTCTGCTACCAAAAAAAAACAGCGTGCTCGGGAGCCAGATCGTCGCCTCCTCTCGCTCTCTTGTCAAGAGAAGCAAAAACACGTCGCGTTTTCTCCCGTAAAAAAAAAAAATTCTCTCGGGGGAATCGTGTGTTAAAAGCGGGGTTTTTTTTTGGTTTAAAAGGAACGGGCTCCTTCCATCACGCGTGGTGGAAATGTTTCGCGTTTGTTGCTCTTCTTTGCCTCTCCTTTTTACCTGCACTCTCCGCCGCTCTTGACAGACGCAGACGAGTTTCGCCCCGCCCCCCTCGGTTACCCGGCGGGCCAATCGGCGCGCGCGGGCCCGCCCCTCCGAGCGCGCTTGGACCAATCAGAGGGCGGCTCCTCCGGACAGATCCAGCGTTGTGAGTGACTGACGCGACGAGTCCCTTTCATTCAAAAAAAAAGAAAAGATATCGCTCATTCAATATTTTTTTTTTTTTTTTTTTTTTTTACACACAAACATTACAGTTACGAAGGAGAACGAGAGCGTTACCGTAAGTTTGACGTAAGTTTGGAGCCCATACCGCTGAGCCCGTACCGCTGCGTTTACATAACTGAGGGAATGTCAACGTTACATAAATCAGAAAACGTGGGAAGAACGTAGCGTAAACGAAAAAATGAATAAAAAATACAAGGAAGGAAAAACGTTGCCTATATAACATGTATCCTAATAAAAATATAGTTACGCGATAATTTAACTAAATAAGCATAGCTAAAATTAAAATAAACAGATGAATAAATAATAGCCTATTGCAGTGGTTCTGGTTTGATGTGGAGAATCAACATCGGGACCCGAGTAAAAATAACTTTTCCAACTTTTTCAAACATCTTGCAGTTGGAATCTGCTATACTATTGTATTTCCCTGCACATAATGTTTGTACCAAGGGTGCAATACTTAATAATTTTAAGGGGGAGACACAACAGGCACATTTTTAATTTTTAAATGTTCAGGTTTTGGGCCGGAGGGGTCTCGTTACATATAAACATTGACCTGGGAACAAACAAAGACCTAATCTTCAGAATAGCATGTTTAATTATTACACTGTTTCAATGTTTCTCTACAGTTTTGTATGAAAAGTGGGGGTTCGTTTCTCCACATCAGCCTTGGACTGAACAATGTTTTTGAAAGTCTGATTTATTGAGTTTTGAATGCCAAAAGACAAGGCGAAATTTAAATCTTTACAGATTTTTCCACTGAAAAACAGTACAATCCCCAGTAGTGAATGTAACTATAATAAAGGAAGGGAGTGAGAGAGAAAGAAAGAGAGAAAGAAGAAAGAAAGAAAGAAAGAAAGAAAGAAAGAAAGAAAGAAAGAAAGAAAGAAAGGAGGGAGGGAGATATACAGTATTTACTACTTTTCCAGTAAAAAAAACTTATTTCAAAATTAAACGAGATCCACAATCACCAAAGAAAAAGTATTTGTTACTATTATATCAACAAAACAAAAGCATATTAAACCTGGCCTGATCCATTTTTCTGATTTCATCACTGAAAACAAGGGAAATTTAGGGCACTTTTAGGCTTAAAAGGCATTATTTGATAAGAAAACATAAAATGACAGAAATCTTGCAACACCTTTTCCCCTCATATTTATACAGCAGAAGTTCCACATTTTTTTGTCACACATTTTTTTCCAAAGAAGCTTTTCAATTCAAAACCAAACTGGAGAAAATGTGCTCAGTCCAGGAGGGAGGGAGAGAAAGAAACAAGAAGGAAGGAAGGATTGAAGGGAGGGAGAAAGAAAGAAAGAAAGAAAGAAAGAAAGAAAGAAAGAAAGAAAGAAAGAAAGAAAGAAAGAAAGAAAGAAAGAAAGAAAGAAAGTTTCTCCATTGAGTCCAGGTTAGTTTTGAATATCAACATTTCCCTTCATTCCCCTGTTTGTTTGAATGTTTCTGAATTATACCTTTAATATATAGTATATAGGCTTTACAAAGCATTATATTGGACTTGCTGTCACCTGTAGAAACATGTATTTTCTTGTAAATGTTTGTATCATGTATTTGAGCTGCAACATCCTTTCATTTTGAGATGATTGGTTTAGGAGCACAGTGGCTTTGTCCCGTGGACGTGTCGGACTGAAGGCGCTGACGGGGCCGTTGGGGGGCCCTCGCGGTCCTCAGGTGTGTCTCTGTTCAGATGCGGATTGGTATCTGTGCAGATGCAGATGAGGTCGTAGAGTCTGACAGCTCTGCGCTCAGCCGCTCCCCGACCCATTCAGCCAAACGACCCGGGCCTGTGTGTGCAAAACAGGCCCATACGTGGAGAGGATCCGAGGCGGACGTTACAGAGCTTAGAGACATAGAAACTCTCACCGGGAAACAAAAAAATCATCCTCACAAGAACATGTTTGACTGATGCACTGATTCAATGTTTCATCATTAACGTGTTATAAAGATGAAGTTAAGTGGCCACTGGATGCGAATCCGACCCCGCAAAAAGCAGAAATTTGACTGAATACAAGCTAGCATGTAGCTCAGAGGAAAAGCTAATCTGTATCTAAAGTAACATTTCAAAAGGTCTGTACATACATTAATGATTTCTAATAGAGTTCGGGAATGTGATGTCATATCGCTAAGCATCATGGGATTAGCAACAATTGTAAAATACTGGAGTTATTGTTCACATTAAAACACTTGGACACCGCAGTGAGTTTGATGTATTTATCAGCAGTAACTCAGCAGCTAACGGAGCTATTTTCTCCACTTCTTACACTGTTTTTTTTAGCTAATGTTAGTCAATGGAAATGTATGCTAACAGCTGCAAAGATGGCGGATCTCCATGGCAACTGTGGAATTTCCCGAACTCTATTAGGCTTTGACATCACTTAAATGTTTGACAACAGCCGAAAACATCCGGATTGTTTATAATTTGTGATGGCTAATGCTAACGGCTACAGGAAAAATACATTGAGTAGGCTAACGTAAAAGCTTACTGGATTAGCCGGCTTGCTAATAACTGTCCGCATACGTTAGGATCAAACACAGCGTCTCCTGTTATTTCTATGGTCATTAGCGTAGCATTTTTCTTATACACAAGCTCACGAACTGGCACCTGGAAACAAAAAATTGACTGACGCACTGATTCAATGTTTCTCCGTAGGTTTTCATGAGAGTCATTTTCTCCAAATGAGACGAAATTTTGAATTTGGATTTTTTTTTCACCAATAAATAGCCAGTAGTAGTAACTCAATACACGTATTTACACGTATTTATTTTCACGTAGTATGTAATTATGATGCTTTTGAGTTAATGTATTCAGGTACAGTTCATTTGAGGGTGTTTAGAAAATCCTGAAATCAAACATTACGGCACAAAAGAAAGAAGGAAAGAAAGAAAGAAGAGAGAGAGAAATAAAAATGAGAGAGAGAGAAAGAAGAAGGAAAGAAAAGGAAGGGAGAGAGAGAGAAAGAAAGACAGAAAGAAAGAAAGAAAGAAAGAAAGAAAGAAGAGAGAAAAATAAAGATGAGAGAGAGAGAAAAAGAAAGACAGAAACAAAGAAGAGAGAGAAAGAAAGATGAGAAAGAAAGAAGAGAGAGAAAGAAAGATGAGAGAAAGAAAGAAAGATGAGAGAGAGAAAGAAAGATGAGAGAGAGAAAGAAAGATGAGAAAGAAAGAAGAGAGAGAAAGAAAGATGAGAGAGAGAAAGAAAGATGAGAAAGAAAGAAGAGAGAGAAAGAAAGATGAGAAAGAAAGAAAGATGAGAGAGAGAAAGAAAGAAATATAGAAAGAAAGAAGGAAAGAAAAGGAAGGGAGGGAGAGAGAAAGAAAGAAAGAAAGACAGAAACAAAGAAGAGAGAGAAAGAAAGATGAGAGAAAGAAAGAAAGAAAGATGAGAGAGAGAAAGAAAGATGAGAGAGAGAAAGAAAGATGAGAGAGAGAAAGAAAGAAATATAGAAAGAAAGAAGGAAAGAAAAGGAAGGGAGGGAGAGAGAAAGAAAGAAAGACAGAAACAAAGAAGAGAGAGAAAGAAAGAAAGATGAGAGAAAGAAAGAAAGATGAGAGAAAGAAAGAAAGATGAGAGAGAGAAAGAAAGATGAGAAAGAAAGAAAGATGAGAGAGAGAAAGAAAGATGAGAAAGAAAGAAGAGAGAGAAAGAAAGATGAGAAAGAAAGAAAGATGAGAGAGAGAAAGAAAGATGAGAGAGAGAAAGAAAGATGAGAGAGAGAAAGAAAGATGAGAGAGAGAAAGAAAGATGAGAGAGAGAAAGAAGGAAAGAAAGAAAGAAAGAAAGAATCAAAACCAAAGCTTATGTCCATGTTATTCTTGGGTGTGGCATTTGCGAGGAGCTTTCTGCATTCCCCCTTAGCTGTAAATAAGTTCATAACCGGCGAGTTTTCAATCATGCGCCACTTTTATGCATGAATATAATGTGGAAGTATTGTAAATACTCAAAATACAGTACTCAAAATAACAGAATACGATGCAAAATACATTTCCAGGCTAGTATTCAGTATTCTGACAACTGTATTTCCCGGACTATAGGACGTGAAGTTTGTTGTTTTCACACTGACGTCCGCTAGAGGGCGCTCTAGGCCTGTGCACCAGTGTAGAGCTGGATCATGACTCATCTCCAAGTGCCCACTCAGTATTGATGGATTAATGTGATTTGATGAACGGCTTGTTGATCGAGCTAAAGAGGAGCAGCTAACGTTAGCGACTGTTCATCCCCTTAGCGGTTTACTTCAGTGGGTTTCGTTCTGTGTCTCTGACTGTTTTCATTCATTCGTGATGAGTTCAAAGACACGCCGTCCGCTCTGTTGACGTGGGCTCTACACAAATGAGTAAAAACAGGTTCAAAAGCTGATTGTAAACTAGTTTTGGTTGGGTTTTCAAGGGATTCAATGTAATTACAGCATTCAAGTGTTTAGCAGGTCCACTTTGTCGCTGATAAGAACATTAAAGGTACATTATGTAACTTTTTATGTGGGAAAAAAGCTAATATTTGTGCTTATTTGACCTCTCAGTGAAACAGTATCTGCACCTCCTTACTTTCCATCACAGTTTCGCTCCAGGATCAATTCTTATTAAGGTTTCTGGTAGTTCTTTGTTTGCTAATCTCCATGGTTACAAATACTTTCCATCCAGAAACCCTTCAAGAGCACGTGGCACATTGGACACAAGTTTTGCTGAAACATAATAAACACAATTATATTTCAGATTTTGCTAAAGATTGTACCCGCTTCCTGTAGTTTGGCCATTTTTGTGATGTTTATATAGTTCCACTTCCTTGTTGGACACTGACAGGAAGTGACATAGATGGAGGCAAACTGTTTTGAAATGTCGCTGCTGGACCCAGTGACTGATATTTTGTAATTCATACCTTTTCTTTTTAGATGTGACTTGTGAAAGTGTAATGCAGTTAATGGGAAAAAACTGGCTCCGCCCCCCACATGGGAGCGTGACATCATCGCATTGTAGAACCTGCAACCCAGCAATAATGGGATTTATCTGATTGTCTTTGTAAACATCTGATCACACGGAAATATTACATCTACTCTGGATTTTCTTTAGTCATGCTTAGGGGCGGACTGGCCACACCGAGCTTTACCCGAATCTAAAAGCTTGAAAGAAAAGCATCCAAAAACAAAAATGTGCTGGAAAAGCAACAAAAAAGTGACAAAAAAGTGACAAAAACACAACGAAATGTGACGAAAACGTGACGACAAAGCAACAATAACATGAAAAAAAAAACACCCGAAAAACAAGAGACGAAAAAGTGACAAAAACGCGCCAAAAAGCCACAAAAAAGTAATGAAAAAACAACAATAACATGAAAAAAAAAAACACCCGAAAAACAAGAGACGAAAACACAACCAAAAAGTGACAAAAACGCGCCAAAAAGCCACAAAAAAAGTCATGAAAAAGCAACAAAAACATGACAAAAATGCAGCGACAACGTGACAAAAAGTTACCGTCACTTTTCTAGATTTGAGCTTTCAAATGAGGCGTTACAGTGTTGCTCTCCAGTCAAGAAGCCTTTGGATTTGGGTAAAGCCGAACTGGAGAAAATGCTCTCGGTTAAGGCGGGGGGTCAGAGGTTAACATTTTTATCTAATTTCTAGCCTGATTTATTGAGTTTTGAATGTTAAAAAACAAGACCAATTTTTACATTTTTTATAGATTTTTCATCCAAAATCCCCCGGGGAAAAAGTCTTTGTAACTAATATTCAACAAAATGAAACCATAAATTTCAAACCATTATTCAGTTTTCGTCGCCATAAAAATGCAACATTTTAGGCATTTTTAGGCATAAAACACCTTATTTCTATATGAAGAAATGACAGAAAACTTGCAATACATTTTTTCTTCATATTTATGCCAGTAATCTACAGCAAATTGATATCTTTAAAGCCACACGACTTTACTAGGAGTGGGTGCGTCTCCAGCTCGTTTCCATGGAGATGTGACTAAAGTCAGCAGAATTTGAGATTTAATTTAGATTTTATTATTATTAAACAGGTATGGTCCTCATCCAAATCCATTCTTTGATTTCTCACTGCAGAAATAGCCTTTTCTGTGTTGACCTGGGCAGTAGAAAAATGTTTTGTACAGATGGCAAAAGTATAGTCAAAAATGTTACGTTTAAATGATAAAAAATAACTATTTACCTGCAGTTATCCAGAGTGTTGCTGATTTCTATAGAGAATCGATAGAATCATTTTAACCATTTTGCATTGAACATACCTTATATTTGAGCAGCAGCAGCTTCGTGGTTGTATAAGCCACTGGTTCTCAACCTTTCGGAGCCGCGACCCCCATTATAACAGTTAATTAGGATCGTGACCCCCACCCGGGTCAGACCATGGGAAAAACAGGGACAATAACCCCTTAACTCCCACCTGAACCGAGCACATTTTCTCCAGTTTGGCTTTACCCCAGTCCAAAAGCTTCTGGAAAAAAGCTGTGAAAATGGCGACAGAACTGAGACGAAATAAAGGGTGGAAATGTGACAAAAAAGTGACGAAAAATTTATTAAAAAAATGAGGAAAAAATTGAAAAAATGTGACCAAAAAAATGACAAAAAAATAACAAAAAATTGACCAAAAAAATGACAAAAATGTGACAAAAAATATGACGAAAAAATGACAAAAAAATGACAAAAAAATGACAAAAAAATATGACGAAAAAATGACAAAATGTGACAAAAAAATGACAAAAAATTGATTAAAAAATGACAAAAAAATGACCAAAAAATGACAAAAATTTGATAAAAACAAATTGACGAGAAAATGACAAAAATGTGACAAAAAATGACAAAAAGTTACAAATATGAGTTGAACACCCAACAAAAAAATGATGGAATAAAATCTGATGACGTGAGGAAAAAGATCCTCTCGGTTCAGGTGGGAGTTAAGAGGTTAACCCATACAACTCTTAAAAAACAAAGAAAAAACAATGGCTAAAAACAAAAATGCATTAAATTTAGAACAAATAATGGCACCCTGGTAAAACAGCATGTTTGCTACGACACCATAATAATAATATTAAAACGTGTATTTGATCTATATGCTCTGGCAACCCCCCAAATTTGTCTCTGGTATAAGCTACGCAGCGGCGGAGTGATCTGCCAGAAAATAGTCCCTCAAAATGCGATCATTCGTGTGATGCAAGGTCAGTTATATTCCAAAAATGATTCTAAATAAAAATAATAAATGAAAGTAGAAGAAGGCGAGTGCATCAATGGTCTGGGAAAGAGTGAGGAGGTAGACTGGTGCTCTTCGAAGACTGGGCTGAGCTTTATAAGAATACATTTGCTGAGACTGGCTTGTAGAGTAGCTTGTGCTAAGTAGGGAACGCAGTCAAAAAAAGCAAAAATAAAGTCCGAGGCACTCGAGTCATGTAGCAAAAATAAAAGTCCTTTATTGAGTGTGGACCAGCCTACGCGTTTCAATAAAAATAATAAATTATAAGGGATTTGCCTGCACTGTGGAGCGGGTCAGACTGTTGTTAATGCAGGCTAGCTGATACCATAGAAATGCGCTAGCCTAGCACCAGGGAACTCTTCAAATATAAGAACTGCATGAATTAGAAAAAAAAATATCTCCAGGTATCAGCAACACTCTGGATAACTAGGAAATGAGGGCCTATGTCAAAAATCCTGAAGTATCCCTTTAAACATTGACAAAGCAGGAAAGAACCAAGTGTTCAACCTGAAACGTGTAAATTACAATAGAATAACAGCAAGAAAAGAAAAAAAACAGGTTTATAAAACAATGTTAAGCAACTTATTAGAGTCTATGTGTGTTGGATCAGATGTTCCTCACCCTCGTGCTTTGACTATTGTTGGTGTTTGAGAATCACTTGTGGTCATATCTGTGTTTGATGTGAGTCCGTGTGGTTTGGCTCGTGTGCTGCTCTACAGTTTCTGAATGAGCTCTTTTTGAGATGACTGAATAAGGAAGCAGCTGCTTTGATAGATCGCGTAAGCATTGGCTAAAATGACTTAAAATGAGGAAATGTATCTTGTTTTGAGCGTTGTTTTACTCACTTTTTCCCTGATCTGACCAAGTTTACTTTGCTAGTTAGTAGAACTGCCAAGACAAGACCAATGTTCTTACCCCAGTGGTGGATAAAATGACTTGAAATAAAGACTAAATGTTTGTGTTATTTGTCTAAATTGTTTGTCTTGTCAATGTCCCTTGTCTTATATGTAATAAAGAAAAAAGCGTTGTATGTAAATTGAAGGGGAATGTACATTTTGGTTTTCTTTCCCCTCCCCCTATTGTATAGGGGACATTGTTTACTCTTGTTTACTTGGATGGAAGACCAGTTGTCTGTTTGCCCTGCCATTGTGCTAATATTTAAATTGCATAATAAAAACAGTGGGGAAAAAAAAAGAAGAAAAAAAAGAAATAAAGATTAAATGTATTGAAGTGAGTCGGAAACATACCAGAACAAGTGAATAGTCAATAATCAATAATCTCAATGATCTGGGTCAAAAGCCCAACTACATCTTAACTCGCCAAAATAGCTCAAATTTGGATTATTGTGCTCAAATTAAGAATTTTAAACTAATCTAGTTCATTATTGCAGTGGACTCACGGTGTTACACTCATGCTTTAACAGGTATTTGATCCTTGTTTTGCATAATGATCATATTTTTCATAATCATCTTGGGGACCAGAGGTTTTGTGCTGGAGGCAGTGTTAATTTTGACAACATATTTTATTTTAGTTTTAGTCTTTTGACTAAAATGTAATTTAATTTTAGTCGAGATTTAGTCAAAACTTAAAGAAGGTTTACTTCGCACATCTCTTTGTTCTAAACAGGTGCGTAAGAGAAAGCAAAGAGCCAAATGTAGAAACAGAAAAATCTCTTGCACACTGTGTACTTGCAACACCAGTGTTCTTTTATTAATGCAACGTTTTGGCCAGTGGCCTTCGTCAGGCAAAATGAGAGATTTAGTCAAAAAAAGCTTTTCAATTTTAGCCTAGTCGACTAAAAGTACATGTCAATTTAGTCGACTGAATTTAAGACTACTTTAGTCGACTTTGCATTGATAATATTCATTATAATCATATTAAATCAAGGTCCTCAACTTCATGGAGCTGCTCCACATGAATAAAGCACAAACCTGTTCATTTGGCAGTGAATTTACATGATCTGAGGCTCTTTCAGACGCTCATTAGAAGTTTGGATGATTTTAGTCTCTCCTTTTGTCTTATTTTAGTCGGCTAAAATATCTGGACATTTTAGTCATAGTTTTAGTCTTATGAGAAACTTTTTATTTAGTTTTAGTCCAATTTTAGTCGTCAAAAATAACACTTTGACTAAAATTAAGACTATTAATTTTTTAATAGTCCCCCCCCCCGGGGGCCGGATTTGGCCCCCGGGCCGGACGTTGCCTACCCTTGTCCTATGGCATCTTTTTATAGTGTGTTTTTAAATGTCCTTGCAGAACATCCCACTTGGTCATATAGAGCGGCAAACAGTGATTCTCAACTGGTGGGTCAGGACTCAAAAGTGGGTCGTGAGCCTGTAAGGAACTTTCTGTCAATATTTTCCATCTGAAACTACACGGAAACACACGGGAGTCTGTTCAATAACACTGGCATCTGCACAAAACGGTTCTTTGCTTTAGAACACAATGGTGAGGTTCGGCCCTTGGTGTTTCGGCAATGATGAAAACGGGCCCCTGTCCTACGGTTTGTTCTTGGCACACTATTTGCCTGACATACAATGAAAATGAATGAAACGTGACTGGCCCATCATGGCGTCTCGTTTGTAAGACACTGGAGCTGGCCCGACGGCTCCTCCGCAGACAGTCAAACGGACTTAAGTGCCGTCATCATCAACAAAAGAAAACACTAACCCTGACTTTGAGCCGAAAACAAAGAGCCGGTCCCCAGCCAGACTTTGACATGCTAACGATGCTAAGGGTGCTAATGGCCACTCGGAGCGCTCAAAGGGAGATTAGCATTAACGACAGCTCCAGGAACCGGCAGAGAGCACAAAAGAGCTTCATGTTAATGTGGTCATGGGACTGGAGCACTTATTCACTCTGATTTTCAACACGTCCCAAACCCAAAGGCAGAGTCTGACGCCGTCACGGCAAAGGAACGTTTGAAACTGCAATGATCAGTATTTGGTATGGGTGATTGTATTCATAAACCTGCCGTATTATTTTGATGGAGGAAAGTCCTTTTTACTGACCATCCTGCTCGGAACAATGTCACCACTTTTGGACGCCTTTGTGAGGAAATAATTAGACCTCAGTTTATATTATAGTTTATACACATGCTGACAGAGAAGACACTTTGTTTTGTTTCTTGTAGATTCTCCCAGTAACCAAAAAGTAAGACAAAAACAATCTGCAGACAGTTACCATAGCTACCATAGTCACAGTCATGGAATTTTCTGTTGCCCATTGCTGGGTTGCAGGTGACATCACAGCGTTCTAAAGGCCAATACTATTGTATGGAGGAAAATTATTTTGTTTTTGAGGGCATTTTTGGTCTTGTACAGAGAGATCATGGACCCAGCGAATGATATTAATGATCATTTTTGTAATTCATACATTTTCTTCTTAGCTACGACTTGTGAAAGTGTAATGATGTTAATAGGATAAACTGGGTCCGATGACATCATCACATTCTAGAACCTGCAACCCAGCGATAAGCTCTATAGTAACTATGGCAACTGTCAAAATGCTGATTTTTTTTGTTTTTTGGCTAATTGCTGGGTTGCAGGTTCTAGAATGTGATGATGTCATCGGACCCAACGGGGGGCAGGAGCCACTTTTTCCTATTAACAGCATTACACTTTCACAAGTCATAGCTGAAAAGAAAATGTCTGAATTCGAAAAATGATCATTAATATCAGTCACTGGGTCCATGATCTCTCTGTACAAGACCAAACATTTCCTCAAAAACAAAATAATTTTTCCTCTATATAACAGTATAGGCCTTTAGAATGCTGTGATGTCACCTGCAACCCAGCAATAGGTAGTGTTCACGTGACATCACAACATTCTAAAGAGCCAATTGCTGGGTTGCAGGTGACATCACAGCGTTCTAAAGGCCAATACTATTGTATGGAGGAAAAATTATTTTGTTTTTGAGGAAATGTTTGGTCTTGTACAGAGAGATCATGGACCCAGTGACTGATATTAATGATCATTTTTTTAATTCATACATTTTCTTTTGAGCTACGACTTGTGAAAGTGTAATGCTGTTAATAGGAAAAACTGGCTCCTGCCCCCCGCTGGGTCCGGTGACATCATCACATTCTAGAACCTGCAACCCAGCAATAGTACAATGGTAACGGTGGTAACTGACAAAATGCATATTTACTGGAGGAATCCACATGAAACAAAAACTGTCACAAAGTTCATTGTCTGCTCTGTCGGCACATATGAGCTAATGTCCAATTATTATCTCTAAAAAATGTCAAAAAGTGGTGACAATATGCGAAAACATGACCATGATGTTGTCCAATAGAAAAGACTTTCAGACATAAAAATAATATCACAGGTTTGTGAATCCAGTCACTGTCAAAAACTGAAGAGGAAAAACATTTGTTAATTTTCGTTTTGGAGATTTCTTCCAAAAACTGCATTTCTCCCATAGAGTTTTATTGGCCCCGCCCTCCATCTGACATTATGACATCATCACATTCTAAATTGTGAACGCTGCCTATAGATACAGACGGCCTCTCTGGAATCGCCCATATATGGTCATGTTTGAAAACAGTTAAGGGGGAAAACAATTTTGAAAAAATGTATATTTTCTCTAATTATTGAAAAACTGCTGTAACAAATGCTGAAATATGAATATAGTTTCTACTAAATAAAAATGCAAAGATATGGGGAGGAGCAAAGGTTCAACAGCCCATAAATACATGAATAACGGAGAATGCTAACTTGATGCTACATGTTAGCATCGGGCTAATGCTAACGGTTAGCTAGCGCTTGCTACAACTGCCGTTTTTTCACTTCTACAGAACAATCTGCTGTGAGAAAATATCCATATGGGCCCGATTTACACTTGACTTTATTTGTGTCATAAATAAGTTCATATTCCACCAGAAAATGGCTAAAAAGAGTGAAAAATTGTGTTTCTCTAAAGATTCTATTTTCCCCCTCGGCGAGGCCACGCCCCCTTCTATGACGAGATGCCGTCTGTATCTATAGGTTGTGTTTATGTTCTAGAATTCTATTTCAGTCGAAGCAGGGCCGATACAGCTCTATTGCTGGTTCTAGAATGTGATGATGTCATCGGACCCAGCGGGGGCGGAGCCAGTTTTTTCCATTGACAGCATAAGACTTTCACAAGACGTAGCTAAAAAGAAAATGTATAAATTGTAAAAAGTATCATTAACATCAGTCAGTGGGTCCATGATCTCTGTACAAGACCAAAAATGTCCTCAAAAACAGAATAATGTTTCCTCTGTATAATAGTATAGGCCTATAGAATGCTGTGATGTCACCTGCAACCCAGCAATAGACCAGGGGTAGGCAACGTCAGGCCCAGGGGCCAAATTCGGCCCTCCAGCAAAAAACCTTTGGCCCCAAAGAGAATTTTGAAGGAAAATTTATTTTATAAATCAGAGACTAAATACGTGA
Source organism: Gobius niger (assembly GCF_951799975.1). Taxonomy (NCBI): domain Eukaryota; kingdom Metazoa; phylum Chordata; class Actinopteri; order Gobiiformes; family Gobiidae; genus Gobius; species Gobius niger. The sequence continues at coordinate 5,443,167 of NC_136875.1, forward strand.
AAAGGACTCTAAAATGTGGAAAATACTGTCAGTATTTTTACATTTCCCAGCAAAACACCCCATTAGGTCATATATTATGTGCAAAACTAATATTTGCTATATATATTTGCTTTGCTTTGGGCTACAATTGTGTGTTTCAGCCTGTTTCAGACCCTGTGCACAACGGAATGCTTATCAAGCATTGGCTTAAATGACTTGAATTGAGGAAATGTTTCTTGTTTTGAGCGGTTTTCACTCATTTAGACACTTTTCCTGATCGGACCAAGTTTACTTTGCTTGTTTGAGGACATTTCAGACCAGTTCTAGGGTAAATCTCGCTTGAAATAAGAAAGTCAAATTGCCAATGAGATAAGACCAATTTCCTTACCCCATTGGCAAAGAAAATGACCTGAAATAAGGACGAAATGTATCGAAACGAGTCAGAAACGTCTCAGAACAAGTGAAATAATCTAGGACAAATGCCCAAGAACTTCTTAACTAGTCAAAACAACAAAAAAATTGGATTATTATGCTCAAATTGAGATGTTTATACTGATCTAGTTCATATGAGCTGAGAAAGAGGACTTTACAACACCTTTTTATTGCTTGCAGTGAGTTCTCCTGACCTGATGGACAGCCAAAAGAGCCAGAGTAGACACTACAAGACCCTCCAGGACATGTACAAGTCTAAAAAGCCAAACAAAGCAGCTGTAACCCATTTACTCAACCTGGAGTTTGAAGCAAGAAGACGCTTTATCACATGTGGCGTTCTGAAGGAGTCAGACAGACCAACAAAAGTCCTAGAAGCCTATCCCTGTTTCAAAGAATTGGACCATGTAAGTAACATAGCTTCTACCATACAGTATGTTGTAAATTTAGTTGCATTTTCACAGGCAAATTACAAAAAAAGTTTTTTAGTTGGTGAAAAAACATGCTATTTACTTTGTAATTTATGGATTAACATTTGCAAGACTAAGCCAATGTATTTGTTTTAAGGTTTTGGATGAGGTGCAGAGAATTGTCCAACCCAAGAACTCAAACTTCATTGCAGAGACTATGGTGAGATGGGAAGACTTCTTTTCCAAGGTCAAGTTCTATGGAGTAATGAAGAAAGCCATGAAACCTCCCAAGACACTCAACAGTGGTGAGATTGCATTAGCAAATATATAATAGCAATAAATGAGTATAGATTAAGGTCAGAATAGATGCTAATGTTTTTTGTTTTTTCCTTTGTTTTTTGTGCTTTCTTCAAACTAGCGGACCATGCCTTAGCAGTGTTTACGGCTCTTCCAGAACTTTTTCCATCTGCTGTATCTCCACCCAAGAAGTTGGGCCCTTGCAGCGAAGCCTTTTTTCATGTACTTAAGGTGAGAATTTTTTGCTTTTACTTGAAGGTTTATTGGTTAACTCTTTTGTAGTCGTTACCTAACGTTGGTGCTGCTGTTATAGCAAAAAACACACACTGACAATTTATTTTCTGATATTGATCATCTCAATTTTTTATTCTTATGTTTTGTCATTTAGACGGCGGAAGACCCCGAGGGATATCTCCAACAGCGACCCCTGTCTTGCCCAGTGCTGCTCATTTCCAAGGACAACTGCATGATAGCAGTTGACAACACACCGGTGACCACCTTTGCAAGTACGAAGCTGGATGAAGGACTTGTGTACCTGATGGCCTATTACTATGCCTTCCACCTCACATACCCAAAGTGTATTTCAACACTGCTCTCAGTACTGCAAACTGAGATTCTGCTGGACTCTATCCATGACCGAGATGCTACTTCCATGTACAAAAAAGCCATTGCTGAGTGGAGGTCCTTCATTGAGTGAGTGTATCTATTACCATTTCTACTTGTGTTCGAGTAGTGTTGTTTCAAAGCTTCGAGTGTTCGTTAAACAACAGTTATGTTACGTTGACATCTACGTTGTTACATTGAACAACGTTGACATCTATGTTACGAATCTGACTTGTTAAAGTAAGTTAAAGGCAAAGGTGAAGGCATTACCAAGTATAAAAATGTGTAGCATTGTGAAAAAAAGTTACAATACAAATTTGGCATTTTCAGGTCTGTTGTGAAATCCTCTGTGCCCAGTGATGAATAGTGTTCACATTGCAGTGAATAAATCTTTTTTTTTAAATTATAAAACCTGTGTTTGAAGTGGTCTTATTTGAAGATAATTTTCCTTAATCTGTGTCTAATATTAAGTGTTTTGATGCTTAAAATAGGTACTGCATCAGTAAAACAAGTAATGTTGTGAGCAAAAATGTCTTGCGCTTTTCTTGAATCTAGAAAACTTTGCTTAGATCAAGACTTCGATCAAATTATTCAGATTTTCTTTCCCAAAATAAGAAAAATGTCCTTAAATAATAGTATTAATTAAGAACATTTTGCTTAAAAATGTTTTAATTTAGAACATGTTGCTTAAATCAAGCAATATTTAAGTAAAATACCCCACAATTTTTCCCTAAATAAGATTTTTTTTCTGAAATTATTCAATTTTCTGAGGACATTTTGCTTAATTCTAGCAATTTCTTTGCTTAAATCTAGTTTTTCTTTCTTGTTTTATAACAAGAAAAATATTCTAGAAATAAGAATTCTTAGCAAGAAAAAAATGCTTACCCCATTGGCAGATTCTTTTGCTTAAAACAAGACAAAATGTCTTATTTTAAGATTTTTTCCCCTGTTTTTAGGAGGGTACTTTTTGCAGTGTGACAGTTTGTGTTTCGTGTGAATTAGCCCAAGAATTACAAAGAAATCAGCAATAGGTTGCATTCAAGTGACATCACAACATTCTATAGATCCAATCATTTAAAACAAGTGGAGCAACTGAAAACTCCATGTTTGTTTGTTTGTTTGTAGACTTTATTGTCCCCATAGGGAGATTTGTCCTCTGCATTTGACCCATCCTTCGATGCCGCTGGGGCGACAACAGTACTTCTGAAGTGGAGCCAGGCTGATGCTCATAATCACCCAAAAAGTGGATTCTAAGCAAGTAAAAATGTCTTACTTTTAGAAATAAGTTCTTATTTTTTCCCTAAAAAGTAATAATGTCTTGCCGAGCAAAGTTTTCTTGAGAAAAAAAAATCTTTTTTTAGGAAATAAAATCTAGCCATTTCTTGTTCAGATATATTTGCTAAAACGTGCTAATTTATCTTGTAAAAAGAAAGAAAAACTTTTTGAATCTTCTTCAGCTTTAGACAAAGAATATTTTGTCTTATTTTAAGAAAAACTAAGAACACAACAACTCTTAAAGTAAGAACTGATTCTCACAGAGAGATAATACATTCCATTCTTTAAAGTGGGCGGCTCGGTGGCACAGCGGTTAGAGCCTCAGCTTCACAGCTCGAAGGTCCTGGGTTTGATTCCCACCAGGGACGGGGCCTTTCTGTGTGGAGCATGTTCTCCCTGTGTTTACCACTAAAAACATGTACAATAAGTGAATCCAGCTGACCATCAGCCTGGCTCCACATCATGGAGGTGGGTCTCCGGGTGAGGGCAACATTTTCCTTAAATATTAGGATTTATTAAGAACATTTTTCTCAAAAATGTGTGTAATTTAGAACATTTTACTTAAATCAAGCAACATTTAAGTAAAATACCCACAATTTTTCACTAAATAAGAATGTTTTCCTTAAATGATTCCATTTTCTGATGACATTTTGCTTAATTTTAGCTATTTATTTGCTTAAATTTAGTGTTTCTTTCTTGTTTTATGATAAAAAATAAAAAATAAAAATATTCTAGAAATAAGAATTCTTGGCAAGAAAAAAATGCTGACCCCATTGGCAGAATTTTTTTATAAGACAAAAGACAAAAGGTCTTATTTTAAGATTTTTTCCCCTTGTTTTTAGTAGGGTACTTTTTGCAGTGTAGCTGGAGGATTCACCTATTATACATACCATGTAACCATGGTAACTGTCAAAATCCAGATTTCTAGTATTTTATTGCTAATTTCTCTGTAATTCCTGGACCAATTCACATGGAACAAAAACTGTCACAAAGTTCAGCGTCTTCTCTTCCAGCTGTAGAAATACGAAAAGTCAACAACACTCTGGATAACTAGGAAATGAGGCCCTATGTCAAAAATCCTGAAATATCCCTTTAATAAATCTGAAATACTACACGGCCACCAGATGGCACTATTTCCCCTGTAATGATCATTGACAGATAGTAGCAATGAATAAACTAGCTCATAATTTTTTTCCATACAATGTGAAATAGCTCCCAATTATAAAATGAATAAATAACAATTCAAACTTTTCTCTGAGTTTTGCTGCTGTCGCTTTATGATGACATCACACGCGCGTCACGTCCTCCATCCGAATGTCTACACTATTCCCTATATAGTGACTATATAGTGGTCACGCCATTTTGTAGGGGTGTCCGAATGTCCAGAGAGAAAAAAGTAGTGCACTCGAAGTTTCCCACAATGCATCTGGAAAAGTAGTGAGCATCGATGGTCACTAAACGGGTCAATATAGACCACAATGCATTGCGAGAGTCGGAGAAGAGCCTGACAGCGACAGGTCTTTGAACTAAACAACACAACTGAAGTAAATCAGCTGTTTCAGTCGTGTGTTTATTTTTCTCATGAATAAACGACCTAAATATAAACGGTTACGGTGCAAAGATGCTAACGCTAGCTGCTAACTTTTAGCTTACGCTGTTAAATGACCGATAGCTTCTTCTCGAATAATCCAAGCCATTCATGTAAGTAAATGTGAAGTAAAAGCGTATCTGACTCGTATTAATCCATAAATATTCCACTGTCTCATGAGTTTGGTTGGTCTTTGTCGCAGAAATACTTTATTCCCGGAGTTTTGACGAACTTTTAGCAGATGTAGTCGCTCAATCTGCTGGCGCTTCGGACACCGGGCTCTGACCTACTTTCGGCACGTCTTTTGAGCTCACGCTGGGGTGATTTTTTTTATTTTTCCTTTTTTTGTGATGATAGTAACGCCTGTAAAAGTGCCAAAACAGTCATTCTGTTTCATAAAATAAACATTTGTAGCAATAAATAAATTCAGATCAAAAAATAATAAAAAACATATCTGCAGAATCAGTGACTATATAGTCGACTATATAGATACAGACGGCATCTCTGGAATCGCCCATACATGGTCATGTTTGAAAACAGTTAAGGGGGAAAACAATTTTGAAAAAATCGAAACTTTCTCTAATTATTCAAAAACTACTTTAACAAATGGTAAATTATGAACATAGCTTTCTACTAAATAAAGATACAAAGACATGGAGAGGAGCAAAGTGGTTCAACAGCCCATAAATACATAAAAAAGGGGAGAATGCTAACATAATGCTACATGTTAGCATCGGGTTAATGCTAACGGTTAGCTAGCGCTAGCTACAAATGCCGTTTTTTCACTTCTACAGAACAATCTGCTGTGAGAAAATATCCAAATGGGCCCGATTTACAATGGACTGTATTTGTATGTGATAAATAAGTTCATATTCCACAAGAAAATGGCTAAAAAGAGTGGAAAATTGAGTTTCCCTAAAGATTCTATTTTCCCCCCTCGGCGAAGCCACGCCCCCTTCTATGACGAGATGCCGTCTGTATCTATTGTGCGGGCCTATGTAGTTAATGAGGGGTTAGGGACTAGTGTGGACATTCGGATACATGAATCTTAGTTTTGAGCCATAGTGAGGGAAAAAAAACAACAACACACACTCAATGAAAGAGTGAGACGTCCCGAAGGTCATAGTTTCATTTTAATATGTTCATCTTGAATAAAAATGGACTTTGGAAAATAAACAGAGCCATCGGAGAGTGGAACATCACGGAGCAGCTTGAAATCCTCACGTCTCGCCCTGCTGCCGTCACATTTGTATGAAGCACTTATGAGGCAGCAATAAACCACAGGTCACTCACATTTAGGAGAAAACTCGAGTCTGAACGGGACAATCGGCCACAACATTACGACCGGGCCCCTTAAGCTAGCCCTCACAAACCCACCTCTTTTAGAAGCGCGTCTCGGCCAGAGTGCATAGCGAGCTAAAGTTGCTAACGCTGTGCTACTTTAGCTTCTTCCGGGTCTGACCCAAGTCCGGACAATCACTATCCCCAGAACTCAAAAGCTCAACCATATCCCTCATCAGCTTTGAGACAGGAGCCGCTGGTGGTCGTAATGTTTTGGCTGGGTGTTCCATCAAAAGCGTAGTCCCAGTCCGGTGAATAAATCTTTGAAATAATCTTAAATATACTCTTAAATATTTGTCCTCTCTGGTTTTTATCCCCACAGCCTGATTCAGCGTCGGAAAACAGATCTACGGAATGAACTAAAGGGAAGACGTGCACGTATGTGGACCTGCACGGAGGAGCCAGGGGGCGCCGCAGAGTCCCTTACGGGCCCAGTGGGAAAGAGCACGGGTTGAAATCCATTCTTCGTTTTAAACCCGTAGCGGAAATATGTTTGCAACTTAAAAGTGACACATTAGACACAATTTTTTGCTCACACAATTATATGAAAGATTTTGTGAAATATTTTGCACTGCCCCTTGGCGATGCGAAGGGGGCGCTGTGTCTACAGGTTCAAACCAGTCTGTTATATTTCTCTGCGCGGTTTAGGAGAGGCGTTTGGAACTTCTTTTAGAAATGAAGTGATATAGGCAAATCTCTACACTGCAAATGGCAGCAATAACACACACTGTCTGAGTGGCACGTCCGGGTTCGTGCCTCATGCATGTCATGTATCTTTCGATTTTCATTTGCGACATTGTGAGAAAACCTTTTTTTTAAAGCAGAAAACTAGCTTTTTATTGAAAAATGCAGTCGTAAGGAACATTCACACAGCTCCCAGAGACGGCAAGTTGCAGTTTTGTCTTAAGGGGACAAAACAGGCAAAACTCAATTTTTTCATTTTTCAGGTTTTTGGCCAAATTGGTCTCTGAACATATAAGCTTTCACCCGGAAACAGAAAATATGCCAAATCTTCACAAAAACATGTTTAAATATTGCGCTGATTCAATGTTCCCCCATAGACTTATATGGGAGAATGCAATTTCAAGGGCCTTTTTCTCAAAACACTTTTTTTCTGTCATTGTGGCGACTCTATGTCCACGTCAGTCGGACCTAAAGACTTCAAATTTTTCAGCCTTGGACTGAACAATATTTGGATGATTTTTTCAGAAGGATTTTTATTATTTAATCCCTAAGCCCCATTTATTGAGTTTTGAATGTCAAAAAATAAGGCGAAAATTAATTTTTTACACATTTTTCCACTAAAAACAGCTTATTTTAAAACTAAACAAGAAATCCTAAATCCTCTCTGAACAAGTCTTGGTAACTCATTCATCAATAAAATAAAACTATAAATTTGAATGTAGCTCTATCCATTATTCAGATTTTGTTGCTGAAAAGATGGGAAATTTGGGGCATTTTAGGCTTAAAACACCTTGTTCTTATATGAAAAGATAAAATGACAGAAAACTTGCAATGCATTTTTTTCTCACATTTATGACAGTGATCTACAGCAAAAGTTTCAAATTGATATCTGTAAATTTAATTTTGTTCCCTATTCACCTGCAGTGTCTCGCCTTAAAGCAGTACTAAGTAACTCTTGACCCTGCAGGTGTCGTAGCAAGTTATGATTTTTTAACGTATTAATCGTCTTGGAGAGTAAATACTTCGCTGACGGAAAAGACGAAGGGAGAGAGGGATATTGTGCATCCGATTATACAATGGAAATATTTCTTTTCACTGAAACTTGGCCGTAAATACTGTTTAAAGTGACGCTAGCCCGCAGTTAGCTTTGCCCGTTAGCATGTTAGCTTCAAGTTGCAAGCGTGGTTTTCTGGCCAGAGACACCAGGGGGAGATGAAAGACCCTTCAATCATCCCATAAACACTTGTTTTACCCCCACAGGGACTACTGAAAGGATTTATTAAGGTAAACATGTCACTTAGTACTGCTTTAATATTGTTCCTTACCAGCACACATCCCTGATATTGGGGGTTAGAAAGCTATTCTAATCATTAATCAAAGTTTGCCTTGCCCTGTCTTCCACTTCCACATCCCCTGAGAAGAGTAGGCAAAACACTGACTCATAATACTTAAGAAGAGATGAAAAACAAAACAAAAAGAGTCTGTCTGTTACATGATGTTAATGTAACAGAAAAAATCCTAAAATAGCGTAAACATTTGTGGTATTTTAAAGGAATACGGCATTAAAAAAAATCAGATAATCGGGGTTTCGATTCAAATGGCGTTTTCCTGAGTCACATGAAGCTGTTGTCGCTTTCAGGCTTACCCTTAGTAAAGGAGTAAACAAATTAGGGCTGTGCAATTAATCGAAATTCGATTACGATTTCGATTACAACAGTAAACGATTACAAAATTAGCATAATCCCAAAAAATCGATATATATATACTTTTTTCCAATTTTCTTTTGCGTTATTTCACGGCGCTGGGATTGTTTTCCCTTCGCTTTTCACGTGCCATGGCTCCTGCTTTTGTCTGACATAGAAAACAAACGGCGCCGTGTGATGATGTCATCAGGCCGCGCTGCTCAGTTTGCTTGCGCAGGTGTGAGGGCTGGCCAGCAGGGGGCAGGTGTGAAACAGAGACCTCTTTTTAATCAAGGCGTACTTGAAATCATTTGTACTTTTATAACTGTCCAGAAAACATAAAGTGTAGTGCAGTGTTTTGATTAATAAATACATAAATAAAATAAAGACTTTTTTTTAAAGGCAACAAATAGTCGTTTGAATAATCGTGATTTCAATTATGACAAAAATAATCGTGATTATTTTTTTTCAATAACCGAGCAGCCCGAAAACAAATGTTTAGGAGAAGTGATAACTAAGCTGTGAATACCTTTTGTCAGATTTTGTTTTATACGTGTTGTCTATCATTCATACGATTTGTTTTGAAGGGGTTTGAAATCAATAAACAATTTAAAAAAAATAACTGGATAAGAATATAACCTTACATGTAAATACAAATGTCTTTTTTCATGAAGGAGGGTTAGGCTTTGTTTTGTTTCTAATCTCAGAGCTAACGGCTAATATCACAAAACAACAAGCCAAAAATGAGACTAAAACACAAAAGCGTTATCCTTTGTGCGCCATTTTAATTTCTAGCTAGCCGTTAGCTTCAAGTCGCGCACGTCTACCGCGATGAACGAGGTGTTTTTAACATGAAGCTAGTGACTGTCCATTGGGAACTCACTACCCGACATGAAATCTTGAGCCATTCATTTACCTGGACAAAACACTGTTACGAAACAGGAAGTGCAGTCGCCTGTTTCCTTCTGCCATAGGCTCGTACATTCAGGGGCGGGACTGGGACTGAAAAACAGCCCTGGACTCTGGTCAGCCTGGCCCAAATTAGCGTAAATGCGACACTTCCACAAATACATATGCTAACCTCTTACCACCCGCCTTAACCCAGAGCATTTTCTCCAGTTCGGCTTTACCCAAATCTAAAGGCTTCCTGACTGGAGAGCAACACTGTAACGCCTCATTTGAAAGCTCAAATCTAGAAAAGTGATGGTAACTTTCCGTCGCGTTGTCGCTCCATTTTTGATTGTTGTTGTTTGTTTTTGCTGCTTATTTATTACTTTTTTGTGGCTTTTTGGCGTGTTTTAGTCACTTTTTCGTTGTGTTTTCGTCTCTTGTTTTTCGGGGCTTTTTTGTCATGAGTTTGTTGCTTTTTTCACCACTTTTTTCATCACGTTTTCGTCACATTTTCTTGCGTTTTTGTCACTTTTTTGTCACTTTTTTGTTGCTTTTCCAGCACATTTTTGTTTTTGGATGCTTTTCTTTGAAGCTTTTAGATTTGGGTAAAGCTCGGTTGCGCCCGGGGGTAAGGGTAAGGTAAAGTGAGGGCCCAGACCGGTGGCCCTAGAGCCGGTGGCCCTTCTGTGCTCCTCCAGAATGGACACATGGCCAGTCCGCCCCTGTGTACATTCTTTATGGCGCTTCATCACTAATAACGTGGGCTCACTTCGAATTCAATTTACTCCACTTTGGCTTTACCCAAATCGCTCTACCCGGGGCGTATTGGAGTCCAGGAAGGATGATGGAAGCTTTATTTGGATTATACTGTACGGATCGTTGAGGAGCGCAGCGCGAGGCAGAAGGCAGGACTGACGACGAGCCGCACCTCAGGGATGTGTTTTCGGTCCGGAACTCTTTTGGTCCTACGAGCCGGCACGAAACAAAGCCAGCGAGTTACACCGTTACGGAGAATGGATTTCGACGCCCAGGCTCGGCCCCCTGATTCCACCAGCTCCTCAGTGCAATCCTGGTTCAGTTCAGTGATGGCCTCTGTGTGCAAAGCTACAATATGGCCGCCGCCCTGGGACCAAGAAGGAAGCCTCTCTGCTGACAAGAAAAGTTCACATTAAAACAGTCTATAACGCACTCTAAAAGATATATTCACATACGTTGTTGTTGTTGTTGTTGTTGTTGTTATTATTGTCAATAAACTCTGCAAAAAAAGCATTTCTATCAGTTTTACATGACTTCAACTCAGAAAAATGATTGGCATGATGTGGCATGGAGATTTTCGGACTTCGATTATTTGACGTTTCAATGCAATGTTTTATTACCCGTTGCGTTTTTTGTTTCAAACTCAGTATAACGTTGCAATTCTTCACTTCCAAACTCCGCGCAGGGTCCACGTCAAGGCGAAGCGAGCATGGGCAAACACGGCGTCTGTCTACCCTTCAACCCAGGTACCCTGCATTTGGTGTCGGTTGCGTCGGTGCCCCCTAGTGTTTTCATTGAGGCGGATTTATTTATTAAAAGCTGCTGAACTCAAGGATTAAGCAGTGATTTATCTTTCACTCCGTTTTACATTTTTATTATACGTACGTTTTTATCTTGAAGTTGATTTTAGCATCTTTTGGCTATTTATTACAACCTATTAATGTATTTATTGAACTCATGACTGACAAATGAATATAAAATGAGGGGAAATTGAAATGTTTGTTTACTCTGCTCTGACTATCTTTCACTTTTGATGAGACGTTTGCTCAGAGGCAGACTTCATGCGGAATTTTCGTGACTTTTTCGTCAAATTATTCGCATTTTTTTTGTCAAATTCTTGTCACTTTTTCGTCCATTTGTTCTCAATTTTTCGTCAAATTTTTCTCACTTTTTGGTCAATTTTTTTTCCATTTTTGTCATTTTTTGTAAATTTTTTGTCACTTTTTCGTCAAATTATTCGCATGTTTTTTTGTTAAATTCGTATCACTTTTTTGTCCATTTTTTCCGCAATTTTTCCTCAAATTTTTCTCACTTTTGTGTCAAATTCTGGTCCATTTTTGTCATTTTTTGTAAATTTTTTGTCAATGTTTTGTCATCATTAATGTATTTATTGAACTCATGACTGACAAATGAATATAAAGTGAGGGGAAATTGAAATGTGTGTTTTCTCTGCTCTGACGATCTTTCACTTTTGATGAGACGTTTGCTCAGAGGCAGACTTTCATGCGGACTTCGTTCTTTTCCTGGTGGATGTAATTCTGGCTCATGGCTTAAAGCAGTACTGAGCAACTCTTGCCCCAAGTGGCCATAAGCGCAACTGCAGGCGGCGTAGCAAGAGAGGGATATTGTGCATCCAATTACACAATGGAGATCATTTTTTTCACTCAAACTTGGCTGTAAATACTGTTTAAGTGGTGCTAGCCCACAGTTAGCTTTTCCCGCTAGCCTGTTAGCTTCTACTTTGTGATTCCATTAGTGTGTATTGGTGACTCCTACCCGGTGGCAGACAAGTTGCTATTGTGGTTTTCTGGCCAGGGACACCAGGGGGAGATGAAAGACCCCCCAATCATCCCATAAACACTTGTATTACCCCCACAGGGACTACGGAAAGGATTTATTAAGGTAAACACGTTACTTTGTATTGCTTTAACATGGTTGGAGAGAGTCCGTAAGTTTGAAGCCCCTTTAGATTCCTCAGCAGCAGCAGATGCAGATGCAGTGTGGACCCTCACAGTCACAGACACATGCTGCTATTTCAGTCCTATTGGTGCGTATGCAGAGCCGTGGGAAGATATTTTAGTTAGGGGGCGCTGAGGGACAAAATTTACCCCCAAAATACATTTTCTGTGCATCAATCCTATTTATTAATCTCTTGACTCCCGCCTGAACCGAGAGCATTTTCTCCAGTTCAGATTTACCCAAATCCTGTAGGCCAGTGTAACGCCTCATTTGAAAGACCTACAAAACTAAACAGATCTTTTTCCTCACATCAGATTTTTTTTCAGCACTTTTTTTGTTGGGCATTTGCATTTTTTTGTCAAATTCTTATCACTTTTTTGTCAATTTTTTGTCCATTGTTGTCATTTTTTGTAAATGTTTTGTTCACTTTTTCGTCAAATTATTCGCATTTTTTTTGGGTCAAATTCTTATGTCCATTTTTTCTGCAATTTTTTGTCAATTTTTTGTCATTTTTTGTACATTTTTTGTCACTTTTTCGTCAATGTTTTCTCACTTTTTTCCCATTTTCCTCCTTGTTTTCGTCTCAGTTTTGCTGCTATTTTCACACCTTTTTTCCGGAAGCTTTTGGACTTGGGGTAAAGCTGGAGAAAATGTGCTCGGTTCAGGTGGGATTTAAGGGGTTAATATTGCCTGCAGTTCACAAACTATCCACCAGGGGGTGCTGCAGCGCCCTCAGCACCCTGGGTTCCCACGGCCTTGTGCTAATGCATATAATGCGTATTTATTGAATGTATTTATGATAGAAACAAGGTAATGGCTGCACTACAGAGATCGTGTGGCCATACAGCACAAGCTGATGTGATAAATAGTGATTCAAAATAGCAGCCAAGTGATTTACTTTGCTATTACCTGTGCAGTTTATTTAGAAAAGAAAAAAGGAAAAGCATCTCCAGGAGCTATGGATTCCACTCCATAGCCGACTCTTCTGTTTTTCGTCCCCTACATCAGTGGTTCTCAACCTTTCGGAGCCGCGACCCCCATTATAACAGTTAATTAGGATCGTGACCCCCACCCGGGTCAGACCATGGGAAAAACAGGGACATTAACCCCTTAACTCCCACCTGAACCGAGCACATTTTCTCCACTTTGGCTTTACCCCAATCCAAAAGCTTCAGGAAAAAAAGCTGTGAAAATAGCAACAAAACTGAGACGAAAACAAGGATGGAAATGTGACAAAAAAGTGACGAAAAAATGACAAAAATGTGACAAAAAATTGATTAAAAATTGACGAAAAAATGGAAAAAAAAGGACAAAAATGTGACAAAAATATGACAAAAAATGTGACAAAAATATGACGAAAAAATGACAAAAATTTTATAAAAAACAGACGAAAAAATGACAAAAAATGACAAAAATGTGATAAAAAAAATTACTAAAAATTGACTAAAAATTGACCAAAAATTGACAAAAAATGGACAAAAAAATAACAAAAATTTGATTAAAAAAAAATTGACGAAAAAATGACAAAAATGTGACAAAAAAGTTACAATAATGAGTTGAACACCCAACAAAAAAATAATGGAAAAAAAAATGACGTGAGGAAAAAGATCCTCTCGGTTCAGACGGGAGTTAAGAGGTTAACCTATACAACTCTTAAAAAACAAAGAAAAAAAACAATGGCTAAAAACAAAAATGAATTAAATTTAGAACAAATAATGGCACCCTGGTAAAACAGCATGTTTGCTACGACACCATAATAATAATATTAAAACATGTATTTGATCTATATGCTCTGGCGACCCCCCAAATTTGTCTCGCGACCCCCTAGTGGGTCCCGACCTCCAGGTAGAGAAGCCCTGCCCTACATGTTTGACTGTATCTGTACCGTGTTAGCCCACGCACACCTCTCGCCTCGACACTGGCCTTGCGTGCATTTCGAAAGCAACAGTTTGCAGGTTTAAACGTAAGATCCAACAGAGGCATGACTGCAGCTCATTTCAAGCTCCAGCCCGCGAGTAGAATAAAAAAAAAACACACTGAAACTGGCCAAATAATTGAAGCGCATTCAGTAAACTATTCAAAAATCATTGAAATGTCCAAATCCTGAATTTCAGCCTGTTCAACTTATAAATAATTCTTTTTTTTGAAGTGAGAGCAACTTTGGCAGCGTCCAACAAGGAGTCCCTGCTTAAAAAGTCTGTTATTTCAAAGTTTTTTTTTGTTTTTTCCTGTCTCCCGAGTTCCCCGAAATGTCCAAAATATACGCGTCTGATTGCTTCTTCACATTATGCTATTTTACGCTAAGAAAGTAGTTTTAACAAAGCTATCACAGTTCAAAGTCCTCGTCGTCCTTGTTGTTTGTTTGTCTGTTTGTTTGTTTGTTTGGGGTGAGGGTGGGGGGACTCCAGGGTTCAGAGTCTGGTCTGGGCCTCCGGGACGTAGAGCTCGATGCTGTCGGCGCTCTCCGTGGCCGAGTTTTGCCGGAAAGAGCTGGCCTTTTTGGCGGCGACGAGGCGCTTCCGGGCCTCCTGCCTCTGCTTGTCCGCGCCGGTGGGAGGCGGGTCCAGGCTCTTCTCCCGACCCAGGGCCGGGCGAGCTTTACCGGGCTTCCTCAGCGCCGCGGTCGGCCTCTCCTGGAGGTCCTTTCGGGGGGGGGGGGGAGACAGGCAGAAGAGAAGTGAGATGGTTGGAGGAGTGAGGGCTGAGAGAGACAGGAGCGTAGGGTGCTTTTTGCAGACGGGACACACGGTAAACGTCAGAGACACGTCCAACATTTAGTGGAGAAATAAAAAGTTTGACATGATTCGAATGGGACAGATGATGGCAGTCGAGGGTGAGTTTGTGATGAGCTGCTTCTTGATGTTTATATGTTGTTTTCATGGACAAAGGGTTTGAGCGTTTTTAGTTGATGATAGGGGAACTACATCCTGGTTTTATTGCTAACTTTTCTCACATCCCCCTAGTGGAGGAGTTGTGTAATTGCATCCAAGTAATGATAGAGATTCTGATGGCTCTACCCGCTAATTGTGGGCCGGCGAAAAGTATTACGGGCCATTATCTCGATCTGACTGGCCCAACCGGCCCAAAAGTACGTCGGCCCATCGGGAAAACTCCCGAATCTCCCGATGGCCAGTCCAGCCCTGTGCATGTGTGATTCTTCATAAGGTGCTTGTCCCTGAAATGGTTTAACAGTGAAGTCAAAACACTTGCCTGAGCTTAGACGAGTGGATGTGTAACTGCCTGGTCTGTGTGTGTGCCCTCAGTCACACAAAACGACCAAAGATGTTGTTAGCATTTGGCCTCTCCCGATGTATTCCTATGGCTCCAAACGGGGTGAAGTTGGAAGTGACCAGGCTCTTCCACGGGCACAAAGACCAGACAGGTACACATCAACTCGTCTAAGCTCAGGTAAGAACATATCTCAGTGTGGAAGAACTGTGGCCTGTTCCTTTAAAACAGGGGTGTCAAAAGTGTGGCCCGCGGGCCAAATGTGGCCCTCAGACCAATTTTTGGTGGCCCTCGGGCTGCTTGCTGAATCGGTTCACATCATCAGAGATGATCCTTTTTTATTTAATATGTATTAATTCTACACAATTCTAACCTAACAACTAGCATTTTACTGTGAGACAGAGCTGGCATGAAGGTTTTAAGCATAAATAAAGGCACAATTTAAACCTCTGCTACTCGAAGGTTTCGTGGAACTAACCACCGACCCATGGCCCTTTAATAATAATAATAATCTATACTGTATTAGTATAGATTATTACTAATAATCTATACTGTAGAGAAATAACAGTATAGATTATTAGTAATCTATACTGATTACTAATAATCTCTGTAGAGATTATTAGTAATCAGTAATTGTATCGATTGATTTGTTTTTATTGCTTCTTGTTGTATTTTCATTGCTGTGAGGCACATTGAGTTGTCCTAGACATGAAATAACTTGCCTTGAAGTATCTGTACTTGAGTGAAAATTACTCTTTCCTCTGTGAGTAAAGCTTTAAGCTGGACAGGCCACCGTTTTCACATACTGAGATATGTTCTTACCTTAGCTTTGACGAGTTCTTTAGGACCTGTCTGATCTTCACCCGTGCCTTCAGTCACGTAAACACAGCGCAGACGGCGTTAGCATTTAGCCTCTCCCTCTCTCCTCTATAGCTCCAAAACAGGTCAAGATAGAAGCTACCAAGCTCTTCCACGTTTTCCCTATTTAAATATGGTTACGTGAAGTGTTCCACTACAAAGTATAATTACACAAAATTAAACAATGTGGATTTTCTAAGCGGATAAAAGGGGGGACTATATTGTAAGGCGTAATAATACCAGGAGTAGTTCGAAATACTCACAGTAAAGTGAAGATTACTGCTTCTATCTTGACCTGTTTTGGAGCTATAGAGGAGAGAGGGAGAGGCTAAATGCTAACACCGTCTGTGCTGTGTTTACGTGACTGAAGGCACGGGTGAAGATCAGACAGGTCCTAAAGAACTCGTCAAAGCTCAGGTAAGAACATATCTCAGTATGTAAAAACAGTGGCCTATTCCTTTAAATAGATGACGTTTATTTGTTCAGAATGATTTGTTTTTCACATGTTTTGGGGGATTTTATTTGGAAATAATAGGATTTCCACATTACTTCATGCTTTGTTTCTCATCATTTATGTCAGGACTCAGGCTCATCACTGCACAGACCAAACTCAGCCAGAGTGAACCCTCCAGGTCTAGCTCATCAAAAACACACCCAGTCCTGCAGCATCATGTAAAACCACAGCACAGAGATGTTCTGGAGGAAATGACCGACGCAGCATTCACAAAAACAACAGCAGGGGGCGCTGCAGCGGGGGCACGTTCTCACACAGACGCGGCACGACCACGAAACATGGAACAAAGTGACGACGACACGAAAAAAGCCCCATGCATGTCCACTGTGTTCACTGCTGCGCCCATGCATGTCCAAAAGGGGGCGCCACCCCTTCATTCTGGCCCATCACAGGAGGCGGCGAGCGAGAGAGAGAGAGAGAGAGAGAGAGAGGGGGAGGATGTGGTGGAGGGAGGAGAGAGGCCGGTGCGGCGGCTTTCCTACCCCAGCCAGCAGGGGGCAGTACCTTCCTCTCAGGGGGCTGCCACTCGTTGGATTTGAGGTGGTAGAGCTCGTCGAACTTCAGGCTGATGTCCTCGATGGAGATCTGCAGCAGGTCCCAGAATCCGGCCAGGTCCTGGGGGGAGGGCCGCGGGGACGACGAGGGGTTCTGCGGACAGAGGAAGAAGATAGAACCTGCGGTCACGGGCGACTCTCCCCCACGGGTAAAGGCAGCCAGGGTCAAGGAAGAAGACTGAAGGGTGAACCACACGATGATGGGGCGTACGGCGATGAGCTAATCGTCTTTTTTTTTTTTATCTTCTTAACCAGCACATCTCCTGCAGTGGCTTCCAGCAAAGAAATGTGTCCAATTCTCTCACTGCACCGATGAGCCCAGACCTGTTCACCACAACTGCCTCTAAAATCCTGCACTGTCACTCATAAAGTTGTTAATTCGGGTCTGAAGTGCCGTCATGACAAGCTGAAAGGGATATTTCAGGATTTTTGACATAGGGCCTCATTTCCTAGTGATCCAGAGTGTTGCTGATTTCTGGAGATATTTTTTTTTTGTCATTCATGCAGTTCTTCTGTTTGAAGAGTTACGTAGCGCTAGGCTTGTGCTAGGCTAGCACATTTTTACGATATCAGCTAGCCTGCATTAAAAACAGTCTGACCCGCTCCACAGAGCACCTGAGGCAAATCACTTATAACACCAGACTAACCATGTGTGTCCATAGAGTAATTTTAACCATTTGGCATTTAAAATAACTTATATTTGAGCAGCATCAGCTTCGTGGTTGTATAAGCTACGCAGCGGCGGAGTGATCTGCTAGAAAATAGACGCTCAAAATGCGATCAATCATGTGATACAAGTTCAGTTATATCCCAAAAACAATCGACCCAGACATGTATATGGTTAGTCTGGTGTTATAAGTGATTTGCCTCAGGTGCTCTGTGGAGCGGGTCAGACTGTTTTTAATGCAGGCTAGCTGATACCATAGAAATGCGCTAGCCTTGCATTAGCCTAGCGCCACAAAACTCTTCAAATATAAGAACTGCATGAATTAAAAAAAAAAAAAAATCTCCAGAAATCAACAACACTCTGGATAACTAGGAAATGAGGCCCTATGTCAAAAATCCTGAAATATCCCTTTAAATATAGAACCTGCAGTTACACGTAAGACCTGAGGTGGCAGTAGTGAGTATAAAATGGCCAACTTGTACCTAGGTTAGTTCTTAACACACTTTAATAAAAGTAAATGTACCTGTAGGCCACAGTTCTCTTGGTACATTTGATCGCACATAAAGAGAAAGTCCAGTTTTTCCAGGGCTTCAAATGTGCTTGAAACAGCTGCAGCTTCTAGACCAGTGTGGCCTATGGTAACTCTGTGTGAAATGTACACTCATTATGTGTATTGTTTACCTTTTAAATATTGTACTGTATACGGTATTGTGTTGTGTTTTGTGAAATGTAGCTTTTATGAACACGTGTTGCAAATGAGCAGTTTGTCTCTTGTTTCTGGTTTGTCCAATGCTGTTAAATAATAATAGTATATATGTAAACATGTTGGTTCAGGGGCGCTCAATAGTCCGGATTAATAATATGTAATATGACTGAGAAACATAACAGAGCTGGCACAAAGTATAAAGTGATGACTAAATGTGAGGTTCATGGCTCTGTGATCATTTCCAGTGACCACCAGAGGGAGCTCACACTGCACAAGCACAGAGGACGGCCTTTCACACAGAATATCACTCAGAATGCAGGGCCATTTCACATATCACTGTAACAAAAGACTTTCTGATTTAAAGGGAGACATAGCAGGCAAATCTTCTATGTCTGCTTTATTTACATATAAACCTTCACCTGGAAATAATACAACAACATACTTATTATTAGGTTACTACGGGAGGATTATTCTACGTTTATGTCAAACGAAATAAACTCAAAACGTTTTAAACCTGGCCCTAGCCCATTATTCAGATTGTGTGGGCACTTAACAAACAGAATCCATGTTCACTCACCAGGTTTTGTTCACACAGACCCTGGAACTGATGGAACTTCTGTGACATGAGGAGCTGAGCGCTGCCCATCGCACTGCGCACCTTCCCCAGGACTGTGAGGAGAGGGAGCACACACGTGAATGAATCCACACGCACACGGACACAAACATCTAAAGGAATGAGGTATACAACATGCTCCTGAGGCACTGGGCCATATGCAGATGTGACTTTTCCTCTGCTTCACCGGTGCCTAAAGTCTCCACAGTCATGGTTGTGCTGCTGTGTAGCTGAGCAGCATTATCTGAGATCATGAGATTCAACATGAGCTGTAGAGTGCATGTACATTATATTGTGTCTGTCGCAAAAAAATAAAATAAACATGAACATCAAGCTCGATCTCAGAAACTCCTGCGTAAAAGCCTTCTAATCAGAATGCTGCGTTCCAGGCGGCTGGTAAATTTCTGACCAGAGAGAGTTCCCAGTTCAGATCCGAGACGAAGACAGCAATAGTGCCCCCCAGAGGAGAAGTGTAGCTAATGATAAAACTTAAAATGTACAATCCCCGCCTTAAAGGAATAGGCCACCGTTTTTACATACTGAGTTATGTTCTTACCTAACCTTAGTCGAGTTAATATATCCCCATCTGGTCTTTGTCCGTGCGCTCTGTCAGGCAAACGGAGCACATACGCAGCCTCTCCCACATGTCACATAGCTCCAAAAAAGCTCACGATAGAAGCTACCAAGCTCTACCACGTGTTCCCTATTTAAATAAAGTTACGTGAAGTGTTTTCATGTGAAGTATATTTACACAGAAATGTAACGTCGATTTTATAAGCAGATAAAAAGGGGGACTATATTGTGAGGCGTAATGATACGAGGAGTAAAACGTCCGCGCAGTAACTCCTAAAGGTTATTGACGGAAGTGGGCGGGGGGAAGTCTTTATATATATTAACTCGGCTAAAGTGAGGTAAGAGCATATCTCAGTATGTAAAAACGGTGGCCTATTCCTTTAACTAAGCACATTTTCTCCAGTTCAGGTTTACCCAAATCTAAAAGCTTCTTGAACCGAGAGCTTCCAGCCTGTAGGCCATGCTAACGGCTCATTTGACTCGGTTAAGGTGGGGGTTAAGAGGTTAATAAAACCACTTCACTAGCGAAGTGAATGTTTTTAATTCTATCTAGATCTTACGAGATGTTCCATTGCATTAGCCTGGCACGAGCCGGACTGGTCCTCATGTTCACAGACACATGGACACACAGTCTGGAATTGTGCCGTTTGAATCCGGCAAAACCAAGACGAGCCAATCATAGCACGGGAAGCGGGAGTTAATGGTGCGTCATCTTCTGCGGCAGGATTTCCCATCAACCAGCGCTCCTCCGGGCCGTGACCAAAACAGTAAAGATGGCGGCCGCGACACAACGATCTTTTACCAGTGCCCTTTGTTCTGTTTTAAATGAGCTGGACTTGTCCTTAAAGGGACTACACCTAATTCTGAACTGTTTTTGTCAAAATGTGATGAAATGGGTATTATAACCGTCATGGTAAATCCCTTTTCATCACACAGTGACTATTTGGGTTGACCACACACAACATCAACCAATCATAATATGGCGCAAATGTCACGTACAAGACAGATTTTTTTTCACAAATGCGTCCTATTACCACAATTCCAGCCTGTCTTTATATGTATTTATAAATACATAAATAAAGTCAGTCTGGCTATTGCTTTTAGGTTAGGACATGGGGTTTGTAAAATCGTGAGCCTGCTCAGTCTCCCCTGTGAGATGGTTCAAAGAGACAATCAGAGCTGAGACCAAAGTTTAGCCGTTGCAGTTTCAGGGACAGACGGCGTGTGTTCAGCTGAGGCGAGCGCCGCATGCAAGAGTTTATGTTTGTGGAAAAGTGCAGTGAAAGTCCTGTCAAGAGCAGAGTCGGACCCGCTCATGCCCGGCCTCTGTGGCTCAGGACTCTGTGGTGGTGCGGCGTGACCGATGTTGTATTATACTGATGAGATCCTGGTCGCAGTGAGAGGAGGCGACAAGGCCGTGGGAACCCAGGGTGCTGAGGGCGCGGCAGCACCCCCTGGTGGATAGTTTGTGAACTGCAGGCAATATTAACCCCTTAACTCCCACCTGAACCGAGCACATTTTCTCCAGCTTTACCCCAGTCCAAAATCTTCTGGAAAAAAGGTGTGAAAATAGCAACAAAACTTAAACGAAAACAGGGATGAAAATGTGACAAAAAAGTGAGAAAACATTGACAAAAAAAGAAAAAAAAAAGAAAAATACAAAAAATGTGACAAAAAAATAACAAAAAATGACAAAAATGACAAAAAAGAACAGAAAAAGAACAAAAAATGACAAAATTGACAAAAAATGACAAAAAAATAACAAAAAATAACAAAAAATGACAAAAATGACAAAAAAATGACAAAAAAAGAACAAAAAAAAGAACAAAAAAAAGAACAAAAAATGACAAAAAAAGAACAAAAAATGACAAAAAAATGACAAAAAAAAATAGAACAAAAAATGACAAAAATAGACAACAAAATGACAAAAAAAGAACAAAAAATGACAAAAATAGACAAAAAAATGACAAAAAATGACAAAAAAGAACAAAAAATGACAAAAAAAAGAACAAAAAATGACCAAAAAAATAGAACAAAAAATAGACAAAAAAATGACAAAAAATGACAAAAAAAGAACAAAAAAAGAACAAAAAAAGAACAAAAAATGACAAAAAATGACAAAAAAGAACAAAAAATGACAAAAAAAGAACAAAAAAATGACAAAAAAAATGACAAAAAATAAATAATCTGATGACGTGAGGAAAAAGATCCAGTTTTGTAGATCTTAGCTTTCAAATGAGGTGTTACACTGGCCTACAGGATTTGGGTAAAGCTGAACTGGAGAAAATGCTCTCGGTTCAGGCAGGAGTTAAGAGGTTAATAAATAGGATTTATGCACAGAAAAAGTATTTTGGGGGTACATTTTGTCCCTCAGCGCCCCCTAACTAAAACATCTTCCCACGGCTCTGGGAGGCGACCGTTCCACAACATCAGACACCGCCTGATATCGGTCGCACCTCACCTTTTGTTGTACGACGGTTCTACATTACATTTTTGTCCCCGTCTCACTGCACGACCTACGACCTGCGATTTTCAGCTACGACGTAAGATTTTCCCCACGTCGAGTGATCGCTTGTCGCAGACGGCCAAAACCGCACAGTGAACATTAGCCGTTTTGTTTACAGATTTTAGAACTGTCAAAGTTAATGCTTTTACTTGCAATTAATAATTAATAATGGATTCATCGACCACACTCCTGTATCTGGAGCACACACGACCTAAAACACACACACTTCAGTCCAAATAGATTTATGAAACAGTTATTAGTTTGTGATTAGTTCATCTAGAGCAGGGGTTTGGAGAACAGACATTACGGGAGTTATGTGGATTACACTCAGATATCTCAGACTTGGCTTTCATTTCCTTCGAATCCCTGAATATGTGTGTTTTCAGATTGTTCAGAACAAAAAGAAAATGGAACTCATCAAGTGTGTGGACACGTGGAAAGCCTTGGAGCCCGGAGGAAGTGTGTTTGTAAAGCATTAGTAAAAAAACATAATTATTTTCCGAACCCCTGAAGAGGACACGAGGAGCTGTGTCTTCATCATAACCTACTGACGACTGGGGCAGGCCCGCTCGGCTGATGCTGAGGATATAATTTTTAATCTGCTTTAATCATCAGTCTGGAGCAGATTTAGAGTCTGTCTAATTCTGGATTACAGGAGCTTGTGTACAGTAACACAGCGTTAGGCTCATCCTCTGAGCTCCTGACCACAGTCTGAGAAAACAGACCCGGGGCTGTGTTTGTGCATGTTCCAGTGAGCTGTGAACCTTCCCCAGAGGCAGTATTCTCCATGTCTCAAGCAGTATAGGAAGGAGATGAAGGAAGGTTTTTGAATAAGTGAAAAACAAATCTGTAAATGGAATGAAAACGTCATGTGGAGAAAACAGCCTTAAGGTTTTGTAATGTCTATCCGCCCTGTGTATATTTTTCTCATCTTCAGCCGCTGCCGTCTCCCATAAAGGAAATGACCATATTTGGATGTGTCAATATTTGTGAATGAATACGCGTAGCAAAAAGGCAGTGGTGTAGAACTTCCTGGAAATATCTATAATCCTGTGTGTGTGAAATGTCCAAAACCAAAAACAGTAAGTCTATATCTCTGATGGTTCTGAAATGATAATCAAAAGGCTGCAGTTCCATAGGGATGTTTTTCACAGCAGAAGCAAAACAAATGTCAGTTGTAGCTAGTGCTAGCTACCGTTAGCATGTAACATGAAGTATCATGTTAGAATTCTCCATTATTTATGTTATTATGGGCTGCTGAGCCATCTCTATGCCTTTGAATCTTTATTTAGCAGAAAACGATGTTCATAATTTAGCATTTGTTAAAGCAGTACTAAGTAACTCATGCCCCTAGAGGCCATAAGTGCAACTGCAGGTGTCGTAGCATGTTGCGTTTTTTTACTCATTAATTGTCTGTGAGAGTAAATACTACGCTGATGAAGGGAAAGAGGGATATTGTGCATCCAATTACACAATGCAGATGTACATTTTCCCCATAGTGTTGTCTTGGCCCTGCCCTCCACCTGACATTATTATCACATTCTAAAATGTGAACGCCGCCTATTCAGGTAAACAAGCAAATTAAGCATTAATAAAAGGCAGTGCAATAAACTGTATACTGTGTATTTAAAAAGTATTTAATGTACTCAGAACACAGTACTCTGATTGGCCAGACTAACAGAATACATTATAAAATACATTTTCAGGCAAGTATTCAGTATTCTGGAATGGAATACATTTTTGAAGTATTCTCCCTGTTCCCCTGGGGAGAAAGGTCATAGCTCAAACTCTCAGGTTGTCGTTCGTGCAGTGAAACAGGGCCAATGATTTAAAATAGAACTATGGTACAACCAAAGACGGGCTAGGCCCAACATCAGGCGGTGTCTGATGTTCTGGAAGGGCAGTCTCAGACCGAGCCTCCTCTCGCCGTCACTAGGATCTCTGTCAGTGTCTCGTCAACACCGCCAGAGTCAGAAGCAACCGAGGCCAGGCCTGAGCGGCTCCGACTTCACATTTTACACGACCTTCCCTGCACTTTTCTGTGAACATAAACCCGTGGCACACTTCTCAGATAAACACGGCATGCTTTGGTCGTAGCCATGATTGTCTCTTTGATCCATCCCACGGTGGAGACGAGAGAAGCTCACGATTTACAATCCCCACGTCAAGCAATGTGACGTCTAATTATCTTATAAGACAAATACAGTGTAAACCAGCCATTAGACGAGCTGCTTCTTCTTCTTCTTCTTCTTCTTCTTCTTCTTCTTCTTCTTTTTCTTTTTCTACTTCTACTTCTACTTCTACTTCTACTTCTTCTTCTACTTCTACTTCTACTTCTTCTTCTTCTTCTTCTTCTTCTTCTTCTTCTTCTACTTCTACTTCTACTTCTTCTTCTTCTTCTACTTCTACTTCTACTTCTACTTCTTCTTCTACTTCTACTACTACTTCTACTTCTACTTCTACTTCTACTTCTTCTTCTTCTTCTACTTCTACTACTACTTCTACTTCTACTTCTACTTCTACTTCTTCTTCTACTTCTACTTCTACTTCTACTTCTTCTTCTTCTTCTTCTACTTCTACTTCTACTTCTACTTCTACTTCTACTTCTTCTACTTCTACTTCTACTTCTTCTTCTACTTCTACTTCTACTTCTACTTCTTCTTCTACTTCTACTTCTACTTCTACTTCTTCTTCTTCTTCTTCTACTTCTACTTCTACTTCTACTTCTACTTCTACTTCTTCTACTTCTACTTCTACTTCTTCTTCTACTTCTACTTCTACTTCTACTTCTTCTTCTTCTTCTTCTACTTCTACTTCTACTTCTACTTCTACTTCTACTTCTTCTACTTCTACTTCTTCTTCTTCTTCTACTTCTACTTCTACGTCTTCTTCTTCTTCTACTTCTTCTACTTCTTCTACTACTTCTACTACTACTACTTCTACTTCTTCTACTACTACTTCTTCTACGACTACTTCTTCTACTTCTTCTACTTCTACTACTACTTCTTCTTCTACTTCTACTTCTTCTACTTCTTCTACTACTTCTACTACTACTACTTCTACTTCTTCTACTTCTACTTCTTCTACGACTACTTCTTCTACTTCTTCTACTTCTACTACTACTTCTTCTTCTACTACTACTTCTTCTACTTCTTCTACTTCTACTACTACTTATTCTACTACTTCTTCTACTTCTACTACTACTTCTTCTTCTACTTCTACTTCTTCTACTTCTTCTACTACTTCTACTACTACTACTTCTACTTCTTCTACTACTACTTCTTCTACGACTACTACTTCTACTTCTTCTACTTCTTCTACTACTACTTCTTCTACGACTACTACTTCTACTTCTTCTACTCCTTCTACTACTACTTCTTCTACTTCTTCTACTTCTACTTCTTCTACTCCTTCTACTACTACTTCTTCTACTTCTTCTACTTCTACTACTACTTCTTCTTCTACTACTACTTCTTCTACTTCTTCTACTTCTACTTCTTCTACTTCTACTACTACTTCTTCTTCTACTACTACTTCTTCTACTTCTTCTACTTCTACTTCTTCTACTTCTTCTACTACTACTTCTTCTACTTCTTCTACTTCTACTTCTTCTACTTCTACTACTACTTCTTCTTCTACTACTACTTCTTCTACTTCTACTTCTACTACTACTTCTTCTTCTACTACTACTTCTTCTACTTCTTCTACTTCTACTACTACTTCTTCTTCTACTACTACTTCTACTACTACTTCTACTTTTACTATAATAATCAATGTTTATATGTCTGTATGCTCTTTGGGAGATTAAGATATCAGCCTCAGCCATTGGCCCACCCTCTTCTCAGCCCCTGAACATGTGTATGTAATGTATGAAGTGAGTCCTCTCACCCTCGTCGGACAGGTGGTGGTCTCTGGTCTCCTGCTCCATCTGCTCACACCAGCCCTCCATCCTCCCCCTCTCTGCCTCCAGGAGCTTTAGGAACCAGTGCCCGTCGCGTCTGCACAGCGTCCCCCCCGCCGACCCCGTGCCCGCTCCTCCGCCGCCCCCCGACACCCCGCTCTCCAGCCAGGGGTCCGGCGGGGGCAGGCAGGAGGGGTCCAGCGCCGGGTCCAGCCCATGATCTAAGCCCGCGTCCAGGCTCTCGGGGAAGGACTCGCTGCTGCTCCTGGTGGTCGACCGGTTCAGGATCTGCCGGGTGATGGGCGGGGGGGGGTCTTCCTGGTCCAGAGAGTCCTGAGTCACTGATTGGCTGCCGCAGCTGACCATCACTTTCTTCTCTGAGGGTTTGGATGGGGGGGGCGGGGCTTCCTGAGTGTCAGAGACGCTGTCCTGTTTGGAGGTCATGCTGGAGGAGCGGCTCGGTCTGGAATCACAGGGATCACAGTCAGGGGCCATTACGACTGTAGGAGAGAGAAACATCTTTCACAATTGTTGAAGCAGATCATTATTTGGAAGAGATCGGATTCACAAACCTTCTTTCTACTGACCAACATCATGCAAATGTTTTGAAATATTGTCGCCACTTTTGGAGACCTTTCATAGAGTGTGTTTGCACGAGAGCGACCTGGTTATGACAGTGTTCTGGATATGATGTCTGCAGTGACAAATATGGTAGAAGAAGAATATAGCCAGAGTCCGCCCCATTCTCTCTCGGGCCAACACGGAGACGCTCATGCATGCTTTTATCACCAGCCGTATCGACTACTGTAATGCCCTGCTTTCTGCTCTTCCCGAAAAGAGGATCTCAGGTTTACAACTTTTACAAAACTCAGCAGCTCGTGTCCTGGCGAAGACCAGGAGGCGGGACCACATTACACCGGTTTGAGAATCGCTGCATTGGCTCCCCGTGTGTTTCAGGATCGATTTTAAAGTTCTTTTAATGGTTTTTAAATGTCTTAATGGTTTTGGTCCTTCTTATCTTTCAGAAGTGCTTTTACCTTACGAACCTTCACGGCCCCTTCGCTCCTCCTCAGGGGTCTCCTAGTTATTCCTAAAGCCAACAAAAAGACTCATGGTGAGGCGTCTTTCCAATATTACGGCCCTCGCCTCTGGAACCACCTGAGGAGGAGCTCAGACCTGAGGAGGAGCTCAGACCTGAGGAGCTCAGGGCTGAGGAGGAGCTCAGGGCTGAGGAGGAGCTCAGGGCTGAGGAGGAGCTCAGACCTGAGGAGGAGCTCAGGGCTGCAGAGAACGAAAATGTTTTTAAGAGCAGCTCAAGACCCACCTTTTTAGCTTAGCTTTTAACTGACTAATCTATTTATCTCATCCTAATATATAAAATATATATCTATGGGAGGTTGTCCCAGGCGCATTGTTTTAAATGTTGTAATCTGTAAAGCACTTTGTGATACCTTTCAGGATGAAAAGCGCTTTATAAATAAAGTTTGATTGATTGATTGATGGTAAGGAGCTGCACAAGGAGCTAAAATGCATGATGACAAATGACTTTTCTCTAGCACAGGGACAAGAACTATCCACAGAAGCACTTGAAACAGTAAAGTTCTGTCCCAGACACCCTGGAGCAAAGAAGTAGTTGTTTTATGACAGGGGTGTCCACACTTTTTTCATGGGGGGCCGCATATTGAAGTGTACACGGGGTGAAGGGCCGTAGATCAGTAGTTAGTGCTGCAAAAGCTTCGACTAGCAGAGGTTTAAATTGTGCCCCGTACCTCTATTTAAGCTTAAAACCTTCATGCCAGCTCAGTCTCACAATAAAATGTTAGTTGTTCGGTTAGAATTGTATAGAATTATTACATTTCAAATAAAAAGGTCCATATCTGGTGATGTGCACCGATACAGCAAGAGGCCGAGGGCCACCATAAATTGGCCCCCGGGCCGCACTTTGGACACCCCTGTTTTATGAGGATACTTCAATGTTTTGTTGAAGATACAAAGTTTTAAAAGCACAGGTCCAGACAAAACGGCTGAACGTTTTTTGCTCCTGCCATGTGTGTTTCAAAAGTTGGCACATGCTCAGTACGTCAGCAATGGTGGAAAACCAGGATACTGTGTTTACATGGTACAGTATCCTGGCTTAATCACGAAGCTGAAACCTGGATACTCAAGCGCATGTAAACACATCATAGAAGATAACTGGACGTGAGTTTATGCAATGCCAGAGGACACATTGAAACAATTTCCGTTTCATGCGGATTGTCTTGTAATGACAGAGACATTAGTCAAGCCTAAGACAAAATAATCTGTAGTTCGACAATTGCCATAGTGACCACAATACAATTCTCCACTGCAGAATGTCGTGATGTCATGTGACCAAACCTATCCCAGAGATGCCGTCTGTAATCTCTTCAGAGTTCAGGATGAAAACATATTTACTAGTACATGGGAAATAGTGTAAAAAAATCAGTTATTGACGAATATTATTCTAACTTTCAGAGCACTGCATGGTGAGGCTCCCTCCTGTACTACATGACCACCATGTTTTGTGACTGTACTTTGTATGTCTTTTGTGAAACACTATATAAATCAATGGAAATAGAAAATGAGCGCTGCTTTGGGTCCCATAGGTGTAACAGGTGTAGTAGACTCACGGGGGCTCTTCCAAGAGCCGATAGGAGGTCCCCAATGACCGGAGACTCAAAAGGCTCCTACAGAGAGAAACTTTTTGGATCGAGGCTCTGCGAGCCACCGACCCCCCGGGCCTCAATGAGGAGATAGATTCCCCCCCCCACTTTCTATGACACTTTTCTCCGCGCCAAGTATCTATATGTGCGGTCATACTAAGCTCCGTTATTATTGTACTTTTCACATGTGTTTTCCTGCATGTGAATGTTTTTTAATATGTCCTGTTAACATATGTAACAATAAGCTCTTTGGCTTGTTCCATGTCTTAATAATTTCATGTTGTACATTGTGTGTATGTATTGGTTTGTCACATTGGGTCACGTGACACCTCACATGAGCCCTCTCAGGTATTTTAACACACCTGTAAGTCATTTCATTCACAAAAATCGCCTTTTTAATCTTCTTGTCCATGCATTAATAAAGGATTTTTAATTTTTGCTACTCCGGAGAGCCTCCATACCTTTTATGACTGCTTTTGACACGCACAGCCAGTCTCTCCTCTGTCCTCACACACTATATAAATCAACTTTACTTACTGACTTAGTAATATTAGTGCTAATGAATGCTCCTAAAGCCACCTCTAACCTGTTACCTCCCACCAAAACAAAGCACATTTTCTCCAGTTCAGTCTCACAGCCTCTAGGTCAGTCTCATTTGTCATCACTTTTTTCATCATATTGTTATAGCTGCTTTTTCATCACAATTTTGTCGCTCTTCAAATGCTTTTTTTGCTGCGTTTCATCCTCATTTACGTCTTGCTTTTTTCAAGAAGTGAAAATGTGCTTTGTTAAGGCTTTGTTATGGGCAAGAGGTTAACTACTCCATCTCCCCATTGTCAAGAGGAGCTGAATGTATTTGATAATGAACATATTTAAATGGTAAATGCACAGTAACATCACTCAGCTCCTCTCGACATATGTTTGTCCCGCAGAAGCAGAGACGAGCTCCGCCCCTCACACACGCCCCCACACCATGTAAACACAGGAACATCAGTGCGCACGTTCACATGTACAGCACCACACGAGCACAAACGCACAGCAGCGGTGAGCGCCAAGAGCACGAGGAAGCGAATGGACACGGGGCGATGCTTCGGCCGTCACGTTCACATGGAGGGGACACGGTGAACACAGCTCTATAAACATGCAGTCCTCACGTGTGACAGAGAGAAGGGACTTACTGCCACCCGCCCTCCACCTGCACCCCGATGGACTGGAACCGCGTCAGGGGGGGAGGGGTCTGCTCACGGGGCGCAGACTCCTCCGGGATGCAGTCCACCTGGGAGAGAGAGGGAGAGAGAGAGGGAGGGAGGGGGAGAGAGAGAGGGAGAGAGAGGGAGAGAGAGGAGGGAGAGAGAGAGAGGGAGAGAGAGGGAGAGAGGAGAGAGAGGGAGAGAGAGAGGAGAGAGGGAGAGAGCGAGGGAGAGAGAGGGAGAGAGAGAGAGAGGAGAGAGAGAGAGGGAGAGAGAGGGAGAGAGAGGAGGGAGAGAGAGAGAGGGAGAGAGAGAGAGAGAGAGAGAGAGAGGGAGAGAGAGGGAGGGAGAGAGAGAGGGAGAGAGAGGAGGGAGAGAGAGAGAGGGAGAGAGAGAGAGAGAGA
Source organism: Gobius niger (assembly GCF_951799975.1). Classification (NCBI taxonomy): domain Eukaryota; kingdom Metazoa; phylum Chordata; class Actinopteri; order Gobiiformes; family Gobiidae; genus Gobius; species Gobius niger. The sequence goes on from NC_136875.1 coordinate 5,473,456, forward strand.
GAGAGAGGGAGAGAGAGGGAGAGAGAGAGAGGGATGAGAGAGAGAGAGAGAGAGAGAGAGGGAGAGAGAGGGAGGGAGAGGGACAGAGAGGGAGAGGGACAGAGAGAGAGAGAGGGAGAGAGAGGGAGGGAGAGAGAGAGGGAGAGAGAGAGAGAGAGGGAGAGAGAGAGGAGAGAGGGAGAGAGAGAGGGAGGGAGAGAGAAGAGAGAGAGAGGGAGAGAGAGAGAGAGAGAGAGAGAGAGGGGAGAGAGAGGGAGGGAGAGAGAAGAGAGAGAGAGGGAGAGAGAGAGAGAGAGAGAGAGAGAGGGAGAGAGAGGGAGGGAGAGGGACAGAGAGGGAGAGGGACAGGAGAGAGAGAGGGAGAGAGAGGGAGGGAGAGAGAGAGGGAGAGAGAGAGAGGAGAGAGAGGGAGAGGGAGGGAGAGAGGGAGAGAAAGAGGGAGAGGAGAGAGAGAGAGAGAGAGATGAGAGAGAGAGGGAGAGAGAGGGAGGGAGAGAGAGAGAGGGAGAGAGAGAGAGAGAGGGAGAGAGAGGGAGGGAGAGGGACAGAGAGGGAGAGGGACAGAGAGAGAGAGAGGGAGAGAGAGGGAGGGAGAGAGAGAGGGAGAGAGAGAGAGAGAGGGAGAGAGAGAGGAGAGAGGGAGAGAGAGAGGGAGAGAGAGAGGGAGAGGGAGAGAGAGAGGGAGAGAGAGAGGGAGAGAGAGAGGGGAGAGAGAGAGAGAGAGGGAGAGAGAGAGGGAGAGAGAGAGAGAGAGGGAGAGAGAGAGGGAGAGAGAGAGGAGAGAGGGAGAGAGAGAGGGAGAGAGAGAGAGAGAGGGAGAGAGAGGGAGGAGAGAGAGAGGGAGAGAGAGAGGGAGAGATGAGGGAGAGAGAGAGGGGGAGAGAGAGAGAGGAGAGGAGGGAGAGGGAGGGAGGGAGAGGGACAGAGAGGGAGAGAGGAGAGAGAGAGAGGGAGAGGGACAGAGAGGGAGGAGAGAGGGGAGGGAGAGAGAGAGAGAGAGGGAGGGAGAGAGGTGAGAGAGAGAGAGAGGGAGAGAGAGGGAGGGAGAGAGGAGAGAGAGAGTGAGAGGGAGAGAGAGGGAGGGAGAGAGAGAGAGAGGAGGGAGAGAGAGGGTGGGAGAGAGGAGAGAGAGAGAGGGAGGGGGAGAGAGAGAGAGAAGAGAGAGAGAGGGAGAGAAAGAGGGAGGGAGGAGAGAGGGAGAGAGAGGAGAGAGAGAGGGAGGGAGGGAGAGAGAGAGAGAGGAGAGAGAGGGAGAGAGAGGAGAGATAGGGGAGGGAGGGAGAGAGAGAGAGAAGAGAGAGAGAGGAGAGAAAGAGGGAGGGAGGAGAGAGGGAGAGAGAGGAGAGAGAGAGGGAGGGGAGGGAGAGGGAGAGAGAGGGAGAGAGAGGGAGAGAGAGGGGGAGAGGGAGGAGAGGGATGAGAAAGAGGGGAGGGAGGAGAGAGGGAGAGAGAGGAGAGATAGAGGGAGGGAGGGAGAGAGAGAGAGAGAGAGAGAGAGGGAGAGAGAGGGGGAGAGGGAGGGAGAGGGAGAGAAAGAGGGTAGGGAGGAGAGAGGAGAGAGAGAGGAGAGATAGAGGGAGGGAGGGAGAGGGAGGAGAGAGGGGGAGGAGAGGGGGAGAGGGAGAGAGAAAGAGGGAGGGAGAGGAGAGAGGAGAGAGGAGAGAGGAGAGAGGGAGAAGAGAGAGGAGGAGAGAGGAGAGAGGGAGAGAGAGGAGAGAGAAAGAGGGAGGGAGAGGAGAGAGGGAGAGAGAGGATGAGAGAGAGAGAAAGAGGGAGAGAGAGGAGAGAGAGAGAGGGAGAGAGAGGAGAGAGAAAGAGGGGAGGGAGAGTAGAGAGGAGAGAGGAGAGAGGGAGAGAGGAGGAGAGAAAGAGGGAGGGAGAGGAGAGGAGGAGAGAGAGAGAAAGAGGGAGAGAGAGGAGAGAGGAGAGAGAGAGAAAGAGGGAGGGAGAGGAGAGAGTGAGAGAGGGAGAGAGAATTAAAAGTGTGAGAAAGCAAAAAAAGAGCCACAAAAGAGCAGTGTTAAGAGCATTGCTGTTCTAAACAAAGCAAAACAGGTTATTGGGATCAACCAGCACTCCACATACTGTATTACTCATTGGTTTTTCCATATTTACTGTGTATTGCACTGAAACGTGGGGTAACCCATTATAAAACTGCTCTCAATTCATTGTCTGTTCTTCAAAAAAGAGCTGTTAGAATTATCCATAAGGTTGGTTACAGGGAACATACAAATATGTTATTCCTACAATCTAATATACTTAAAGTCAAGGACCTCGGTAAATTCTCAAACTGCCCAAATTATGTATAAAGCGAATGCACTTTTGCTACCATTTAACCTTCAAAAAATGTTCCGTAACAGAGAAGGAGGCTACAATCTAAGAGGGAACTCAATTTTTAAACAATATTTTTGATGAAAACCTACTTTGTTTGTCATAGTAAGGCAGTGGTGTAGTCTACGTGATACGCAGGTATACGCCGTATAACCACTAGAAGGCCTGCAGAATTCCTGTGTAACCACTACAAAGTGGGAAAAGATACGTATCACTCATTTGTGCAGTGTTATTTTTGTGTTTTTGTCCGTTTGGAGACCAGCACAAACTCCACCACAAACTATTTCCTCCCCTGAAAACGAGAGATCACAGACTCATCCCTCTCTCTCTCTCTTTTTCTCTGTCCCTCCGACAGACCGACTGTTCCCTCTCAGCTGTGCTTGTGCGCAATTGTGCACAGCTCCGGTGTACATGAGCGCAAAAGAATAGCTCATAATGATAGAGGCTGGAGGAGTCGCGTACGTCTCAGCTAATCGACGCTTTCCCTGGTCATCCCCGCTCTGGGAGTCCACAATGCCGAACGCTTCTCTCCCTCCCCTGCAGCAGCGTGAGAGCGGCCTCTGGCAAAGGCAGTGACAGGTGCAGGCGGGAAACAATCTGCATTACAGAGCGCTGAAGTCCACGGGAGAGACCGCGCAGACTGTTCGAAGTGTGCGTTTTACTCTCAGACACTGAAGCTGTCGCTTGACAGAGACTGAAAGGTGGATGTGCCCCGCCCACAGCGCTGACCGAGCCACGCGCGCTCCTGTTCATAAAAAAAATGTCCTAAAAGAGTGCTTCTCCAGAAACAGCGCGCATGGTTTTGTGCGTGTGGGAGTTTGCAGGGCCAGAGCCCGGTGTTTGACTGGTGGGGGTGTTGGTGAAAGCAGACTGGGCTTTATTCATTGAAGTTTTCATTTTGGCTTCAGTCCCACAGCCTTATAGTCTAGCTACAGCCTTTGAATTTCTAGAACATTCCTATAGGTCGATTGCTTGTTATTTCAATAACATTCACAGTTTGGTTTATAATCTATTTAATTCTCTGATACATTTAATATTAGTAATAGTATGTGACGGGCTATTTTTTTTCAGCGCATATAATTGGCTATTCCCCACGTCTGCTAAAAAAAATACAGTATACCCACTAGAAAATTGAAGACTACACCACTGTAGTAAGGGTCTGTGGTGTTTTGTACATTGTAAATTTCATAAATATCCGTCTGTGTCTCATCCAATCAGAAGCAGAATTAGCGCCAAGAGCCTCCAAAAAACATTTACTTTAAGTTTCCTCCATCAACACGTCCTCAAGCGACGCCACTTTAGCTTTATGTGATTTTTATTTATTTTTTTAATCCAATTTTCCTACACCATTCACAGCCAAGCGATTAATCGATTAATCGTAAAAATATTCGATAGATTAATCAATGACAAAATAATCGTTAGTTGCAGCCCTACAAGTAACATTCCAAATGTTTCAGAAACCTGAATATTGACAGCATGTAAACAAAGCCTTTGTGCAGCCAGTGGTGTGCAAGTAGTGACAATTTGCTGAATGTCTCTCCTCGCTATAGACACTTTGGTGGGCTACTTGGAAAGGCTAGGAAAGCTCTGGTAGCCAAACCAGAGGCGAGGTGGATGAGGTAGCTTGGAGCAGCTCTACAAGATGGAGACGATGGAAACTGCCCAAAAACGTACCATAAGCACATGACAGCAAACACCCGGTAGCCCCTCTGCCCGCTCACCTGGATCCCGATAGAGGACAGCTTCCTCCGTGGAGCCGGCCCTTCCTGCGGCTCCTCAGCTGTTAGCCTAGCTTTAGCCGCTCCCGGTTTGATGAAATCGCTGTGCACGGTGGTGCCGCTCTCGCCGGTCTCCGTGGCTGCGTTGGCTCTGCTGGGGGCGATGGCTTCCCTGCTGTCCCGGGGTGGGATGGCTTCTTTGGCCTCTCTTTGGGTCAGCGGCTCCCTGAAGTACAAGTTAAAACAAAATACATGAAAGTGTGTATGAAAGCTAACCCAACCACAGGGAGAAAGTGTGAACGTTCCTCCTCCTGTGAGGTGAACCAGTAGCACAAACTTAGCCACCTTATTTTGGTAAAAACTAGGAAAAAACTAGCCTTGGAAGTACCTTCAAGTCAATAAAACTACCTAAAATGTCCATTAGCCTAGCCTAGCATTTTTTTTTTTTTTACTAAACCAGACTCCTTTCGGCAAGAGAACACAGTTCTAGTTGTTGGAGTTGACATATTTTCAGTATTTGTCATTATTATCCTTTCACAGAAGCCCCGCCCCCTTAGCAACTGTTAGCTAGCTCTGTCATTGCATCTTAAAGGAACAGGCCACCGTTTTCACACACTGAGATATGTTCTTACCTGAGCTTAGACGAGTTGATGCGTACCTGTCTGGTCTTTGTGTGTGCGTTCAGTCACGCAAAAAGACCAAAGATGTTGTTGGCCACACACAAAGACCAGACAGGTACGCATCAACTCGCGTAAAGCTTAGGTAAGAACATATCTCAGAATGGAAAAAATGGTGGCCAGTTTTATTCTCCCATTACATATGTAAATAGACCCGTGCCTTCCAAGTGTACTGTAGTTACTGTCACTGCCTTTATGCTTCCACATGTTTGTAATGTCCAGCACGCGTTATTGAACATTACCACCAGAGGGCGCTGGAACATGTGACCACACTTACTGAAGTATAGTCAAACAAATGAGGTAACACAGAGGTTGTTTGGGTACTAAATCTCATGATAATAGTATGGGGCCGAGTACCGACCCCTGTGGGGTTCCACTACAAAGTATAATTACACAAAATTAAACAATGTGGATTTTCTAAGCGGATAAAAGGGGGAACTATATTGTAAGGCGTAATAATACCAGGAGTAGTTTGGCATCCGCACAGTAAAGTGAAGATTACTGTGCCGATGCCAAACTACTCCTGGTATTATTACGCCTTACAATATAGTTCCCCCTTTTATCCGCTTAGAAAATCCACATTGTTTAATTTTGTGTAATTATACTTTGTAGTGTAACACTTCACGTAACCATATTTAAATAGGGAAACGTGGAAGAGCTTGTTAGCTTCTATCTTGACCTGTTTTGGAGCTATAGAGGAGAGAGGGAGAGGCTAAATGCTAACGCCGTCTGCGCTGTGTTTACGTGACTGAAGGCACGGGGGAAGATCAGACAGGTCCTAAAGAACTCGTCAAAGCTAAGGTAAGAACATATCTCAGTATGTAAAAACGGTGGCCTATTCCTTTAACATTTTGATTTTCAGAATGAGTCAAAAGTCTAAATAAATCTTGTATGTACACAAAGGGCTGTGTGTAAAAACGTAGAATAGACATATCATGAGCTTCCCCTGTTTGAAAGACCATCAGCCACCACTGGTTCCTTCCGGTTAGCTCATGTATGCTTCGCGCACCAATAAAAAAGTAAACATGCAGATATTTTCAGCGATGTGCAGGAACAACAGCTGATGAACTTGTATTATCTTGGCTTACAAGTTAGCAGGCGCTGCTTCTGTTTGTTTTTCCCGGCTTTGACAAAGGGAAAATCAAACTGTGCTCCACTATTTCCAATAGATACAGACGGCATCTCTGGAATCGCCCATATATGGTCATGTTTGAAAACAGTTAAGGGGGAAACAATTTAGAAATTAAAGCCGCAAGCGGCGTCGTGCGGCCCTCGCCCCTGGCATTCCCCCCCTTGCAACCGCCCCTGCTCGCTGTCGCCCCATGCGAGCCCCCCGATTGCTATGCTCTTTGTGAGCCCTTCTGATCGCTCTTGCCCCTGGCGACCTCCCCCCTTGCGAATGCCCACGTTCGCTGTCACCCAAACCTGCTTTAGCCTCTGTCTCACACCCAAACCACTGTCTGACGTCGCTAACCCATCCTACTCTCGCCTGAGCTTTGTCACACACCGGCCTCACTCTTGTCCCAAGTAGCTTTGGTGCTGGCCCACTGTTGCCTCAGCCTGAAGGCCCCCTGTCCCTGGCCTTGGCTGCTGTTCCAGATATGAAGCTTGTAACACAAGCCTAAAAGTCATGTAAGTCTATCAAAAATAACAAACGGATACAGGAGAATCAGAAAAAGACGTTGCATCAAACTTTTCATACTTGTTGTAGGAAGACACGTTTTACTGTAATGTGGAACGAACCAGAGGGGTGTTTCAATGGAACACCTCTCTGCAATGGGCTGCACGAGTGAAGAGGGGAAGGGAATACACAATTGTGTCACATTACTTGGTTCTCATTGTGTACTTTTATCAGGCTGGAAAATATGTGATTCATGTGAAAAAACAAAGAATTGGAAAATTGTCATGGCAGTGTTTGAACTGGCAACCTCCTATACCAGAGAACAGCACACTATCACTGAGCTATAACGACATACTGTCATTGACATGATGTGGGCTACTATTCTCTAGAATAACGCTCCAAAATTAGGTCCCAGCACCTGAGGAGAGGTAATTTTTGGTCAATTTTCCCCCTCCATTTTCTAGATTGTTTTCGACATAGTCCCTGGTGTTGCCTCAATAGTTGCCCTACTATCCTGCCATGTCTTTAGTTATGCAAATTCTGTAAGCGTTCTTTACACATTTTTCATGAGGGTGGGAACATAGGTGCTGAATTATGTAATTTCCAGTGGGTGCTGGGGTGAAAAAAAAATAAAAATAGTGAAGGTCAGAATTGATCAAGCAGCCTCATGGTTGTGAACCCAATTCTCTACCTATGACACCATACTGGCACAGGGATGTACCAATTGAACTAATAAATATGTTATGAAATGTCCTGCACTTGATCTTACGCTTAGACAATATGCACAGTGGGCCATGTTAAAGGAGAAAGCAATCGAAACGTGTGAAAGCTGTGTTAGGACTAGCTACCTCCTTCATCTAAGACTACCTTGCTACCACTGAGATATAAGTCCATACAAACATGGGCCTGATGAGGGCAAGGCTTCTCTAAATTTCTGGGCCAAAATTAGGGGACAGCACCCCACTGGAGGAGAGGATAATTTCCCCATTTTTCATGAGGGTGGGACAAGAGGCGTTAATTCATGTTCTTCCCAGAAAGGGTCAAAAAAAAAAAAAAAAAAATGTTGCTAAGGTCAGAATTGATCCAGGGGCCTCTTGGTTTTAAGCCCAATGCTCTGCCCATGACACTATACAGGCACAGACAACATCTTAGTCGAACAAAAAATATCTTATGAAACACCCGCACTCATGGTCTTAGGCTGAGACAATGTGTACAGTGGTCCATGTAAAATAAGAAAGCATAAGAAAAGTGTGAAGGCTGTGTTAGGACTAGCTCATTCACTGAAGACAACCTTGCTACTACTGAGATGTAAGTCCATACAAGCATGGGCCTGATGAGGGTGAGGGTTCTCTCAATTCTCAGACCAAAATTAGGGCACAGCACCCCACTGGAGGAGAAGGATCATTTTCCCATTTTTCATGAGGGTGGGACCAGAAAGTACTGAGTCCAAAAAAAAAAAAAAAAAAAGATGATGGCTGGGATTGATCCAGCAATCTCCCATATGGGAACCCAGCACTCTACCAATTGAGCTTCACAAGTTGAGTGAATGGTAAAGCCAATTTAGCATTAATGTTATGGAAGACTGCACTTGTATATTTGCAGAGAACGGAAATAACAGCTTAAGCATTACTATATTTAACTATGTTTAATTAGGGTAAATTCCTCTGACCGCCCAAAGATTTGATGAGAGGGTGCACCAGCCCAGCAGCACTCTCGATATAAAGAATATTTGGTTGTGAGCGAAAAAGTATGAGGAACACACAGAGGGACGGACAGGAAACGGGTAAACTGAACTTCCTGTGAATATAAACTTTAGAAAAAGTTGATTTTTGAGTCAAAAACGTCTAAATGAAAGCGTCTTTCTGTGACAGAGGGGTAGTATAAACATGTACGAGTCTAAAACTGTAGCCGTGGTGAATAAAGGAGGAAATTTGGAAAATTGACGAATTTCAGAGAAAACTCTTACAGATGCCAGCACGCTGCCTGGCTAAGACCTCTGGCCATTTCCACGGAGGATGGGTGGGACCACTTAGAACCACTTGTTTTTTGCTGGTCACGACCTGGACAATGTCTGTGCCCAAAGGCGCGAGTGTGTGTCCAAGTTGGTGGAGGCTCTCCGTCACTGAATTATTTTTTTCAAATTTGCAGGTGGCGCTGTTGTGCCATTTTGCACGTCCCACATTGGACACTCACATTTTCGTCAATTTTTCACCAGACCGGAATTTTCGGTGATTTTTAATTGAGTTTTCGCGCACGTTCAGGGGGTGAAAATCCAGTTTTAAGAGGCGGAAAGAAAGAAAGAAAGAAAGAAAGAAAAATAATCGTTTTTTGCCCAAAAAACCTAAGCCGTTGCCGTTACCACCACATGCTGTACACCGTTGGAAAGCTCTGGCTAAGGCGCACAAAAAAGTTGGGGTCATTTTTTTCTGGCGTGTACGTGGAGCGCGCGGTTGGCCGCTGAAGCCCCCGGGAAGGCTTTTCTGCAAAAGCAAAAACAATATAGGCGTTTTTCCATTGTAGCTGTTTTTACACATTAGACATTTTCGGAAAGCTCTGGCCGAGTCCTATGCGTCTGTCGTGGTCGGTGGTCGCTGTCGTGTCCGTTGTGCACTCCGTACGCCATCGAAGCGCACCCTGGTGCCCCCCTGCGTTGCAGAAGCAATAGACCCTACCGCCATGTATGGCGCTCGGGCCTAACAAGGGTTCCCGTTGCTCGAAATACCATATATTATACATTTTCGGAAAGCTCTGACCAAGGCGCATGCAACTGTCAGGGTCATTACTCTCTGGTACGTACCCAGTGAATGAGTGATGACATTAACATGCATTTTATAGGGGGCGCTGTTGGGTCCACTGCCACCAAACCTCATGTCATGTATGCGGGGGTGAAGGGGCAACATGTGTATGAGTTTTGGTAATAATCCGAGCTAGTTTGTGCGAACGGGGGCCATTATTGAGGTCTCAGAAATCGCCAAAATAAAGGTCAACTTTGGGGCTCCACTGGACGAAGACCGCAAAACGTAGCAAAATTATTTGGATAACTTTTGATCCCCAACATGTGTAGATGAGTTAGAGGCGATCAGAAGCTCATTCGGACAAACGCCCACGGAGGAGTTCGTTCAAATGCGACATCAGCGTGGAGGCAATTTGACTTTTCCTCGTTTTTCCACTCAAAATAGGGGACTTCCTGTTTGTCAGGGGGCGGGGTCATAATAATGTTTTTTGCTGGTCACGACCTGGACAATGTCTGTGCCCAAAGGCGCGAGTGTGTGTCCAAGTTGGTGGAGGCTCTCCGTCACTGAATTATTTTTTTCAAATTTGCAGGTGGCGCTGTTGTGCCATTTTGCACGTCCCACATTGGACACTCACATTTTCGTCAATTTTTCACCAGACCGGAATTTTCTGTGATTTTTAATTGAGTTTTCGCGCACGTTCAGGGGGTGAAAATCCAGTTTTAAGAGGCGGAAAGAAAGAAAGAAAGAAAGAAAGAAAAATAATCGTTTTTTGCCCAAAAAACCTAAGCCGTTGCCGTTACCACCACATGCTGTACACCGTTGGAAAGCTCTGGCTAAGGCGCACAAAAAAGTTGTGGGTCATTTTTTTCTGGCGTGTACGTGGAGCGCGCGGTTGGCCGCTGAAGCCCCCGGGAAGGCTTTTCTGCAAAAGCAAAAACAATATAGGCGTTTTTCCATTGTAGCTGTTTTTACACATTAGACATTTTCGGAAAGCTCTGGCCGAGTCCTATGCGTCTGTCGTGGTCGGTGGTCGCTGTCGTGTCCGTTGTGCACTCCGTACGCCATCGAAGCGCACCCTGGTGCCCCCCTGCGTTGCAGAAGCAATAGACCCTACCGCCATGTATGGCGCTCGGGCCTAAAAATCAAAATTATTATTATTATTATTAATTATTCAAAAACTACTTTAACAAATGCAGAATTATGAATATAGTTTTCTACTAAATTGATACAGACGGCATCTCGTCATAGAAGGGGGCGTGGCTTCACCGAGGGGGAAAATAGAATCTTTAGAGAAACACAATTTTCCCTCTTTTTAGACATTTTCTGGTGAAATATCAACTTATTTATCACATAAATAAAGTAAAGTGTAAATCGGGCCCATATGGATGTTTTGTCACAACAGATTGTTCAGTAGAAGTGAAAAAACGGCAGTTGTAGCTAGCGCTAGCTAACCGTTAGCATTAGCCCGATGCTAACATGTAGCATCAAGTTAGCATTCTCCGTTATTCATGTATTTATGGGCTGTTGAACCACTTTGCTCCTCCCCATGTCTTTGAATCTTTATTTAGTAGAAAACTATGTCAATAATTCAACATTTGTTACAGTAGTTTTAGAATAATTAGAGAAAATGTACATTTTTTCAAAATTGTTTTCCCCCTTAACTGTTTTCAAAAATGACCATATATGGGCGATTCCAGAGATGCCGTCTGTATCTGTAATGATACAAAGACATGGGGAGGAGCAAAGTGGTTCAACATCCCATAAATACATAAATAACGGAGAATGCTAACATGATGCTACATGTTAGCATCGGGCTAAAGCTAACGGTTAGCTAGCACTAGCTACAACTGCCATTTTTTCACTTCTACTGAACAATCTGCTGTGAGAAAATATCCATATGGGCCCGATTTACACTTGACTTTATTTGTATGTGATAAATAAGTTCATATTCCACCAGAAAATGGCTAAAAAGAGTGGAAGATTGTGTTTCCCAAAAGATTCTATTTTCCCCCTCGTCTGTTTCTATGGCAGGAGACCCTGAGAATGACTGGTTGTGATTGGACGAGGACCTTTTTCGGGGGGCGGGCTTTGGCAAAGTTGCTCGTACCTGTGCTCCCGGGTGGTCGCGGTGATCTGTGGCGGCCGCTTGGCGATGCCCCGGGCCAGGCTGTTGGCGCAGGTGCTGTCGAGGCTGTCGGACGAGTTGCTCTGTGCTTGGCTGGACTGGCTGGTCACCTCCGACCTCCTGCCCTCCTCGCGGTCCCGGTCCAGGTAGGTGTCCTGAGCCGACTCGGTGCTGCTCTGGACCGTCACGGAGATGTAGGGTTTGGAGGTGGTCCGCGGGGGCACCGGGGGAGGGGCCGTACGCTTGCAGGCGGAGATGCACGTGGATACTGCGGAGGGGCGAGAGGACAGGGGGTTAGCTCTCATTTGTCTGCCTACCTATGGTCACGCCCATCACAGCGCCACCCATTGGAAATGATAGTAACAAATTAAAGATTCCTAAAAAAATCCTTCCCCTCCTGATTGGACCAGGAAACGATCAAGCTCCCTCCCCCCCACACCCTCCTGACGGGACCTGATATAGGCCATTGGCTAGCTTTTCTAGCGTGAAGTTTTGTTCCAGGAAATCAGAAATACAATTTCTTTGCATATTCTGAAACTATATAAAACAAAAGGGGTCAAATAAAGTTTCCACATGCAGAAACCCTGCAGTTTTTGAGAAATTCGAGCGTGAAATGGGAACTATTTTCTTCTGGCGCGTATGATTTTAGGGTCACCTGACCTACTTCTGACCAATCGGCGCATCGCGTTGACACCGCAACCCGGAAGTAAACACGCAGCCCAGAGGAGCGCCTTCACTGACAGCGCAGCTGTTAGCTACTATCGTGAAGAAAATCCAGCTTTCTGAAGGCAAACTTTAGATCCTCTGCAGCGAGAACAACTCGAGCAGAGTGGGCAACACTCACGAAGATCGCAAACGAGTGGATTTGGACCATAGACCTGTTATACTCCCTGGACAGCGAGGAAAATGAACTGCAAACTTCTGCGAACTCTTCTTCAAAGATCGTCAGACCTACGCCAGGCAAAGACTCTTAAAACGGCAGCCAGGGGGTTGTCCTACTCGTGAGTACATTCTTATTTATTGTGTAGTATAATGCTAATACAAATAATGCCTGAGGGAGCGACACACGTGTTGTGCCTCACGTTGCATGTATGACCCGAAGAAAATTCGTAGTTTGTTCTCATTCTGGATGTAGTTCCCCATTTGTCTGATTTGCTTTAGAAATTATAATAGCAAATAACTTTACCAGTTAGTTACACCAAAAAGATGTTTAAGCATGTTGACATTTGAACCTATCAAAGTTTGTCAAATGTTGTTGCTATAATAAAGCGCAAACCAATCAAAAAAGTAAATTAAAGAGTGCCACTGTGAACAGCTCTGTTGTTTTTACAGTCTGTGGTTGTTCACTGCAGTAAACTGTGGTTAATAGTTTATTATTGCTGGAATAAGTCTCTTCGGTGTGAGTTGGAATCACTGATCCTTTCAGTCTCTTATTTCACTCCAAAGTCCAATTAAGTCCATGATAAAATGGAGAATATTAGTACAGTTACTTGTACATGATACATAAGGCCTGCCCTACTGCTGTAGTTATTTCTGTTGAATCTGCTTTCTTCATTTTCCAGGACAATTACGTGATGAAAACATGTTGTGGTGGAGCCTGGTCCTGTAAAGCCTCGCCTCACTTCATTTAAAGACTCAACATGAAAGAGTGAGGTATGTATTCATGGGACAATCAGAATGAATCCTCCAGGGCTCGGAACAACTGCATTCACATTGAAAAATGCTGAACATATTCTGCAAACTGCGATCCAACACTTACCTAGAGGCCTTTTTATAGCAATATTCTTAACACGTTTTGAAGACTATCTGACTGAAAATTATAGTAAATATTATATTAATCTAAGCTCTGAATTCTCAGTTTCTGTCCTTTTGGCTCCTCAGATATGGCTTTGATTCTTGACTGTACTTTTTGTTAAAAACCTAAAATGTGCTTTGTCTGTATTTTTACAGTGGGAGAACCTGCCATCTGTGGCCACATACGAGATCTCCTGTGATTGTCTGGAGGACTTTGGACAACAGAGAAATGATCCTGATGAGACTCTGCTAAAGATCATCAATGAACTGCAGAGTCGTCAGAGGCCTCAGATTAGAGGTATGTCATGTATTTTTCTGTTTATCACCGTCTTATAATCAAGTCATGCATTTAGATTTACAGGGATTTATTGGGTTGGTCTAAATTAATATCAGAGAAGTGAGATTTCTTTTTTTCCCCATCAAATTCTACCTTGGGCCTAGAACAAAATGTGTCTGACTCTGTGGCATCTGACCTTGGCCCTTTCTGAACCCGCCTCCTTCCTTTTGCTTCACACTTACACTACTTCTTTGAATTGAACATTAATTTCCTCTTAGAGTTTCAGATTCAGATTGTTCATATGTACACTATATTTTAGCTTCTTAAAACTTGCCAATATTTGGTCTCATTTCTGCTTTCTTTTTCATTATCAAATATCTATATGACTGTAAAATGTGACTCTTGTAAATAAACATGGAACATAAATAGTTTAGTGCATGAGGCTGCTCTCTGTAACACACACCTGTGAGTCGCATCGATGCTTATAAACCACTTCTCCTGCTGCGTGTTCTGCTTAGGACAGACCTTTCCTTCGAGGGAACATGCATTTCCAGTGTTAGTGAGTAGGAAAAGGAAGGAGGATGCGGTTTCAGAAAAGGCACAACAAACCACTCACAGATCCACAATCATCCATTATCATCCCAGACACTAGACTTTATTTTTTAACTAATAATCTACTCATATGGGCCCCAAAACTGTACATACAATGTAATAAAAAAAAAAATTGGTATATAAGGTACCATCAACATACAATAAACTAGTTGTAAATTAAACTTAACGGTACTTTTTGATTTCAGATCGGACAGGCTGATGTCAAGGATTCGAGCTGATTTTCCTCCGATCACCGTCTAATCTGAGAAATAATAGTGAACTTTTGAAACACTGAACGAGGACAGTAATTCAGGAGTTACACTTTACATCAGAAAGAGCCTTTAAAGGACCCTAACGACAAGAACTTTTTAGCCTCCTTGCCTGGATAGAGAGTGCGTTAGAACAGTGGTTCCCAACCTGGGGAGCGGGGGCTCCTGGGACGGCAGGTGGGGCCCAGAGCTTTGTCTGGTCAGAGTGTCAGGTCATACATTTGCACAAGTTAAAATGGTTAAAAATCACAACAGGTGCATAAAACTATCTAATTTCAGAAAATGTGTTTAAAATGCATATCGGTAAATATTTTCAGGTTTTGATTTTTTTATTGTATTTGTTTCGACTGAGGGGGGGCCCCGGGCTGACTACAGCATGCACAGGAGGGGAATCAAGAACAAAGGTTGGGAACCACTGCAGTAGAAGGTCTTATATTGAATGAATTACAAGATCTAACAGGCAAGACTGAAGTCAAGCTTTCGTCCATATGCCAAGATACACTTGATCTGCTTCTGATGGTTAAAAACCCCAAAATCACAAAAAATAAAAGAATGTTTGAAACTTATCTGGAGCAATTTGTTATTTATGTTCTTAAAATCTAATTTGAAAATGTCATGGGGAAATGGTAGGTCCCATAGTGTGCTTGTTTCAATAGGACGCATATTTCAAAAAAGGCATATTTTCAAAAGTTATTTCTTAAAAACTAGCACTCCTATCCACCTTCTTTTACCACATATTGAATATTTTTAGTATTGTCTTTATGATTGTAAAATTTTAAGTCTGTGGCCTTTACACCTTTTGAAATAACCGGAGTCAAAAATGCCTATAGAGGCTAAAATGTCAATTTTTTCACAAACTTCCCCGCTTTAGGAGCCAATTTCTCATTAACTGCAGGGAGTCTGCGTGTGGAAATTTTTGTGGAAGAAGTTTAACTATTGTACTTGATAAAAATCCAAATAAAAAGTATTTCCTATTTCCTGGAACAAAAGTCATTTTCTAAGCCCTTTCTGAGAGCTAGCCGATGGCCTAATAGGCCGGTTCAGAGGACAGCTCATCTCATTGGTCAAAGTGATAGCCTGTGGATTCTGAATAGTTGCTCAGGGAAGAACTTTATAAAAAAAAAAACAATAATATCACATAAATTACAACGAATTTCAGACCCGGGTGGTCAACTGTACACAATCTATTACATCTGTAAAACATTTAAACGTACAGACTATCACTTTAAGATGACGCTGTAGATCGTATTGGCATTAACGACAACATAAACTGAAAGACGGAGGAATTGAATTTCTTCTCAAATGCAATTGTTCAGTTGATAAACTTCCGATTAAGGCGAGACACTGCAGGTGAATAGGGAAAAGAAAATATATTTACAGATATCAATTTGAAACTGTTTCTGTAGATCACTGGCATAAATGTGAGAAAAAAATACATTGTAAGTTTTCTGTCATTTTATCTTTTCATATAAGAACAAGGTGTTTTATGCCTAAAAATGCCCCAAATTTCCCGTCTTTTTGGCGACAAAATCTGAATAATGGATAGAGCTACATTCAAATTCATGGTTTCATTTTATTGATAAATGAGTTACCAAGACTTTTTCAGAGAGGATTTTGGATTTCTTGTGTAGTTTTAAAATAAGCTGTTTTTTAGTGGAAAAAAATTTAAAAATTTAATTTTCGCCTTATTTTTTGACATTCAAAACTCAATAAATGGGGATTAGATAATAAAAAATCTGTCTGAAAAAATCTTCCAAATATTGTTCAGTCCAAGGAAAATTGGAAAATGTGAAGTCTTTAGGTCCGACTGACGTGGACATAGTGTCGCCACAATGACAGAAATGTGTGTTTTGAGAAAAAGGCCCTTGAAATTGCATTCTCCCATATAAGTCTATGGGGGAACATTGAATCAGCGCAATATTTAAACATGTTATTGTGAAGATTAGGTATATTTTTGGTTTCCGGGTGAAAGCTTATATGTTCAGAGACCAATTTGGCCCAAAACCTGAAAACTGAATTTTTTTTGTTTTGCCTGTAGTGTCTCCCCTTAAACTGGCAAACTTTCATAGCACAAGCATTCTTGGCATGGACTCTAGCATTCAATCATAATTTTTCACCCCACAGATATTATATCTGGAATAATAAAGATATTCAGTTTAAACGTACAGTAAATCTCTTTTCATTCAAAGGTGGCTCGATAGTAATATCCTTCTCGTAAAGCAACTCACCAATGAGAATGGTATATTACTATCTTATAATGAATTTCTCAAAAAATATGAACTGCCTGTCACGCCTGCTTCTCAAAGACTGCTCCAAAGACACTACTTGTAAAACCATCACAGGACAATGGAGAGATGGCATTTTTCTGGGAGATATAGACATTCTCAACAAAAGATGCAGCAACAAGGACATACGGAATATTATTGTTGGAAACACTCTATATGGCAGTGTCAATTGGAAGAAAGCATGAAATGTCACAAATTCGTACTGCCTAACCAACAAGATAAAGGAAGTGTCTTTCAAGATTCTTCACAGAATATACCCTGCAAAACACGTTCTGGAACGGTTTAAACTGAATATTGACTTTTCATGCGTTTTCTGTGGCCTACACAAGGAGACAAACATTCACTTGTTTTTAAGTGCATGTACTGTCAAATATTTTGGATTGATGTTCAAAACTCCCTCTCCCGTAAAATTGGACAATTAATTATTTTAAATGCCAAAGATGTATGTATCTACTTTGATCAAAAACTGGATAAAGGTGTGAAATTTGTTATTCAGCTTTATATTTGAATTGGAAAGTATCACCTACATGAAATGAAATGGGCTGACAAAAAAACAAACTTTTATACTTTCCTTGCAGACTTGAACCTATATATTTCTACTATTAATTCAATACAAAATAAAAAAAAGCAGGTAAAACAATGTATATCCTAGAAAAGTACAATATTACTCCTGGCTCCTCTTAATATTTTTGTCATGAGTGTTGTTGTTTTTCTTTTAATGACAGATCTTCCTCTGGTAAAATGTAATATATCCCTGGCACTACTTCCTCTTTGTTGTTACTAACTGTAAATGTTAATACAAAAAATATATATAAAAAAATAAATATAAAAAACATAAACTGAAAGACAAAAATGATATCTGAAAATTTCTTCTTCTGGAACAGAGAAATATGCTCTTGTGAATAGCTTCTGTGTACAGATATCCTTTAGATTCAACTTTGTATGTTTGATGACAGTTTTACCCCAATTTTACGCAAATGCCAGTTTAATACAGAGGACGTGCTTAGTTCCTCTTCTCAAGAATCACAGATTGAATAAGCCTGGAGTGAGAATCTGGGCTGGAGCGCCCTCTGGGACAAGCTTCCTTTTTTAATCATTCTTTTTTGGCCCATGTCACACGGATATGATTTCATTCTCTTCTTCTAAGTGAGCCAAGACTTTTTAAATCATGTTTAATCATTTTATGCCTTTTTTCCCCCAACTCATCTGGACCAGCGACGACAGTCTTAACAACATAGCTGCGGGAGCGACACAAACATCTTCTTGTGAAAGCTGTCGGATTTATCAACAGGATATTCTTTTACTGCGGGTCAAAATTCTCGCCTTTGAGATGGATAAAGGACTTAATGACACGAAGAAGAAGACTGGAAAAACGGATGGAAAAACTGATACTTGCAACCAAAAGCTAGACGATACCGTAACGTTCCCGAAACTAAACAGACAACTTGGTGCCAGGCCAAAGCAAAGACAACATGCTGGTAAAAATGAACCTGGAATAAAGTTAACAAACAGATTTTAACCTCACACAGAGAAAATCAGAGAGAAACAGAGGACAAGAAGTCAAAACAAAGCTCGAGAGGAAAAGTGTGGCAAGTGTCAAGGCCAGAGATAGATGTTCTAAACAAGGAAATCACAAATAACCCTGGGATTGATAAACTTATCATACATGTTGGTGCTGTGGACATAAGAGACGGAGAGTCTGAAGCCCTGGAAGAAAAGTTCAATATACTTTTTGAGAGACTTGATTGTCTGGATAAAGAGGCAATACAAATGTCAGTGTCAATCAGTGGACCCATCCCAAACATCGACGGGAGAATAAACAAATTCTCCCGGCTGTTTCAGTTGAACACATGGCTGTCCAAAGTCTGTGAGTCGAGAGGACTGTATTTCATAGCGAACTTGAATCTGTTCTGGCAACGTGATGACCTGTTTAGAGGAAATGGGCCTCACTTGAGCAGAGGTGGAGTGAGACGACTGACAGAAAATCTCCTCCACCCTCTGCAAAATCAGAGGAGGCCTGAGCTACAAGAGAGAGCCGAGAGGAGCATGAGAAGAGCTCCTGGCTCAGCAGCAAAGGCTTCGACTGCACCATCAATAAATGATGCAGTCGCAGCTGCGTCATCTGCACCTGCAGTAAAGGACTCAGCTGCAGTAAAGGTTTCAGCCATAGCAGCACCACCTGCACCTATGGACTCAGCCACAGTTAAGGACTCAGCCATAGCAGCACCACCTGCACCTATGTACTCAGCCACAGTTAAGGATTCAGCCATAGCAGCACCATCTGCACCTGTGGACTCAGCCACAGTTAAGGATTCAGCCATAGCAGCACCACCTGCACCTATGGACTCAGCCACAGTTAAGGACTCAGCCACGGCAGCACCATCTGCACCTAAAGACTCAGCAGCAGTTAAGGATTTAGCTGCACCAGCACCACCTGCACCTATGGACTCAGCCACAGTTAAGGATTCAGCCACAGCAGCACCACCTGCACCTATGGACTCAGCCACAGTTAAGGATTTAAGCACAGCAGCACCATCTGCACCTATGGACTTAAGGATTCAGCCACAGCAGCACCATCTGCACCTATGGACTCAGCCACAGTTAAGGATTCAGCCACAGCAGCACCATCTGCACCTATGAACTTAGCCACAGTTAATAATTCAGCCACACCAGCACCACCCGCATCTCCAGAAAGCGTTTCAACAATAGCAGCATCACCACCTGCATCTCCGGGGAAAAGCTCAGTTTCAGCACCACCTGCACCTATAATAAACGATTTAGCCCAAGGAGCACTTTCATCTACTCCACCACAGGCCTTGAGCCCGACTACTACATCTACACCCTCCAGAGACTTTTCTGAATCGTTCCCATCCCCAGAGTCACCTATGGGATTTTCCAACCATCTTGAAAACTTGGGATTAAAATGACTCCCCTCACTCCAGTTGCGTCAAGACCAAGGCTTTCATCCCCAAAGAAGCATCACATGATAGAATACATGTCTCTGAAAAGCTAAATGGTAACAGTGAAATACAGGCGCGAGAGCTGGTGAAGACTTTCCCTGGGGCTCCTCCTGCTGGCAGCTCAAAGAACAACACATTTTCGTTTTACAGCGTGGTTTACACTTTCAGGTTGTAACAAAGGAGCAACTGTATCCAGGAAGTACAGAATGAAGAAGTGAACTGTAACTTCAGGTATGTCTTTGATGAGGAACAAAAGTCTCCTTTAAAAATGTGAAGGACAGCTTTGTGTTCTGCATCAAATCTGAGAAAATACAACAGCAGAAAAAGGAATGAATAGAGTGGGTGTGTTTTTCTCAAAGAAATCTGTCTCTGTCACATTGTAGAAGCTGATGATCAAACTTTCACATGGAGATCAGGGGCCGATACACAATTCAAAACCCTGTGACGTCAGTATGAAACAGCCATGACCAGGGAATTTTTCCATGTACTCCTTGTGGCTACGCCGTGAACGATAATAGATCCCTTTAGAGACGAGGCGCCGAGTAAATAATACAACTTTCGCACAACAAATGAAGGCTTTGTGGCGAAATGCGATTGGAATCTGCTGTTTAGTACAATGGAGGATTCAGCGTGGCATTCCGAAGCAGGGAAACAACATTCTGCTACATCTGTCCCCGCCAAATGTTTGGACAAATACCAGCCCCGCTTGAAGCCAAGATGATAGTGGTATACTCGAGTTTTCTTTGTACTAAATAGGTCAGTAAATGTATTTGAGAGCAGCTACCAGGAAAAGGACTATGTTAACTCGTCAAAATAAAAGTCATGGGATTCCTAATTCAGCTCGACTGGTCTTCGGGCCATTCGGGTTTTGTGCAGCGCTCACAAGACCACGAGTTCAAGGGGATTCCCGTCATGACTATGTGAAAATAGAAATGGTTCAAAACAGCACATTTATAGTGAGACAGTGTAAGGCGCCCCTAAATCAATCCAGTCACCCAGAAGCCACGGTAGCAAAGATCCTCTGAAACGGTGTCTCCTGGGTCAGAGCATGGTGTCCTGCACTGGTCGGCTCCACCTCCTCCTTCTTCTTCCTCCTGCACAGCTCCCTCCGCTCCACACCGCCATCTTCTGGGAAGAGCTTGGCAGTAAATCTGTTTTATTTTCCAGTAAGTGTCCATTAGCCAGAATTAGCGCGGCACGGTAGCGCAGCGGTTAGCGCTCTCGCTTCACAGCTAGAAGGTCCGGGTTCGATTCCCACCTGGACGGGGCCTTTCTGTGTGGAGTTTGCATGTTCTCCCTGTGTCTGCGTAGGTTTCCTCCGGGTACTCCGGTTTCCCCTACCACTAAAAACATGCACAATAGGCCAGGATGAATGATGTGTGTGAGTAAATGTATGGTGGTGTCAGAGGGTCCGTTGTCGTGAAAGCGCTTCTGACAGTCTCATGTAAAGCGCTTTGTGACCATGTCTGTGAAAGGCGCTATATAAATAAAGATCTTCTTCTTCTTCAGAACAATAGAAGGCATGTCTCTTTCCCGGATACCTCCTCGTTTGTCCCTTCTTTGTTTCCTGTAGCTCCTCTTGTGACGCCTCCACTGTGCAGCAGGTGTGGGGGGGGCTCTTAGTGCCTCTTCAGTGTCTCAGGAGAAGAAATGCGTGGGTTTCAAATGTCTTTAGCTCATAAGCTAGCTGTTTGTTTACTTTTAAAAAGCTGGTTTCTTCAGGACCCTTGTGGACTCTCTGCAGCAAAAAAAAATCCACAAACCCCACAAAACCACGGCAAAGAGACACTCAAAAGTATCCCATTAAAACATTGTGGAACACAGAGACCACAAATGCAGTTCACAGAAAAAGACAAAAAATGCAGCTGTACCTGGAGAGAGGGAGGTGTCTGCTTGTTTACACACAAAAAAAGATGTATTTTAGATTGAAAACAGCATATTTTAGGGAAATTACGACAAATATTAAAATACAATATCCAAACTAACATCATTAAACCAGATTTGAAATGTTTTGCACCTTAAGTTGTTTAAAGCAAAAAAAAACTACATCCAAACGTTTTCTACTTGAATGAGTGCACAAATGAGCAAACAGACATGGAGGCAGATGGCTGTGGGAATTGTGAGAGAAGAGTTGCTTTCTAGCTACTCACCAAAAAGAAAAGGCAGAGTGACCCTTGCGTTTGTGGCGGAGCTGTATCCAGACCGACGCTCTGAGCCCGGTCTGAGGGATCATGTGCTGTGTGTGAGGAGGGAGTGCGCCGCGGAGGGAGGGATTACCGTAATGTCTGGACAAGATTTGAGGTCCCGTTTGTCTAAAGCTGCGTTTGTCAGTGCTGAATGTTCACCCAAATCTAAAAGCTTCTTGGAAAAAAAGCAAAAAAGCGACAAAAACACAGCTGAAAACTGATGAAAAATCCACAGCTACAGAGATACAAAAACACATAAAAAAAGCAACAAAAAAGCAGCAAGACACAAGACGAAAACGCTTCAGAAAGAGACAAAAACGCGGCAACAACCCGACAAAACAAGTTTGATCAGTTTCGTAAGTCTTAGCTTTCAAATGAGGCATTACCCTGGTCTATAGGCTCCATTGAGAAGTTTTCAATTGAAGATTTTACTCAATTACTTTCATTTATATGCATTGATTTTGATTGTTCAGCAATTTGCATGTGGATGTGACCAACGACAGGCATGCAAAAGAACTCAGTGCTGTCCTTGAAATGTTTGGTTTAACTCAACACGCGAGTGAGGCGACTCACAACAAAGGCCACACTCTAGATCTAGTTATTACAAAAGGTGTTAATATATCAAATGTGAATGTTATTGATGTTGCTTTATCTGATCATTTTTGAGTCTTCTTTGACCTGTGTGTTACACCTAAACCAGTGGTTGGGCCTGGAGTCATTCAAAGAAGACACATAAACATTTATGCATGTTCTCCAGTTGGGTAAAACCGAACTGGAGAACATGCACTCGGTTAAGGCGGGGGTTAAAGCATCTATACCTGACATTTCTTTATAGGGAAACATTGTTTTTGCCCCATGAACAAATGTTTGCATTGTTTTATGATTTGTTGATGTTGTGCATGGTCAACCCAAAATGTGACAGAAAGGGGGTTACCTTTATCGTCACATATTGACTCCGAAGGACGGCCGTTACATTTTGGCTAAAACTAATTTTGTAAAGTGCCTAAAGCAGTACTAAGTAACTTGTTTACCTTAATGAATCCTTTTCATAGTCCTTCTGTGGGTAATACAAGTGTTAATGGGATGATTGGGGGGTCTTTTATCTCCCCCTGGTGTCTCTGGCCAGAAAACCAGAGACTGCCACCGGGTCGGAGGCCCCAATACACACTAATGGAATCATAAAGAAGAAGCTAACAGGCTAACGGGCAAAGCTAACTGTGGGCTAGCACCACTTAAACAGTATTTACAGCCAAGTTTGAGTGAAAAAAATGTTGTGTAATTGGATGTACAATATCCCTCTGTCCCTTTGTCTTTTCTGTCAGCGTAGTATTTACTCTCACGGACAATTAATGAGTAAAAAACGCAACATGCTACGACACCTGCAGTGGCGCTTGAGTTACGTAGTTCTGCTTTAACTTCTAACCCACTTTACCCAAGCACATTATCATCAGTTCAGCTTTACCCGAATCTAAAAAGCATAGACCTACAAAACTGAGATCAGATATTTCCTTGCGTTGTTGGCATGTCGCCACCTTGATGTCGTATTTTTGATGCTTTTTGTATGTTTTTTTGTCCCGTTTTTGTACTTTTTACCATGTTTTTGTTGTGCTTTCATGCTTGTTGCCGAAATGTAGAAAATGTGCTCAGGTAAGGTGGGGGTTAAGAGATTAATCGCTTTCTTTGTGATGCACAAAGTCTAACAGACTTTGAGCCATTATGGTCGTCTGTTAACTCCTCCCATCTGTGTTCAAAGGTAGCTCGCAGCCAATCAGTGAGCCCCGTTTCCGTACATGCAGGAGAAGAAGAAGCTTTGATTGATTGAGCTGTTTATTTGAGCTGTTTACATATTCTTACAGTCATAAAACATTTCATCACAATAAGGCTCAAAATGAGAAAGCTGAAGCCGAGCTAATGTGCATCATTAATAATCACCCTCGTGCTATACATATTCAGTAGTGACTTTTAGTTGTTTCTTTGTTACGCAAGTATACACACAGTAACACGCGTGCACTTGCCTATGAATTACATTCAGTTGTTCTTTCAGCGATACAACAACATCATATTGACTGACATCATTGACAGTGACAGTATATTGTATATTACATAATGGAAAGCATTGTAGCATTCAAGTTATCAGTGAGCATCATTATGTGTGTGTTATCTGTGTAGTGATTCAAGACATGTATTTCCTTATGCTGTATAATACCTATATATATATATATATATATATATCATTACTGGTGAACCATTAGGCTAGTTAAATTATAATGAAAGTTGGCTATATTATAATGAGTACATTATTTAGGAAATTGACAATTACAATGATGGCGGAAGTACTATTATTATAACAATAATCATTATGGTTTTATTTATACTTTTTCCCCCCTTTCTTTTTATATCAATGATTGTGATTACTAGTATTAACTGGTATATTTATCATAGTTATTAGTATTATTTAATCATTCCTTGTTGCTTTCTTGTTGACATTTTCATCTTCACCGGTATATTTGTGTGTGAGCATTATTTCATAGTTGGTGTATGTCCCCTATTCTGTGTAGTACATTAACTCATTGACTGCCAATGAGGTCTATAGACGTCAATTAAAATCTGAGCAATGACTGCCAATGACGTCTATAGACGTCAATTAGGGTTTTCAATGGGAACAGCTGCAGCAAAGCCTTGAGCATGTCTGGTGTTAAAAATCTTAGTTGTGCTGCCTAATGCTGCCACCTAGTGACTCAATAAAAGAACTACAAGTTATTTTATTGAGTTATTTTTAATGAAAGAACTACAAGTAATAAAAGAACTACAAGTTCTTTTACTGAGTCACTAGGTGACTCTTTCGTTTATTCAGCTTTTTGGTCAGAAATCAGCATTTTGGGTGATTTCACCTATTGTCTACGGACGATTACTAAAGAATGGAAAGCGGTATAAACAAACTTTTCTTTAAGATGAAAGAAGAGTCTAATCTTTCTTTTCGTGGGTTTCGTGTTGACATAGACCCAGACCTAAATTTTCTGTGGGTCTTAAAAAACAGTCAAAATCCTGAAAAACCTCTGGCAGTGGGGAGCTCTGATTTGAAAATGGCTGGTAGTCAAAGAGTTAAAAAGCCAGGACAGTTAGACTGAACCTCCAAAAGAAGCTCAGCCTTTCATGTCGCCTAAAAAAACACCCCTGCTTTTCCAGTTGAGCACCTGTCCAATTTTTTCTTTTTCGTCTCTTTTTTGATGCATTTTTCAAGAAGTTTCTAGATTTGGGTAAAGCCAAACAGGAGAAAATGTGCTCGGTTCAGGTGAGGGGCACTTCCCCCAGAGCAGGAGCAGAAACAGGCCCTGTAAAGTGGGCCCCGTTCCCCAAGGTTCATCCAAAAGCTTGTCACACAGGGTCAGGTAATGAAACGCCTAATATCCAAATCCAAGATGAAAACGGTTGTATTTAATGTGCAAACCTTTGATTTCCTTTGGTAATCCTGCTTTGACTTGGTTTCTCTCCTGTTACCTGTCCTCTTGTTGTTCGGGGCCAGGACACAGGGCTGCTGCAAGTCCAGCCGGTGCAGTAAAATGGCCAGCTGTTTCTCTTTGGGGGCCTTGTCCAAACCAGTGGCCCTCAGGTAGGAGCCGAACTGCAGCTTCCACTGGCTCCACTGGGCCGAGAGCTCGCCTGGGAGAGGGCAGGGTGTGCATGTGCGTGTTTTTTTTTTTTAGGGCGGGAAAAAAGGTTCAAACAAAGGTAAAAGTGGGAATAAAAGAAACCAAAATCAAATCATAGAAGAAGAAATCAAGCTTTAAAAAGGGCGGGGTGGGAATGAAAATGAGGGGATTTTTTGGTCCTTGGTTCCGCTGAGCTTTAGGGTAAGTCGGCAACATCGATTCAAATCTTTTTAATTACTGATCCCCGTTGTCATGGCAACGTTAGACAAACCAACATGGAGACTCTGAGGGAAAGTTTGGATGCGATTGGTGCAAAGTTTAGATGGAGGAGGAGCCTCTGTCATCTCTGGAAAAAGAAAAGTCTGTAAAACTGACATTGCTGATCCCATAAAGATGACCGATGTCCTGGGGTCACTTCAGTTTGACCGACGTCCCCGGGTCATTTTAATCCCATGTGAACGGGGCAGTAGGTGTGGCCTTGGCAGTCCTGACCCCTGTTGTTAGGAGAGTTAGCAAGCTAGCTAGCTAGTTGTCTGGATGAATAGATACAGACGGCATCGCGTCATAGAAGGGGGCGTGGCCTCGCACAGGGGGAAAACAAAATTACTCTTTGTAGCCATTTTCTGGTGAAATATGAACTTATTTATCACATACAAATAAAGTCAAGTCTAAATCGGGTCCATGTGGATGCTCCTCCCCATGTCTTTGTATCTTTATTTAGTAGAAAACTATATTCATAATTGAGCATTTGTTAAAGTCGTTTTTGAATAATAAGAGAGAAAAAAATTCTCCAAATTGTTTTCCCCCTCAACTGCTTTCAAACATGATATATTCGCCCATACATGGTCATTTTTTAAAACAGTTAAGGGGGAAAACAATTTTGAAAAAATCTAAACTTTGTCTAATTATTCAAAAACTACTGTAAGAAATGCTGAAATATGAATATAGTTTCTACTAAATAAAGAAACAAAGACATGGGGAGGAGCAAAGTGGTTCAACGGCCCATAAATACATGAATAACGGAGAATGCTAACTTCATGCTACATGTTAGCATCGGGCTAATGCTAACGGTTTGCTAGCGCTTGCCACAACTGCCGTTTTTTCACTTCTACTGAACAATCTGCTGTGAGAAAATATCCATATGGGCCCGATTTACACTGGACTTTATTTATGTGATAAATACGTTATTGATTGATATTATTGATATTCCACCAGAAAAGATTCTATTTTCCTCCTCGGCGAAGCCATGCCCCCTTCTATGACAAGATGCCGTCTGTATCTATGTATGCGTAACCACGGATACGGTTCAATCACCAGAGAAAACTAAAAAACAATTGATCCTGGAGCGTTATAGAGGCCACTGGGATGGGGAAAAAAAGGCGCCATGCTGACCACCCACACAAGGTTCAAGGTAACTTTATTCATACCCGCAAATAAAATGTGTTTGACGTGCTTAAAATGTATTTGTTCATTTCTTTTATGCTGTACAAAGCATGCTAACATTTAGTCATCACCACTGGCCTTGATAAAACGTGGCCTCTAAATCATGCACTGAAAAGCAGCAGTCTTGACGTATATTTAAGAGACAAGTGACAGCTCCAGTAGTGTAAGTTTTAAAGTCGCCTATTGGGAGGTGGCCCTGATGAGAGAGGGGGGGGGACCGGGCTGATCGCTGAGGCAACAGTTTGTGCCCTGGCCCGTGGGCGGTTTAGTGTCACCTGTACTGGTGCTGTACGTCCGCACGCTGCTCTCCGTGGGCGGGGGCGAGGTGGACTCCAGCGAGAGGCAGTCGTCGTCCTGGGAGCAGCCCGCCTGGATGGCCCTCAGGTAGCTGTGGGAGCGGGAGCGGAAGCAGGAGGGCCTGGGCAGGTCGGGAGGCAGGTCCGGGGGCGAGTCCTGCGACTGGGAGCGAGAGTCTCTGAAAGTGGACTCCGAGCTCTGGTCCTCGTACGGCCCGCTGTCACGCGTGTCCCGCATGTCCCGCAGCTGTGGACAGAGGGACAATGTCAGAGTTATGCACTGCAGCTGTAATGTGATCTGGGATTTATGTATCGGTTGACCGATGTATCGGCCGACCGATACATCAGCCGACCGATACATCAGCCGACCGATATATCAGCCGACCGATACATCAGCCGACCGATACATCAGCCGACCGATACATCAGCCGACCGATACATCAGCCGACCGATACATCAGCCGACCGATACATCAGCCAACATATACAGTATATATGAGCCGACCAATATATCAGCCGACCGATACATCAGCCAGCCGATACATCAGCCAGCCGATATATCAGCCAACCGATATATCAGCCGACCGATACATCAGCCGACCGATACATCAGCCGACCGATACATCAGCCAACATATATACAGTATATGAGCCGACCGATACATCAGCCGACCGATACATCAGCCGACCGATACATCAGCCGACCGATATATCAGCCGACCGATACATCAGCCGACCGATATATCAGCCGACCGATATATCAGCCGACCGATACATCAGCCGACCGATACATCAGCCGACCGATACATCAGCCAACATATATACAGTATATGAGCCGACCGATATATCAGCCAACATATATACAGTATATGAGCCGACCGATATATCAGCCAACATATATACAGTATATGAGCCGACCGATATATCAGCCAACATATATACAGTATATGAGCCGACCGATATATCAGCCGACCGATACATCAGCCGACCGATATATCAGCCGACCGATATATCAGCCGACCGATACATCAGCCGACCGATACATCAGCAAACATATATACAGTATATGAGCCGACCGATACATCAGCCGACCGATACATCAGCCGACCGATATATCAGCCGACCGATATATCAGCCGACCGATACATCAGCCGACCGATACATCAGCCGACCGATATATCAGCCGACCGATATATCAGCCGACCGATACATCAGCCGACCGATACATCAGCCGACCGATATATCAGCCAACAGATATATATCAGCCGACCGATATATCAGCCGACCGATACATCAGCCGACCGATATATCAGCCGACCGATATATCAGCCGACCGATACATCAGCCGACCGATACATCAGCCGACCGATACATCAGCCGACCGATACATCAGCCGACCGATACATCAGCCAACATATATACAGTATATGAGCCGACCGATATATCAGCCAACATATATACAGTATATGAGCCGACCGATATATCAGCCGACCGATACATCAGCCGACCGATATATCAGCCGACCGATATATCAGCCGACCGATACATCAGCCGACCGATACATCAGCCAACATATATACAGTATATGAGCCGACCGATACATCAGCCGACCGATACATCAGCCAACATATATACAGTATATGAGCCGACCGATACATCAGCCGACCGATACATCAGCCGACCGATATATCAGCCGACCGATATATCAGCCGACCGATACATCAGCCGACCGATACATCAGCCGACCGATACATCAGCCGACCGATATATCAGCCGACCGATATATCAGCCGACCGATACATCAGCCGACCGATACATCAGCCGACCGATATATCAGCCAACAGATATATATCAGCCGACCGATATATCAGCCGACCGATACATCAGCCGACCGATATATCAGCCGACCGATATATCAGCCGACCGATACATCAGCCGACCGATACATCAGCCGACCGATACATCAGCCGACCGATACATCAGCCGACCGATACATCAGCCGACCGATACATCAGCCAACATATATACAGTATATGAGCCGACCGATATATCAGCCAACATATATACAGTATATGAGCCGACCGATATATCAGCCAACATATATACAGTATATGAGCCGACCGATATATCAGCCGACCGATACATCAGCCGACCGATATATCAGCCGACCGATATATCAGCCGACCGATACATCAGCCGACCGATACATCAGCCAACATATATACAGTATATGAGCCGACCGATACATCAGCCGACCGATACATCAGCCAACATATATACAGTATATGAGCCGACCGATACATCAGCCGACTGATACATCAGCCGACCGATATATCAGCCGACCGATATATCAGCCGACCGATACATCAGCCGACCGATACATCAGCCGACCGATACATCAGCCGACCGATATATCAGCCGACCGATATATCAGCCGACCGATACATCAGCCGACCGATACATCAGCCAACCGATATATCAGCCAACAGATATATATCAGCCGACCGATATATCAGCCGACTGATGTATCAGCCGACATTTAGATATTTTTTTGACAATCTGACACATTTTACAGGTTTAGAAGCATTATACACAGGATTATAGACAAAGAAAATATTTATCGGCAGTACATATTGGTCAACTTCTGATTTTATGTTTTGAAATGTAGGTTCAGTTCACAGAGAGAAATGTAGAACTCAAGTCTTGTACTCGAACTGGTGACATTTTCAAAATCATTTCCGGGGCTCAACTTCAAGGCAAAGGTAAACATGCTCTATTTGTCATTACACCGCATCTGTACAACGAAATCTGTCCTCTGCATTTGACCCATCCCTCGACGCCAGAGGACGACCCGTAGGGACCCATCTAACCCTAACCCACTGAAAGGTCAAATACACACTAATATCAACTTATTTTCAGCATTAGAAGTTACATGCTGCACCTTTAAGTGATCTGCATTCAGTATTTAGTTCAGAAAACTTTGATGTAAAGTCTGTTTGCAGCGCCCTGTGTTTTTCTTGTCAACGAGAACTCAGCTTGCAGGTAGAGTGTCTTGTCAGGTACAAGACTGGAAAACTGGTGCCTGCAGGAGATAATGAAAGTGCACAAGTCACGACGCAATGTGAAGTTCTCCATTTAAGTCTATGGAGAAATGGTGGCTCAGTGCAGTAACTGAACACCTAGTTGGGTCCTGGGTTCAATCTGAAAAGTGAAAATTGGACCTGAAAGAGCTTTCCTCTGCTATAGCGCCATCTAGCGGTTGCAAAATTCGGTGGACATTTCTAAATCTGCAAGTGAAATCAATGTTGGCACAGTGTTAGTGTTGGCCTGACCTAATTAACAATACTCAGAAGGATTTTTCCAATTTGTATTCCTAGCCTGATTTATTGACAATAACCCCTCAAAAGATGTATTCATTATTACTAGCTTATTGAAAAACTTAACAAGACATTTCAAATCCCCTCAGGAAAAATCTTTGTAACTAATGTACCAA
Source organism: Gobius niger (assembly GCF_951799975.1). Taxonomy (NCBI): domain Eukaryota; kingdom Metazoa; phylum Chordata; class Actinopteri; order Gobiiformes; family Gobiidae; genus Gobius; species Gobius niger. The sequence goes on from NC_136875.1 coordinate 5,503,905, forward strand.
AAAGCTGGACTATGCATGTAAACCTGGATTCATGCATTGTTTAGATTTCGTCTATAAAGATATTGTACGTTTTATATACATTACATTAAAGAAAACCTGCAATACAGAGCCGTGGGAAGATGTTTTAGTTAGGGGGCGCTGAGGGACAAAATTTACCCCCAAAATACTTTTTCTGTGCATCAATCCTATTTATTAACCTCTTAACTCCCGTCTGAACCGAGAGCATTTTCTCCAGTTCAGCTTTACCCAAATCCAGTAGGCCAGTGTAACACCTCATTTGAAAGACCTACAAAACTAAATGGATAAATGGATGTTGGGCAGTTGTCTAATTTTTGTCAAATTTTCGTGACTTTTTCGTGACTTTTTCGTCAAATTATTCGCATTTTTGTGTCATATTCTTATCACTTTTTCGTCAATTTTTTCCTCATTTTTTGGTCAAATTTTTCTCACTTTTTTGTCCATTTTTTTGTAATTTTTTGTAATTTTTTGGTCACTTTTTCGTCACATTATTCGCATTTTTTTTGTCAAATTCTTATCACTTTTTCGTCCTTTTTTTCCGCAATTTTTCGTCAAATTTTTCTCACTTTTTTGTAAAATTCTTTTTTGTCATTTTTTGTCACTTTTTCATCAATGTTTTCTCACTTTTTTCACATTTACATCATTGTTTTCGTCTCAGTTTTGTTGCTATTTTCACACCTTTTTCCAGAAGCTTTTGGATTGGGGTAAAGCCAAACTGGAGAAAATGTGCTCGGTTCAGGTGGGAGTTAAGGAGTTAATTTTGCCTGCAGTTCACAAACTATCCACCAGGCGGTGCTGCAGCGCCCTCAGCACCCTGGGTTCCCACGGCCTTGCTGCAATACATCTTTTGTTAAAATTTTTGTAATATACAGCATAACATTTCCAATCACCCACTTTAAATGTTTTCCCTATTCTGTGTCTCACCTCAATTATTTGTTAAAATATGCAAATTAGTTGCATCGTCTTAGCCCACAATTAAATTCTGACATCATATCCTTTGCAATTTTTCTTCTGGACAGTACATTTTGAGAATGATATTTGGTGAAATGTTGAGATAGGGAACTAAAAAGCTGAAAATAGTACCACTTTTTGTGATAAATGGGTCCAGACTCCTATTGTTTTAAAGCGGTACGAAGTAACTCATACCCTAGTGGCCACAAGCACCACTGCAGGTGTCGATACTACGCTGACAGAAAAGACAAAGGGAGAGAGGGATGTTGTACAAAATGGAGATCTTTTTTTTTCACTCAAACGTGGCTGTAAATACTGTTTTAGTCAAGGCCGTGGGAACCCAGGGTGCTGAGGGCGCTGCAGAACCCCCTGGTGGATGGTTTGCGAACTGCAGGCAATATTAACCCCTTAACTCCCACCTGGACCGAGCACATTTTCTCCAGCTTTACCCCAATCCAAAAGCTTCTGGGAAAAAGGTGAGAAAATAGCAACAAAATTGAGACGAAAACAAGGATGAAAATGTGAAAAACGTGAAAAACGTGAGAAAAAATTGATGGAAAAGTGACAAAAGATTGACAAAAACTTGACAAAAAATTGACGAAAAATTGAGAAAAAATGGACGAAAAAGTAATAAGAATTTGACCAAAAAATGCGAATAATTTGACAAAAAAGTGACAAAAAATTTACAAAAAATGACAAAAATGGACAAATATTTGGACAAAAAAGTGAGAAAAATTTGACGAAAAATTGTGAAAAAAATGGACAAAAAAGTGATACGAATTTGACGAAAAAAAGTGAATAATTTGACGAAAAAATGACAAAAAAGTCACGAAAATTTGACAAAAATGAGACGACTGCCCAACAAAAAAAGTGCTGAAAAAAAAATCTAATGTGAGGAAAAAGATCCATTTAGTTTTGTAGGTCTTTCAAATGAGGCGTGACACTGGCCTACAGGATTTGGGTAAAGCTGAACTGGAGAAAATGCTCTCGGTTCAGGCGGGAGTTAAGAGGTTAATAAATAGGATTGATACACAGGAAAAGTATTTTGGGGGTAAATTTTGTCCCTCAGCGCCCCTTAACTAAAACATCTTCCCACGGCTCTGGTTTAAGTGGTGCTAGCCCACAGTTAGCCTTGCCCGTTAGCCTGTTAGCTTCTTCTTCGTGATTCTATCAGTGTGTATTGGTGGCTCCGGTCCGGTGGCAGTCAAGTTGTAATCGTGGTTTTCTGCCAAAAGCCTTGTCACCCTCTTGCTGACCTCGACCACCCTGCGCTCTGATAAACATCATCTGCAGTATTTAATTTTTCATCTGACATCCTTACACTTATACATTGCCGGTTACTCCAGGACACTGTAATGATCTGAGCCGTTTTCAAGGTTTTCAGGACAGAAAACAAAACAAAACACTTTGCAACCCTGGCTGACAATTGATCCAAATGAATTAAAGAAAGAAAATTAAAACAAAAATCCTTGAGGCACATCACAGTATCCATGGCAACAACCGCTGCAACAACAAAGGACACCCTATAGTCCTGGAGGCGGTGTTTTGTGTCGTGTCAGTGAGTGTGGAGTTCTCCGAAAGCCTTTCAGGAGATGAGAAGACGACGAGAGGCCGGTTGTTTCTGTGCTCCTGTTATACGATACCGGTGTGAGGATTATGGCTCCTGTCAAATCCCGTGATTCATCTTCGCTTTAATAATTCAGCGAGTCCAACAGCCGCAGTGAATCACGCGTTAGCACCTGTTCTGACTCACGAAGGCCACAAGAGGGCAGCGCTTTACAGGCAACGAGACTGGGAGAGAGCGGTGTCCACAACCAGGAGCATCTGACTCAGACTGGAACACTATTACCAGTTTGTAGATGTCTGAGCTACACGACTGGCAGCTTTTAAACAGGATGAAACCCCATAGAGACCAGTTAGGACCAATCCATCAATTCAACTATCAATCAATCAATCAAATGTTATTTATAGAGCCCTTTACAACACTCAAGGCGACCAAAGTGCTTTACAATAAAACCACATAACATCCATTGAAAACATTCACACAACCAAACAATAAAACAGATCAAATGTACTAAAAGTGTCGCCGTGCTGCTTAGTGTTAAAGCAGTACTAAGTAACTCTTCCCCCTAGAGGCCATAAGCGCAACTGCAGGTGTCGTAGCAAGTTACGATTTTTTAACTTATTAATCGTCTTGGAGAGTAAATACTACGCTGACAGGAAAGGCGAAGGGAGAGAGGGTTACTGTGCATCCAATTATACAATGGAATTTTTTTTTTTCACTCAAACTTGGCTGTAAATACGGTTTAAAGTGACGTTAGCCCGCAGTTAGCTTTGCCCGTTAGCATGTTAGCTTCTTCTTCGTGATTCCATGAGTGTGTATTGCTTTCTCCGGACCGGTGGCAGACAAGTTGCAAACATGGGTTTCTGGCCAGAGACACCAGGGGGAGATGAAAGACCCTCCAATCATCCCATAAACACTTGTATTACCCCCACTGGGACTACGGGAAGGATTTATTAAGGTAAACACGTTACTTAGTACTGCTTTAAAAGTCAGTCTGAATAAATGCGTCTTGAGCCTGGATTTAAAAAGGCCAAAGTCAGTGATGGTGCATATCAGGGGGCGGCTTATTCCAGAGTCTGGGTCCAGCTACTGAAAAGGACCGGTCACCCCAGTGCTTGTACTTGGTCCTGGGTAATGGATTTCTTATGATTAACACTGACCAAATTAACCTCTTAACCCCCGACTCAACTGAGTCCATTTGCTCCAGTTCGGCTTCACCCAAATCTAAAAGCTTCTCGAGTGGAGCTTGCAGCCCATAGGCCAGTGTAAACTCCTCATTTGAAAGCTAAGACCAACTCAACTGATCGCAACTTCTTCTTTGTTGTCGTTGTTTTTGTCACATTTTTGACACTTTGACATTTATTTATTTATTTATTGACCTTTATTTAACCAGGATTGTCCCACTGAGATTAAGAATCTCCTTTTCAGAGGAGTCCTGGCACCAGCGGGGAATCTATTGTACATGTTTTTAGTGGTAGGGGAAACCGGAGTACCCAGAGCACGGGGAGAACATGCAAACTCCACACAGAAAGGCCCCGTCCCGGTGGGAATCAAACTATTTAGGCCATATACATGTATGATGTACAGCACTGGCATTTGTAGAGAGTGAAATATACAAATATTGTAATCGCAATTACATCATTATATTTGATGCATTTAGAGGAAGGAAGTCCTGTTACTTTAAATCAGGGGTGTCCAAACCTTTTTCCTGTGGGGGCGGATACTGAAGTGTACACAGGGTGAAGGGCCATAGATCGGTGGTTAGTGCCGCAAAACCTTTGACTAGCAGAGGTTTAAATTGCGCTCCACACCTTTTATTTCTGCTCAAAACCTTCATGCCAGCTCTGTCTCACAGTAAAAGGTTAGTTGTTTGGTTAGAATTGTGTAGAATTATTACATTTCAAATAAAAAGGACTATCTCTGATGATGTGTCTCGATTCAGCAAAAAGGCAGAGGGCCACCAAAAATTGGTCTGAGGGCCGCATTTGGCCCCCGGGCCGCACTTTGGACACCCCTGATTTAGAGGAAGGAAGTCCTGTTACTTTAAAGGAACAGGCCACAGTTTTTCCACACTGAAATATGTTCTTACCTGAGCTTAGATGAGTTGATACGTACCTGTCTGGTCTTTGTGTGTGCGCGCTCAGTCACACATTTAGACCAAAGATGTTGCTAACATTTGGCCTCTCCCAATATATTCCTATGGCTCCAAACGGGGGTGAAGTTGGAAGCGACCACGCTCTTCCACGGGCACAAAGACCAGACAGGTACGGATCAACTCGTCCTAGCTCAGGTAAGAACATATCACAGCCTGGAAGAACTGTGTGCCCTCAGTCATGCAAAAAGACCAAAGATGTTGTTAGCATGTGGCCTCTCCCAATGGATTCCTATAGCTCCAAACATCTCAGTATGGATAATGGTGGCCTGTTCCTTTAAAACCATCATCATTAAACCTCACATTAGAACAACACAGAATAACCTACTTTCAAGAATATTGTCGTTCAGGTTTGCTTTAAAAACACAGATGAAGTAAAACGCCACTCTTCACAAACACTGCATCCGACTGGGTGAAGCCGCCGTTCAAACACCTGGCCTCGCGTCTCGTTACTCAATATGCCAATTAATGCAAATAACATCTCCAGCTCAAATGCCATAGGTGTGCTCCCAATCCAAAACAAGCTATTATCTCCTTCACTGAGTCACAGGTCCGGGGCCACTCTGCATATTCATAAACCCTTTTCGACGTGTCGCTGGGAGCCAGAAAGCGCCGCAGAATTACAAATGTCACGGCCGTCCTTTTGACTCCAGGCAGAAGCTCAAACGCCGAGCGACCGGGACATGTAGCGACAGCAGCAGGACGTTTCTGTGATGCAGCAGCCGATGTGTACAGCCCTTTTCCATCCATTTGTCAGACAGAGCTCAGATGTTGGGCTAGTTTTCTCTTTTAACGTCTTAGTTTGAATGTGAGATAGAAAAGAACAAACTCTCCTTTACCATCTTTGCTCTACGACGACTCTATGGCGCATTGGTGGGTGGACTGTCACTCGTGTCCAATCGCAAAAGTCCATGGAACCCCTTGCGCATTGCTCAAATTTTTCCAGTTTGAGTTTTTCATTGCACTCTTGCATTCCCTTTAGCAGCTCTTACAAAGTCAACATTTTCCAGTATTGCATTTTGAAGGATCTGTCTTTAAAGGGGTGCAGCGACAGAGCCTGTCCTTAAAGTGATAGTCTGGAAGTCTAAATGTTTTACAAATGTATATACAGTGGGAACCACATGTTTACACACCCCTTTTTCCTTTGCAGAAAAAACCTGAAACATTCTCAACATGCATGGAATAAGTAAGTGAACCCCTGTAGTGACAAAAACGGAAAAACTTGTTTTTGTGTTTCAGCACGTTTGACAAAGCAGAGCGGCTTCCCATGGAAAGATCGAAACTGTTGAGATTGTAACATTTCTCTGAGTTTTTAAATGGTCAAAATTGGTCCAAGGACGACTGAAAAATTGAGATATTTAGGCATTTGCCTCTTCCCATAACGTTAGTGTCCGTCCAGAGAGGAGAGAGGAGTTAATCCGAAAGGAGAGTGTTTGATAAAATACAAATGATCTCAGAATCTAGAATTGATTTTGATCAAAATGAGCCTCTGTTTAGCTTTGGATTTCTCAGGAACTGAGGCACGTAGAATTGCCTCAGTAGTTTTTACCTACAGAGAGTCTCACCTTTCAAATGAGCCAGAGCATGTGTCCATAGCTATAACGTAGCACACTAGTGTGCCGTGAGATATTAACTGGGGTGCCTTGGGAAATTATCCAATTTTACCTAGTTGGTCTAAAAAATATATTTTAAACAAATCAATTATTATGTAAGGGATAATGTATAGAACGCTGGTCATTATCGGGAAAATAAGCACCGACAGGGCGAACCGGACCCCGACGCGAAGCGGAGGGGTCCGCCCTCGCTTATTATACGGCCATTTGCCAACTGAACACACACAACATAAACTTCGTACACTTTTATGAAGGTCGAAAGGTTTATTTAATGACTTCCGCGACAAATAGTTCCCAAAAGTTTGCGCGTTGCTCGGCAACGTTTTGCTAGGCTAGAAGCAGCAAGGCTAGCAGCTAGCCTAGCTACTTAGTTGAAGGCGCAGTTGGAGGAACGGTGGTGAATCTCTGGGTAAGTTGAAAGTCAGACTCACGCTAACTTCACGCGCAATTTCCCCCAACTTCTCTCTCAGTGACGGGGACAGAGATAGTGTTGCTACTACGTACGCGCGGAGTGATATGAAAGAACTCCGTTGCCATTGGCAGCGTCATTATTTTTTTCAGAGGTCCTTTATCAGAAAATAATGACCGGTAGAACGTTGGGAAATCCCATTCAAATCAACGGAGCTTCTACTTACGTTGTGAAGAGCCGTATAATAACTACAAATAATGTGGTATAACACTATACAATGTTCCTATTCAAGACACTTGAAACCACTGAATAGGCTATAGAGTTACATTTTTTTACATTTTCTCCTGGTGCTGTGTTGGTGTTGAAAAAAACTGACATAGAATACGCTGTGGTGCTACAAATATCATGAAAAATAATGGCTGGTTGATCCTTCTTCTACAGCAATAACTGCGTTTCCTGTAGTTGCAGATTAGACGTTCACAACGATCAGGATGAATCTTGGACCGTTCCTCTTCCACAAAACTGCTGCAGTTCAGTGAGTTTCAGGAGGTGTACTTACTTACTCCTCCCTGTCCTGTGAATGTTTACATCTTATGGCCAATAAAAATATGACAAAATGTAAATGTTTGAGTGGTATTAGTTTAAGCAGACACTGTTTAATCATTCTGTGATTTTGATGAAGATCAGACCACATTTAGTGACCAATTTAGGCAGAAATGTGAGAAATTCGGCAAATTGGCATCCGCACAGTAAAGTGAAGATTCCTGCGTGGATTTCAAACAACTCCTGGTATTATTACGCTTTACAATATAGTCCCCCCTTTTATCCGCTTAGAAAATCCACATTGTTTAATTTTGTGTAATTATACTTTGTAGTGGAACACTTCACGTAACCATATTTAAATAGGGAAAACGTGGAAGAGCTTGGTAGCTTCTATCTTGACCTGTTTTGGAGCTATAGAGGAGAGAGGGAGAGGCTAAATGCTAACGCCGTCTGCGCTGTGTTTACGTGACTGAAGGCACGGGTGAAGATCAGACAGGTCCTAAAGAACTCGTCAAAGCTAAGGTAAGAACATATCTCAGTATGTAAAAACGGTGGCCTGTTCCTTTAAAGGGAGGCGAGGTGATGACTTTACAAGAGAAACAGCTTTGGATCCACCGCCTTCCCTTCCCATTCCTCTGCCAGAACAATCAATTCCCCTCTAAATACTCATATGCGGCTCTGGAAGCACAACACCTCCTTGGTTCCACTTATGTGTAATACCTGTCTGCCCACGGTCGGTTGGAAAATCAGGTTTTTTTGCTTTTGAAATGTTTTTATCTATTGCATACCAGTCTGCACTATAGATTGCACTCATATATAATGCTGTTTTTATCCGTCTCTGTAATAATTTAATTTAATATTTAATGAAACACTGTCAGCAATCTCCATCTTTCAAATTGATCTCGAAATGCGTTGTTTCCCGCTTCACCCGCAGCGTCTCAACCCGACTGTAAATGATTGTGTTCAGCTCCCTCCTCCTTATGAAAAACACATTTTTCCAAGGTTTTGCAAATCCCGTCCTGCTCGTACCTGTCCCATGCGACTGCGCCTGGCCAAAGAGTCGCAGGCCGCTCTCAGGTCATCGTCGTCCCACCCCGAGGACACCGTTCCCCCCAGGGAATCCAGCCGCGCTCCCACCAGCGGGTCCATCTCATCCAGGGCACGTTGAGAGGCGATCTCCTGGAGGGATGGAAGACAGCTGCGGAGGAAAGGAAAGAGGCATTAGGGAAGGCACATGAAACAAGAACGTGTTCCAATGTTTTCTCTTGTCAATGTTCTACAATGGCTGCTTTCCCCATGCATTTCAAGCTTCATCGGCAACAGATGATCTTTTATCAGCAGGCTGGAGATAGGCCCATCTGATAGGGAGGCGTTTGCTTGTGGCTCGTTTCCACCAGCCCTTCCCGATTCTACTCCACTTTGTTTAGCCCGACTCTACTTGGCTTAGTTGTTTTTCCATGACTTTGTAGAATCTGCTGTAACCGTTTAATAATGCTGTGAACATGTCTTGGTCAAGCTTTGGCTTAAATGACTTGAATTGAGGAAATGTATCTTGTTTTGAGCGGTTTTCACTCATTTAGACACTTTTCCTGATCGGACCCAGTTTACTTTGCTTGTTTGAGGACATTTCAGACCAGTTCTAGGGTAAATCTCGCTTGAAATAAGAAAGTGAAATTGCCAATGAGATCAGACCAATTTTCTTACCCCATTGGCAAAGAAAATGACCTGAAATAAGAACGCAATGTATCGAAATGAGTCAGAAACATCTCAGAACAAGTGAAATAATCTAGGACAAATGCCCAACAACTTCTTAACTAGTCAAAACAACTAAAATGTGGATTATTGTGCTCAAATTGAGATGTTTATACTGAAATAGTTAAATACTTTTTGCAGTGCATATTGGTTTAAATCTTAATTTTGAGCCTAAAACCGTCTTGTGGCTAAAAAAATACCTTGTTTGAATTGTGACTCATTGGCTCTGCTGTGATACCTGACGTCAGCCTCATGCTCACCCGGCGCCCGCAGGTCTCCAGCCACTCCGGGAAGCGCTTCCTTAGGCGCATTTTTCAAATATTGAACAAGGGCGGAGTAAAGCTCTAGTGCGGGGGTTAGTTGTTCTTTAATTACTCGTTAACTACAGTTAATGCCAGTTATAAATAGTTCCTCACAATGACTCCGCCATTATGGGCTAGAGTCTGTTGTCTTTGAGGACTCGTGTGAGCACAACCACCTGCGCAGTCTCCTTCTGAGGAGAGTGAGGTGAGCAGGCCAGCTGAGGACATTTAATGACTCTGTGGTAGCCTCTGCTCTCCACTACGCTGCCGTGTGCTGGGCCCCGGGCAGCACAGAGCGGGACAAGAACAGACTGAACAAGCCGGTCAGGAGGGACAGCTCCGTCCTTGGGCTGCCCCCTGGACTCTGTGGAGGAGGTGAGGAACAGCCAGGCTCAGCGCCATCGTGGACAACACCTCCCACCCACTGCACAGGACTGTAGAGGAGCTGAGCAGCTCTTTCAGTGGAAGACTGAGACACCCTCAGTGCAGGACGGAGCGCGGGGCCTTCATCACTGCTGTCAGACTGTACAACAAGACTGTGAAGTAACATGTGCAAGAACCCCTTTGCAAAGCTACGCGCAATAAGTGTCTGCGTGACTTTATTAACCACCTGCACGTGGACAGTAAACTTTGCAATGCCAATGCTGACATTTGGATGTTCTAGTTTTATTTCTTATACATTTTTTCCCCTTAAATATGTATACATGCCTTTCAGTCATTTTTGTTATTCTTGTTGTTGTTATGGTGGCCATTTTGGATAACAAAGTAGAATCATGTAGCACTACAACATGCAACAATATCTCTACTCCAGGGGTGTCCAAAGTGCGGCCCAGGGGCCAAATGCGGCCCTCAGACCAATTTTTGGTGGCCCTCTGCCTTCTTGCTGAATCAGGACACATCATCAGAGATAGTCCTTTTTATTTAAATGTAATAATTCTACACAATTCTAACCAAACAACTAACCTTTTACTGTGAGACAGAGCTGGCATGAAGGTTTTGAGCATAAATAAAGGTGTGGGGCCCAATTTAAACCTCTGCTAGTCAAAGGTTTTGCGGCACTAACCACCGATCTATGGCCCTTCACCCTGTGTACGCTTCAGTATGCGGCCCCACAGGAAAAAAGTTTGGACACCCCTGCTCTACTCAATGTGTTTTCTTCAATGTGTAGAAAACAGCGAGTCGGTGTTTAAGCTGCTCAAGATGTTAGCAGGCTACCAGTTAGCATTTAGCCTCAACAGCTCAGCTCTGATCTCTCCAAGAGAAAGCCCTGAACCACACTCCAAACATCTAGCCTTGGAAACAACATGACAGAGGTCAGATTCATAGATGTGAGCCACACGTGTTTATCGTGTTGAAGTCATTGGTTGACAGTTGCTAACCAGTAGCATGCTAACGTCTTGAGCAGCTGAAACACTGACTCAGACTGAGACTCCGTTGACATGACAAACTGTAAAAATCACAGAGAAAGGTTTTCTGTTTCCTCTTTGATGGGTTAATTTAGTCTTCAGAGTGAAACAGATGTTTAGTAAATCCTGCTGTAGCTCGACACATTTGCCGGTTTCTTCACATAAACGTGCGTCTGGGGCCATGTCAATCAGTTGTCTTTCATTTTCATCCTAGAGTTATTGTTGCATGTTGTAGTACTGCATAATTCTACTTCGGTATTCAAAATGGCCGCCGGAACTATGCATGATGTCATTGGAAACGCATGTATATAAGACACCTCTATTTACTGTTTCATTGTTTGACCATTTCCTGTCTATTTTGCACACCCTGGCCGTTTCTTGAGACCTGATGTAACAATGTAAATTTCTCCATTGTGAGATCAATAAAGGCTCATATATCTTGTCTTATCAAACATACGTGAATGAAGCATGCGGTGTATGTACAGGATATTGTGATGACTGTGCTTAAACCACTTACCTTTATCTGAAGACCTTAAAACTTTTACTTCGCCCATCAGCACTGATAACTCCTAATGATGCTTACGTGAATACTTTAAAATGAATCTACAAAGAGCGGGCACATGGGATGAGGTTGGCTCTTACTGAACTAACTTAACCACTACTTGGACACCTCACTGACCTGCTCATAGACCTGCCCAGCAGATGCAGGGGCACACTGTGGTGGTGCACCGGAGACCACAGCACGTCCAGGTCATTCCCGTGCAAGAACCCGAAGTCCACCGTACGACTGCGCGTGACCGGGGCAGCGGGGGGAGAGTCAAACCCATTTTACAAAACAAATCTGAGAGTTCGAGCTGGCTCAAGAGGGGGGACTGCATGGTACCGTTCAGGAAAAAGTGCACTTTTTGGTTCATTTTGCTGTGGAGACCTGGAGACGTTTTCCAGCTCACATCCGAGAAGTGACCTTGCGTAAAACCATAAACCCCCAAACGGTCACGGTCCATAGAAACTTTAGTGCGGGACCCGTTTCCTGCCGCTCAAAGCCAATAAACGGGCTAAATGAAACACCGCCAGCCAACTAGATCAAGCTAATACTCATTTACCATAGGTGTTGTTGTTGTTTCATGAGCCGTCGTTGCTGGACAAAGTGTTTCTGCCGCTGGAACATCCGACACGTTTACTTTGTGCTACAGGAGGCGTTTATTTGCTCCGAGCAGAGCCTTGATATTTGTTATTGTCACTGCTCTGACATCACACGGGACATCGCGGATTAAATAAAGTATATTATTTATGTCTATGCTGGGGAATAATTACTTTTATGTTACCTTGCTGGGCCACTGCCGCGGGGGAGACAGAGCCACTGCAGCCTCTCTCTCCTCCACAGCAGGCAAGGCCGTGGGAACCCAGGGTGCTGAGGGCGCCGCAGCACCCCCTGGTGGATAGTTTGTGAACTGCAAGGCAATATTAACCCCTTAACTCCCACCTGAACCGAGCACATTTTGTCCAGCTTTACCCCAGTCCAAAAGCTTCCGGAAAAAAGGTGCGAAAATAGCAGCAAAACTGAGACGAAAACAAGGATGAAAATGTGAAAAAAAAGTGAGAAAACATAGACGAAAAAGTGATGAAAAATTTATAAAAAATGACAAAAATGGACAAAAAATGGACCAAAAAAGTGAGAAAAAATTTGACGAAAAATTGCGAAAAAATGGACGAAAAAGTGATAAGAATGTGACAAAAAAAATGCGAATAATTTGACGAAAAAGTGACGACTGCCAACAAAAAAAGTGATGAAAAAAAATCTGATGTGAGGAAAAAGATCCATTTAGTTTTGTAGGTCTTTCAAATGAGGTGTTACACTGGCCTACAGGATTTGGGTAAAGCTGAACTGGAGAAAATGCTCTCGGTTCAGGCGGGAGTTAAGAGGTTCATAAATAGGATTTATGCACAGAAAAAGTATTTTGGCGGTAAATTTTGTCCCTCAGCACCCCCTACTAAACAACTAAAATATCTTCCCACGGCTCTGACAGCAGGAGCCCATCACAGGCTGGACATATTTTAATCAATACTGGACTAACATAAGATCAACTTACTGAGACCACGACTAGTTCACACAACTGTGCCATTGCATTTAAGGCAGCTCCAGTGAGTTTTTCCAAAGGTGCTTTAGCCTTGATAGTTGTAGTTTCCCCTTCGTTGCATATTCTAAATACATTTTTGCCTCAATCTGAAGAATATTGCGCTGGTGTTGCATCAAAAAAAAGAGTTCCAAACATGCACTTCTTCCCCTCTACACCCTGCGCTAAACTCCACTTCTTGACACAGCTAGCTAACATTGTCTAAACGTTGGATTATACTTGACGAGTCTGCGTGGTCCGTGAGGAAAAACTGTATAATTTTCTCAGACCCTTCGCACGGCCTCAGTTTCCACATGGCCAAACAGAGTATGAAAGGCCAATCGCGTCCGTCTGTACGTCTAAACTCCGCACGGGATTAACGTATGGGAAGTGTCATGAGACCTGAAGGGGGCGGGGCTTTGGCGAAAGGTTAAGGTTAATTCGGGCGTTCTGCTCTCCCAAAATTTAATCCGATGGGCGGGGGAGCGACTGAATTTTTCGGTGCATTATGGGTGACAAATAGTCTTCGCAAGTTCCGGTTCTGCTGGAGCGTTTTCGCTCGCTCTGCTGGCTTCATCTTCTGCTAAGAGAGGAATACAATTCTGTAGCTGATATTTTACGATGCAGACTTCGACTGTTCCGACTCCCTACATTTGGGGCTCGTACCTCCCGCCTCCCCTCCTGCCTGTAGCGGACACTTTTAGCCACGCACTGCCCCGCTGTACGGTCTCCCGCCCGGCTCGGAGCCTCGAAGGCTGGGCCGGATAACTAACCGTTGCCCCAGGGGTCTTTGAGCTGTCCCTGGGAGACTATAGTAAAAAGCACCGACAGCCTCTGATTATCTCTCTGCCCAATACAACTTTATCAGTCTGTGTTTTCAACGTGAGAACATCAGCCATGTCAAAAAATAAGTCCGTAGTCGAGCTGCTAACCGCTCACCCGGAGCTAACTAGCTCCTTAGCAGCGCATAGATCCGGTGAAAACAAGTATTATGCAATAATAACGTAAATACAGCCGGTAACTTTATAAAGCAGCCTTTGAGATGATCTCACACTGAGCCGGGCTTGATGCATTTGTGGTTTATTGTGGACTTTTCATCAACAATGAGCTGTAGACGATTGTAACAAGCTAACGGGGCTAACCTGGAATAACCCTTGTCCACTGGCACAAATAACAGTCCTTTATTCGGACGTATGGGCTGGATATGTGCTTAAATACTAGGGAGATCCTTGTGCAGATCGTGTGTACAGCTATAGTTGAAGATCATTCATCATCACATTCTTCCCTCTCAGCTGAACTTCATTCACATTGTCACCGTCTTTCACTCGCACACACAGACGTTTTCGTTCGCTCTGCTCGCTCTCATCTTCTTTTAAATCTTCATAAACAGCATCTGCTCGTTCAACTAGCAACAACAATTCCTCCTTTCGTTTCCCCACACTCGAAATACCCTTTCTCTTCAACCTTTCACGCAATTCAGGCACTGTCAGTCGCTTGTAAGCCATATATCCCATCGAGTGGAATTTTGGGAGAGCAGAACGCCCGAATTGGCAACATTAAGATTATTCACCGTAAGCCATGTAGACGACGCTGAATTTGTGACCCTTTGAAGAATAGCGCTCAAATAAACACAAACACAGTATCAGTAGTACTTTCTTCCTCTGAGGTAGTACTCCCCACATGCTCAGTTTGTGGTGATGATGTCAGAGCAGCGCTAGCGTGGCGGTAACAGCGAGTACTCACTTCCTCTGTGGCAGCTGGTCGCTCAGGCTCTGTTGCGTGGCCCGCAGGTAGCTCTGTCTCCGCGCCGCAGACTTCGGCGAGGGTTTGGGGCTGGCGTCCGAGTCGTCGCTGTCGGCCAGGTCGCCCATAGCTTTGACGTAGCTGCCGCTCCGCATGCGCCGACAGGGGATCTCCATGGTGCCCCCGCGGCCCAGGCTGCTGCTCCAGTCGTGCTGCGGGGACGGGACAGGGCTCAAACCTATGGCTTATGGCTTTCCTCTATGTAGGGACTCAACACGTTTCGGCCAATACCAATGTGTTTATCTCTGGCGAACTCTCAGCGGTTCCTTTGCTTTTTAAGGATGCCAAATGTTGTTGCCTCTTATTGTGGACTGTTGCTGTAGTTTGTCAGTATAAAAACGCCACTAAAGCTCTAAGAAACTGATTTATGGTGCTATTATTTAGGCATTTAGTGATTTCAAGCTGCTGTTTGAACGGTTCGGCTTCTAAAGCTCCTTTTGTGAAATGGAGCTTTCAGCATCGGAACACTTAAAGGAGTTAAGTAGCTTTCTTCCCTTGTCAAAGACAGACATGGAGAAGTATTTCACTACAATCACACAATCGGAGTAATCCTCAGGTTCGTGTTGTTTAATTTAGCAGCTTCTTCTACAGCTCTAGCGCCTGTACAGTGGTGCCTCATTTATTGCGGGGGTTACGTTCTAAAGATCAGAGGTGGGAGTAAGTCACTAAATAAAAGTCTCGAGTCAAGTCCAAGTCTTGAAGGTCCAAGTCCCAGGTAAGTCCAAGTCAATCGGTCGTGGGCTCAAGTCAAGTCAAGTCAAGTCACAGCTTTTGTTAAAGGGACTATAGGGAGTTTAAAAATGTTAAAATTATGTATTTTCCTCCCTCTACATGTTCCAGCCATGTCCTAATGTGTAGAATGAGCTCAGACCTGTTCACCACAACTGCCTCTAAAATCCTGTACGGTCACTCAAAAATGTGTCACTTCGGCCCGAATTGCCGTCATGCACGAGCTTAATATAGAAGGTGCAGTTACTCATGTGGCCTGAGGTGGCAGTAGTGACTATAAAATGGCGAACTTGCATCCAGCCCCTTTAAGTCAAGTCAAGTCTTGCTTAAGCCGGCAAGTCACCTCAAGTCACAAACGCCAGCGTGTCGACTTTTCATGTGTTTAATCTTGAAAATAACAGGTGCTTTCTCAAGATACAGCGATTTTAGAAATTTAGGCTAAAATCAAACTTTTTAAAATCTCATGGATTTGGATTTAAAGTCTAATTAATATTTAATCACCAGCAAAAATTCAAACTATATATATTTTAAATAAACAGTCTATGTGCAAAATTACTGGGACAGCATTTTAAGGAAGGGGGCCCGGGGGGGGGGGGCGACTTTAAAAGAAAAAAAATTAAACAGAGTCTTTTAAACATGAGCTGCTTTTCCATGTAGTGTGAAATATAAATAGAAAATAATATTTTTATTTTTGTTAGTTTCTGGCACTTTTTCTGTCAGTGGTTCCCCTGTACTGCCCCAGCCCCTGTATACTCGGATTCGCCCCTGCTCAAAATAGATTCTGCGTAGCCTTCAGTCCCGCTGTCACTGGGCTCTGTGCGGATGCGTAAACGAGCCACTAAATGCTGTAAACTTTGTGTGAACGCCTTAAAACATCGAAAAACCCCAAGATTTCTGTTGATTGACAGATCTCTGCGCTGTAGGTCCAGTCCATTGTTTCAAACGTTTTCCTGTCCGTAAATCTCCTCCTCTTCACTGTCTTTCGAAAACTTTTAATGCATCCAAAGAAATATTTCCTCCTGTCTTTTCCCGCTGTATTGATTAGAAGTGTTACCATAATGTAAACATAGTTGCGCCGCTTTTACGAAATGAATCCTGATCTTTCGACAGTTTCACTCAAATAAATAATAACTATAAAGTCACAGCAAGTCATTGAGAGTCATTGACCTCAAGTCCAAGTTAAGTCTTGAGTCACAAACAGCAAGTCCCAAGTCAAGTCAAGTCAAGTCTTTTCGGAGCTTTGGTCAAGTAAGTCTCAAGTCCCGAAAATTCACCCGCAATAGGCAAAATAATTCTTATATGTGCCCCGTCATTAGAACCAGGGACACAAGTCGGCAGCCCAAGTTTCGAGAAAAACCTTTAATTGTTGCAGAATCATTCAGTGGAAGTCACAAAGAAGCCTCTCCATGTTTAAGCTAGCAGTGCTGGCATATTTAAAAGCGTAAACGTTTAGCTTCAAACCTGCTTGTTTTGGGAGATTCTTGTTAAGCGTGGAGTAGGGGCGTGGCTTTGTGTGTATTCACATACTGGGTAAACACCGGTCGCGTTGGATGGACGCCGCAAAGATTGTCGCAGACGAGCTGAACCGTGGATGTTGTTTGTAAGTACTTTTGTGAAGTGGATTTATTAATCAGGGATGTGCGGCGCCGCTTCCACTGAACGCCCTGAAGAGCCTTGATAGCAAAGCAGCGACAGCGGGAAAGAGACGCTGCTTTGCCTCCTGGACACTTTGGCCACACAGCTTCAGCATAAAGCACCAAACTGTAAGAAGTATCTTTTTATTTTATGTTATAGTGGATTTTGAGTTTGAGTTGATCTCTGATGTCTCGCCTCTCACACTCTAAACCCCGGTCCTGCCTGTGTGGGGCTGGCCTGCTCTGCGCTCCTTCAGCCCTCTGTGTCATTTTTCGGCTTGCTTCTGTTCTCTTGTGATGTGGTGCGCGTTCGTAAAGTGCTTTCTTTTCCCCGCGGACTTTGCTTTTACAGGACTGGCGTGTACACCCCTCGCACTCTCTCTCGAGGACGTAACGGAAACTCACACTGAGACACACTCAGGAGAATCGGAGACATCGGATCACAGGCTGCAAAACGCTGCTTGTTTTGTGAAAATCCGACACATGTTCATGTCAAATATGTGCCATGTTTTTGTGTCTTTTAAGATTTGTATATGTCATGAGCTGCACTTGTCTCCGCTGTGCGATAGTTCAAAGTAAGAGACAATCACTACAACAAACAAAGTTCCTCGTAGCAGTTTCAGGCTTCAGAAGGCGTGTGTCTAGTGTTTATTTCCATGGAAAAGAGCGGGGAAAGTCGGACCCGGACCCGCTCGTGACCGGCCTGTGTGGCTGTGTGAGCTGATGATCTTAGATGACAAATTAAACTGGGATAAAAATTCAGATCACATCACAAAAAAGCGTCAACAGAGACTATATTTTATGAAGAAACTGGTGTCCTTTCAGGTGGGTAGAAACATGTTGAAAATGTTTTACATCATCTGTTGGTTTCGGGGGCCATGACTGAGGCACAAAAGAACTCCCTTAGGACAATATGTACAGTTGCAAGCAAAATCCTAGGTGTTCCTCTGAAGGGTCTGCAGGACATTTATTTTGCTCGAGCTCTGAATAAAGCAGACATAATATTTTCGGACTCAAAACATCCTCTGTTTAGAGAGTTTGAGCTGCTACCCTCAGGTCGAAGGTACAGGAGCCCCGACCTGACTAAAAACAGGACCATTTTTTACAATTAAACAAACCAACAATACGTAGTAACCAACAGTGATTTTTTTTATTTAATTTTTTTCTGCACAGCTGGTCTGTCAGAGAAGGTTTTTAAGGAATGTAGATCACGATTTTAACATCATTTAAACTGAGGTTTACGGGCCGTGGTTTGTTTTTTTCGTATGTTGTAAATGTTTGGATCTGTCTGCTGTGGTCACTGTTGTATTTGTGTATTTCCACTCACTGCAAATTAATTTCCCCAAGGGGACAATACATTTCTACTACTACTACTACTACTACTGATGTGTTTACGGGACACTGACGGAGATCCTCTCTGCAGAGAGACGAGGGCTCACTCTACGACTCAATCAGGAGGCAGAACAGCAAGCCCAAGAAAGGTGAACCGTATTATAACGAGGGACCACTGTATTTCATTGTTACTATTTAATTCTTCATTTCAAATTAGAAAAATAATGTTTTTAAGTCTGTCTTTAAGCTCCACATGTCCACATAAAATGACATATAGAGGCTGTGTGCCTTCACTGTGGAACTCTCTCCCCACTGGACTGAAACTGCTGAGTAACATTAACATCTTTACCAGGGGCTCAAATCGGACTTAAAGGAATAGTTCACCAGTTTTCCATACTGAAATATGTTCTTACCTGAGCTTAGACGAGTTGATGCGTACCTGTCTGGTCTTTGCGCGTGCCCTCAGTCGCGCAAAACGACGCAAGATGTTGTTAGCATTTGGCCTCTACCAATGTATTCCTATAGCTCCAAACGGGGTGAAGTTGGAAGCTGCCACGCTCTTCCACGGGCACAGACAAAGACCAGACAGGTACGGATCAGCTCGTCTCAGCTCAGGTAAGAACATATCTCGGTATGGAAGAACTGTGTGCCGTCAGTCATGCAAAAAGACCAAAGATGTTTTTAGCATCGGCCTCTCCCAGTATATTCCTATAGCTCCAAACGGGGTGAAGTTAGAAGTGACCACGCTCTTCCACGGGCACAAAGACCAGACAGGTACGTATCAACTCGTTTAAGCTCAGGTAAGAACATATCTCAGCATGGAAAAACAGTGAACTATTCCTTTAAGTTGTTCCCATGTGTAAAATATACCTTATCTTGTTAAATAATGTGTTTTTATATCATCTTTAAATGAAAGAAATGAAAAAGTAATGAAAAGTCTAAGGAAGGAGTCTCTAACACCTTACTTTTATAATGAAGTATTGAAACTTACCTAATTACCTGAAAAAGTAAAATTGAATTAAAATGCAGTAAAGAACCTTACATTAACAGCAGTAACAGAAGTGCTAAATGGGACAATACATTATTTTGCACTTTACTGTGATATGTTTAGCCATGACACCGAGTATTGTGCAGTTACTCACCCTCCTCCCGACCTGCAGGTAGTTGGAGCTCAGCTCTTGTTGGCAGGACTTCGACTTGAGCATGGAGCGGTCCAGCGTGTGCGCCCCCTGGTGGAGTAACTGCCGAGGTGGTTGTCCCATGGTTAACGCCGACCAGGATCCTCCTTTAACGTATTCCGGTTCACTGACGCCCAGGCTCCCCAAACCCCCCAAACCTCCCAGACCCCCGAGCGGCCCGGCCAGAGGCATCTCTCCTCTCCCTGCGACGGAGAACTTCATGTCCCCACTGCTCTTGGAGGAGCTGATGGTGTTGTATCCGCTGTGGATGTACCTCTGGTTAGGACTGGAACAAGAGACAAAGACAGGAGATAAGATAAGATAAGATGATACTTTGGGGGGTCGCCAGAGCATATAGATAAAATATTTATTTTAATATTATTATTATGGTGTCATAGCATACATGCTATTTTACCAGGGTGCCATTATTTGTTCTAAATTTAATTCATTTTTGTTTTAGCCATTATTTTTTCATTGATTTTTAAGAGTTTTATAGGTTAACCTCTTAACTCCCGCCTGAACCGAGAGGATCTTTTTCCTCACGTCATCACATTTTTTTTTTCATCATTTTTTTGTTGGGTGTTCAACTCATTTTTGTAACTTTTATGTCATTATTTTGTCATTTTTTGTCACATTTCTGGCATTTTTTTTCCAATATTTTCTCACTTTTTTGTCACATTTCCATCATTGTTTTCATCTCAGTTTTGTTGCTATTTTCACAGCTTTTTTCCAGAAGCTTTTGGATTGGGGTAA
This sequence comes from Gobius niger, assembly GCF_951799975.1. NCBI lineage: Eukaryota > Metazoa > Chordata > Actinopteri > Gobiiformes > Gobiidae > Gobius > Gobius niger. The sequence continues at coordinate 5,524,158 of NC_136875.1, forward strand.
AGCCAAACTGGAGAAAATGTGCTCGGTTCAGGTGGGAGTTAAGGGGTTAAACATGCTACAAAAGCCTAGTTTTAGTAGAACAAAATCAATTATTGTAGCGATATAGAGCAAAATGGAAACAACAGCACCACCTGTACCTGCAGTACCTACAGTGACTTTAGCTCATTCATTTCTTTAAGTCAAAGAAAATGCCATATTACATCATTTTGAAAGTGTCAGTTCATTTTTGTAACTTTTTCATCATTTTTTTGTCATTTTTTTATAAAATTTTGGTCATTTTTTTGTCACAATTTTGTCGTTTTTTTTGTCAATTTTTTTGTCATTTTTTAATCACAATTTTGTAATTTTTTTGTCACATTTTGACATTTTTTTGTCATTTTTTGTCACTTTTTTGTCATTTTTTCATCCATTTTTCGTCACTTTTTTGTCACATTTCCATCATTGTTTTCGTCTCAGTTTTGTCGCTATTTTCACACCTTTTTTTCCAGAAGCTTTTGGACTGGGGGTAAAGCCAAACTGGAGAAAATGTGCTCGGTTCAGGCGGGAGTTAAAGGGGTTAATGTCCCTGTTTTTCCCATGGTCTGATCCGGGTGGGGGGTCACGATCCTAATTAACTGTTATAATGGGGGTCGCGGCTCTAAAAGGCTGAGAACCACTGATCTACGCAGACGATACAGGACTGTTCTCTCATGGAAAAAATGAAAGTGAGGTGGCAACAAAATTAACTGATCAAATGCAAAAAGTATCTGACCGGCTAAATGCTAAATCAAACCAGTGGCCGTGTAGGAGGAGAGGAGCGTCGGTGACATAACCCCCCCCCTGTTGGGTGTCAGAGCCCTCACCTCTGCAGTGCATCGTGGGTCCCCAGCCTCCCCATGGTGTGGTGGTAGCTGCTCACGTCGCTGCTGTCCAGATCGTCGGAGCTCCAGTATCCGGACATGTTGGACCTGGGCCTGCGCTTGGGCTCTTTGGTCACCCTGTCTTTGCTCTTGGCCCTCCGGTGGTGCTTCCCCCCCTCCTCCGTGCTCGACGACCCCCCGCCGCTCCCGGACCCCGACCTCCCGTTCACGGCCCCCTTCATCTGCTGCCCCTCCATCGACTGCGACTTGGCGAAGAGCTTCTGCACCGAGTTCAGCATGTAGCGGATCTTCCCCGGGCTGTCCGTGCGCTGCTTGGAGTGGGCGAGCGCGGCCGAGCGGTGGAACTGCAAAGTGCTGAACCCGTCCCTGGCCCCGGGGAGGCTTTTGTCGAACTCCAGCAGACTCTGGGGCATCTGGCTTTTGCTCACGTGGTGCGAAATGGTCGCCGATCCGCTCGTGATCATGGGAGTCCGTAAACCCGACATGCCCATTCCGGGGGGCATCCCGAGGGACATGGAGGTCCCCAAAGCGCCCATGCCCCGGAGGCTTTCCGGAGGGGAGAAGTCTTGCGGGTCGTAGGAGTTGTAGTGTATCCCCGGGAAGGTGCTGCTGTTCGGGATCTGATTGTTGAACGGTAGCATGCAATCCGGGGGCAGAGACCCGGGACCGGGCCCGGCGGCGGTGTAGTGGTGGGAGTCCATGGTGCCGTAGTGGTCCACCGTCTGCGGCGCGAGAAGGTAGGGGCTGCGCGGTAGGGTGCTACTGATGTTGGGGGTCTTGGGCAGGTACAGCGCCTCCTTGCGGTGGGAGGAGGGGTCGCAGGAGTCGGAGAGGTGGCGGTTGCGGTTCACCCCGAGCCCCTTCATCGCGGCCTGGAGTCCCCGTTATCAGAGGAGAGAAGGGTGGCGACTGAGAAGGGACATCCTGCAAGAGAAAACGAAAAGGGAGGATTAATTTTCGTCGCTGCAAAGGTGGACGGAGACATTTAAAGCTTGTAGTTCAGGGGTAAATGCGGGTGAATCGTAAAGCTCTGACATTTACCTTTATTTATTCGCTTGGGACATTGCTAGATTTACAGTTCTCACGCTGACCCCTTTAGGTTGGAGTTAGAATCCCTTTAAACACCTTGCAATGCTGATCTTTTCTTTTACCTTATCCCCCCAAATGGCTTAAAACTGCCTGCAAAATTGTAGAGCACGCGGAACTTGCTCATAGACTATAACAAATAGGTTTGAAACCACCGAAAAAACATTCTCTGGACTGTAGTGCAGTCGTGAAAGGCTCGTAATGTGAAGACGGCATGTGTTTTGTGGAGCAGTGGTGAAAGAGTGACCGTCTGTGCCTCCCACTGGGAACATCTGCAGCCGATATGAGAACAGAGGAGGAGGAGAGAGGGAAACAATGGTGTCCATTCAAATGACATTTCGGAGAACACAGCAGCTGTTTAACGTTTTGACCCAACAGCCTGCTAACTTGCCTCTCTGATGAACGCGGCTGGTTTAAACATAATGAGAGCCGGGAAATACAACCTTAGTCTTGTGCTTTGGTCTCTCCACTGTCTTTCTGTCACTCAGAGATCAATACATCATCGTTTTACCCACAGGAGAGCATGGGGACCCTCAGGGAGGCTATGGGGACCCTCAAGGAGAGCATGGGGACCCTCAGAGAGACCATGTGGACCCTCAGGGAGAGCATGGGGACCCACAGGGAGACCACAGGGACCCTCAGGGAGACCACAGGGACCCTCAGGGAGACCACAGGGACCCTCAGGGAGAGCTTGGGGACCCTCAGGGAGAGCTTGGGGACCCTCAGGGAGAACATGGGGACCCTCAGGGAGTGCATGGGGACCCTCAGGGAGAACATGGGGACACACATGGAGACCACGGGGACCCTCAGGGAGTGCATGTGGACCCTCAGGGAGACCACAGGGACCCTCAGGGAGAGCATGGGGACCCTCAGGGAGAGCATGGGGACACACAGAGAGAGCATGGGGACCCTCAGAGAGAACATGGGGACTCTCAGGGAGAACATGGGGACCCTCAGAGAGACCATGGGGACCGTCAGGGAGAGCATGGGGACCCTCAGGGAGAGCATGGGGACCCTCAGGGAGACCACAGGGACCCTCAGGGAGAGCATGGGGACCCTCAGGGAGTGCATGTGGACCCTCAGGGAGTGCATGTGGACCCTCAGGGAGTGCATGTGGACCCTCAGGGAGAGCATGTGGACCCTCAGGGAGAGCATGTGGACCCTCAGGGAGAGCATGTGGACCCTCAGGGAGACCACGGGGACCCTCAGGGAGACCACAGGGACCCTCAGGGAGAGCATGTGGACCCTCAGGGAGAGCATGGGGACCCACAGGGAGACCATGTGGACCCTCAGGGAGTACATGGGGACTCTCAGGGAGACCATGGGGACCCACAGGACGTCTGCGGAAACACTGGAAGGTCATAAAAATGTAAAAAAACAGGCAAAATAAACAAAGCTACAGCAACATAAAAGTTTAATATTTACAGTATAGACCAAAAACTTGGATCGTCAGCGTGCTTTTGAAACACGAAAAGCAATTCTGTTTGTGGACAAGTTTGTTAATGGTCAGGGCCAAAGTACATCTCTGACATATGAACCATTTCAGGTTTCGAGAGCCTCAGAGACATTTGACAACAGAGGTTTTCACGACAAATCGTACATTGGGGCTGTCCCAGTTGAGAAACAAATACAGCATGCTCTAGGCAGACGTTGACATTTTACACAAGGATTTGCAGAGTTTTATCGCCTCTGTTGACGATGCACAAAGCAAAGAGGAGATTCACGGCTGCATGATGAAAGAGGGGGAGTCGCACTGGCTTTAAATCAGTGTTGGGATTGTGCTTTTTGAATAGATATACAAAGGTTTTATTCATAGGTCATTTATAGGTAACTCCATCATCAACACGTTCCTTTGACCTGTCACCTCAGGGCTAGGGTTAGGTTTAGAGTTAGCAATTATGCATATCCAAATCTTAAAGCGCATTGACAGCAGAGCTTGCAGCCTATGTGCCAGTGTGATACCACATTTGAAAGCCAAAACCTTCTAGTTTCTAAAAATAACACAATTCACATCACATTTGCTGTTTTTAACCCTATTCATAACCCAAACTCTAAACCTAACCCTTGCTCCATGATCAGGGGGGGGCGGCAAGTAAAAAGTTAACAAACGGGAAAGTACTAGCATCCCCAGAGCAGGAATCAATCCCTCTAAAAGTGGCCCAGTGCCCAGCTTTCTCTTGTCCCAAAGAGTCATGACATAAGTGATTTCATATTTCAGAAAATCTCATTGCGACAGTGAGGTGTAATTGAGCCTCTAATAGCACAACTTTAGCCGTCATTAGCATAACAATAGCACATGTTCATCATAGTGACTTCTTTGCTCTAGCTTTTGTCTTGGCTCTTCATAATAACACCTTATTATACGGCTCTTCACAACGTAAGTAGAACGCTCCATTGATTTGAATGGGATTTTCCAACGTTCTACCGGTCATTATTTTCTGATAGAGGACCTTTCTTTCATATCACTCCACACGTAGTAGTCGAGGACACTATCTCTGTCCCCGTCACTGCGAGAGAAGTCGGGGGAATCGCTCGTGAAGTTAACGTGAGTCTGACTTTCAACTTACATGTGGACATGTAAGTTGAAAGTCAACTTACATGTGGACCCACAGGGAGAACATGTGGACCCACAGGGAGAACATGTGGACCCTCAGGGAGAGCATGTGGACCCACAGGGAGAGCATGTGGACCCACAGGGAGAGCATGTGGACCCACAGGGAGAGCATGTGGACCCTCAGGGAGAGCATGTGGACCCTCAGGGAGAACATGTGGACCCTCAGGGAGAACATGTGGACCCTCAGGGAGAGCATGTGGACCCTCAGGGAGAGCATGGAAACCCTCAGGGAGAACATGTGGACCCTCAGGGAGAGCATGTGGACCCTCAGGGAGGGAATGTGGACCCACAGGGAGAGCATGGAGACCCACAGGGAGAACATGTGGACCCTCAGGGAGACCACGGGGACCCTCAGGGAGAGCATGTGAACCCTCAGGGACACACAGGGAGAGCATGTGGACCCTCAGGGACACACAGGGAGCGCATGTGGACCCTCAAGGAGAACATGTGGACCCACAGGGAGAACATGTGGACCCTCAGGGACACACAGGGAGCGCATGTGGACCCTCATGGAGAACATGTGGACCCTCATGGAGAACATGTGGACCCTCAGGGAGAGCATGTGGACCCTCAGGGACACACAGGGAGAGCATGTGGACCCTCATGGAGAACATGTGGACCCTCAGGGACACACAGGGAGCGCATGTGGACCCTCATGGAGAACATGTGGACCCTCATGGAGAACATGTGGACCCTCAGGGAGAACATGTGGACCCACAGGGAGAGCATGGAGACCCACAGGGAGAACATGTGGACCCTCAGGGACACACAGGGAGCGCATGTGGACCCTCAAGGAGAACATGTGGACACAGGGAGAACATGTGGACTCTCATGGAGAACATGTGGACTCTCAAGGAGAGCATTTGGACCCTCAGGGAGAGCATGTGGACCCACAGGGAAAGCATGTGGACCCACAGGGAGGGCATGTGGACCCACAGGGAGAGCATGGAAACCCACAGGACGTCTGCGGAAACACTGGAAGGTCATAAAAATGAAGAAAATATGGCAAATTGGAAAAAAAATAAACAAGCAAAATAAACAAAGCTACAGCAACATAAAAGTTTAATATTTACAGTATAGACCAAAAACTTGGATCGTCAGCGTGCTTTTGAAACACGAAAAGCAATTCTGTTTGTGGACAAGTTTGTTAATGGTCAGGGCCAAAGTACATCTCTGACATATGAACCATTTCAGGTTTCGAGAGCCTCAGAGACATTTGACAACAGAGGTTTTCACGACAAATCGTACATTGGGGCTGTCCCAGTTGAGAAACAAATACAGCATGCTCTAGGCAGACGTTGACATTTTACACAAGGATTTGCAGAGTTTTATCGCTTCTGTTGACGATGCACAAAGCAAAGAGGAGATTCACGGCTGCATGATGAAAGAGGGGGAGTCGCACTGGCTTTAAATCAGTGTTGGGATTGTGCTTTCTGAATAGATATACAAAGGTTTTATTTATAGGTCATTTATAGGTAACTCCATCATCAACACGTTCCTTTGACCTGTCACCTCAGGGCTAGGGTTAGGTTTAGAGTTAGCAATTATGCATATCCAAATCTTAAAGCGCATTGACAGCAGAGCTTGCAGCCTATGTGCCAGTGTGATACCACATTTGAAAGCCAAAACCTTCTAGTTTCTAAAAATATGTGCAAGATCTGTGTGAGTGAAACACAATTCACATCACATTTGCCGTTTTTAACCCTATTTATAACCCAAATCCCTCACTCTTAAACCTAACCCTTGCTCCATGATCAGGGGGGCGGCAAGTAACAGGTTAATAAAACTGGAAAGTACTAGCATCCCCAGAGCAGGAACAATCCGTCTAAAAGTGGCCCAGTGCCCAGCTTTCTCTTGTCTCAAAGAGTCATGACATATGTGATTTCATATTTCATTCTCAAATCTCATTGTGACAGTGAGGTGTAATTGAGCCTCTAATAGCACAACTTTAGCCGTCATTAGCATAACAATAGCACATGTTCATCAGAGTGACTTCTTTGCTCTAGCTTTTGTCTTGGCTCTTCATAATAACACCTTATTATACGGCTCTTCACAACGTAAGTAGAACGCTCCATTGATTTGAATGGGATTTTCCAACGTTCTACCGGTCATTATTTTCTGATAGAGGACCTTTCTTTCATATCACTCCACACGTAGTAGTCGAGGACACTATCTCTGTCCCCGTCACTGCGAGAGAAGTTGGGGAATCGCTCGTGAAATTAACGAGAGTCTGACTTTCAACTTACCCAGAGATTCACCACCGTTCCCTAAGTGCTAGCTACTAGCCAAAGATACAGACGGCATCTCGTCATAGAAGGGGGCGTGGCTTCGCCGAGGGGGAAAATAGAATCTTTAGAGAAACACAAATTTTCACTCTTTTTTGCCATTTTCTGGTGGAATATCAACTTATTTATCACATACAAATAAAGTCAAGTGTAAATCGGGCCCATATGGATATTTTCTCACAGCAGATTGTTCAGTAGAAGTGAAAAAACGGCAGTTGTAGCAAGCGCTAGCTAACCGCTAGCATTAGCCTGATGCTAACATGTAGCATCAAGTTAGCATTCTCCGTTATTCATGTATTTATGGAGCTGTTGAACCACTTTGCTCCTCCCCATGTCTTTGTATCTTTATTTAGTAGAAACTATGTTCATATTTCAGCATTGTTACAGTAGTTTTTGAATAATTAGAGAAAATATACGTTTTTTCAAAATTGTTTTCAAACATGACCATATATGGGCGATTCCAGAGAATTATTCAAAAACTACTGTAACAAACGCTGAAATATGAATATAGTTTTCTACTAAATAATGATACAAAGACATGGGGAGGAGCAAAGTGGCTCAACAGCCCATAAATACATGAATAACGGAGAATGCTAACTTGATTCTACATGTTAGCATCGGGCTAATGCTAACGGTTAGCTAGCGCTTGCTACAACTGCCGTTTCTTCACTTCTACAGAACAATCTGCTGTGAGAAAATATCCACATGGGCCCGATTTACATTTGACTTTATTTTTGTGTGATAAGTTGATATTCCACCAGAAAATGGCAAAAAAGAGTGGAAAATTGTGTTTCTCTAAAGATTCTATTTTCCCCCACGGCGAAGCCTCGCCCCCTTCTATGACGAGATGCCGTCTGTATCTATGCTGCTTCTAATCTAGCCAAACGTTGCCAAGCTACGCGCAAACTTTTGGGAACTACTTGCCGCGGAAGTCATTAAATAAACCTTTCGACCTTCATAAAAGTGTATGAAGTTTATGTTGTGTATGTTCAGTGGGCAAATGGCTGTATAATAAGTGGGATGATGTATAGAACGCTGGTCATTATCAGGAAAATAAATACCGAAAGGCCGAAACAAGACCAGTTCGCCCTGTCGATAATGACCAGCGTTCTGTACATTATCCCTCACATAATCACCATCAAAAGGAAGCACCTGTCTCTTCGTGGCCCACAGACTATAGTAGTTCCATTCAGTATTGTGCACTATAAGAAGGCCAGTTACTGTGATTTTTTATGCCTGAGAGTTGACGGTGTCTAGTATCGTTAGAGTCAATAATATCATTTATCGCCTCAATATAACGAACTTGAAATTTGTTTTTGTGACAGGCCTGTTTATAACGGGCTGGCACACAGGCCGACATTGTGACGTGTGTGATCGTATATGAGGCAGATCATTGTCAAATAAAAAGTGTTTAAAAACTAGGGAATTTGTGGATTGGCGTCTGTGTGTAGATGCATTTTTATCCCTCCTTGCACATGCACCCCCCCCCTCCTCTCTCTCTGAGGCAGCAATAAATAAAACTCATGGTGGGACTCAGCTCTCATCGTTCACTCAAACTCATTCTCATCCGACCCATCACTTGTAGAAAAGAGAAAAGAGGAATCATAAACGGCGCCAAGAACAGCCAAAGGTTCCCGCGGTGCGAAAACACCTAATGTTCCAATCCGGTAGCTGAAAACGGTTGCGCTTATGACGACTGAACTGTGCTGTAAAAATGGTCCAGTGCTGCTTTAATTGACCCATTACAAACCGTCCGACCGTTAGTAGCCCTGGCACTCTGGCACGAGCTCACCGTACGCCGCCCAGTCCCATCTGCTCAGGCCTTCACCCGCTCTCCCCTCTCATGTGGCGGGCAGACTGTCGTAGTAAAACCCAGTATGAGGCGAGGGAAGGAGCTCCAGCCAGAGCGCTCTCTTCCAAATGTTTCCCCCCTCTGCCAAAAGTCCAGGCACATCTACTGCACGTGAGAAACGATGACAAGTGTATCAAAGCGAGGGCCGCACAATCAGGTACACGCTGGGTCCAATGAAGTGGTTCGGAATGAAAAGAGAGAAATAACATGATGTTGTTGGACCAGGTGGGACCTTTCTGTGTGTGCTTGGGTGTACTCGGTTCCCCCTGCCTCTTAAAACATGTCAAAAATGAATATAATAAAGAACTAAAATGACGACTACTACATCGTCAAAGACTGATGCCACTACTGACACTACTAGAACTCTCACTGGTATTACGACTATATCTTAACTACTGCTGATACTTGGAGAGCCACTACAATAACTATTACAACCACTGCTTGATTACTGCTGCTGCTATAGGGCTGCTGCTCTGAATATCATTTACGTATCATTTTACGGCTACACGGGCCCTGTATTGTTAAACACAAATGAATCTAATTCACGTGCTTGTTTTACCTCGGCTTTACACTCACAACTGCAATATGAAAGTTAAACACCTCTATGTAGGGCAGCTATGAGATCGTTTTTCTTCATATTTCACAATATTGTATGATGGACACTAATCACGTAATCCTCCCTCCCCATATGTGTCCCATTGTTCTCTTCTATTAAGTCCTGTGTCCTTCTCACTTGTCTGAATATGCACTTTATATCACTTTATACCTGTATATTACCTATAATGTAATAAAAAATAAAAAGTATCATGGACACTGTCGGGCTCATATTGTTTTTTGAAGTTGTTCATAATGCCCGGCTCTATGCTTCCATTTTTACTGACAACTGTTGCAACTACACTACTAGGCTACTGCTGCTACTACTACTACTTCTATTACTACTTCAACTACTATTTCTGCTACAACTGTAACCAAACCTACTTGTAAAATAGGTTTGGTTCATGTGACATCACAATATTCTACAGAGCCTGCAGCAGGCCGATTCAATTGGCCTGGACCGATGGCAATTTCCACAAATGAATAACAGCCTATAGATACAGACGGCATCTCGTCATAGAAGGGGGCGTGGCTTGGTCGAGGGGGAAAATAGAATCTTTAGAGAAACACACTCCACTCTTTTTAGCCATTTTCTGGGGGAATATCATCTTATTTATCACACAAATAAAGTCAAGTGTAAGTCGGGCCCATATGGATATTTTGTCGCAACAGATTGTTCAGTAGAAGTGAAAAAACGGCAGTTGTAGCAAGCGCTAGCTAACCGTTAGCATTAGCCCGATGCTAACATGTAGCATCAAGTTAGCATTCTCCGTTATTTATGTATTTATGGGCTGTTGAACCACTTTGCTCCTCCCCTTGTCTTTGTATCATTTTTTAGTAGAAACTATGTTCATATTTCAGCATTTGTTACAGTAGTTTTTGAATAATTAGAGAAAATATAAATTGTTTCAAAATTGTTTTCCTACTTAACTGTTTTCAAACGTGACCATATATGGGCGATACAGACGGCATCTCTGGAATCTCTGGAATCGCCCATATATTCTATTTTCCCCCTCAGCGAAGCCACGCCCCCTTCTATGACGAGATGCCGTCTGTATCTATGGGATTGTGATGATGTCATCACTCCACTTCCTGGTCCAACAGAACTTTAGCCCTATTCACTTCAATGGGATTTAGCAGATTTTAACTTGCAATAGCACTGACTTTTTAAACATCTGATCACACAAAAACAATACAAACATTTACTCTGGATTTTCTTGATTTTCTTAGAAAAGTGATGCTTTTTTAACCGTATTTATCTTTTTTTTTTTACATACACAATAAAGGCTTATTTAAAGGGACTATACAGAGTTTAAAAATGTCAAAATTATGTATTTTCCTCCTACATATGTTCCAACAATGTCCTAATGTGTAGAATGAGCTCAGACCTGTTCACCACAACTGCCTCTAAAATCCTGCACTGTCACTCAAAATGTGTTACTTCGGGTCTGAAGTGCCGTCACGCACGAGCTTAACATAGAAGCTGCAGTTACACGTATGACCTGAGGTGGCAGTAGTGAGTATAAAATGACTAACTTGCATCTAGCCCCTTTAAGATATTTCCTGGAGAAATTGTGACGTATACATATCATTCTAATTAGATGTAAAACAGATATTGGACTTTCATCTGCTGTTATTTCAGCAGGAGGTTCAGATAAACGTAAGGTTTTTGCTGTGTTTGTCATTGGAACTCTCAATAGTGTGAACCCTTTTTATGTGCACCACATTTAACAGCCCTATTCAGCTTATTGTGATGCGTCTGCCAATGTCAAGGCATCTACAGCAGCTCATACAGTCAATGAGGAGGCCCTGCACCTACAAACAACATGATTATTTTAGAGAATTCTCATTATCTTCAGAATTCTGCTAGAATCTAGTTCAACGGCTGCTGTGGCGGGAGCTAAAGTCAACATACATTAAGTAGCCATGTGCTTCTGGTGTGTGCTTATAGCGTCAGGCCTTCAGAATAATGAAGTAGAGCTGGAAAGGTGTTTAGACGCCAACAGAGCTGAAATAACAGGAGCCAGTCACTGTGTCTGCAGCTGTAATTGAACAGCCCTAGCATATAGTTTCAAATTGATCGGGTGAAAATCCCTCGGTGGTAACTATGGAAACTGTGAAAATGCACATTTATTTATTTTTTCGCTATCCAGCCTGGCTAGCACCAGACTAAATATCACAGGGGATGTTTAGTCTAGGGAGCTACAAATGTCTATCACATGTGTCGTAGCCATAGCCAATCGTATCGTCGTATCCCAGGATGTGTGACGTATCCGCTGTAAACTACGGTCTAAACGGGTCCTCAGACTTTTCTCTCTGGGGCCACATCATTGTTCCTGACTGTGATGGGGGGCCGGACCGGGTTGGCTATTACATATAATTGTATAACTCAGACCAAAATGCCTCATTGTGAAGTAGAGATGACTCGCCTGCACAGTCGTCCCCACGACTTTATCCACAAGATCAACACTTGATTCAGGCTCATATTTGTTTCACTGTAGTGGTTTGCAAAAATAGTAATCAAGTCTTCGCACTTTGTTTTAGATTCCATTTATTTTTATTTTCAAATAAAACATCATTTTGTAATGTGACCAAAGTAATAACTTCTTACACTTGTGCTTTACAAGCCTGTGTCACAAGTTTCTCAAAGTACTGTCGTCATTATTCATTCTCTCCACACTCTGTGGTGTTAAGCTTCATTTACCACGTGGCTATAATGTGTTTATATTCTGATCTCTTATGTAAGTGCCCTCTGCTGGACACCTGTGGAATTATTTTTTATTTATTCAAATTGCCCCCTAATGGCTGGAATGAGTAAACTGGTTATTTAGTTAAAATATCCTAACTCCTCACAGGAATGGGCTAGAGACTTACTTTTTTTTTTACATACTCAGGGATTTGTGATCTACAAGTCGGGGGCCGGATTAAATCATCTCGCGGCCCGGATTTGGGCCGCGGGCCGTAGTTTGAGGACCCCTGGAAAGCTTGATCAAAAGGTGGCGTCGCATCTGCTGCAGTCATGTTGGATCCATAAATAAACTTTAAACAAACGCCGTCCCTCCTCGTTCTCTGATTGGCCCCAAATCAAAGCGAAGATTTCGGCCGTGGTCCCCGGACTGCTGAGGCGCGCACAGCAGTTCGGGTATTTGCATGTAATTGTGGCAAAATACACAGCCATCGTTTTTCATGCTCTCCATACAACAGCCACATCTCCTCCTGCTCATGTGCCTCCGAGAGCCAGCCCGAGCGTCTGGTCTTCCCCCTCACGCAGAGCCTCCGTCTGCCGCTCACAGGAGGACAGACTGCTTTGGCATGACCTTTCCCTGTACTGTAGCACACGTCTGACGCGCACGGGGGCCAGGAGAGGGCGCTGCTCACCGGAAAACACTGGAGCTGCAGCTGCTGACTCATGGTTCCAGGCAGAGCTGAGTGAGAGGAGGGGATCTGCTCAGGTTTACTGTCAGGGATGCAATAACAGAAGTTTGTTTTTTACGTAACAAAAAAGCTGCACACATTTCTGAACTCTTGTTTCTCCCTATGTGTTACCTGTTACACAACATACAGTTTTTAAAAAGGTATTTTTAGTGACAAACATCTCAAAAGGGCCCACCTGGTTAAGAAAATAAAGGTCGGATTAATTAATGGTCCTGTTTGGGAGCGAGGGACAGACAAAGAGGAGAGAGGGAAGGTGTGAGTTCAGACAAAGTGAAAATGAAAGCAATCTACAGCAGAGAAACTGTGAAAGCAATCAGACGTGTAAAGAGGAGACAAGAGGCTCCGAGGACAAGAGAGCGAGGAGGGGGAGGGCTGACAGTATGGTAATAGCGAGGAAGAGCAGCAACATGCTATCCGCACTTTTCGCTTTCAGCTGATGAGAAACACAGCACGCATCTCTCCAAAGTTTACAGTGGGCTTGTGTCGGCTGCTTTCTCTGTTAGGATTCTGATTCTGACTCGACAACAGAGTGACTGCAGTGAAGTGATCTGAAGCACTCGCTGTAATACATTTGCACACTGACAGCGCAGCATTGTTAGGCTCCTGCAGCTTGTCCGTGGTGCTTCAGAATTGGTTGCAAATTTGTTGTGGCAATTGCAACAAAAAAAAAAAGAAACATCAGAAAAATAACCACGCTGGATCTATGAAATAGTTTAGAATTTTTAGTCTCAGAAAAGGAGATCCACCTTGAAAGGTCAATGGTTTAATGTGTCATGTCATTTTGACATCTTCTTTTTTAACCCTTTCTGCACCACATATGGCTCCAGTTATGGTCCCGGTATTTGGACGCAAAGGGACACAAGGGGGCGCCCTTCCAACCTTCTCAGTGTAAATGTGAATCAACTTTCTTCAGAGTTAGACTTTAGGTCAGACACCATGAGTGACAGTAACATGACGCTAAATACAGTGAACTCTTTGTTTCCAGTAAAAAGGCTGAGGCTTCATTGCTCTTCAGTCACAGACTGAGAAGTGAAGAAGGAAGTCATGGAAATTCTACTTTAGACAGAATTTCAGACTTAAATCACACATTTGATGCTTATAAAGGTTGAAGAAATATCCATAATGTCTGAAGTAGAGTCATGTGTGAGTCATGGTGGGTCATGGCACCATGACAGATGTGGACAGGACTGTGGTAGATCTACTTTTACTTTGGAGAAAATAGTTACTATAGTAACTGTGTTGAAGAAATGAACCGCATGAGCTTCTTCTGTAACATCTGTCCACATCAGTCCTGCTGCACCACGACTCAGAGGAACTGGGTCAAACATGACCTACAGCAGAAACAACTGACAAGGGTTTGTTTTTGTTGAATCAGAGTCATTAATAATCATTAATAATGAACTTTAATCACATAAATTCAGGATTTTCACACTTATTACTAAGGGATAATCGAAAATCAATCTTTTATTGTTACATCCAGCAGAAGTGTAATGTTCGAAAGCAGAAACTCCATGACTTCCTTCTTCTCAGTCTGTGACTGAAGAGCAATGAGGCCTCAGGCTTTTTACTGGAAACAAGGAGCTGTTTTCAAACATGACCATATATGGCTGATTCCAGAGATGCCGTCTGTATCTATGTTGCTACAATTGTTGATTTTGTTCTACTAAAACTAGGCTTTTGCCATAGTTATTTGTTTTGATATAGCATGTTATTTGCATAGATAGAATCAAATGCAAATATACCAAACATTATATAACAAAAAATAAAATAAAGAATCTATTATTATTTGACCCACTTTCACGTTTTCATTTTGGTCCTCGGAGACAAACAGTTCGGGCACCCATGCCTTAAATATATTGTAAAGCAGAGTTTTCCGTGAGGTGTCCAGTGTGATGTGGTGCAGGAGCACATGTGGGTCAGGGCGGTGGTTTCCTGTGAACATTCACACTCATTTACAGCTTCACACGTCACCACTATCAGCACACGCTCCAGACTGCAGCGCGGCTAAAGTCAAAGACCAGCAAAACGCTTCCTACGACTGCGCCACACGGGCTGTTCTTTGTTTGGCATCTTCCCTCATGTCCCGGACACGTCTGTTCTGTCACACCCAAGACATGTTCCTCTGTGCTGCTCTGGCTGCAGATTAAAGCCACATTGCAGAACAGGTATAATATTCGAGCCGCCTGGAGCTTGTTCTTACACTGCGTTCCAAATTATTATGCAAATGACATTTTTCTAAGATTTTCTAAATTGTCAACTCAAATGAGAGTCAGCATGATTTTCAAGTCTTTAACTGGTGGAGGATCATTTAAATGTGGTGGAAAAAATCTCCCAGTGAAAACAGTATTTTTTTCAAAAATAAATATAGTAAAAACCTCAAAATCCACTGTTCCAAATTATTATGCAACTCATCGTTTCAATACATTTTAAAGCTTGTAATTAACTGAAAATGGTCATTTGTTGTATTTGTAGCATTAGGAGGTCATACTTACTGAAATCAAAAGCTATTTCAATCAAAAAAAATCTTAACAGGTCAAGTTATATTTTACCATAGGAGCCTTTGTGTGAGAGCAGCTTAAAAACTCTTAAATCCATTAAACTTGTGAGTTTTTGGACAGTTTCTGCTTGGATTTCTTTGCAGGATGTTAGAATAGCCTCCCAGAGCTGCTGTTTGGATGAAAACTGCCTCCCACACTCATAGAAGTTTTTTTTGTTGAGGCTCCAAAGGTTCTCAATAGGGTTGAGGTCGGGGAGGAGGGGGTCCACATCATGAGTTTCTCTCCTTTTATGCCCATAGCAGCCAGTGATGCAGAGGTTTTCTTTACAGTATGACATGGTGCGTTGTCATGCATGAAGAGGATTTTGTTTGGGAAAACACAGCTCTTCTTTTTGTACCATAGAAGAAAGTGGTCAGTCAGAAACTCCACATATTTTTCAAAGGTCATTTTCACACCTTTACGGAGCCTAAAAGGGCCTTAAACGGCCCCAAGACACGATACCATCCATGAGTTTCATTATTATTGGTTTTTTTTTACCTTTTTGACACAAAAATCCAATTTGCATAATAATTTGGAACGCAGTGTAAGAACAAGCTCCAGGCGGCTCGAATCCAAAAAGCCGAGAGACTTTGCTTCACCCTGGGTCTGCCGGAAGTGCGTGTTCTTCTTCACGGTGAAACAGAGGAGCATGAGACGTTCTCACCTCGTCCCGGTTTCTCTAAATAGACTGAGATAAATGACCCGCCCAGAGAAACCCAGCCTCAAGGACCAGAGTGGACGACATGGAGAGACAGCGGTAGACATGGACTACGGTGAGGTATGTAAGACCAACTAAAGGTTTTTTTTAGCATCAGTTGTAAAGCAAACGTCACTGTAGTCATCGACAAAACACAACGTCAAGGTGAAAATGTCTCTCCCAAACCAAACCAACAAAAACTATGACACCACGCAAAAAGCATTTAACTAGATCAGTATAAACATCTCAATTTGAGCATAATAATCCAAATTTTAGTTGTTTTGACTAGTTAAGAAGTTCTTGGGCATTTGTCCTAGATTATTTCACTTGTTCTGAGATGTTTCTGACTCGTTTCGATACATTTCGTCCTTATTTCAGGTCATTTTCTTGGCCAATGGGGTAAGAAAATTGGTCTTATCTCATTGGTGCCTTTACTTTCTTATTTCAAGCGAGATTTACCCTAGAACTGGTCTGAAATGTCCTCAAACAAGCAAAGTAAACTTGGTCCGATCAGGAAAAGTGTCTAAATGAGTGAAAACCGCTCAAAACAAGAAACATTTCCTCAATTCAAGTCATTTAAGCCAATGCTTGATATTTACTTTTTGTAGTGAACCGCCAATAAATACTTTAAAAATGAACAATGCTAACCAGGAAGCTAACATCAGCTTCATGCTACATATGCTAATACTAGCTTCAGTGCCGTTTTTTTTTTGCTTCTACTGGACAATCTGCCGTGAAAAAACATCCTTATGGACCCGAGTTTGACTTGACTTTACTGATGTGTGATAAATGTGTTGATAGTCAATCAGGAAATGGTCAAAAAGATTGAAAACTGTTTAGCAATGACCTCATTTTCCAAGAAATTTCGATTGATTGCTAGTTTGAATCCAATTTAAAGGATCTATATCATGCTATTTTAGCCATTCCAAAGTTAAGTATAGGCATGTATATGATATATTGTACCTCTACCATTATGGAGCACTCATTTTTGTGATAAATATAAGTGTTTTCTGGAGGTATTTTTCAAACCCGGAAGACAAAACGCTTCGATTCAGTTAACTCCGCCCCCTCTCTCCGCACATACTTTACCGTAATATAAATAAACAGCAATAAGTGAAGATACTTCACGATGCAGTTATAAGGAGTCGACATCTGCAACACAGCTTCATAAATGGCTAACACACATGCTAATATGCTAACACACAAGCTAACCCGCGTTTGGACTGACTCACCCTCTGCTCCATTGCTGTTTACATTATGGGACTCGCGTTGGTTATAAAAGTTAATCCACTTTGATTCAGGCGAAGGTTCACCAAACATCCATCAGTGACAGTCACAGAAAAACAACCAGAATAAGTTATAACGAGCTCCATCTTCAGCTGCAGCGCAAACATGACGTCTGTTCAGACGCTCAGGGGTGTTTGTTTTGGCCACAGCTGACCTGGAAGCACCTCGGGCACATCCTTTTTTTTTTCTCTTTGCATCTCTCTTACGACAGAAATAATGAAAACGCTGTTTTACAAATTAAAATCAGGCCGTAAGCATAGAATTAAGACATTACATTACAGACGTCGAGCACTTCCGTTCCGCTGTGACGACACAACTGAACACTCGTTTTCCTGCAGAGGGAGGAGCAGCTGCTCAGAGAGCAGGATTCAGGAGGATTACTGAGAGCTGCGTGAATTAAGCCACAAACCACTCTGGGGGTGTTTTTGATAAGGAAATAGTATAACAACATGGCTAAAAGCTCTAAAAAGTCGATTTTGCATGATATAGGACCTTTAATGCTTTTTAATGACAATCAAGACCTTGATTTTGTCACAATTCATTAATGACTGCCCCTGTACAAAGGACGGTCTCCCCACAGGTAAACTGATCTCCTTCTGGGCGGTCACTTGGAAACTTGAAAATGGGTTTTCTCCTTTAAAAAAAAAAACATTTTCCTCGTGGAGACATTTT
The DNA here is from genome assembly GCF_951799975.1 of Gobius niger. Taxonomy (NCBI): domain Eukaryota; kingdom Metazoa; phylum Chordata; class Actinopteri; order Gobiiformes; family Gobiidae; genus Gobius; species Gobius niger. Next base: position 5,542,077 of record NC_136875.1, read on the forward strand.
AATAATACTATGAGGGAACACGCCATTCCTTGTTTGAAAGCCATGGACCTCCAGAGTGTACTGTAGGCCCCGACAAAAGTGCTGCTGAGGTACCGCTATGCCATCAGAAGCCAAGTGCTGTGAAATAAATGGAAAGGCCTCCAGCTCTAGTGGCGTCTGACGTGTTCGCTAACTTCTCTTCAGAGTTACGACGAGGGAACATTGCTTTTTGAATCAATTCTCAGCTCTAAATGAAAGTGCCACACCGGATCTCACATAATCACAGGCTAAAAACAGGACTGAAACAAGTGTTCGGCGCACTCGACGGGACTGAGGAGAGAGCGAGAGAGAGAGCTGTTAATGAGACTGTTTATCAGGACAAGACGGAGGGAGATCGCCGCCGTTTTACAATAGAGAAGAGGGAGGAAGAGCGAGGCAGACAGAGAGGGGAGTGTGTGCAGCTGTGGCCTTGTCTCAGCTCAATTCAGCGCAATTCTAACACGAGCTGACAGAGGACCGGCTCAGGCTGACCAGCACACACACACAAGCAGCATTTTAAACCATGTTATAACGTTCCTTAGTAATCCTCGGACGAAGCTGTTAAATGTGTCTTGTCACTTCCTGGATACACTCGCTCCATTGTTCAAACCCTAAACTGTCCTCCACATTGTTAAAGCCCATAATCCGACATCATGTTGGTTCTGAGCCGCTCTGCTCAGAGTCTGTTCGCGCTGAAGTGAATCTGCTTGTGAAGGCTCTCCAGGAAAGATTCATCATCGTTGAAAGTAGAAAGCGTCGGCTGGAATCCAGTCGACAATTTAAAGGAACAGGCCACCGTTGTTCCATACCGTGATATGTTCTTGCCTGAGCTTAGACGAGTTGATACGTACCTGTCTGGTCTTTGTGCGTGCACTCAATCATGCGAAACGACCAAAGATGTTGGTAGCATTCGGCCTCTCTCAGTATATTCCTATGGCTCCAAACGGGGGTGAAGTTGGAAGCGACCGAGCTCTTCCACGGACACGCACGAAAACCAGACAGGTACGTATCAACTCGGCTAAGCTCATAAGGACAGTATTAAACTTGAGCTTTTTGGTTTCTTTTTTACGCGTTTCGACGGACAAGGAACTACTTCCGTCTTCGTCAGAGGCGTCTCCCGACATGCATGATGCATCTCTTATTGGGATGTTGTTCTTCCCAGGTACCCAACCATAGTAAACAAAATTGAAAAATTGGAGACAAGCATACCGGACCTCTGGGAGGCGTTTGGAGAGCAGTATCCCATTGGAAAAAGAATCAAGGAAGCGATTGACATTCATTTAGAAAAGGCATATGAAAAGGAATTTGGCAAAACTAAACGACGACGAATGAAGAAAATTGAAGATAGCTTTGTTTTGTTTCTACCTAGTGTCTTTCAAAAAGAAACCAAAAAACTAAAGTTTATTACTCAAGAAGACATAATGAATGTAATAAAAGAATAATGACAGTATGGAAGAACTGTGTGCCCTAAGCCACGCAAAAGGACCAAAGATGTTGTTAGCATTTGGCCTCTCCCAGTATATTCCTATAGCTCCAAACGGGGTGAAGTTAGAAGCGACCAAGCTCTTCCCAACAGTGGCCTGTTCCTTTAAGCTTCATGACCACGTTGTTATTCAACACTTAAATGATTTGTTTTATATAATGTATTCCTACAGTCAAAGTTTCAAACTATGAAAGGTCAAGCAGCCAAAACAGTGTTATTAGGGCACACTCACACTTGGCATCTGAGCCGTGCCATTCTCTCGCTCATTTGAGGAAAGGTCTGGATGGAACCTGTTCGTTTTCATCGAGACTGCCTGGAGGCTCGCCTTATCTCCAGGAGACGTCTCGGAGACATCCAGTGGCAACTCGAGTCTCCAACTAGTCTCCAGGCCCTTTAAAGAAACAGGCCACCGTTTTTACATACTGAGATATGTTCTTACCTTAGCTTTGACGAGTTCTTTAGGACCTGTCTGATCTTCACCCGTGCCTTCAGTCACGTAAACACAGCGCAGACGGCGTTAGCATTTAGCCTCTCCCTCTCTCCTCTATAGCTCCAAAACAGGTCAAGATAGAAGCTACCAAGCTCTTCCACGTTTTCCCTATTTAAATATGGTTACGTGAAGTGTTCCACTACAAAGTATAATTACACAAAATTAAACAATGTGGATTTTCTAAGCGGATAAAAGGGGGAACTATATTGTAAGGCGTAATAATACCAGGAGTAGTTAAGCATTCGTACAGTAAAGTGAAGATTACTGCGCAGATTTCGAACTACTCCTGGTATTATTACGCCTTACAATATAGTTCCCCCTTTTATCCGCTTAGAAAATCCACATTGTTTAATTTTTTCTTGACCAGTTTTGGAGCTATAGAGGAGAGAGGGAGAGGCTAAATGCTAACGCCGTCTGCGCTGTGTTTACGTGACTGAAGGCACGGGTGAAGATCAGACAGGTCCTAAAGAACTCGTCAAAGCTAAGGTAAGAACATATCTCAGTATGTGAAAACGGTGGCCTGTTCCTTTAACAAACGTATTGGACCAGTAAGCCACTCCTCATTCGCAGAAGGAGATGATCGAGAACAAATTTTCAAAAGTAAAACAATCGTGCTCCCTCCAAGCATAAAAATAATTCTGATAAAATGAAATATGATGAAGTTCTTTCAGCTGAATAAACCATGTCTAAAGCTGTGGCCTCTCGTCCTCGGGCGTCCCGGACTAACTGGGTCATCTCTCCGCTCTTTGACCCTCGGGTGATACGAGCAAAGTGGACAGTGATGCTCTCTATCTCTGCGGCGACGGGAGGGAGGGAGGAGGGGTTGCCACGGCAACAGATGGGAAAACAGCAGGACGCAGGCCGGTCCGAGGGTCTATGTAAGTGGGTCTAGACCCCGCTGAGGTCTGACATTTCAGGAAGAGGACAGGGCTGCTCCCAGTGGGCCAAGGAAAACGGACGGCCACAAAGAGCGGGGCTTTGGCTCCACACCGGATTCACAAGGAATAAACCAGGACTAAGCCGGGAATAAACCGGGACTAAACCGGGAATAAACCGGGACTAAACCGGGAATAAACCGGGACTAAACCGGGAATAAACCGGGACTAAACCGGGAATAAACCGGGACTAAACCAGGAATAAACCGGGACTAAACCGGGAATAAACCGGGACTAAACCGGGAATAAACCGGGAATAAACCGGTGTAACGATTTCAAACTACCCCCTATTCACCTTACCCCCGGTACTTTGAAATCGATTTCAAATTACCCCCAGGGGTAACCTGAAACTGATTTCAAGCTACCCCCCCTGATTTCAGATTACCCCCGCCGCAATATGTATTGTTTGTTTGGCACGGCTGTGTTAAATAGAAAATGCCCGGATGTTAATTGCTAATAATAGCAACAACTCTCGTAACTTTTCATCTGGTAAGGTTAGCTTTAGTTCGTAAACTCCACTATCCTTAAGGTTAGGGCTAAGGTAAGGTTAGCTTTAGTTCGTAAACTCCACTATCCTTAAGGTTAGGGCTAAGGTAAGGTTAGCTTTAGTTCGTAAACTCCACTATCCTTAAGGTTAGGGCTAAGGTAAGGTTAGCTTTAGTTCGTAAACTCCACCATCCTTAAGGTTAGGGCTAAGGTAAGGTTAGCTTTAGTTCGTAAACTCCACTATCCTTAAGTTTAGGGCTAAGGTAAGGTTAGCTTTAGTTCGTAAACTCCACTATCCTTAAGGTTTGGACTAAGGTAAGGTTAGCTTTAGTTCGTAAACTCCACTATCCTTAAGTTTAGGGCTAAGGTAAGGTTAGCTTTAGTTCGTAAACTCCACTATCCTTAAGGTTAGGGCTAAGATAAGGTTAGCTTTAGTTCGTAAACTCCACAATCCTTAAGGTTAGGGCTAAGGTAAGGTTAGCTTTAGTTCGTAAACTCCACTATCCTTAAGGTTAGGGCTAAGATAAGGTTAGCTTTAGTTCGTAAACTCCACTATCCTTAAGGTTAGGGCTAAGGTAAGGTTAGCTTTAGTTCGTAAACTCCACTATCCTTAAGGTTAGGGCTAAGGTAATGTTAGCTTTAGTTCGTAAACTCCACTATCCTTAAGGTTAGGGCTAAGGTAAGGTTAGCTTTAGTTCGTAAACGCCACTATCCTTAAGGTTAGGGCTAAGGTAAGGTTAGCTTTAGTTCGTAAACTCCACTATCCTTAAGGTTAGGGCTAAGGTAATGTTAGCTTTAGTTCGTAAACTCCACTATCCTTAAGGTTAGGGCTAAGGTAAGGTTAGCTTTAGTTCGTAAACTCCACTATCCTTAAGGTTAGGGCTAAGGTAAGGTTAGCTTTAGTTCGTAAACTCCACTATCCTTAAGGTTAGGGCTAAGGTAATGTTAGCTTTAGTTCGTAAACTCCACTATCCTTAAGGTTAGGGCTAAGGTAATGTTAGCTTTAGTTCGTAAACTCCACTATCCTTAAGTTTAGGGCTAAGGTAAGGTTAGCTTTAGTTCGTAAACTCCACTATCCTTAAGTTTAGGGCTAAGATAAGGTTAGCTTTAGTTCGTAAACTCCACTATCCTTAAGTTTAGGGCTAAGGTAAGGTTAGCTTTAGTTCGTAAACTCCACTATCCTTAAGGTTAGGGCTAAGGTAAGGTTAGCTTTAGTTCGTAAACTCCACTATCCTTAAGGTTACGGCTCCAACCGCGGTTCCTGTAAGGTATCTTATGGATGAAGAAAGCAGTTGAGAGGGGGGTAATCTGAAATCAGGGGGGGTAGCTTGAAATCGCGTTCATCTTACCCCCGGGGGTAACTTGAAACTGATTTCAAATTACCGGAGGGTAGCCTGAAATGGGGGGTAGTTTAAAACCTTTACACCGGGACTAAAGTGGGAGGCAGGGATTCAATTCTGGTTAAGGGGAGACAGTGCAGGGATAACTGTGTTTTAAAGCTTTTACCTGAAAACAAATGCCAAAACTAAATTCCAAACACCAATTCTAATTTGCCAGAGACCACATGTTCCAGTCGTGGATTTCACAATATTTTGATGGTTTGGCCAGATGGATTTTTCAATATCCAATTACCTACCGTTTCAAAATGATATCTCAAATTCATGACATTCTTTCTGGATTCACCGCAGTGTCTCGCCACATTTATTTGGTTTAGCCCAAATTGAACCTGGTGTTGCCCTTGCCTAGTCCCTGGTCTGGAGCGCAGCAGGACGTCGTCATGATTTCAGTTCAGCTTCCATCCCCACAATCCCACACACAAACTGGTCCACGATAGACCACAGGAGGTACGTGTCAGCAGCAGCACATCTGAAACCATTGAGCTGCCCCGCCCCCCCACAAGGTTGTGTGCTGAGTCCCCTCTTGTTTACTCACCCATGACTGGTGACTGCACAGCTCAAACCTCGCCATCAGGTGACCATAGAGGGCCAAGCACCAGGTTCACGGGTGTTCACATCACAGAGAACCTATCCTGGTCCACAGACACTACATCAACGGTCAAGAGAGTCAGTCTCTTCGGTGTAACGCTTTCAGGGAGGAGACTGCCTGGTCCAGCTGACTGAAGAACAAGTACAACCACCAGGCTGTCAGGAAGCTAAACCCGCTGACCCTGAACCTTCACTATTGGCTATTTTTCTTGCATATTGACAATTTTCTTATGTCTTACGATTTGACCAGGTTGAGATCTGGTGTTCTGCAAGATAACTAACCTAGCTTTACTGAACTTAGACATTCAGACATTCACACTGGGGGACAAGTATCTGTGTTGTTTTGATACAAAGACGACACAGTGTTGAAATAGTTATAACGTAAATCAGTTCTGTGCTCTCATTGCACTCCAGGAGTTTTGTTGTAACTCATGTAAAGTCTGCACTGGATGACGTTGTTTTGACCCTGTTCCGCTTTAGGCTGGTGTTCTAAATATACCCCCCCTTCTCCCGGTGGGTCTGTCCCTCTGAGAGCACCCCATCCCTCTCTCTCCCCTTCCCCAAATGACAGTCCTCGTTGCAGTGAGCAGCCATCAGGGTCAGAGAAGGGGACAGTCGTGCGTTTGTATATTGTGGTAAACGATCTGACTGCATCTGTGACGGATGTAGTAGTAGTAGTAGTAGTAGTAGCATTGAGAGGAGGACAAGTCTTCGGGTCAAGTGAGACGTTTAGAGCGATGTCTATCCCTGTGTCTTCCTCATGGGACCTTTGGGATCGTACGGGCACCTCGCATCAAGAAGTGCTCCCTTTTCCTTCACAAAACCCCCAAACTCTAGAGAAATGCATGCTCTATGTGTAAAATCGTGCAATTCAAAGAGCCTATAATATCTGTTGTATTAATATTATAACATCTCTCTGCTCTGGGCCGGTTTGTTTCCCCTCTTCAGGTCGGTGGGGAGTCCAAGTGGAGGAGTTCAAGTATCTCGGGGTCTTGTTCACGAGTGAGGGATGGATGGAGCGTGAGATCGATGTGACTATGTCTGTGAAAGGCGCTATATAAATAAAGATCTTCTTCTTCTTCTACTGGGAGGAGGCCTCGTGGAAGACCCAGGACACGCGGGTGGGACTATGTCTCCGAGCTGACCCGGTGTCGCCTCAGGGTCCCCCCAGAACAGCCGGAGGAGGTGTGTGTGGATCGGGAAGTCTGGGCATCTCTGCTGAGACTGCTGCCGATACGTTGCGTAAATGAGGAAACCGAAATCATAGGCTTCAGAAACATACATTTACAGCTGGAGCATAATCTTCTCACTACACTACAGGCAAAACTAAATTTTTTCAGTTTTCAGGTTTTGGGCCAAATTGGTCTCTGAACATATGAGCTTTCACCCGGAAACAGAAAATATGACTAATCTTCACAATAACATGTTTAAATATTGCGCTGATTCAATGTTCCCCCATAGACTTATATGGGAGAACACAATTTCAAGGGCCTTTTTCTCAAAACACATTTTTCTGTCATTGTGGCGACACTATGTCCACGTCAGTCGGACCTAAAGACTTCACATTTTCCAGCCTTGGATTGAACAATATTTGGAAGATTTTTTCAGAGGGATTTTTTATTATTTAATCCCTAGCCCCATTTATTGAGTTTTGAATGTCAAAAAATAAGGCGAAAATTACATTTTTACAAATATTTCCACTAAAAAACAGCTTATTTTAAAACTAAACAAGAAATCCAAAATCCCCTCTGAAAAAGTCTTGGTAACTCATTCATAAATAAAATGAAATCATCAATTTGAATGTAGCTCTATCCATTATTCAGATTTCGTCGCCGAAATGATGGGAAATTTGGGGCATTTTTAGGCATAAAACACCTTGTTCTTGTATGAAAAGATAAAATGACAGAAAACTTGCCATGTATTTTTTTCTCACATTTATGCCAGTGATCTACAGCAAAAGCTTCACATTGATATCTGTAAATATACATTTTTTCCCCATTCACCTGCAGTGTCTCGCCTTAAATATATTCAAGTTTAACATAAGAAAATAAATAAGCTGGAACATATATAGACAAAGGGGTCGCTAAAATAAGTTACTGTTTGTGGATTTTGTGAAAGAAAAGAGACCATTTCACTCTCGCATTATGCAAATCGACTGAACACCAGAGTGTACTCGCTCCTCTCCTCGCGCAAAGTCAGAACTTCCGCCGCTACGTCTGCGTCTTGGGCTAAAAATAAGTTTAGCCACTGACCAGTGGTAAGTGGCGTACGTGGGAGTTTCAGTCAGGGCCTTCTGTAGCAGTCTGGGCTCACTCACCACAACAACACGTCAGAAAACAGCGTTCTTTTACGCGGTATTTGTACGCCAAACTGAGGCAGCGGTGCCCTCAAACCAAACCATCAGAAACACATCAAAACGTGGAAACCTGCTGTTCTGTGAGAGGTTTTGTTGACAGAGTGAGACAACCAGAGCTTAACTCAAACGCAAAATCCAAAGTAATAAGATAAGATAAGATAAGATAAGATAAGATAAGATAATCCTTTATTGATCTCACAAAGGAGAAATTCACTTGTTACAGTCGGCGTTCAAGAAGATCACTCAGAGTTAAAGCAGTACTAAGTAACTCTTCCCTCTAGAGGACATAAGCGCAACTGCAGGTGTAGTAGCAAGTTACGATTTTTTAACTTATTAAATGTCTTGAAGAGTAAATACTACACTGACAGGAAAGGCGAAGGGACAGAGGGATATTGTACATCCAATTATACAATGGAATTTTTTTTTTTCACCCAAACTTGGCTGTAAATACTGTTTAAAGTGACGCTAGCCCACAGTTAGCTTTGCCCGTTAGCCTGTTAGCTTCTTCTTCGTGATTCTACTAGTGTGTATTGCTTGCTCCGGTCAAGTTGCAAACATGGTTTTCTGTCCAGAGACACCAGGGGGGGATGAAAGACCCTCCAATCATCCCATAAACACTTGTATTACCCCCAGAGGGACTACAGAAAGGATTTATTAGGTAAACACGTTACTTAGTACTGCTTTAATAAAGTGCAGCTGATACAGAGATTATTGCATGTTACTTTACAGTCTTATTGTACAGTCTGACAGCAGTGGGGATGAAGGCTGTCATCCCCAATGAGACACCCTCCTGCACTGAGGGTGTCTCAGTCTGCCACTGAGAGAGCTGCTCAGCTCTTCCACAGTCCCGTGCAGTGGGTGGGAGGTGTTGTCCATGATGGAGGTGAGCTTGGCTAACACCCTCCTGTCCCGCACCTCCTCCACAGATAATAATAAAGAGATACTTGATGCTTCGATGGGTTTTCCCTTGTCAAGTGCAGCTAACGTTGGGAACCCTTGTCCTGTCCGGGGGAGGAAGGGGTGATTAATACATCCCCTTAGTTTTGCCTCCTTCTGACATTTCACAAGAGAGAGCATATACAGTATTAGAGCAATCCGGATACCAATCTCAGACCCAATCTTACGCTCACCCTGATACATACATTCACAGCCACAACCATCCCCTCTGTCCAAGACTCTCGAACGCCCTACAGTCCGCTCTGCATGGACCATTATCGAGCGCGGGACTTTCTTTGCCGTGTGAGCCCCGAGCGCTAACCACTACAAGAGTCCCTCTCAAGCACAGACTGTGTTGCTCAGCCGCAGACCTGCCCTTTGTTTTATGAAGTGCGCTCGCTTTTGACAGAAGAGCACATTCATCGTCGCGTCACGCCGCTTGAGAACAGATCGCTATATTCGCCGCGTGGATTTATGCCGCGCCGTAAAAACGTGTCAAGCGTCTCAGAGGAGTTCACGGCGGGCCATTATTCCTGTCTGCCTCGGTCACACTCCTGTTGGTGAGTTATGGTTGAAGCACGGCTGCCCCACCAGAAAGACGAGGGCTTTGCATATAGGCTAACAGAAACAAAATGTTAACCTATAAAAAATATATATATATATACATTGTAGCACCCTAGGACAGACTGACCATTTACCACGTGGCTATAATATGTTGTTTATATCCTGATCTCTTATTACGTAGGTGCGCTCTGCTGGTCGCGGGCCGGATCTGGGCCTTGTGTTTGACACATGTGGCCAAGAGGCTTTAACAGGGACACTGCAGAAACCTGGGCTGTCCATCCATCCATTTTCTTCCGCTTTATCCGGGGCCGGGTCGCGGGGGCAGCAGTCTCAGCAGAGATGCCCAAACTTCCCGATCCACACACACCTCCTCCAGCTGTTCTGGGGGGACCCCGAGGCGACACCAGGCCAGCTCGGAGACATAGTCCCACCAGCGTGTCCTGGGCCTTCCACGAGGCCTTGTCCCACTAGGACATGCCTGGAACACCTCCCAAGGGAGACGATCAGGAGGCATCCGGAACAGATGCCCGAGCCACCTCAGCTGCTCCTTTCGACGTGAAGGAGCAGCGACTCTACTCCAAGCTCCTCCCGGGTAACTGAGCTCCTCACCCGATCTCGAAGGGTGCACCCAGCCACCCTGCGAAGGAAACTCATTTCGGCCGCTTGTATTCGCGATCTCTGGGCTGTTGTAAATCTTGGGTTCAACGCTCAATAAATCAGACGAGAATTAGATATTTTTTAAAAGAGAAATACTTTTGAAAAATCTTCAAAACCTCATAAAATTAGGATCGTAGAAGAATAAGTCTTTTTTTACTGACGTTGAAACCAAGATGTTAAGGGAGAAAGTAGCCAACTAGCTCAAAATCTCAACAATGACCACTGGCGAAAAGTCCGTGTTTTCACCAGTCACCGAGTTCTAAAGCGGGAAAATATTTGCCCTGTATCAGCATGAATGTTATACTGTGAGGCTGCACAATTCATCGGCCTGAAACAAATATTGCAGCAATATTTAGGACAGTAACCGAACGTCAGCATTGTTCACTCATATCGTGTATCCCTTATCTCTATCTGTGCTTTCAAAGGCGCAGCAAAAGTGTTGATTTTGTGAGCGGGTCAGTTTAAACCAAATCAATAGTCAACTTGCACCTGTAAATGGCCTTCTTTAAAGGTGGCATGTGGTGCAAAATGGACTCTTCTGAACTGCAGAGCTGGTTGTGGTGGTTGACAACACAGTGGTGTTGTTGTGCACTTCAACAATACCACCACAAATTTGGCAGAAAATTCCATTTGGTCGTTCTAATCATGACAGTAAATGAAATCCCTGTCATATGTCTCATGGAGTTACCATAGCGATGACCCCATTTACTCTAATGGAAAAAGGCTATAATTGCACAAATTTACCAAATGACAAAGGCAAATGGAAACATTGTTTTTCTCATTGCTTATACCATAAGGTTTTCAAAAATATATAGTGTTCATACTGTCCACGAAAATACCAAAACAGTGAAAATCTAGCAGTGAACCGGACTCATGTTGGACAGAGGAAACACACACAGTTTGAAGACACTGCTGCTCCAGAGCCTGCAGCGAGATGGTTCCATTTGGGTGATGTGAAGTGCATTGAGAGGCTAGAAGCTCCAGTAACTGCTTCTCATAGCATGAATACACTAAATCTATGTGCCGCAACAGTGCAGGTTAATGAACATGCATGGATACATACATGTGCATGTGTCAGAAACAGGGCAGTGCTTTATTCACCCTCATATGTTTTCTTCATGTTTTACATTCACACCGACTAATTGTGCATTTGTTTTTTGTTGGACATTATTGCGTTTTGGTGACGACTATAGTGACGTTTAAGCAAACGTCACTATAGTGCTTTTGTACTAAGCGGCTCGCCTCTACTAAAACATGACTATAACTTAACTGGGAGTGGGGACGTCTCCAGCTCGTTTCCATGGAGATGTCGACTAAAGTCAGTAGAATTGAGAGTTAAACGGGTTTGGCCCTCATCCAGATCCATTTTTTGATTATTCACTGCAAAAATAGGATTTTCTGTGTCGAGCTGGTCACTGAGGGCATGTTTTGTGTTGATGACAACAGTACAGTCCAAAATGTTGCGCAGTGTACCTTTAATATAGAAGGTGCGGGTAACCTTTTCGGTTACCCACCTTGTCTGTGATGAATTTGCAGTACATACTGTACCTTTTGTTTTATGTTTTTGTAACCGAATAAACATTCATTCATTCATTCATTCACAGTGGGGAAAAAAAGTATTTGGCCAAAATCCAATAGAATGTCTATGTGAAACTGACCAAATACTTTTTTTCCCCACTGTACATGACCTGAGGTGGCAGTAGTGAGCATAAAATGGTTAACTTGCGTCTAGCGACTTTAAAGTGTTAATGACTCCCATACACATGTGTGTAACAGATGATGCCAAACTGTCAGAAAAAGCAACTACGTCTGCTTTAAGTTGTGCACACCGTCCCGGGCTGGTGTAAGAGGCACACAGTACATCACAATGAGCAGTGACAGAGTTATCTCCTCCGCACAGAATCCCATACCCGCTCTTATCCTGCAGAAATGGTGCTATCGGAGTGTGCTGACATGTGGGTACTGCGGAGGGGGGCGCGGGGCTGAGCGGAGGTGCGGGTATCTCCGCGGGTCAGTGATAGGGGGATTAGCATCATGTTCACAGAGAGAGGATGAGATGAGAGGGGAGCGGTACAGTACAGGAATCTCAATGTGTTAAGAAGGTTACACACATGGAGAGCTTAGGGTGATACTGACACGGGCACGTCCAAAGTACGGCCCGGGTGCCAAACACGGCCGGTGCAACCATTTCTATCTAAAACGAGGAGTTTATCTTAAAGGAACTGGACACCGTTTTTTCCATACTGAGTTATGTTCTTATCTGAGCTTAGACGAGTTGGTCTTTGAGTTTGTTTGTTTGTTTGTTCGTTTGTTTGTTTGTTTTTGTGGTTTATTTGAGCATTTAACATTTTCTCTTCCTCCAGAGTTTCACAATCGTACAGTTAATGGAAGCTCAAAGGGAGTCGACTGAAGCAAAAGCTTAGAAGTGCCGACCCCTTGTTCATGTACATTACATTTGCAATTCATGATGCTACAGTTATACATGACTTTTACATTTACATTAAATAAACAAAGTACAATCCTTTCTGAGTATTCTATATCAGTGTCAGAACTCAAATATAAACCTATAAAAAAGACCAGACAGGTACGCATCAACTCGTCTAAGCTCAGGCCAGAACATATCTCAGTATGTTAAAATGGTTGCCTGTTTCTTTAAGATACCAATGCCGTAATTTGGGGGTGTTCAATGAAATCACCAAAATTATGGCAAAAATACAAATATGCTGCTAGTACATCATAGGAGATATATTAGTTGCAAAAAGGGGATTTTGGATCTTGTTTAGTTTATGAATAAGCCATTTATAAGTGAAACAATCTGCAAACATTCAGATTTCGCCTCATTTTCTGGGTACAAAGCTCAATAAATCAGGCAGGAATTAGATATTTAAAAAAAACCTCTGAAAAACTATCAAAGTATTGTCAAGTCCAAGACTGTAAAGTTTGGAGTCTGTAGGAGCTCCTAAAAGAGATGTGGAGGGAACTACCTCTGCGGAGAACTGGACAAATGCTGAGACCAAGTGAAAGCGAATTAATTAAACATTTATGAACGACCGGAATATGTATTTTCCTCCAGGGAGCAGGTTGAAGCAGCTGGACGTTTTATCTCTCCTGCACAGTCAAGGCCAAGTCACGGAGCTAGACCAGATACGGTCTGAGGCTGCTTGACTGTATTTATAAACACATTCAAGGACTATGCAAATCCCTGCACACGCATCCTCTCCCTAACCACGCCCCTATCCTTCTGCATCTGCACTCATGACCTTTTCTGCGTCCGAAACGAGCAGATTGGTAAGAGCTCTTACGCCAAACCGGATGTGCGTCAGCGTCCGCCATGACAAGAAGCTTCCGAATTGGTCTGTCAGTTAGGAAGTAGTTAGGAAAAGGAGCCTTGATGCTAACTATCATAGCCACTTTAGCATAGGGACCTCTGGTGCTAACTATCATAGCCACTTTAGCATAGGGACCTCTGATGCTAACTATCATGGCCACTTTAGCATAGGGACCTCTGATGCTAACTATCATGGCCACTTTAGCATAGGGACCTCTGATGCTAACTATCATAGCCACTTTAGCATAGGGACCTCTGATGCTAACTATCACAGCCACTTTAGCATAGGGACCTCTGATGCTAACTATCGCAGCCACTTTAGCATTGGGACCTCTGATGCTAACTATCATGGCCACTTTAGCATAGGGACCTCTGATGCTAACTATCATAGCCACTTTAGCATAGGGACCTCTGATGCTAACTATCATAGCCACTTTAGCATAGGGACCTCTGATGCTAACTATCATAGCCACTTTAGCATAGGGACCTCTGATGCTAACTATCATGGCCACTTTAGCATAGGGACCTCTGATGCTAACTATCATAGCCACTTTAGCATAGGGACCTCTGATGCTAACTATCATGGCCACTTTAGCATAGGGACCTCTGGTGCTAACTATCATAGCCACTTTAGCATAGGGACCTCTGATGCTAACTATCATGGCCACTTTAGCATAGGGACCTCTGATGCTAACTATCATGGCCACTTTAGCATAGGGACCTCTGATGCTAACTATCATAGCCACTTTAGCATAGGGACCTCTGATGCTAACTATCACAGCCACTTTAGCATAGGGACCTCTGATGCTAACTATCGCAGCCACTTTAGCATTGGGACCTCTGATGCTAACTATCATGGCCACTTTAGCATAGGGACCTCTGATGCTAACTATCATAGCCACTTTAGCATAGGGACCTCTGATGCTAACTATCATAGCCACTTTAGCATAGGGACCTCTGATGCTAACTATCATAGCCACTTTAGCATAGGGACCTCTGATGCTAACTATCATGGCCACTTTAGCATAGGGACCTCTGATGCTAACTATCATAGCCACTTTAGCATAGGGACCTCTGATGCTAACTATCATGGCCACTTTAGCATAGGGACCTCTGATGCTAACTATCATAGCCACTTTAGCATGGGGACCTCTGATGCTAACTATCATGGCCACTTTAGCATAGGGACCTCTGATGCTAACTATCATAGCCACTTTAGCATAGGGACCTCTGATGCTAACTATCATAGCCACTTTAGCATAGGGACCTCTGATGCTAACTATCATGGCCACTTTAGCATAGGGACCTCTGATGCTAACTATCATAGCCACTTTAGCATGGGGACCTCTGATGCTAACTATCATGGCCACTTTAGCATAGGGACCTCTGATGCTAACTATCATAGCCACTTTAGCATAGGGACCTCTGATGCTAACTATCATAGCCACTTTAGCATAGGGACCTCTGATGCTAACTATCATGGCCACTTTAGCATAGGGACCTCTGATGCTAACTATCATGGCCACTTTAGCATAGGGACCTCTGATGCTAACTATCATGGCCACTTTAGCATAGGGACCTCTGAGGCTAACTGTCATGGCCACTTTAGCATAGGGACCTCTGATGCTAACTATCATGGCCACTTTAGCATAGGGACCTCTGATGCTAACTATATAAACTTGATAAAAGTGATAAATCCATGTTGTCGTCCCCACAGCTCAGTCACATGTCAGTGTTAAAGAGGAAACTCACTAAACGGATTAAATGCTTTTGTTTTCACTTAGTAGAAACTTAAGCCACATGGATCATTTGCTGCTGTAG
Source organism: Gobius niger (assembly GCF_951799975.1). Lineage (NCBI taxonomy): Eukaryota > Metazoa > Chordata > Actinopteri > Gobiiformes > Gobiidae > Gobius > Gobius niger. The sequence goes on from NC_136875.1 coordinate 5,557,136, forward strand.
CTTTAAGAAACAGCTGTTGAAATAAAATAACACTAAAGGGAAATGTATGGCTCATTTGGATTTATTTTTCTCCTTAAATGTCTTTGTTTGGACACTATGTTGTTGTTGGACACTAGTCGACGAAATGAACACTGCTAATACGTCAATCAAATGAAACCATAAATTTCAATCTGGCTCAATCCATCATTTACATTTCGTTATTTTTATATAAAAACAAAAAATGACAGAAAAAATGCAATACATTTTTTCTCATGTTTATACCAGTAATGTTCAGCAAAAGTTTCAAATTGATGTCTCTACATTCCCCCCCCCCTATTCACCTGCAGTGTCTCGCCTTAAAAGCAGTTGCGTCCAATTTGCTTTGAAACCTCCATTTTTCCATCACTCTTCTGTGTGGTTATTCTAAATGGATGCGTTTGTTAAACAGCACTTTATCTGACTCGCTGCTGCCTGACGCTCACACACACCCAGGCCACCCTTTTGGTGACACGTGTTTGTGCGAGCCAGTGCGGCGTGTGCAGGCGGTCTAAATGCAAATGCAAAATCTGCTGAAACTTCCTGCTCCTCATGCATTAAAGATGGCGCTGGAAGCTTCCCCACTCCAGACGACGAGCAACTCACTCCAGCAGGAAATAAACCGAGCGGCCAGTCCGGCTCAGGATTACCACTGCGGCGAGCGGCGGCAGCTCGGGCGGCTCGACTCATATTTCATGAAGGTTTTTTCAAAATCGTAAAGCGAAGTCAGGACTTACATTTGCGGCTCATTCCTCCAAATCCGCGAGCTCACGGGGGTCAAGGCTCTGAAAGAGACAACAGACAAAATGCTGTGAGTTTTCAGCTCCAACATTTCGCCTCGCGAGGGAAAACAGAAGAACGAGACAGAAATGCAAACATCGGGGGCGTTGTTGAGATAGAAGACACATAGAAGATGCGAAAACAGTGCAAAGAAGAGAGAGGCGGAGCTGAGCAGGGCCTTGAGTGCCCCCTGGAGACAGTCGTGGGAATAGCACATGACAGGACAGTGAAAAGAAGCTTCCACTTTTAGCTTTTGAACCGGCCTGGTGGTGGATTATAAGCTCTGTAAATGTGGAAAACAAATCCATCGATTACGACATTTGGGAAATACATATCAGAGTGCTTCAGCAGCAGAAGAAGAAACTACCAGTGTGAACAGGATTACTCAGAACTGCGTGAATGACACGACATGCGACTGCAGGTTATTGATGAGGGAGCGTTATAACGTGGTGTGAAGAGAGACGCTGCAGGTGAAGAGGGAAAAGAAGAACAATTTGCTGAACATCACTGACATAGTGTAACTATGACAGGAATATATAAAAGTTACAGCTTTCCTCAAACACAGAAGTTTGTTGATTATGAGTTTTTTACTGACATTGGAAGGGACGATGCTGCCAAAGCGACACGCTGTTGTTTGGGCGAGCTCCATCGAAGTTTTTTCTCTTTAGTTTGGTTTAGTTTATTAGTTTATTTTTTTTTTAGTCCGGACATTGAGGCCGCGCTGTTTTGGGGATTTAGCTGTTGACTACCAACAATCCAGACCGTTTTTCATGATATTTGTAGCACCACAGTGTATTCTATGTTATGCTATGACTCATTTGGAAGGTGTGACTCTAAGCCAGGGGTCACCAATCTTATTTCAGCTGAGGGCTACTTTAAGAGCATTAAGTTGTTCGAGGGCTACCAGTTAAACGTACACTGTTCACTTATAGGATATTGACCCCATATTTTGTTAAAATAGCTTTATTTTAAACTCATACCGAGTCACAAGAACCGAAATAACTGTAATTTTAAGAATTAGATTCAAGAAAATTAAGTGTTTTATACTTTACAAAAAGTCCCAAGGGCTACTGGACATGCCCCAAAGGGCCCCTGGGTGCCCACGGGCACCACGTTGGTGACCCCTGCTCTAAGCTCTCCGTAGGTGAAAACAATTTAATTCTTAAATTTTTCTAGATTTGGAGATATCTAGTGTTTTATGCAACACTCTACTTTCTGATTTAACACCTCTCTCCTCTGGCAGTAATGTTATGGGAAGGGGCAAATGCCTAAATATATGTGTTTCAAGTCAATTTTCAACGACAACATTGTTGAAACACCGCAGATCGATTACTTTATATAACATCCTGGTTCTCGGATTGAAGACTTAAAGGAATAGGCCACCGTTTTTACATACTGACGTATGTTCTTAGCTTTGACGAGTTCTTTAGGACCTGTCTGATCTTCACCCGTGCCTTCAGTCACGTAAACACAGCGCAGACGGCGTTAGCATTTAGCCTCTCCCCCTCTCCTCTATAGCTCCAAAACAGGTCAAGATAGAAGCTACCAAGCTCTTCCACGTTTTCCCTATTTAAATATGGTTACGTGACGTGTTCCACTACAAAGTATAATTACACAAAATTAAACAATGTGGATTTTCTAAGCGGATAAAAGGGGGAACTATATTGTAAGGCGTAATAATACCAGGAGTAGTTTGGCATCCGCGCAGTAAAGTGAAGATTACTGCGCGGATTTCGAAACTAGAGAGAGAGGGAGAGGCTAAATGCTAAAGCCGTCTGCGCTGTGTTTACGTGACTGAAGACCAGACAGGTCCTAAAGAACACGTCAAACAAAGCTAAGGTAAGAACATATCTCAGTATGTAAAAACGGTGGCTTATTCCTTTAAGCTACAAAGATTTTTCTCTGAGGGGATTTTTGGATCTTGTTTAGTTTCTGAATGAGCTATTTGTAAGTAAAAAGATCTATACAAATTCCAATTCGACCTTGTTTTTTGGGGTTCAAAGCTCAATAAATCAAGTAAGTAAAATCTCTCTGAAAAAAAACCTTTCAAAATAAGACTGGAAGGTTTTGAAGGCTCCAACAAAGGAAATGACCATGTTTGGATTACAGCTATGAAGGACCGCCTTAACTGAGATGTTAAGTGAAAGGAAAACAGCTAAAGATCTCCACATTGACCACTGTTGGAAAAAGTGGTTTCTGTAATTGTGATGTGTGATTGTCATGACGTACATGGTGTAAAATGTCTATTATGGGGAAGGCCGAGGCCGGTTAATCAGATTACCGGGCCAGGGCGTCGGTGCACTGAGTGGATATTCACTTTCCGTATCAGAACCTGCAGATCTGAAGATTGACAAAGGGAGGATGTGATTTGAACACGTCTCCGTCAGACTCACTCCCACTCAGTTTACACACACAGACCCGACAGCTGCGAGCGAGCGCACACAAACACGCAAAAACCGGGACTCCAGCAGCTTCTCCACGCACTAAACAGTCAGGTGGAACCAGAGGACTGCTCTGACTGACTGCTGCTGCCAGGGAAGGGAGGCCTACCTGTATCCAGTCACCGAAAGCACTGCATAAAGGAAATTAGCAAACACTTACCCTCTCACATGGACACGCCCATCACATGTTTGGGGTAACCCTAACTTCGTCATCCTTCGGGGGTGTATAGGCTATGCACGCGAGCGTCACGTGACTCCCGAGTGGATTCTAAGCAGTGGTTTGCGTGTCCTGTGTATAAATTGACGACCCGTATAAATAAAGTATACATTTTAGACGTTTCATTTTTGTGGTGGTGTTTTTTGATGCTAGCCGTTAGCGCCGGGATAAAAAGTCCTACCTCAAAAAGCACAGACGTTTCCTGCAGTGAAGAATTTACATCCAACGTAATTAGGGATGTCCCGATCAGGTTTTTTTGACCCCGAGTCCGAGTCATTTGATTTTGAGAATTGCCCGATACCGAGTCCCGATCCGATACCTAATACATTGTTTTAAAAATTAAGAAAAAAACTATATTGTTCAACTTGTTTTCATTCATGGTTTTGGATATAGAGAGTAACTCCACTAAGTCTGTTTTTCTCAAGTAAGCAAGACTATTAGTCTTTACAGTGTATAGTTTTACACAGAGAGGCTGGTCTAAAATCCCATTCTTTATTAAATGTGTTTGTTGATTGGCAATGAAAACAAAACTTGGGCAATACATTTTTAATGCACTGTAATGTAAAAAACTGTCTGGCAGCACAGAAAAAAACACAGCAGTAATGTGGCCAAACAGTTAAATAACACAGTGTATTTGGACAAAAGCTAAATGTGCCATGCTAACCTGATTACAGTCTCTTTAATAAGTAGATATAGGGTGACCACATTTCCCAGCCTGCAAACCGGGACCGTGTACAGAGTGAGTGTGTTTGACTAAAGGTTTAAGACAACCAGGAGTGACAACAAGTGCTTCAATTCACCTCCTGAATGTAGCGCGGGGGGATTTCCGATCACGTGATCGGATCGGGACATCCCTAAACGTAATGTTTTTAACACGTAGCGAGTCACTTCGGATCAGTATCTCACTGTCAGTGATGTTTCCTTGAACTATTTTTTATTTTTTTAGACAAGAGACAGGATACGGAAGACCTGACTTAGGCATAGGGAACATTTCATAGAATTAACTCAATCAACCAATCAACCAACCAATCAACCAACCAACCAATCAACCACCCAATCAACCAACCAACCAAACAACCAACCAACCAAACAACCAATCAACCAACCAACCAATCAACCACCCAACCAACCAACCAACCAACCAACCAACCAACCAACCAACCAAACAACCAACCAACCAAACAACCAACCAAACAACCAACCAACCAACCAACCAACCAACCAACCAACCAACCAACCAACCAACCAAACAACCAACCAACCAACCAACCAACCAACCAAACAACCAACCAAACAACCAACCAACCAACCAACCAATCAACCACCCACCCAACCAACCAACCAATCAACCAATCAACCAATCAACCAACCAACCAATCAACCAACTAGCTAAACCAATCAATCAATCAATAGTTTGTATAGCCCAATATCCCCACAGGAGTTGCTTCAGGGCTGCACAGACATAAAGACAATGAAACAAAACAAAGAAACAGGACAAGGTAAAGTTCAGGCAGACAAAGCGTCGGCAGCAGGTTGTGAAAGGCGTCCCCCGTCCTTAAACCGCCCGACAGCTGAAGAAAACTCAAAAACCCAGTGGGAGAAAAAAGAAACCTCAAGGAGAACCACAGAAGGAGAGATCCACTCCCATGGACGGACAGCCCATAGAGACCCAGGGCTGATGGGAGTCCCTCTGCGGACGAGCCAAGACTACGGAAGACCGTCTTATTAAGGTCTTATTAAATACCAACTGATTGTGAGAGAGTTTGTCTTAAATTTGCTCCACCATTTGGATATTTCAATTGAAAACAAGCTATAAACATCTTAATCCTGCATTTATCAGCACGACTAAACAGCTGTCGTATCCAAACGCAGAGCACACTGCTACGTGTGGGAGTGGACTTCTGCCTCGTCAGTTGTTTTCAGCTCCAACCGAGAATTAAATGCCGGCATAAATCAGCCGTTTGTTTACAGCCCTGGAGTTTGAGCGATTTGTTTTTGTCGTGCCTAAAAATAACCCCGATTTGACTGTGAACGCGCTGAGGATGTGGGCGGGACTCCTGTCAATGCTGTTCACTTCAGTCACAGATGCAGAACTGTGGCTTGATAAACCTGCTTGGCTCAGCATTGGTATTTCACATTTATCATTTAAGTCAGGCTCGCTATCTACAGCCCAGGGATCCACCTATACGTTTGTATAACGGCCATAGAAGTGGGGTTTATCCCTCGTGTCGCCTTCGCGGGTCTTTTTGACCCGCTGTCATGTTCCGGGCATTTGGATGCAAGGTGACACAAGGGGGCGCCCTTCCAACCTTCTCAGTGTATATGTGAGTTGACTTTCTTCAGAGTGAGACTTTAGGTCAGACACCATGAGTGACAGTAACATGACGCTAAATACAGTGAGCTCTTTGTTTCCAGTAAAAAGGCTGAGGCCTCATTGCTCTTCAGTCACAGACTGAGAAGTGAAGAAGGAAGTCATGGAGCTTCTGCTTTAGACAGAACTTCAGACAGAACTTTGGACAGGACTTCGGGCTTCTGCTGCATCTAAGAGTCATATCATTTCTGAAACTCAAATGTGTAGTCAAAACATAATATATTGAAAATGATTATTACGATTACAAAAAGAGAAATATTTGAAAATCATGTATGTAATCAAAACATTAGTTTTTATTATTTACTCTCATTCTAAAAAAGAAAACCCAAGCAAACCCTAACCATTTGTATCTGCTGTAGGTCATGTTTGTCCCAGTTCCTCTGAGTCATGGTGCAGCAGGACTGATGTGGACAGATGTTACAGAAGAAGCTCATGAGGTTCATTTCTTCAACAGTTACTATAGTAACTATTTTCTCCAAAGTAAAAGTAGATCTACCAAAGTCCTGTCCACATCTGTCATGGTGCCATGACCCACCACGACTCAGTGGAACTGGGACAAACATGACTTTACAGCAATTTTTTTTTTTTAGAATGAGAGTAAATAAAACATTTTTTTTGATTGATACATGATTTTCAAATATTTTTCTTTTTGTAATTGTAATAATTATTTCCATATATTATGTTTTTACTACAGATTTGAGTTTCAGCATATCCATCACCTTCTCCTAAACCAAACCTTAACTCTCACCTTCTCCTAAACCTAACCTTAACCCTCACCTTCTCCTAAACCTAACCTTAACCCTCACCTTCTTCTGAACCAAACCTTACCCCCTCACCTTCTTCTGAACCAAACCTTAACCCTCACCTTCTCCTAAACCAAACCTTAACTCTCACCTTCTCCTAAACCTAACCTTAACCCTCACCTTCTCCTAAACCAAACCTTAACCCTCACCTTCTCCTAAACCTAACCTTAACCCTCACCTTCTCCTAAACCTAACCTTAACCCTCACCTTCTCCTAAACCTAACCTTAACCCTCACCTTCTTCTGAACCAAACCTTAACTCTCACCTTCTCCTAAACCAAACCTTAACCCTCACCTTCTCCTAAACCAAACCTTAACCCTCACCTTCTCCTAAACCAAACCTTAACCCTCACCTTCTTCTGAACCAAACCTTAACCCTCACCTTCTCCTGAACCTAACCTTAACCCTCACCTTCTCCTAAACCTAACCTTAACCCTCACCTTCTTCTGAACCAAACCTTAACTCTCACCTTCTCCTGAACCTAACCTTAACCCTCACCTTCTTCTGAACCAAACCTTAACCCTCACCTTCTTCTGAACCAAACCTTAACTCTCACCTTCTCCTAAACCAAACCTTAACCCTCACCTTCTCCTAAACCAAACCTTAACCCTCACCTTCTCCTAAACCAAACCTTAACCCTCACCTTCTCCTAAACCTAACCTTAACCCTCACCTTCTTCTGAACCAAACCTTAACCCTCACCTTCTCCTGAACCTAACCTTAACCCTTTTCCTGCTGCACTCCCACATGACTCTAACACGGCTGCCCTCCTGCTGGCAGCCGGGGGAATTACACCGATTCAAAACAAGATACAAACCACAACTTTTAGCTAATCGCATGCTAAGAATACAATGGTGCTGTGGTTCCTTTTGAGGGCAGGACCTCTGGTTGGGGTGGAAGTGAAGCTACTCCAGGTCTGTTGTTGACAAGGAAACTAAGTTGTAACAATACCAAAGCTTCTGTAAGTCCCCATTAGTTGCATTGCTTTAGAGGCTGAGACTATCTTGAGTTCTCTGATGGTGAGACACTTCTGGACCACAGCTGCCTTAATGCACAAAGTATGATCCCTGTCTCAGGCCCAAAGTGGTCGTAATGAGGAGGGCGTGTCAGTTTCTTTCAATTGGATTGGACACAATACTTTGGCCCAAGAGCCAGTCCATCCATTGTGTGAAAGGTATTAAAGGTGTTAAAGACGTCACATGAGCGGCTGATGCAGACCGACAGTTTCTACAAGTGTCAGGAGCAACAGACGGACCAGAGGAGTGGGCTGTGACCTTTAAGGAATAAATGAAATAAAAGTGAAAATGACTCGTGTTCAGAGGAAGCGAGCGCGGGATCCTTCTCCAGTTCTGATCCAGGGTAACGGAGCCACAAAGAGAGAAAAAACGGACCATGAATTCGGAATACCAGTGTTGATTTTGACAACATGTTTTATTTTAGTTTTAGTCTTAGTCTTTTGACTAAAATGTATTTTAATTTTAGTCAAGATTTAGTCAAAAAAAACTTTTAACTTTTAGTCTAGTTTTAGTCGACTAAAATTGCATGTCAATTTAGTCGACTAAAATGAAGACTAATTTAGTCGACTTATATTTATAATATTCACTACAATCATATTTAATCAAGGTCCTCGACTTAATGGAGCTGCTCCACATGAACAAAGCTCAGAGCTGATCCTTTGGCAGAGAATTTACATGATCTGAGGCTCTTTCAGACGCTCAATAGAAGTTTGGATGATTTTAGTCGCTCCTTTTAATTTTTATTTAGTCTTATTTTAGTCGACTAAAATATCTGGACATTTTAGTCACAGTTTTAGTCTCATGAAAAACTTTTAATTTAGTTTTAGTCCTATTTTAGTCGTCAAAAATATCACTTTGACTAAAATTGAGACTAAATATTTTAGTTGACGAAATTAACACTGCGAAATACGCTACATTCATAAATCTCAAAATGACAATTATCATCTCAACATCACAGAAAAAGTGAACCAGAGCGGCCCAGTCGTGACATTCGGCCGACGGGAGACGGGTGTATGTTGCCATTTCAAATGTGTGTCGACAGGTTCCCGCCACCACTTGTTATCGCAATGTGAAGTCTCATGACGGCAATGATCAAGAACTAATAAATATGTGTTGTTTATAATCTCTAACTCAACATAATTGTTCCCATCAAACATGGCACAAAATCAGATCACTGGGGAAATCAGATAGTCAATAATCACATCTGATGATTTGAACTCCAGGTTTCTGTCCGTCACCAATAACCCCCTCCCTAACACGAGTTCCGAGCAGTGTTGTTTTTGGCAGCCCTTTTAGTCACTTAGGTCAACCTAAAGTGGCACTTGTGGGTGAGTGAGAGTCCAGCTGCGGCACTTTAGGCCGGGCTAAACAGCCACTCCGAGTGCGGCTGAAACAGGTGGTCTCGTGGTGACACATGTGGTTAGCCTGGCATCCAGACTAATCTCCGATGTTTATTAATTAATAAACAGGAGACTAGTCTGGCGACCCTGTCGTAGAAAAGCTTCTGCTTGAGGCAGAACTAACGTGGGACAACCGAAGCGCAGCCAATGAGAACATAGAGGATGTGACGACAGAAACAGAAACAAGAAAGTTGTATCATTGGGACATTAACAATGGCGCTCCTGCCACACAGAGTTCAGTAAATGACTTCTGTCGTTTATGTCAGAAAAACCTAAGAATACAAGCAAACTGGAGCATTACGTGAAGTGGTTGCTTGTGTTGAAAAACTACAAAACAAAGGCGCAACAACGTGACGCCCGTTCAGGGAGCTGCTCTGATTGGTCGGTAGGCTCCATATCGCTGCGTCATTTCCCTTGAAAGCGCGAAATGGAGTGTTGCCAGACCCTCTTCTGTAAAGAAGCGGAGTCTGGTTGGCGAGACTAACATGTGGTGTGAATGTGGCCGACCTCGGGCTGAACTACTCTCGCTTCCACGCCTTTTTTTTAACGCAAAGAAAGAATGATTATATGCTGAGGCTTGAGGATGTTTGAATTCCCACTCTGATGAGGCAAAATGGATCAACTCTATATCAATGAGGAAGACTACGTGTCTCTTCTGCCCGTCTTTTTCCTTCCTGCTGCAGTGAAGCTTTCCTCTTCAGACGCTCTCGAGAGTGGGAGAGAGGGGCGGAGCCTGCAGCATGTGAGCTGCTCTGCTCTCTCAATTCTGGGGCTGCGTCTGAAACCATCAATTTGTAGCCTCTAAGCACTAACACTAGCAACTAACAACTTAACCTTTCATGGGGTCGACTGTTAGATCTGTGCAGTTTGTGAACTAGAGCTTCAGCAGCATTTTCAACAATCCGTCCATCCTTAAACAGGGGAAAGGGAAGTGACATCACCAACAGCTGTTTTTCTTCTTCTTTAAAGTTATTGGTGGAGTGCAGGCCAAACAAAAGTGCATGTCGCCCCCTAGTGTCCAACAACAACATAGTGTCCAAACAAAGACATTTAAGGAGAAAAATAAATCCAAATGATCCAAACATTTCCCTTTAGTCTTATTTTATTTCAGCAGCTGTTTCTTAAAGCTACAGCAGCAAATGATCCATGTGGCTTAAGTTTCTACTAAATGAAAACAAAAGCATTTAATCCATTTCCTGAGTTTCCTATTTAACACTGACATGTGACTGAGCTGTGGGGACGACAACATGGATTTATCACTTTTATCAAGTTTGGCTTGTGCAGAATCTTAATTTTTAATTATTGTTATTTTTATTATTAAATGTGCTCCTGTCAATCAACAGTGGTTGCGCATGAATCACTCGAGGGTGGGGGTGGGGGGGTTTGGCGCAGTGGCTTATGGGATGGCACATAGCTCCTAATCAGTTAGTTAATTAGCATCAGAGGTCCCTATGCTAAAGTGGCTATGATAGTTAGCATCGAGGCTCCTTTTCCTAACTACTTCCTAACTGACAGCCCGATTCGGAAGCATCTTGTCATGGCGGACGCTGACGCACATCCGGTTTGGCGTTAGAGCTCTTAGCAATCTGCTCGTTTCGGACGCAGCATCAGACTGCAGACTCCGTACTTGTGAACTCCGGGGTACGGACTTGCGGGTGCAGACTCGGAGAACGGACTTGAGGACTTCACGAGTTTGTGCAAAGTCATTAAAAAATATCTCTCTAATGTGCAAACTGAAACAATAACAAAAAAAAATAGGTCAAATATGAACTTGTTTGAACAATTTAGACTTTAAAATATGAAACTGTTTGGGAAGTTCCCATATAAAGATGTGTCTGCAGCGCCCCCTTCATAAAACAATGTCCAAACCAAAATGCATTTGTCCTCAATGACCTGTTCATGACTGTAAGACTAAATTAAACTGTTGCTGATCGTTGTGAGAAAATGAAAGCATGTCCAAAGTTTTTTCGACACATCTGCTCAGAAAAGCATCTTAAACCGGGAGCGGCCCGGTTGGGTTTAATGCCTGGGTAACTTCCACAGGCGATTACACTCACATCTACTAAAACATATCAAAGTGTGTAGTGTTTACATACATTTAATTTATAATCTGACAACTCCAGACATCGGGTTTCTGGTGCAAACGATTGTTCCAGCCCAAACATCCGTCTCTGAAGTGTTTCCTTCAAAGCCAGCCTGCGTTCTCCTCAGAGCTTTGGCCGACAGCGGCTCAGGGCTCCTCGGTGTTTGAGGATTCTGAAGTGTGAGCACAGAGACGGCAGCCCCGACGCTACACAGGACTGCAAACCACAGGCGGAGGAGGTAATAAGTTCACGCAGGCCAGGAGAGATGGAAAAACAAAGATGGCGTCCGCAGTTTGACTTTAATATTGTGAGCTTCCGTCCCCAGCGTTCAATAAAGGCGCCCCCGGTTTTATGAAAGGCATACTGTGCATTATTAAGAGACCGCTGGACACCTGAGCGCTTGGAGTGTTCAGGATTCACCGGCAAAAAGTATGAGCAAAGGCCGCCATGTTTGCATTTGTCTGAGGAATATTATAAAGTAAAGCGGCATGGACAGTTTTTAAAAGAACTGTAGACAAAAGTGATGTGTGTTAGATTATAAGGAACTGGCTTTGCTGAGCTTTAGTCCTGATTCAGTCAATGGTTTGGACTTGGTCTTGATTTAGTTTAGTCCTGGTTCAGACCCATTGGCTTTGTGTAATTATGATCTGTCGGACAAAGGAGGAGCTCTCGGGGAACATCTCGCAGGTGTGTGATGTTTTCAAGTACCTCGGTCACATCATAACTGAGCGTTTAACGGGTGACGAGGACATGTACCGTCAGTGCTGGACGTTGTATGCACAAGCAGGGCTGGGTATCGTTCGTTTTTTTTCCGATGCCACTACTTTAACGATACCTGCTTTTCGGTACCGGTGCCTTAACGGTACTTTTTCCAATACCTGTGTTATTTTAATTGAGTTAAAATAATGTGCATAGGAAAAGTATCGTTCAGGAGGAAGTCCAAACACGGCACGTCAGAAAACAGGAGCAGCAGCGTCACCTGGAACTTCAGCAGAATTCCCACTAAAGCCGTGATAAAAAGAGAGAAAGGACATTATTACCTCCTGAGCTGCAGGAACAGACCAGATCCACATCAGGACCGTTTACTGAAGATAAACTTTTCTAAACTCACTGAGCTGTTCGACAGTGAAAGCTCCTCACACGTCACAGATCTGTTACACTGTGAGCGCTCACTCTGTCACTGAAAATGCACCATAACTGTTCCAAACATGGCTAACGCAGAGTGAGCGCTCACCTTTTCCAGAGACAATCTTTGTGCAGCCATTTGGTGCAGCTGGAGTTGTAAACAACAGCGCGTAAGCTAAAGCTAAAGGTAAAGCCCATGTGTTTCTTGTTGTCACTGCTTTTCTATTTGTCTAAGAGTCTAGTTTCTTATTCAGTCCAGGTTTAGTCCTGGTTTTTAACCAGTTTACTGTAAGTCCTGGTTCAGTCCTGGTTTAGTCCTGGTTTAGTCCTGGTTGAGTCCTGGTTTAGTCCTGGCTCAGACCGCGGCTCTGCCATCTCTGATAATGACTGAAGTGTGAGTAAGTTACAGCTTTGCTTCTGCATTTGTGCTGAAGCTGCTCATGAGTTCAGGCATTTTTAGACTCACTGCGGATCATTTATTGACGTTTGGAGAGAAAAAGTACAGAAAATTAGCACCGAAAGTTTTTCGATACCGCCCCCTACCGGAGCTTTTCGGTCGGTACCAAGTAGGTACCGTTTAATGGTACCCAGCCCTATGCACAAGCCAACATTCTGTCTCGGAAATTCTCCTTCTGCTCTGCACAGGTGAAAGTGGCTCTGTTTCGAGCCTGCTGCTCACCTCTGTACTCCGCACATCTGTGGGTGGATTATTAAAAGTCCAGTTTCCAGAAACTTACAGTTGCATACAATGGACAAAGTGCCAGTGAACAAAAACAAATCTATCTATCTATCTATCTATCTATCTATCTATCTATCTATCTATCTATCTATCTATCTATCTATCTATCTATCTATCTATCTATCTATCTATCTATCTATCTATCTATCTGTTCTGTTTGAATTGAGCCAGAGGGCCACACCAACAATAACGCAAACCTATTCTGCTCACCTTGATCGTATTGTACATTGTATTCACTTGTGTATTTTGAGTAGACGATACTAGGACTCTAAACCAAGGATTAAGCCACATGTAAATCTGCAACTCATCCATATTCCATGTGAAACAGAGGGGCGCAGCTGTGATATGTCCTAGGGACCGATATCTATGTGAACGTTAGACATGTGTAGCAGGTTATGTAGGCAGTGACGTGGCTCCGTCGCGTTGGCCGTTCCGATGATGGGCCCGACTCCAAACACCAGAACATTCTCTCAGCTGATCTTCCAGGAGAGCCGTAATTACGTGCAACATTGTCCCATATAGTCACGGTAATTGCGATGATTACGACCTGCAGTGTGCGGCCCTGCCCGGCTCATGGACCGTCATGATCTTTCACTGTATCCATTTGCTTTTCACTCTCATTCCATTTGCTGTGCTGTGGTTTACACTCGTTTAGCACAGGTTTTAATTTCACTCTAAAGCTCAAACCATTGCTGGGTTGTTGGCTGTAAATACAGACGAGACCATTTAGGAGTTATCGTGCAGTTTTGTAAATGAGCGGTTTCGAATGCGCACCATGGGCTTCACGCTCAGCGAACAGACCACACAAAAACAGATTCTCTGTGAATTGGGCTGCGGCAGAAGCTCCTCCTGAAGCGGCGTGTGAATGAAACCGCTCGAGCGAGAGAAGGCAACATGTTCAAGATGCGTGTGCAGTTTGTGGCTGTCGTGGATGTAGAAAGGACTCTTCAAAAGACTCTACATCGACAATTACTCTACGTTCCACCACCTTAAACTGTCGATGAGACACAGGCAGGGGAAGAGCATAGAAGGGCCACTGGCTCTAGGGCCACCAGTCCCGCCTCAACCGAGCTTTACCCAAATCTAAAAGCTAAAAAGAAAAGCGTCAAAATAGCGAGAAAAAGGGGATGAAAAGTCAGAAAACACAACAAAAATGATAGAAAAAATAGCTCAAAAAACAACAAAAATATGACAAAAATGTGGCGACGCGACGAAAGGTTTCCGTCACTTTTGTGGGTCTTAGCTTTCAAATGAGGCGTTACATTGTTGATCTCCAGTCGAGAAGCTTTTAGATTTGGGTAAAGCCCAGTATGAAAAAAACATGAATCTAAAAGGAATTCCGTGGAGTATGGTGCACCACAAGGCTCAATTTTGGGACCATTATTATTTATTATTTATGTTAATGATTTTGCTTCTGTTTCTACGACCACCTTTCCCGTTCTTTTTGCTGATGATACCGATCAAAAAAATAATAATAAAAAAAGCCGAACTGGGGAAAATGCACTTGTTAATGTTAAGGCGGGGGGTAAGAGGTTAAAATATGTATTTGTGGAAGTCACAATTACGTTAATTTGGGCCAGGCTGGTCAGAGTCCAGGGCTGTTTTTCAGTCCCAGTCCGCCCCTGGACACAGGTGAGAGAAAGAGAATACCTTTAGCTTCATTTTAAGGCTGATTTTAGCGATAGGACTTGGCAACATTAGGAGTGGGTTCGTTCTGCTTTCTGGATTGTTGCCCTGAGAAACCAAGAGAGAAAATGTACACCTAAACAACTAATGTTTTCGTGATTGTGAATAAATCAAGATTCAAGGTACTTGTGATTGTTGCGGTCTTTGCAGAAAGTTGCGATGACAAGTTGCAATTTTAACCAAAGAGCCCCAGGGGAAGAAGAAAAGGCATTGTTGGTCTATCAAAGGCCCATTATATTGTTTTTTTAATGTATTTATTATTGCTGTATGTTGTTGTATGTCTGTGGATGTACTGTTTTCATCGGGCCCGTACTGGCACTTCTCCTGGAAATGAAGTTCCTAACGGATAAATAAAGTGAATTTGATTTGATTTTAAAAGGTTGTATGATCTATGAAACAGAGCACTTGGAGCAAACAGGCACCTGTCGCTGTAAGCCACACAGCTGAGGAACAAGGCACTGAGGAACAAGGCACTGAGGAACAGAGCAGATGACGAGTGTTTGTCTGTTTGTTCCACTCATTAACCGTGGCTGCGTTTACATGGACTCCAAAAGTCTGATCCTCGTCTGATTTCGGGAGTTCCCCAGACATGCAAACAGCATCATCTGATATAGATTATTTATGTAATCTGACTACTTTGACATGTGCATAAACTAACCAGGAAAATACAGCAAAGAGGCTAAAATCATGTCAAAAAGACAAAGATTAAAAGATATAATAAAAACACTAAAAGCATTTATTATAAAAAATAAAAAAAAGAAAGAAAAATAAATAAATGTGGTGAAGAGGGAGCTGAGTCGGGGTCAAAGCTCTCGATTTACCGATCGATCTACGTTCCCACCCTCACCTATGGTCATGAGATTTGGGTCATGACCGAAAGCACGAGATCGCGAATACAAGCGGCCGGAATGAGTTTCTTTCGCAGGGTGGCTGGGCGCACCCTCCGAGATCGGGTGAGGAGCTCAGTTACCCGGGAGGAGCTCGGAGTAGAGTCGCTGCTCCTTCACGTCGAAAGGAGCAGCTGAGGTGGCTTGGGCATCTGTTCCGGATGCCTCCTGGTCGCCTCCCGCGGGAGGTGTTCCAGGCATGTCCTAGTGGGACAAGGCCTCGTGGAAGACCCAGGACACGGTGGTGGGACTATGTCTCCGAGCTGGCCTGGTGTCGCCTCGGGGTCCCCCCAGAACAGCTGGAGGAGGTGTGTGTGGATCGGGAAGTTGGGCATCTCTGCTGAGACTGCTGCCCCCGCGACCCGGCCCCGGATAAAGTGGAAGAAAATGGATGGATGGAATAATAAACAACCACAAAAGTTATCCATGAAATAAATGTCAGTTTAGCTTGTAGAGTAAGTGTGCTGCTGTCAGAGTGGTTAAAGCGCTGCACTTATCCAGTCCCAGCTCTACTCACTGAACTGTCTCTCCATTCTCCCCAACCGCACATTTTTATTAGAAGTTAAAGCACAGTTTGTGTTCTTTGTATTTTAATTTCCGTTATGACTTCAGAAAACAATAAAAGTGAACCAGACCTTTGATGCACCTGTGCTGTATCCACTCGCCTACCAAGTCCAAATATGGAGGTCAGTCATTCTCCTCCTGGTTCTGGGCCTGACTGAAGAGAGGGTGGAGACAATTCAGTCGCTCTAAAAATCCCAAATCTGCACCGGCACATGTAGAACCTTTGGACTCTCCAATTTCTCAAGAGAATGTAAATGCATCAGATCTGATTGTTGTTGGTTTATCTCATTTAAATCCCGCACTGATTTTGCGGAGTTTGCTTGATTTTGCATTGATAGTAGCAATCAGGAAATCCTGGAGGGATCTGTCATTCCAACATTACATCATTACAATCAGCAAAACCAATAGTCGATTATAACACGAACCTCACGTGGAATCTCTCACACCGACCCATGTGTTCATACAGACACCATCTCCGTGTCCAGCATCCTCCTTCTCCCTAAGTCGCCTTCACTTCAGGGCTTTAACATCTAACCCATCCCAGCTTCTTCTGCCCAAGCCCAACCCAGATCTAACAATTACCGGTCCGCGTGGCACTACCCCCATCTGAGCCCGCACTTCCTCACTCCTGATCCGGGGTGTGACTGACAGAATCAGCACAGCCTAGAGCTTAATGTGTTACATGTAGGTCGTACCGGACGGGCACCAGGAGCCGCAGTCTCTCTCCTAATCTCTTCCTCCTCGTCCTTTTAAGCAACTCCTCTATCAACTTCCATTCAGTGAAGCATTGTCCTGAACAAGAGAGAACGTCTCCAAGCGGCAGAAACCAGCTTTTAATGAAATAATAGCCGTCCTTTTGAACACTACAGTTTAGCCAGTTTTGAAACCAAACCCTGATTGGTGCCTTTGTGCTGCTCCCAGGCTTCCTTTTGTCATTTTGACGTGCAGTTTTTTGTCCCGTACACTCTTCTCTCGGCCGGTTACATCACTGATTCCTTCGTTCTGATAACAGTGTGAATATTACTCCAGCGCTTCACTTTAACGACTACATTCGCAGCTCGCCGCTTCCTCTGAAAATGTCCCGTGGAAACTCACAAGCATCACGGGGGAGTCTGGAGTGTGAGCCGCGGGGATTCGATTGTGATAACTACAGCGCGGAGAGTCGGAACGGAGAGGGAACGCGGCATGGGCTAAAAAGGAAAAGGGAAAAAAAAAAAAGTGACACCGAAGGAGGAGTCGCTTCTGCTAGATTGCGAGGACTGCTTTGGAGACGGAACATGCAGTTTGGCGAGGACTTAACGGGCGCCGGAAACGAGCTCCAAAGACTCTTACTGTTTCTAAAAATACAGAGAAGAGTGACATCTTTTGAACCACACTGGGTTTTGTTCTCTGGAATTTTTTTAAGTTGTAGCTTGAGGCTTTGATTGACAGGCCCAGGAGAACTGTGGAGGCTTGACGCTTCATTGTTGGTGCCTTTAAGTTTGAACCTCTAAAGTCAAAACTTAAAGCTCTCCAAACACCAGTGCCCAGCCTTACTCCGCCCACAAGAAAACTTAGAGAATTGTATCTAAAAGGGGCGTTGCTTAGACGCTCTGGAGGCGCGTCGGCTCAAAGTGTGTTCTGAAGCGTAGCCGCGAGCTCTTGCCTGAAAAAGAGCTGCTGTTTAGGGTCTAACTAGTCCCTCTTTGTGCTACTGCCATGCCCTGTGGATCTTTAACTATACCACCATGGTCTACGCCAGGATCTCCCCAGTGTTTAAGCCCATATCCAGCCCATACGCTTGAATAGAGGGCGATTATTTGTGCCGGTAAACAGTGGTCTAGGCTACCCCAGTTAGCTTGTTACAATCGTCTACAGCTCATTGTTGATGAAAAGTCTGCAATAAACCAAGTCCAGCTCGGTGTGTCATCATCTTATCGGCTGCTTTATGTAGTTGCCTCCTTTGTTGACGTTATTAGTGCATAATACTTGTTTTCACAGGATCGATCTGAGCTAGTGCTGATTAGCCTACGGCGTGTGAGGTGCTTGTCGATTGGCTAATTGTAGATTAACCGTGATCAATAAACTACAAAAGCCCAGTTCAGTGTGTGATCATTGTTAAAATGTTGCTTTATGTTGTTTTATTGGCTTTATTAGTGTATATTTCTCGTTTTCACACGATCGATCCGAGCTTGTGCTAGTTAGCCTACTCGGTTGCTAAATGATCGGCTCCGGCCAATTGTAGGTGAAACATGAGCAATAAACTACTAAATCAACAAGCCCAGCTCAGTGTGTGATCATTTTTAAACCGTCGCTTTATGTAGATGGTGGTTTTATTGACTTTATTTGTGCATATGTCTCGTTTTAACAGGATTGAGCGTAGCTTTAGCTCGTAGCATTAGCTGTCTCCGAATGGGAACACATTCCACCTCCCTACGGAGCCGTGTTTGAGACTTGGCTGCTTTTACAACAGACGCCAGAACTAATGGACAGGCACGAAATTCAAATGCAGTGCACTCGATAATGTAGAGAGGGCGCCACACAGGCGCTTTTAGGCTCAAAAGGAAGATTATATCTAATTTGCACTAAAATGTAAAAAAAAAAAAAATACTAGAACATGTAGAGAGCCCCATAAGACACCTATGTATGCAGTTTATGCATAAATAGTTGATTTGATATTTAGTTTTCCTTTAAAAAAAAAAGAATAAATAAATAGCATTTTGCACTGTGTGGGGAAAAATGCTCATCCTGTGCTCTTTTTTCCCATCTATTCGAAGACCAAATGGCTTTAGGAAACATCAGTCATTAGATCTGAAAGAGACTAGATGCAAGTTAGCAATTTTTATACTCACTACTGCCACCTCAGGTCTTACGCGTAACTACAGGTTCTATATTAAGCTCTTGCATGACAGGCAGTCGTGGTGAACAGGTCTGAGCTCATTCTACACATTAGGACATGGCTGGAACATGTGGGGAGGAAAATGCATCATTCTTTACATTTTTAAACTCCTTGTAGTCCCTTCAACACAACTGCACCAAAACTTGTGTTAAAATCCTTTCTATGGCTCGTCAACAGTGTTGGGAATAACGGCGTTAGTATCTCCTTAGATCTCAGTAACGAGTAATCAAATCGATGACTAATTTCCTCCGTGAGAACGGCGTTCCCGTCTCTAAAGCTGGGACAGACGTGAGGTGCAGAAGCTGCAGAAGCCAGCGCACTGAGATGTTTATTTACCTTGTGGTTCATCTATCATAGTTTACACACGGCGACAGACGCTGGCATTAGCCTGGATATGTTCTGGTATGACTGTATGTTTAGTAGCTGCGTTGTTTGCTCATCGTCTGCAGCTTAAAGAAGTCAGATCAGTTGTTTTACTGCAGTGCGTTCTTGTAGCTGTTGCCTTCTGTTGCCGGCTCGGCCACCGATGTGTCGGTAACTGAGCTCTGGGTCAGAGGCTAAAAGTAAACCCTGGTTCTGAAGCTCAAAAATTTTCTTGCAGTATTTTTTGTAGCTTAGTAATTATTTTGTCCAGTGATGAGTTACTTTTATCAAACTGTATTTCAGTTACTTTTGAGGAGATGATTCTTAGAAATGATCTTCCCAGCTGCTCGTCCAGGCCCTCTCTGGGCTGGTACGACCTGTATAGATACAGACGGCATCTCGTCATAGAAGGGGGCGTGGCTTCGCCGAGGGGGAAAATAGAATCTTTAGAGAAACACAATTTTCCCTCTTTTTGGCCATTTTCTGGTGGAACATCAACTTATTTATCACATACAAATAAAGTCAAGTGTAAATCAGGCCCATATGAATATTTTCTCACAGCAGATTGTTCAGTAGAAGTGAAAAAACGGCAGTTGTAGCTAGCGCGAGCTAACCGCTAACCGCATAACCGCATTAGCCCGATGCTAACATGTAGCATCAAGTTAGCATTCTCCGTTATTCATGTATTTATGGGCTGTTGAACCACTTTGCTCCTCCCCATGTCTTTGTATCATTATTTAGTAGAAACTATGTCCATAATTCAGCATTTGTTACAGTAGTTTTTTGAATAATTAGAGAAAATATACATTTTTTCTCTAATTATTATTATTTTTTCCCCCCTTAACTGTTTTCAAAAATGACCATATATGGGCGATTCCAGAGATGCCGTCTGTATCTATACAAACTCATCATTTATGCCACAGTTACAGTCTTTTACATGTTTTTGAATGCATTCAAAAATAACCATACTCTGTATCTGCGATGAGGCCAGGGCTTAAAGATCTCTGAAAACGGCCAAAAGAGGCCGAGCGTGCGTCTTTTTTAAGGAAGGCCTGAGGGTTAAAGCCAGATTTACGGCGCGCTGACGTGGCCAAGGCGCCTCACCAGCTGATGCATGGGCCACGGGCAGAGGGACCAGCAGCCCGTGCTGCACCAGGGGGTCACCACTCACGAGGCCCTGAGCCGGGGGTCGCACACGGCTTAGAACAAGATACAACGAACAAGGATACCGGCGCTGGAACATTTAGCACAATATGTTTAAAGGAGAGGACGCCATTGGCCTGATGAATTTGCATGTTTTTCCAGGTCAGGATGAAGCGCTGCCTTCAGGGTCCTCGGCGTGTGGGGATTTAGAGTATCACAGAGAGAGGCGATGGGGATAATTACCTGTCAGTGCGGGGCTCGTCACTTTGAAAATGACGAGGACTGAATCATAAATGAACACTGAGCTTAATTGGAATATAATAAGTGGATTCTGGAGGGAAAAAAAGATCGAAGATTCTCTAAGTGTGATTTGCCTCCAACCTGTGAGACTGATATAAATACAATAGAATGTATGGCAAGTTTTCTGCCATTTTATGCTTTCATATAAATTATAAGTCAATATTTGTGAATGAATACATAAGAGTGGGGAAGAGGGCAGTTGCAGCTCGATGTTGTTGTTACTTCTTATACACTGCGTTCCAAATTATTATGCAAATGACATTTTTCTCTGGTTTTCTAAATTGTCAACTCAAATGAGAGTCTTTGTCAATTTTCAAGTCTTTGACTGGTAGAGGATCATTTAAATGTGGTGGTCATATTTACTGAAAATCAAAAGCTATTTCAATCAAAAAAATATTAACAGGTCAAGTTATATTTTACCAAAGGAGCCCTTCTGTGAGAGCAGCTTCAAATTTCTTAAATCCATTAAACTTGTGAGTTTTTGGACAGTTTCTGCTTGGATTTCTTTGCAGGATGTCAGAATAGCCTCCCAGAGCTGCTGTTTGGATGAAAACTGCCTCCCACCCTCATAGAAGTTTTTTTTGTTGAGCCTCCAAAGGTTCTCAATAGGGTTGAGGTCAGGGGAGGAGGGGGTCCACATCATGAGTTTCTCTCCTTTTATGCCCATAGCAGCCAGTGATTTTTCCTTTAACTGGGCTTAACCTGAAAACTAATTATCCCAGGTCTCTGAGATTAATGTCAGTGATTCATAGAGCCCCAAGACACGACACCATCCATGAGTTTCATTATTATTGTTTATTTTTTTTACCTTTTTGACACAAAAATCCAATTTGCATAATAATTTGGAAGGCAGTGTATATCTCCGGCTCGCTAGCGACAAAACGTCATGAAACAAGCACCTTAAAGGGTAAGCTTCGTCTTTTTATTCCTACTATAACTAAGATGTTAAAGGAGAAAACTAGCTAAGTATCTCAACATTGACCCTGTCTTGCCTTGAGAGGAACTCCAAACCAACCAGTCCCATCAATTGGTGCATTTTGTTAATACATTTCAGCCGAATGTTGCCAAATCTCCACTTAAGGCCCATCACAAATGTTTATTTTCCTTATTTTTCAGCGTTTCCGCGGCTAAACGAAAGTGCAGTTTCATTGCGACACAAAGAGATGGTTCTGCCGTTGTAAAAGCTCTTCTGAACTGGCACAAAACCAAGCTCTGCCTTCTCTGCCGTATAAACAGACTTTATTTGGGCCCGTGACTTCTCAAGGTTAATGCTCATGTTATACATATTTAAGCACAATGCCTCACTGTGGGGATGCATTTTTAATGTTCGCAGTTAACAATGGATGTGTTTGAAGTGCACACCGTGGTATCCATCCCTGCTCACTAAAACACTGTCATAATCAAAGAGAAAGTATTTATGGGAGGCATCGGACTTTCCTCTGTATTGGCAGCAACTCGGATCGGGAAGGGGGAAATGGAATCAGGACAGTTCTTGGTTTATTTTCGGGTTGTTCTCTGTTCCCATTCAGGATGGCAGTTGATAGGGCTGGGCAATTGATTGAAATTTTATCGAAATTGCAATTTCAACGTTTGTCATTTAGAATAATTGTCTTGGGACTTAAAGCAGAACTAAGTAAGTTGTTTACCTTAAATGTAATGTAATGAGTCTGCATCATATATTAGTTGCACATTTTAAATTGAATTACAGAAGTTAATGCACTTTTTCATGATATTCTATTTATATGACGAGTACCTGTACAGTAGCTAGCAATACTGTAATGCTAACAGAAGCCCCCACAAACACACATGCACACACACCCGCAAACTTTGTACTAAAAAACAATAACAACTGTTTGTTTTCAAGATTTTCAAGACAAAAACCCAGTTTATTGCAAAAACGCATTGATTTAATTGGGGTCATTTTTGATCCCACTCGTGGAAGAGTGTAGGGGTTGGTAGGTTGTGCATCCAAGGGTTAAGTGCAAAGCGGGGCTTGTGAACCTGTTCGGGTTAGGGTTAGGGTTCGGGGTTAAGGTTAGGGTTCGAATTAGGTTTGGGGCAAGGGTTAGGGTTATGGTTTGGTTAGGGTTAGGGTTATCGCTAGGTCATGGTCGGGGTTGGGGTTATGGCTAGGGTTAGGGTTGGGGTTTTGTTCGGGTTAGGTTTAGGACTAGGGTCATGGTTAGGGTTAGGGTTTTGGCTAGGTTTAGGGTTAGGGTTATGGCTAGGGTTAGGGTTATGGCTATGGTTAGGGTTTGGGTTATGGCTAGGTTTAGGGTTAGGGTTTGGGTTAGGGTTATGGCTATGGTTGGGGTTTGGGTAATGGTTAGGGTTAGGGTTTGGGTTATGGCTAGGTTTAGGGTTAGGGTTTGGGTTAGGGTTATGGCTATGGTTGGGGTTTGGGTTATGGTTAGGGTTAGGGTTTGGGTTGTGGCTAGGGTTATGGTTGGGGTTATGGTTATGGCTAGGGTTATGGTTAGGGTTAGGGTTTTGGCTAGGTTTAGGGTTAGGGTTATGGCTAGTGTTAGGGTTATGGCTATGGTTAGGGTTTGGGTTATGGCTAGGTTTAGGGTTATGGTTAGGGTTATGGCTAGGGTTTGGGTAATGGCTAGGTTTAGGGTTATGGTTAGGGTTATGGCTAGGGTTTGGGTTAGGGTTATGGCTATGGTTAGGGTTAGGGTTAGGGTTTGGGTTAGGGTTATGGGTTAGGGTTTGGGTTATGGCTAGGGTTATGGTTGGGGTTATGGTTAGGGTTATGGCTAGGGTTAGGGTTTGGGTTTGGGTTATGGCCATGGTTAGGGTTGGGGTTTGGGTTAGGGTCAGGAACAGCTCTGCGATGTAAGTTATGTTTCCCTCACCCAGTGCTCATACTATATGCTTCCACCCTATTACCATGTTCCTGAAGTTAAGCACTACCTCCAGTTTGTTTTAATGCCGGTGTCTTTAGCACAGTGGAGCCAAATCCCTTTAGGTTTTTTTTGCAACGTGAGCGCTGCTTTACAACTCCCCCATCAAAGGACCGCCCCTTCAAAGAGGCATCAGGCCCTGTTCAAAAATGCAAAGTGGAGCCGAATATGTCACCAGCCACATTAGAGCGATTTAGTGTAAGCCACTTTCTGCTTTGAAGAGTTAAGCTCCATCCACAGTGAGAAGTACAGGAGACTGTCCAACGGCGGTGAATCCATGTGACCGGAGAAGTCGCGGCTACAAATGCAGACACGTGGGAGTTCACTGTTCAGTCGTTTGCGTCGCCCAAAGGCCTTCATTTAAACTGAATGAAGCCAGGCGCATTATGAAAGTATGGCCCGCTGATTTCAGGTCATTAACTGTGGCTTTCTCATTATTAACACATTTTAGGGGCCCCCCGAGATTTGTATCCAACCCCACGAGAGCCAAAAACGAATTTTAGGAGATGAAGAGTTAAGACGAGACACTGCCGGTGAATAAGGGAAGAAATGATCTTTAGGGCTCAAAGGAATGAGTTAGGAATTAGATATTTAAAAAGAAAAGACGGTGAAGTGTGGCGTCTGTAGGAGCTGCTAAAGTGGAGAAGCTGCAGGCGTGGAATGAAAACCTCATTTTGAGCAAACGGTCCTCAAGTTTTGTAGCGTTTGTGCGTTAGCGAGTACACGTGGATACAAATATATGTCGATATTTGTGAATGAATAAATCGTGGTTACTTCCTGAAAATCTACAGCTCGTGAGGAACAAAACGCCATAAAATCAGCATCGTAAAGGGTAAGTTGGGTCTTTTAAAAAACTGCATGGAAACTGAAATTGAACAGAGACTCCCTGGAGACGTCACCAGGGCCAGCTCAAGTCTCCAAACTGATCTCCATTCAGGTGAGATAGATCCTATAGACTTTTCTGTTTGTGACTTGAGACTTAACTTGGACTTGAGGCCTCTTCTAACCGTTACTTAGACTACTGTAAAGGATTTTTTATTGGGCTCCCTGCCAAAGAGATCCACACTGCAAAAAGTGCCCTTCTAAAAAGAAGGAAAAAAATCTTAAAATAAGACGTTTTGTCTTGTTTTAAGGAAAAAATTCTCCCAATGGGGTCAGCATTTTTTTTTCTTGCTAAGAATTCTTATTTCTAGAATATTTTTCTCATCATAAAACAAGAAAGAAACACTAAATTTAAGCAAATAAATGACTAGAATTAAGCAAAATGTCTTCAGAAAATGGAATAATTTAAGGAAAACATTCCTATTTAGTGAGAAATTGAGGTATTTTACTTAAATGTTGCTTGATTTAAGTAAAATGTTCTAAATTACACAATTTGTTAGCAAAATGTTCTTAATAAATACTATCTCCATGATGTGGAGCCAGGCTGATGGTCAGAATCACCTGGCTGGAGGATTCACCTATTGTACATGTTCTTAGTGCTGGGGAAACGTACACAGACACAGGGAGAACATGCTCCACACAGAAAGGCCCCGTCCCTGGTGGGAATCGAACCTGGGACCTTTGAGCTGTGAAGCTGAGGCTCTAACTGCTGTGCCACCGAGCCGCCCACTTTAAAGAATGGAATGTATTATCTGTGAGAATCAGTTCTTACATTAAGACTTGTTGTGATCTTAGTTTTTCCTAAAATAAGAAAAAATATTCTTTGTCTAAAGCTGAAGAAGATTCAAAAAGTCTTACTTTCTTGTTACAAGAAAAATTAGCATGTTTTTTAGCAAATATGAACAAGAAATGGCTAGATTTTATTTCCTAAAATTAGATTTTTTTTCTCAAGAAAACTTTGCTACACAAGATATTACTTTTTAGAGAAAAAATAATAACTTATTTTTTAAAGTAAGACATTTTTTACTTGCTTAGAATCCACTTTTAGCAGTGCAAAGGCTCCATATACAGAACAGTGCAGCTAGAACACTTGTGTGAGCCAGGAAATACGACCACATCACATCCGTTCTGTTTTCACTGCACTGGCTCCCGGTTTCTGCCCAGATCGATTACAAAATCCTGCTGCTCACCCATAAATGCATTACTGGTCTCGCTCCACAATACCTGCAGGAACTCATATCACGGAAACCCTGCACCCGCACCCTCAGGTCATCCAGCAGCCTCCACCCTCATGTTCCTACCACCAAGCACCGAACCATGGAGGACAGAGCCTTCTGCTCTGCTGCACCGAGGCTTTGAAGAGCTGAGAGAAATGCCAAACCTGGACTCTATTAAAGCTAAAATGAAAACATTTTAAGGAAGCTTATAATTGTTGATGTTTTTAAATGTGAGTGTTTTCTTGTAGCACTCTGAGATTCCCTGAATGAAAAGTGCGTTATATATAAAAATGATTATTAAAGACTTTCAATGACTTGCTGTAGCATAATATTATTTATTTGAGTGAAAGAGCAGAAATCATTTAGTAAAACCAGTGCATCTATGTTATGTATTATTTCAGTTTCTTTCTTCAGCACATCTAATCAATACAGCGTGAAAAGGAAGGAGGAAATGTGTGTTTCTTTGGATGCATTAGACGTTTTCTACACTAGGTGAAGATGGGAAGATTCCATAGACTTGATAGACGTTTATTAAGGCGAGACACGGCAGGTGAAAGTATTGATTTTTCATGCAGTGGTCGAAGTGGAGATTTTTATCTATTTTACATCTTAGTTTTCATGTCAGATATAAAAATGATGATGTTTATTTTATGATGTTTTGTCTGCGAGGTGGGGGCGACCCGGAAGTAGCTGCTGCGCCGCGTAGAAAGTCCGTCTTTCAAGCGGGTTTTCATTCATAAATATTGACAGATTTCACATCCACATGTCCTGCTAAGGGGCCCCGTGATGACGCTTTCACCCAAATATGGTGTTTTTCCTCCTACGAGACGCTCGAGTGGAAAAGTGGAAGAACGGGCCGAGCATGAGCACTCGCTACAAAACTTCAGGGCTGGTTTTCTCTGAATGAGAGAAGCCGCACTCGGGCAGAGCCTGAGCCCTTATAGAAGCTCCCACAGACTCCAAACTTTACAGTCTGAGACCTAACAAGATTTTGAAGGTTTTTTCAGAGGGATTTTTTAATATCTAATTCCTAGCCTGATTTATTCAGCTTTGAAACCAAAAACTGATGATTCACTGATGATTAGTTTATTGAAAAACTAAACAAAATATCCCAAATCCCCTCTGAAATAATCTTAGTTACTAATATGTCAATAAAGTAAAACCATTAAGCCTGATGGTTTTCGTTTTAGACCGTGCACATTTAGAGAACTAAGGTGTGGTTACTGAAAGTAACTTGCTGCGCCCATGAGAACCGTGTGGATTCAACTGAATACAACAGCTTCACTAAACTGACATGAGCGTCCTCTGAAGAGTTTAAATGAGTGTGTGGCCCATGAGTTTAGAGAAAACATGAGGCGGGAAAAATAGCTGACACGAGCCGAAAACCTTTGATGCTAACGGAAACCTTTGATGCTAACGGAAACCTTTGATGCTAACGGCTATAGGGACAATACAGTGAGCAGGCTAAAGGTACGTACACAGTAGAATGGAAACCTGCCTCCACCGCTCCACCTGACCGTCTTCTCTGCAGTATTGCTTACAGTACGCGGTGTCTCGAATACAAAGTTCACACAGAGCTGAGGGCAGTCTTATGTAAAGCCAGTCTCGTACACGGAGCTCATGTGGGACTTTTCAGAATAAAGATGAGCCGGAACAAAAGGTTATCATCGTGCCTTTAGCGTCTGCACAACATACAGCATCTGCGGCATTTAAGACGTACTCTTATATGAAAATGTGATCATGGTTAGTAGCAGCAGCAGTAATCGTAAGTGGTAGTAGTAGTAGTAGCATTCCCATAAGGCAGTATCCACATGGAAATAAAGATACCCCCAAAAACCTGCGTATTGGAGAAGGATTGGTCAGACTGCAGATTCGAGGACACTTAAGGCTATGCTTGGAATGGAAACAAAACAGAAAAGGAACTGGAAGGCGGATGAAACGCAAGCATCGGGTGAAGCAAAAACCGCGGAACACGCCAAAGGCCAAACATAGGAGACCCGAACATCTGCAAAACATGGCAAAAGGAGACGTTTCTTGAAACACCGTATCCCTATAAACCCATTAAAGAGCCTCCTCTAGACATTTCGAGAAAGCCTTGGGTCATTTCTTCTTCCACTGCTGTAGTGCTAAGGAAAAGATGGAATTGTATTTTACATGAATCCCAGGTATCCAAAAGACTGTTTTCAGTAATCATGCAAGTTCTCCCCAACTTTAAATACCACATTTTTCCTTACTGGTTGCAGGATACTGGCTCTTCTTTTCATCTGGGAGAGTTACATCAGCACACACTGACTGAGAACTATCAATCAAAGGACCCACAGTGTTCGACTTTCTCCGATGCTATACATGTACCTTACGTATCATTGCATCAGCTTCAAACTTTCCACTGTTGCCTTTCCCGACGGGGAGCGCGCTCATTTGAATGGAACGGGAGTCAGTCACAGACACAGTGGGACGTCGAAGCAACAGACTCGCAAAAAATCAAGGTCAGTCTGATTTGGACTGGCATAAGAGTGCAGATCAAAGGGGCTTTAAACGGAGGCCTTTAAAGGTGGTGTAATCTCTTTTACAAAGTAGTAGTTTAGCCTCAGAACGCCTGCATAGTAATTTGCCCCGGCTACAATGCGAACTACCGTATATCCCAATGTACATTCCATTATCATCCCATTGAGGCCTTCAGAGCAGTTGTGTTCACTATAAGTCCTGGAGCACCTGGTTGTCGATCAGGTGCTCCCCTCCATCCGGATGGTAAATGGTCTCAACTCAACGCTTTTCCACCTACATTAGGACATCGAAGCGATTTACACCTAGGAACCACTCGCCCATTCACTCTCTCATTCATACACCAGTGTACGCAGACACTGGAGGCAAAGTCTGCGCCTTCAGGAAGTGGGATTCGAACCCCTGACCGTCTGATCATGAGGCGACCCGCTCAACCATCTGCGCCACTATCGTCTCATATAGGTCGCACGCTCACCAGCACGAGCAAGAGAGGCTTCCAGACAACAGTGTTCAATAGCAAACGAGGGAAAACACAAAAGCACTGCAAACGTGGGCGCGATACATGAATCGAAAATGACTTGGAAGGGGGAGCCTCAAGGTGTTTGTTGTTTGTTTCCTCGTGTTGAGTTTGGATCAGCTTACAGCTTGGAGGTCCAGGTCTGCATAGGTTTTCTCTGGGTACTCCGGTTTCCCCCACCACTAAAAACATGTCCAATAGGGGAGTCCTCCAGCCAGAATATTTGCTATGACGTTAAAGCTGTGATAGTAAGGTCTAACATAGTAGTAACAGTATAGTAATAACAGTATAGGAGTAACATTATAGCAGTAACAGTATAGTAACAGTATAGTAGCAACAGTATAGTAGTAACAGTATAGTAACAGTATAGTAACAGTATAGTAACAGCATCGTAGTAACAGTATAGTAGTAACAGAATAGTAGTAACAGTACAGTAGTAACAGTACAGTAGTAACAGTATAGTAGTAACAGTATAGTAACAGTATAGTAACAGCATCGTAGTAACAGTATAGTAGTAACAGTATAGTAGTAACAGAATAGTAGTAACAGTACAGTAGTAACAGTACAGTAGCAACAGTATTGTAGTAACAGTATCGTAACAATATAGTAGTAACAATATAGTAACAGTACAGTAGTAACAGTATAGTAGTAACAGTATAGTAGTAACAGTATAGTATCGGTATCGTAGTAACAGTATAGTAACAGTACAGTAGTAACAGTATAGTAGTAACTAAGTATAGTAGTAACAGTATACTAACAGTACAGTAGTAACAGTATAGTAGTAACAGTATAGTAGTAACAGTATAGTAACAGTACAGTAGTAACAGTATAGTAGTAACAGTACAGTAGTAACAGTATAGTAACAGTATCGTAGTAACAGTATACTAACAGTACAGTAGTAACAGTACAGTAGTAACAGAATCATAGTAACAGTATAGTAACAGTATAGTAACAATATAGTAGTAGCAGTATAGTAGTAAAAGTATAGTAGTAACAGTAAAGTAACAGTACAGTAGTAACAGAATCATAGTAACATTATAGTAACAGTATAGTAGTAACAGTATAGTAGTAACAATATAGTAACAATATAGTAGTAACAGAATAGTAGTAACAGTATAGTAGTAACAGTATAGTAGTAACAGTATAGTAACAGTATAGTAGTAACAGAATAGTAACAGTATAGTAGTAACAGTATAGTAGTAACAGTATAGTAGTAACAGAATAGTAGTAGCAGTATAGTAGTAACAGTATAGTAACAGTATAGTAGTAACAGTATAGTAGTAACAGTATAGTAGTAACAGAATAGTAGTAGCAGTATAGTAGTAACAGAATAGTAGTAACAGTATAAGTAGTAACAGAATAGTAGTAACAGTATAGTAGTAACAGAATAGTAGTAACAGTATAGTAGTAACAGTATAGTAACAGTATAGTAGTAACAGAATCGTAGTAACAGTATAGTAACAGTATAGTAACAATATAGTAGTAACAATATAGTAACAATATAGTAGTAACAGAATAGTAGTAACAGTATAGTAGTAACAGTATAGTAGTAACAGTATAGTAACAGTATAGTAGTAACAGTATAGTAGTAACAGTATAGTAGTAACAGAATAGTAGTAGCAGTATTGTAGTAACAGAATAGTAGTAACAGTATAAGTAGTAACAGAATAGTAGTAACAGTATAGTAGTAACAGTATAGTAACAGTATAGTAGTAACAGTATAGTAGTAACAGAATAGTCGTAACAGTATAGTAGTAACAGAATAGTCGTAACAGTATAGTAGTAACAGTATAGTAACAGTATAGTAACAGTATAGTAGTAACAGAATAGTCGTAACAGTATAGTAGTAGCAGTATAGTAGTAACAGTATAGTAGTAACAGTATAGTAGTAGCAGTATAGTAGGTCTAACCACTGTTTAAGAAGCCTGCCCATTGGCCGCAGCTGAAGTGTGTCCCTCCTAAGGGCCCGGGCTCCTCACACTCCGTGGAGAGAGAGATGACAGAGGCTCAGATGTGCGAGATGGCTGACAGTCCGGATGAGCGGGGACCCCTGGAGGTGACTCATTTCGCACGACTCCGCAGACGAATGAAACGGCTCTAAAATCCTCGCAGCACAGGAGGTAAATTTATCGCCGTGACTCACCACTTTCACAGCTCAGACTGCGACGGGCTGACAGGAAGTGGGATTACAGTCCCGAAACAGAGACGCACCGATCCAGCTCTTTCGCTTCCGATCGTTTGGAGGATCTCATATCCGAAACCAAGAGACTTTCTTAGGAGTAGCTGCTGTGAGTGAAAAAAAAGCAAATGGTCCTCTGTCTTAATTTGTGATATCAATAAAGTCTTGTCTTATCTTGCATATGATGTCACATTATTATTATTTTTATTTTTTTCTGAAATTGTTATGTGAAAACATCAGGAACATAGATACAGACGGCATCTCTTGAATCGTCCATATATGGTCAATTATTCAAAAACGTCTTTAACAAATGCTGAATTATGAATATAGTTTTCTACTAAATAAAGATACAAAGACATGGAGCCCATAAATACATAAATAACAGAGAATGCTAACATGATGCTAACATGCATTACGCTTCTACTGAACAATCTGATGTGAATGAACATCCGTATAGACCCGATTCAGACTGGACTTTATTTGTATGTGATTAATACGTTTACATTTCACCAGAAAATGGCTACAAAGAGTGAAAAATTTTGTTTCCCAAAAGATTCCGTTTCCCCCTCAGCGAGGCCACGCCCCCTTCTATGACAAGATGCCGTCTGTATCTATTGGACTTTTCTACACTACTAAATATATATACAAATATGTGCCTAATATTGATGCCTAATATGCCTAGTCCTACATTAAAAGAGCTGTTTTAATACTGATCCAGGAACATTGATAGGATAATGTCGGTTATGTTGGCCACGAGCTCTGTTCAACAAGTCTGATGAAGGACGCTTGGTCCGAAACGTAACATCGTTTGGTGTGAGTACACATTAAACATTTTGGAGCTACTGCGCAGTTGTGCGGATTTTTTCTTCTTGCATTGTGTTGGCCACAAGAACCTTGAAAAAAAAAGTCCATAACTTCTTAACCCCCACCTGAAGCTACCCCCTACCCCCATCTAAAAGCTTCCTGCAAAATAGAGAGAATGACAACACAAGAACAAAGTGACAAAAGAGCGACAAAAAAGTAAACAAAGAGCGACAAACCCGTGCCTGGAAAAGCAACAATAATACCATTTATTAAAAAAGCTCCAAAAACTTGTCGAAAACATGTCCAAAAAGTGACAAAAACACTATGAAAGTACAACAAAAAAGAGGCGAAAAATACAACAAAAAGAAATACATAAATAACGGAGAATGCTAACATGATGCCACATGTTAGCATCGGGCTAATGCTAACGGTTAGCTAGCGCTAGCTAGAACTGCAGTTTTTTCACTTCTACAGAACAATCTGCTGTGAGAAAATATCCATAAGGGCCAGATTTACAATGGACTATTTGTATGTGATAAATAACTTCACATTCCACCAGAAAATGGCTAAAAAGAGTGAAAAAAGATTCAATTTTCCCCCTCGGCGAAGTCACGCCCCCTTCTATGACGAGATGCCGTCTGTATCTATGGGCTCTTTAGAATGTTGTGATGTCACATGAACGCTACCTACACTACTTTTGGATCGGTGCGTCCCTAGTTTCAAAAAAATGTAAAAACACCACCTCGTGACGTCAGCGGGTGGAGCTGAGCGGTTTGAGACAGAAACTCAGGCTACATGTAAAGCAGTTTGGTTGGTTCACACTGTCACCATCATGCCTGTACGAGGGAAACAGTCCATAGGCCACATTATGATATATTTTCATTTAGTCCGTGCACACTACTGACTAAACTTGTGTTGCTAATCATTTTCTTACCGCACAACACAAATGATCATCATGTCGCAGCCTCCCACGCGGCGAGACAGTCACAGGAGGCCAAACAGGAACAGAGATCCCACAACCAAAACAGTCTCTCTCCTCCCTTGTCTTTCAGGATTCATCACTTTTTAGTCGTGTTTTTGTTGCTTCTTTACTCTGTTATTGTTGCTATATGTTTTTGTCACATTTTTGTTGTGTTTTTTGTGGCGTATTCAGCATTTTTTCGTCTCATTTTTGTCTTGTTTTTCTTCGAGAAGCTTTTAGATTTGGGATTTTGGAAGTCTTTCCGTGCATTAAAATATATAGTCCTCCAGAGCCATCACACTGAACACGGGGGCTCCCCAAGGCTGTGTGCTGAGCCCCCTCCTGTTCACCCCTGCTGACCCGTGACTGCACTCCAAAGTACGACTCAAACCTCTTCATCAGACGACACAACAGAGGTGGGCTTCATCAGCAACAGAGACGAGTCAGACTACAGGAGTGAGTGAGCAGACTGGCCATGTGGTGCACACAGAACAGTCTCTCTCTAAATGTGGAGACGACAAAAGAGATTGTTGTGGGCTTTGCAGCATGCTCCTCTAACAATCGCCGGTGCTGCAGTGGAGAGGGTGACCAGCACTAAGTTCCTGGGTGTGCACATCACAGAGAAGCTCTCCTGGGCCATGCACACTACATCACTGGTCAAGAAAAGTCATCAGTCAAAAAATATTGAGTCTTGAATCAAACACCATCAGAGCTGCTTTTTCAGTGCGAGAGGAAGAAAGGGGCGTTCAGGGCTAAATCTGGAGGAGAATAAACGGTAACACTTGTTGCTCCAATATACACTAAACCAGGACTAAACTGAAGCTACACTAGGTCCAAGCAAGCGACAACTAAAGACTGTTACTACAATGACTCCTATTATTTTATTATTTTTTTAAGTGGAGTTTACAGAAACAAAACGTAGCCAACCCATAGATGTACTGTACTTATTCAAAAAGGAGTAAAAGTACACTCTTTATCTATAAAAGCTCATATTCCACATAAAGCGTTCTTTCGTGACGCTGCATATCAGCAACAAAGATCAGGTTCAGGCTATAATTAACCAAAAGACTGCACTGAAACGATCGTTTCTTCACTTTATCTTCCCCGTTCTTCTTCATAACCATCTTTAACTCTTTTTAAACTGCAGAATATAATGTTATTGAGACTATTATGCAGATCCACTCCACAAAATGAGACACTCATAGTGAGTGTAGTTGGAGCAAAACGCTGCTTCATATTCTATGGGCCCGATCTTGTGCATCAAAACGGAGACGATAGCGTGACATTTTTTGCTCAGTAGGAGCGCACTTTGTGATCCAGACTTAGGGTATTTAAGTGGGTGGAGACACATATTTTCCTCCAACCAGATCGACTCCGCCTCCAGGAGAGTGGTTGTGTGGGAGTGGGTGTGAAAATGTGCTTTTGTTTTGCTTCGCGTTCACGCCAAGCGCGGCCGAACCGCACCACAGTGGACGCTGTAGCTCTTTTTCTCTCGAGACATGAACATCGTTTAGCTCACGATGGAGTAAATAAAGTTTTTAGTTTGACCTGTGAGAGCTTAAGGCTGTCAGCCGTGTTTCCATCAGTGCAGTCGCCTCCTCTTGTGACGCCCCCTCACAGGTGGCGGAGGCGAATGGCTCATATAGCGCCGCCACTCGGAAAATAATTCGCCAAGAGCCTGCACCGCCCCGTGCGTCGCCACAAGATCTGGCCCTATGTCTGTCTTCAGGAGTAACCCCTTCTCTATGAGAGTACAGAGGACGATTCAAGAACCTTCACTGAAGATTATTCCATTGTGTATGCACTACATAGGTACGTTATTACACATTACATAACCATATAAATGTCTGTGTCGATAGAATCATTTTCAGAATATAACTGACCTTGCATCACATGAATGATCGCATTTTGAGGGACTATTTTCTAGCAGATCACTCCACCACCGCATAGCTAATACAACCACGCTGCAAGCTGATGCTGCTCAGATATAACCTATTTTAAATGCAAAATGGTTCAAATGATTCTATCGACACAGACATTTATATGGTGAGTCTGGTGTTATAAGTGATTTGCCTCAGGTGCTCTGTGGAGCGGGTCACACTGTTTTTAATGCAGGCTAGCTGATGCCATAGAAATGCACTAGCCTTGCACTAGCCTAGCGCCACCAAACTCTTCAAATATAAGAACAGAAAAAAAAATATTTCCAGAAATCAGCAACACTCTGGATAACTAGGAAATGGGGCCCTATGTCAAAAATCCCGAAACATCCCTTTAATGACGTGAAAATGCCACTCATTCATATCGGATCGTGTCGCATCGAGGCGTGAACCGTAAATCGAACTGAATCGCGCGCCGGGCTGAACCCTAGTAAACTGCTGATGTACAAGTAAAGCCCACTATATCTCACCCCCCTCCCTTGATCCATCCAGGGGGGGGCTGGTTTGAGAGGCTGTTGCGTGTCAGGGCCCCTCCCTCCCTCCCTCCCCCTCCCCGTATTAGCCGGCGTTCGCGTGGGGCTGTTGCGTGTCAGGCGTGCGGTCCCATCTGGCCGTGCAGCGGGAAAAGGCAGCGGCAGACTCCACATCTGTCCGTCCTCTGGGCTGTTCTCGCTTGATCTGATCTGATGCACTCTAAACCCCCCCCCCCCCCCCCCCTCCCCATCCCCCCCACAATGCAACTGTTGAGCCCATAACAACATCACAAAAACAGAAACCGGAGCCGTGCTTTGGTTTCAATCCGCCTCTGTCGCACCAGCTTGAGTAAATGTTGGATATCAAGGCAAAGGTAGATTTTTTTAAGGCGAGACACTGCAGGTGAATAGGGGAAAAAAAATAAATGTAGAGATGTCAATTTGAAACTTTTGCTGAACATTGCAGATATAAATATGAGAAAGAAATGTATTGCACTTTTTCTGTCATTTTATGTTTTCTCATAAAAATAAGCAGAGCCGTGGGAAGATGTTTTAGTTCGGGGGCGCTGAGGGATGAAATTTGCCCCCAAAATACTTTTTCTGTGAATAAATGCATAAAAATAAATGTATTAACCTCTTACCTCCACCTGAACCGAGAGCATTTTCTCCAGGTCAGCTTTACCCAAATCCTGTAGGCCAGTGTAACGCCTCATTTGAAAGACCCACAAAACTAAATTGATCTTTTTCCTCACGTCAGATTTTTTTTCATCTCATTTTTGTCAAATTTTCGTGACTTTTTTGTCACTTTTTCGTCCATTTTTTCTAAATTTTTCGTCAAATTTTTTCTCACTTTTTTTGTCAATTTTTTGTACATTTTTTGTCACTTTTTTGTCAAATTATTCGATTTTTTTGGTCAAATTCGTATCACTTTTTTGTCCATTTTTTCTCCATTTTTCGTCAAATTTTTGTCACATTTTTGTCATTTTTTTGTCATTTTTTTGTCATTTTTCATCAATTTCTTGTGACATTTTTGCCACTTTTTCATCAATTTTTCGTCACTTTTTCGTCAATGTTTTCTCACTTTTTTTCACATTTACATCCTTGTTTTCGTCTCAGTTTTGTTGCTATTTTCACACCTTTTTTCCAGAAGCTTTTGGACTTGGGGTAAAGCTGGAGAAAAAGCGCTCGGTTCAGGTGGGAGTTAAGGGGTTAATATTGCCT
Source organism: Gobius niger (assembly GCF_951799975.1). Taxonomy (NCBI): domain Eukaryota; kingdom Metazoa; phylum Chordata; class Actinopteri; order Gobiiformes; family Gobiidae; genus Gobius; species Gobius niger. The sequence goes on from NC_136875.1 coordinate 5,593,545, forward strand.
GCAGTTCACAAACCATCCACCAGGGGGTGCTGCAGCGCCCTCAGCACCCTGGGTTCCCACGGCCTTGGAAATAAGGCATTTTGAGCATTAAAATGGCCAAAATTGCCTATATTTTGGGCAACGAAATCAAAATAATGAATTGAGCCAGATTAAATTTTATGGTTTTATTTTATTGACATATTTGTAACTAAGATTTTTTCAGAGGGGATTTTGGATATTTTGTTTAGTTTTGTTTAGACGGACTTTCTTCGCGGCGCAGCAGCTACTTCCGGGTTGCCCCCACCTCGCAGACAAAACATCATAAAATAAACATCATGCGGGTGAGTTTTGTCATTTTTATATCTGACATGAAAACTAAGATGTAAAGGGAGGAAAATAGATACAAATCTCCACTTCAACCACTGCGTGAAAGCCTCTCTGGTGTGTCCATTTCAAGCCAAAGAGCACATTTCTTAGCAGCGGTAATTGTTATTCATATACGTAGGCCTCAGAGCGAAACAGTCCGCTCATGCGTTTCATAATGTCCACAGTCGTATGGAAATGTGAAGTGCATTTCCCATCAAACCGCATTCGTCATGAGAGCCGCCCGAGCCAATCGCACAAACACTACCAAATAATCATTACAAGTGTGGCTGTTTCCGTCCTGCCTTTGGCTTCACAAGCGGATCTTCACAGTAATGTCATGTGGAAAATACACGTGTCTTTTTAAATGCATATTAAACTACATACAGCAACCCGTTTATCTGCTGGTCGTCAACATTTCCTTGGCCACAGTGGGCCTTGTACTGTGGTTGGGACAAAAACATCCTCATCTCCCGACTTCAACACACTGTCGGAGTGCGGGGCATGGCTCTCAGATGGTTTTCATCATATTTCACAAACAGAACTTTTTCAGTAATGCTCAATGACTGTTCCTCCTCAGCTGCTCCTCTGTCATCCGGTGTGCCCCAAGGATCCATTCTTGGCCCTATTCTGTTTTCACTGTACACATGCTGCCACTTGGTCAACTTATCTCTAATCACAACGTCCACTTTCCTTTCCATGCAGACGACCTCCAGATCTACTTACCTGTGACTCTGAGCAACAGTGCTGCGTTGGACCCTCTCTATAACTGCCTTCACACCATCAAACAATGGCTCTCCCAGAATTTCCTTCACCTGAATGAAGGAAAGACTGAGTACATCCTGTTCACCCCGGACTCACCTCACAGTTCCCCCAGTTTTGGTCCTCCTGCACCTCAGTTTGCTCCCGCCATCCGTAACCTGGGTGTTATTTTTGACAGCGGTATGATCTTTGACAAGCAGATAGGTGCAGTTGTGAAAGCGAGCTTTTACCAGCTAAGGCTCCTCAGTAAGATCAAGTCTTTCTAGTCCCGAGCTGACCTGGAAAAGGCCATCCATGCCTTCATCAGCTCGAGGATAGACTACTGTAACGCCCTCTACACTGGACTGAACCAATCACTCCTCAATAGACTTCAACTGGTACAAAACGCAGCAGCTCGTCTCCTCTCCAACACCTCCAGACGCTCACACATCAGCCCAGTCGTCCGGTCTCTCCACTGGCTCCCAGTGGCGTTTAGGGTGGACTTTAAGGTCCTGATGTTTGTGTTCCAGGCCATCAATGGTCTGGCCCCGGCCGACCTCGCCGAACTAGTAACGGTCTACGAACCAGCCAGAACTCTGCACTCCTCTGATCACACCTCCCTCGTCACTCCCAAGTTCAAAACCAAAAAGTTTGGAGGCCGGTCATTTGCCGCGCAAGGCCCAAAGCTGTGGAACGCACTTCCGGTCCAGCGAAACATCACTGAGTTGAGTGTTTTTAAATCACAGTTGAAGACACATCTTTTCAGAAAAGCTTTCGATACATAGCCACCGACTCGACTGCTGTTTTTATGTGTTTTTGTATTTATTGTAGTCTACTGTGATTCTTGTTTTTATCCTGGAACGCGCTCTGGGCACCTTCTGGTTGTTGTTGGGCGCTATACAAATAAAATGTGATTGATTGATTGATTGATTGATTGAATAAACCATTTGTGATTTATTGTGATATTGTGATATAGGGCTGGGCATCATCATGTGGTGCACATGGGTACCATTAAACCAGGGGGTGTGGAAGTCGCTTGGGTCGAGGGCCGAAACTCAGCCCCCACGGCGGGTCGCGGGGCACATATACTGTAAAGGACTGTGGCCTCATAAACGTCATGCACTTAGTGTGTTTTCTCAGCCTGTGTCACGTTTCTCAAAGTGCTTCATAAAGTCATTATTCATTCACTCCTACTTTACCACGTGGCTATAACATGCTGTTTATATCCCGATCTCTTATTATGTCAGTGCCCTCTGCTGGACATGTGTGGAATTCTTTCCTTTTAGAAATTTAAAGGGGCCAGATGCAAGTTTTTATACTCACTACTGCCACCACAGGTCATACGTGTAACTGCAGCTTCTATATTAAGCTCGTGCATGACAGTGCAGGATTTTAGAGGCAGTTGTGGTGAACAGATCTGGGCTCAATCTACACATTGGGACAGTGTTTTTTTTTCCAGATTTTTTGCCCAATTTTATCCATTTCTTTCTTTCTTTTTTTTGCCACAATTTAATTTCCCCCCCAAATAATCCCCATCTTTACACATTTCTTGACATTGGAGATGAATATGAATATTTTGACTGTTTTCTGGTTCTAGACGACAAACATTTTAGTAAAGGCATCACAAAAGTATCGTTCAGGTATCGGTATCGAAAACCAAAGCTTTGGAGGCGGATTGTGACCAGGTTTGGATCTTAGGGATTTGTTCTCTGGATCTATCTTCCACCACAGCCTGGCGCTAAATGATTGACTCCAGTAAGAGTCAAATATAACTCAAGTAGAAGTAGTAAGTAGTGGGCCAAATGACTACTCGAGTAAGAGGAATAAAGTACTTGGAGAATATGTTATCACGTATTATGGAAACACGGAGCAGATAAAGAGTAAGCTGTGGCCCTCATCACTAAACAAACAGTGTGGCCGAGTGTCCAGCAGGGGTCAGCACTCAGGAGGGGGGACTCAAATGCCTCTAACGCGGGTCACAAGCAGCACTTCAGTCTGTGCCAGAGGTCAACAAACACGCTCATTTGTATTCTTCTTCCGCATGGCGGCGGCGGCGGGTGGGCGGAGTCGGATTCCTGGCGTTGCCGTGGCAGAGCGGCAGAGCGGTCGTCTCTGTAATCCGGCCGCGTTATTGGCCTCCTGACGTCGGACAGTGCGGTCTCTAAATGAGCAGCTTACATCTGTCTGTGTCCGGGGCTCTAATCTCATCAAACGGATTCGAGATGGAGAGAGAAACAAACACACACACACACACACACACACACACATGCACATATACGGTATGTGTGAGGACAGGCGGGGGAGGCCTGACCAGCCGACCGCCGTCCTCCTCAGAGAGTCTGTCTGGTGATACTGGAATAGCTCCTGCAGCAGAATAGTACTGCTACCAGCTCTGACCCGGCTACAACAGTCAGAGGAGGCTTCTGAAGAGAGAAGTTCATCATACTTAAAAAGGATTAAAAAAAAGGGTAAAAAAATGGGTCAAAGAAGGTAAAAAAAAAGTTAACAAGGGTCAAAAATGCACCAAAAAAGGTAAAAAAAAATGTTTAGAAGGGTTTAAAAACATAACAATAGTCAAAAAAGAGTCCAAAAAAGGAGTCGATAAAAGGCTTAAAAAGGGTTTAAAAAGAGTAAAAAAAGGGTTAAGGGTTTAATTTTTTTTAAAGGGTTAAAAAAAAGCATAAAAGGGGATAAAAACAGTCAAAAATAATAATCAAAAAAGAGTCTAATAAAAGAGTCAACAAAGGGTTAAAAAAGGATTAAAAAAGAGTTAAATGGGTCGAAAAAGGTTAAAAAAAAAAAAGTTAGAAAGGGTCAAAAATGCACCAAAAAAGGTTAACAAAAAATGTATAAAAGGGTTTAAAAAAAAACATAAAAAGGGTTATAAACAGTAAAATCAATAGTCAAAAAAGAGTCCAAAAAAGGAGTCGATAAAGGGCTTAAAAAGGGTTTAAAAAGGGTCACAAAAGAGTAAAAAAAAAATGGGTCAAAAAAGGTTTCTTTTTTTTTTTAAAGGCACACTGCGTAACATCTTGGACTATACTGTTGCCATCAGTACAAAACATGCTCCTAATGACCAGCTCGACAGACAGTGCTGTTTCTGCAGTGAGAAATCAAAGAATGGATTTGGATGGGAACCTAACCTGTTTAAATCTCAAATCCTGCTGACTTTAGTCACATCTCCATGGAAACGAGCTGGAGACGCACCCACTCCTGGTAAAGTTATGCCATGTCTTAGGAAAGCTGAGCCGCTCACAGCAAAATCACATGTTTGTTTGAGGTATTTTTCAACGCAGAAAATAAATAAAAAATAAAAGCTTGTATTTCAATTTTATTTTTTGGGTAAAATTCTATGCAGTGTAGCTTTAAAGGGTTAAAAAAAAAGCATAAAAGGGGTTGAAAACAGTCAAAAATAAAAAAAACAGTCAAAGGGTTAAAAAAGGATTAAAAAAGAGTTAAATGGGTCAAAAAAGGTAAAAAAAAAAAAAATTAGAAAGGGTTAAAAAAAAGAGGGAAAAAAGTCTAAAGAAAGACAAAAACATGACAAAATCTTGACAAAAAAACAACAAAAGCTTAAAAAAAACATGACAAAAAAGTGACCAAAATAGTTTCAAAAAGTGAGGAGAATGCAGCAACGACGAGAGGAATAAAGGCACTCCAGTCAATAAACTTTTAGATTTGGGTAAAGGTGCTCCAGGCCGGGGTAAGAGGTTTACCCTTCATTGACTTTTTTGTTTAAACTATTTTAACCCCTTTTTTTCCTGCTTCTTTTTTTTTTACACGTTTTCTTTTTTTTTTTACCCTTTTTTGGTGCTTTTTTTTTTTCCTAATTTGACCCATGTTTTTTACTCTTTTTTTACTCTTTATTGACTGTTTTTTGACTACTATTTTTCACTCTTTTGTAACCCCTTTTCCTGCTTTTTTTTTAACCCTTTTAAACATTTCTTTTACTCTTCTTTGGACTCTTGTTTTGACTTTTTCCGTTGTTTTCCTAATGCGTTTGCCGCTGTTATGTAACATGTTCATTACAGTCTGGATGACGTCACTGTGACACCGTGTGCTGGATTAAGGCGGGGCTTAAGGGGTGAAACTGTTTCACACACAAAGTTCTGGCTGATGATTATTCCATGTTCCTGAAAGTGGAAAGTGCTTTATCTGGTCACAGTGGCAGAGCCTGAACTCTGTCTCTGTCACATTAACTAGGCCTCTCCCTGAGATGGGACATGAGGAAGTTATTAAAATAGGCTGTGAGATATTAATAGGCACTTTGAGCCTGATATTAATTTAGCAGCTGGTCCTCCAGGAGAGAGAGGTATGTGTAGAAATAGACTTTAGACAGACTTTATACGCAGATTGCTTTGAAGCACTGTGGCACTGGTCAGCCGCTCACGTGGCTAAAGTGTCAAATGTCTGGAAAAGTGCTGAGTCGTGTATCAGTCAGGGCGGCTCATTGGCTCGGAGCGTTTCAGAGCGTTGCCGTGACAGCTTTGAGCGGCGAGGCGCTAAACCACTGATGTTTTCTGGTCCATCCTTTGGCCATGTAAACCCTAAGTGATTTAAGGCGAGACACAGCAGGTGAAAGTATTGATTTTTCATTATTATTTTCCTCCCTTTACATCTTAGTTTTCATGTCAGATATAAAAATGACCAAACTCACCCGCATGATGTTTATTTTATGATGTTTTGTCTGCGAGGTGGGGGCAACCCGGAAGTAGCTGCTGCACCGCGTAGAAAGGCCGTCTTTCAAGCGGGTTTTCATTCATAAATATTGACAGATTTTACATCCACGTGTCCTGCTAAGGGGCCCCGTGATGACGCTTTCACCCAAATATGGTGTTTTTCCTCCTACGAGACGCTGGAGCGGAAAAGTCGAAGAACGGGCCGAGCATGAGCACTCGCTACAAAACTTCAGGGCTGGTTTTCTCTGAATGAGAGAAGCCGCACTCGGGCAGAGCCTGAACCCTTATAGAAGCTCCCACAGACTCCAAACTTTACAGTCTGAACCCTAACAAGATTTTGAAGGATTTTTCAGAGGGATTTTTTAATATCTAATTCGTAGCCTGATTTATTCAACTTTGAAACCAAATAAAAAAAGGCGGAATTTGAGTTTTTACAGATTTTTTCACTGATGATTAGTTTATTGAAAAACTAAACAAAATATCCCAAATCCCCTCTGAAAAAATCTTAGTTACTAATATGTCAATAAAATAAAACCATAAAATTTAATCTGGCTCAATTCATTATTTTGATTTCGTTGCCCAAAATATAGGCAATTTTGGCCATTTTAATGCTCAAAATGCCTTATTTTTATTTTTAAAAAAATCATTATTTTTGCCTTATTTTTTTGTGAAAACATAAAATGACAGAAAAAGTGCAATACATTTTTTCTCATATTTATATCTGTGATGTTCAGCAAAAGTTTCAAATTGATATCTCTACATTTATTTATTTTTCCCTATTCACCTGCAGTGTCTCGCCTTAACCGCGTTCATATGGTGGTTTCTCTGCGCCTGCTATGGAAACATGAGGAGCGCGATCGACCGGAAGTAGTGACTGAGTCGGTCAGAACAACAATTACAATAAAAAGGTGCTCTTGTTTATTGGTCTATGATTGATCTGATCAAACATCAGTATCAGATTGTTTGTGCAAATGAGCAAAAAGGCCTTTGTAGCTCCCATTGCTCACATCGATTTCGATTGTGTTGTGGTGCTTGAATCAGGTTTTTAAAAGAGGGCGCAGTAATAAAGTTTGTCCACAGGAGGTCAGTGTTCAGACAGAATGAAGCAGCTCTGAAGCTTCAAATCTTTCCAACTTTTGGCCATAAAAGCTTCTGTTTCGTCTTCATCTGACCCTGTCCTCTGCATCTTCTGCTTTTCACACTCACTACCTTCATGTCCTCGTTCACTGCTTCCAACGATGTGCACTTATCTATTGTCTTTCATCTTCCTCTTCCTCTGCTTCTACCCACACTGACTGTCCTTCCTCTGCACATTTCCAAACCATCTCCTGTCCGGCATGTTTTAAAGGCTTTGGGGGATTTATTTGATAAGCTTTCCCTCTGGATTAAGTCGTGCCAATGCTAATGCTACGCAAAGGGCGCACATTGCTAGCTTTCTGCTACATGTGTTTTTTGGTGGAGGGACATTGCTGATTCACTTCAAACTCTGATCCGAAACATCCACAGCCACCTGCCATTCCAGTTTAGCTTCTTTGACAAACGCTCCTTGCAGAGAGACAGGATAACCACACCGGGTAACCCGAATTTTGATGAGTGCACATCTCAATGGCCCCTGTGCAAACCTGTGCCAGCGAGGCCCGTGTGGAAGACAAAGGGCCAGATCTTGTGCATCAAAACGGAGACGATAGCGTGACATTTTGCGCTCAGTAGGAGCCACTTTGTGATCTTCCACTCCAGACTTAGCGCATTTAAGTGGGCGGAGACACACATTTTCCTCCAACCAGATCGACTCCGCGTCCAGGAGAGCTGTTGTGTGGGAGTGGGGGATGAACATGTGCTTTTGTTTTGCTTCATACTCAAAATTAAATGAAAAATATGTCAATCGTTTGTGCTACGTTTGTGCTGTTACCGTTTTTGAGATATTGACGATTGTTTTTTTTTCTCACGGCTCTAAAGTTTGTACTAGTTTAAAAACCGAACCAGCACAAACGGAAATCTTTACAGCACAAAACAGCACAGATGTAGAGGAAGCGGTGACGCCATTTTTACCCGTTTTAGAGCTTTATAACGAGCAGGGTGACCTCAGATCTGACCAATAAAACAATCATCAATATCTCAAAAGCGGTAACGGCACAAACGAAGATTTTTACAGCACAAAACGGCACAAACGATTGACATGTTTTTCATTTACATTTGAGCTTGATGGGGGGCCAGGTTCACTCTAATACGCTGTAGCTCTTTTTCTCTCGAGACGTGAACATGGTTTAGCTCACCATGGGGTAAATAAAGTTTTTAGTTTGACAGGTGGCGGAGGCGAATGGCACATGTAGCGCCGCCACTCGGAAATAATTCACCAAGAGCCTGCGCCGCCCCGTGCGCCGCCACAAGATCTGGCCCACTCTGGCCCACTGTCTTACCCGACCCACCCCACAACCAGGAAGTGAGCATTCTACAAATCTAAATGTAATGGGTCGGAAGTTTCGGAGAATTTGCTGACGGATGGTGAAAGACTGTTGTGGCGCGGAGGGAGCTGCGCAGGAGGAAGCGGACGGCGGTGAGGAGCGGACCAGTGCAGGACACCACGCTCTGAAACAGGGACAAACCCAGGAGGCGCTGCACCGTTTCAGAGCATCAAAGGACTACAAAAAGTGAATATCAAGCATTGGCTTAAATGACTTGAATTGAGGAAATGTTTCTTGTTTTGAGCGGTTTTCACTCATTTAGACACTTTTCCTGATCGGACCCAGTTTGCTTTGCTTGTTTGAGGACATTTCAGACCAGTTCTAGGGTAAATCTCGCTTGAAATAAGAAAGTAAAATTGCCAATGAGATAAGACCAATTTTCTTACCCCGTTGGCAAAGAAAATGACCTGAAATAAGAACGACATGTATCGAAACGAGTCAGAAACATCTCAGAACAAGTGAAATAATCTAAGACAAATGCCCAACAACTTCTTAACTAGTCAAAACAACAAAAATTTGGATTATTATGCTCAAATTGAGATGTTTATACTGATCTAGTTCATTACTGTTTGCAGTGCAGATCGAAGTGCTTCAGCAGCTGAAGAAGAAACGAACAAAGTGAACAACATTTTTCTGAGAACTGTGTGAACAAAGTAAAACAAGTCTCCAGGAATGTCATTTATACAACTTCATGGCATGGTATAAATCTAACAGAAGTTGGAACGTCCCCTTTGAAAGGAAGTAATAAGCTTGTATTTAAATGAACCTCGACGGGGGTCTTTTGTCTCGGTGCCGTTTCGAGCGGACATTGATCGGGTCGATGGCTGCCGAGGTCAGCGTCGGAGCTCTTTACAAAGTGCACTCTTACAAAAGTGTGATTCCGAGGCTTGAGGTTTTCTGAGACGAAGGGGCGCCCTGCTGCGGTTCAGCGGGGGGTCGGGCTGAAAACACCTCGACCCGGGAGGAGACTATGGATTTATTTGTTCGAATAACGCGGACATGTAAAAGCATTGTTTTCGGAGCGCCGCAGTCGGTGGAGAAGAGTGTCTGGATAAAAGACGGAGGCTGCTCACTGACATCTTGGTGCTGTATTTAAAAGGCCCTGTATGACTCGTACGTACAGCCTTCTCTTGGCCCTTTTTGGTTCTGCATCTCTCAAGAAGATCTGGCTTCAGCTGGTGGAGAGTCGCATGGGTACTGTAGCTCCACTAACCTCGCTGGAGTCTCTCGGTATCTGTGAATCATCTTGTACTGCTCGTGCCAATCGGTTTGAAAACGAACCAAAAGTGGTTTGGGACTAAATGGATACTAATGACAAAGCGATGATGAGGGAAAAAAACAAGGTGTGTGAAGTCCTGCCGCTGAGCTGGGGGAATCTGTACATGGGACAACTACAAGTCGTACTCTACACAAATCTGGCCTTCATGAACGAGTGGAAGAAGAAAGCCATTATTGAAAGGAGGCCATAAGAAATCCCGTTTGAAGTTTGCTAGAAGTCATATGGAGGACACAGCTCCATGTGGAAGAAGGAGCTTTGGTCAGATGAGAGAAAACTTGAACTTTTTGGCCCAAATGCAATACGTTATGTATGGAGCAAACCTAACACTGCTCATCGTCCTGAGTGCACCATCCCCAGTGTCAAATATACGGGGGGGAGCATCATGCTGTGGGGCTGCTTTTCCTCAGCGGGGACTGGGGAGATTGTAAGAATAGTTGGGAACATTGATGGAGCCAAATACAGAGACATTTTGGAGAAAAACCTGCTGGTCAGCGAGAGAACTGAGGCTGGGCCGGAGATTCACCTTCCAGCAGGACAATGACCCTAAACACAAAGATAAATCTACAATAGAATGGTTCAATAAAAACATATTAATGTGTTTGAATGGCCCAGTCAAAGTCCTGACCTAAATCCTATTGAAAACCTGTGGAAAGATCTGAAAACTGCTGTTCACAAACGCTCTCCTTCTAATGTGACAGAGCTTGAGTTGTTTTGTAAAGAGGAATGGGCTAAAATGTCAGTCTCTACATGTGCAAATCTTGTAGAGTCAAACCCCAAAATACTTTCTGCTGTTATTGCAGTAAAAGGGGGTTCCACAAAGAATTCATTCATGCTGTATGAATACTTATGCACGCCCCACTTTTCACTTTTCTATTTTTTGAAAAATAAAAGAATCATGTATCATTTTGCTTTCACTTCACATTTGTCGGTTACTTGTGTGTGTTCAGTAACGTTCAGTAAAAAAAATCAAAATAAAATCTTTATGTTTAGGGTTGTAAACATGACAAAATGTGCAAAAGTTCAAGGTGTATGAATACTTTCGAGAGGCACTGTACACACTGTACACACAAAACATAAAACGTATTCAAAACTAAATATTTAAAGGAACCGTGGGCAGCTACCAGATCGCTGACCCACCCGAGCCCGTTTTGTCCAAGTCATTACCAGGAAGCAGGAGCCCCATTTTTGACATTTGATCTGGAGTGATGGACAGAGTCGGTGTGACCTCGAGCTTAATACTGTACGTTACGTCCAGCTCCAACCTCGGGCCTTCACCGGACTGGCAACACCAAGAGAGCCTGGTCCAAAGACCTTTCATGAGCCTCTAGATAAGACATCAATATACGTGTGTTAAGTAATGGTGTCATCGCTCTACGTCCAGTTCCAATGGATCTTTGGTCGTGTTCAGTATAATGGGGTGTTGCTGGTTTTAAACGGCTGTAGAGCTGACCACAAGGCTCTTTCTAAATATCTGATCGCAGAGAAATATTACTTTCACTCCAGATTTTCTCGAGCAAGTCTCTTCGGACATCAATTATCCATTTTTTGTTTGCCATACACAATTATGGCTTAGTTTAAATATTGAAATATCTTGCCTGGAGAAATGGTGACCTGCAGGGAGGAGGGACTACAATGATTGTATATGAAGTAAAGGCTAAAAAGTATATGCCGAGAAGTTGAAGTCCTGTAGCAAAGGAAACAAGAAACATACCCAGCAAAACATGCGCAATGGCACCTTCTACGCGCCCTGTTCAATGATCACACATGTTATGTAATTTGTTGGACGCACTTGGCCTTCAACTTTACTTCGTACTTGGCACTGAAGTAAAACATTTCCCTTGCCATCCAGATGTGTAGAAGCTGAAAGCTTTTCGTCCGACAGAATTTGCCATTGTCTGTGTTCACAAAGCGGGAATTTTCTTCAGAGCAATCGTTCAACATGAAGCATAAAAAGTAAATAATAAACAATAAAAACTTTACAACTTCAAGGGCATGCATGAAGTAAACTAAAAATAAAATGTAATAAAAAACAACAAGCTGTCTCCTAAAGTGGCCCTACACTTCCACACAAGTCCCTCTGCAGATAGGGCTGAAGACAGGCTGTAGACAGACCCAGGGCTGATGGGAGTCCCTCTGAAGATAGGGCTGAAGACAAGCTGTAGATAGACCCAGGGCTGATGGGAGTCTCTCTGCAGATAGGGCTGAAGACAGGCTATAGACAGACTCCCATCAGTCCTCGGTCTCTCTGCTTATTAACCTGCTGCAAACATTCAAACCATGGTCTCAAAGACATCCCTGTAGCCTTGGCGAGCCGTCCATCGCTCTCCTCTGCATTTGTGACATTGTAAAGCTTATTTTCTCGCCTTTCTCGTGATCTTAATTGAACGTTTTATCGAAATATCGACACTTCCAGACCCACGGTAAAGTCTGTGGCGGTCATGATGCTATTTTCACCGTCACAGCACAAGCACATCGTAGGCGCAGCAGCAAACTCCATCTATCACGACGACCCGTTTCACTGAAGGAATTTTCAAGGCTCTGCAAGAGTTTCTCTGTATTGTGTCTTTCCACCAACAAGTCCTCTTCGTAGCCTTAGCGATGGCCCGCGTTTCCACACTAATAACTTCAAATTAGCAATTATCCATCGTCTAAAAACAGCGCGACTCATTTCTGTCTCCTCCACCTGAGCCTCTCATTCAGTTTAGTAAGTTTGGAATATCATACAAACAAATGACAAATCATTTAAACTACATTTATCTGCCCTCTCTCCTTTTCTGCGCTGTCAAAAAACAGACTACCGCGTCAAATTCATCCCGATTGACCTCTGAGCGATCCCATAATTCATTGCGCCAATTGAGATTACGATATCGCTTATTGCCATTCATTCCAATGTATTACTATACGTTTGTTAAGTGTGACGTCACACACAATAATAAGCTACTCCACGGAATTCCTTTTAGATTCATAATTTTTCATGCAGACATACTGTTCTCGGTTAGTTAAATAATTATAGAGCCATATATTGTACAGACATTGTCGCTGAATCCGTATTTATGCAGTTTTTGAAGCAGAATATCGTGGTTTACGGTGTCGAAAGCTTCAGATAGATCTAAAAATACACCAATTGCAAACTCCTTTTCATCCAAAGCCCTATGAATTCTATCCAATGGTTCAATAAGGGCCATGTGTGATGAATGATATTTGCGAAATCCGAACTGGTAATTATATAATATAATGTTCTTAATTAAGTCTTTGATAAACAAGCTTTTCCAAGATTTTTGAAAAACATGGCAAAATGGAAATAGGACGACAATTTGAGAAGGATGCATTTTCACCATTTCCAATGACATCACGCATAGTCCCGGCGGCCATTTTGAACACCAAAGTAGAATTATGCAGTACTGCAACATGTAACAATAGCTCTACTCAGGATGAAAATGCAAGACAACGGATTGACTGTTGCATTTCTATGTCCTCGTAATCATTGCTCAAGAAGAAAACAGTAAAAACTCTGGGGCCATGTTTTCTTTTATGTGAGAAAACCAGCAGTGTGTGCACAATGTGGCACAGACGTAGCAGCTCTGTCTAGCTAGCTTTAGCTCGACAGAGATTTACTAAAGATCTGCTTCACTCTGAAGACTAAATGAACACATAAAAGAGGAAACAGAAAACCTTTCTCTGTGTTTTTTACAATTTGCCATGTCAACAGAGTCTCAGTCTGAGTCAGTGTTTAAGCTGCTCCAGACCTTAGCATGCTACCGGTTAGCAACTGGCTTCAACACGATAAACACATGTGTGGCTCACATCTATGAACAGTGAGGAAATACTGCAGTAACAGCTCAGCTCTGACCTCTGTCACATGTTGTATCCAAGGCCAGATGTTTGTGGTTCAGGGCTTTCTCTTGGAGAGGTTAGAGCTGAGCTGTTGAAGCTAAACGCAAACCGGTAGCATGCTAACATCTTGAACAGCTTAAACACTGACTCGCAGGTTTCTTCACATAAACGTTCGTCTCTGGGGCCGTGTTTTTACTGCTATCTTCTTACTTCGCTATTCAAAATGGCCACCACAGAAACAAAAGTCACATGACTGAAAAGCACGTATATGGATTTTTTATGAAAGATCTTTGGCCTGCTCCCTTGTCATTCTCCCTCAGCTCGCGCTCATCACAAGCAGCCTCACAACTTTTCACTCTTTTACGCACTCACAGGAACCAAACCGCTATTTAGAACATTGTAAATGAAACAGTGCTGAGAGAAGAGAGAATACACTGATAGTAACATAACATACAAACAACAACATCTATGTACAGCAAGGGCAACGCAGACTATCCCCGCAACATCAACAAATTCCTAGGAGTCAGTGCAGACTTTCAGAGAGAGTTCTTACCTTGGTGCGGGCGGGAGTCTGAAGGAGAAACAGGAGCTCTCGGAGGACGACAAATCCTGAAAAACACAGGAAAAAATACAATCTTTTACCATCTCTGCAAATGTAAGCGCCATATATCACAGTGCTCATCTGAACCGCCGCCAACGCTGACAATGCGGGGACATAGGCGTTTCTGATTAGGACGTCATCTCCCCAATCGAGAGGCGTTGGGAGAAGCACATGCCTGCACGACGCAAGCGAGATATTTCGATAAAACGTTTAATTAAAATCACAGATAAGGCGAGAAAATAAGCTTTACAATGTCACAAATGCAGAGGAGAGCGATGGACGGCTCAGCAAGGCTACAGGGATGTCTTTGTGACCGTGGTTTGAATGTCTACAGCCTGTCTTCAGCCCTATCTGCAGAGAGACTCCCATCAGCCCTGGGTCTGTCTATAGCCTGTCTTCAGCCCTATCTGCAGCAAAACTCCCATCAGTCTTGGGTCTGTCTAGCCTGTCTTCAGCCCTATCTTCAGAGAGACTCCCATCAGCCCTGGGTCTGTTTATAGCCTTTCAGCCCTATCTGCAGCAAAACTCCCATCAGTCTCGGGTCTGTCTAGCCTGTCTTCAGCCCTATCTGCAGAGGGACTCCCATCAGCCCTGGGTCTATCTATGGCAGGGGTCTCAAACTCATTTGGACTGGTGGCCAAAAAAGCGAACCCAGTGTTGGTCGGGGGCCACAACAGACGAAGCCTTTTATATTAAGTCAAATATGATTTAGCAACATTTATTGTTTGCTATAATATATAAAATAGCCTGTACATTACCTATCAGCACATTTTTAAGGTTCACTGACCTGTTTGTGACCGGCAAGTTAGAGAACTGATGGGGCTTATATTTTTTACGGTCAATGTTGCTGTAATTATTTGCAGTAGATAGATAGATAGACCTTTATTGTCCCACAGGGGGAAATTTGTTTTCACAGCCGTCACAGAGACACACACAAAAGACACAGAAGACAAGCCAAAGACAGTAACAGCACACTACGCAAAAGAGAATATGCGGGGGGGCGGGAATTACAGGTCGTTCAATGCGGCTATGGCGGAGGGGATAAAACTTTTCCTGAAGCGTACCCGCTCCCACCGCGGAGTCCTGTACCTACGGCCTGATGGCAGCAGGACGAAGTGAGTGTGGAGAGGGTGATCGGAGTCCATGGCTATTGTGCGTGCGAGGCGTGTGACTGCTTTCTTATTGATGACATATCCATATTCTCTATTTTTAATGTAACTATGGATCATGTGTCCTTAATAAAGATTACATTCATTGACCTGATAATGTAGCACTGAGAGAAAAGGCTCCTCACTTTACTGTTGTTTTAAACGCTAATGCAAAGTGTTCGCTTTGCAAAGTCCTAAAGGTAAATATGGTGAAGGTTCTTTTTGTCTTTCTGCTGCTGCTGTAACTTTTCCCGCTCATGTTTAGCAGAACAACTGAAGTTTCTCCTCATGTTCTGACGTCTCCACCTGTTTCAGAAGCTCCTCTCTCACAGTCGCTGCTTTTAGGCTGTTTCTCTGTTGAATAAAGTTGATAAGTCGTCTGCAGAAGCGCCGCCTCTCCTTCCCCGTCTGATGTTGACATTCTCGCGTCCGCAGCAGCTACCGCGAGGTGCCTCATGGGAAATGTAGTTCTAACGTGTTTAATGCAATTTACCCGCGGGCCGCTTATAGTATAAATAAGTCATTATCGCGCGGGCCGCAACAAACTACCTCGCGGGCCCCATTTGGCCCCCAGGCCGCATGTCTGAGACGCCTGATCTATAGCCTGTCTTCAGCCCTATCTGCAGAGAGACTCCCATCAGCCCTGGGTCTGTCTATAACCTGTCTTCAGCCCTATCTGCAGAGAGACTTCCATCAGCCCTGGGTCTATCTATAGCCTGTCTTCAGCCCTATCTGCAGAGAGACTCCCATCAGCCCTGGGTCTATCTATAGCCTGTCTTCAGCCTTATCTGCAGAGAGACTCCCATCAGCCCTGGGTCTGTCTATAACCTGTCTTCAGCCCTATCTGCAGAGAGACTTCCATCAGCCCTGGGTCTATCTATAGCTTGTCTTCAGCCCTATCTGCAGAGGGACTCCCATCTGCCCTGTTCTATCTATAGCCTGCCTTCAGCCCTATCTGCAGCAAAACTCCCATCAGTCTTGGGTCTGTCTAGCCTGTCTTCAGCCCTATCTGCAAACAGACTCCCATTAGCCCTGGGTCTACCATGTATAGCCTGTCTGTCCATGGGAGTGGATCTCGGACTTGATTTGATTCAAGCTAACCCGGACGAACTTTGAATAAGTCGGTTTGGATCAACACAGCATTTTCTTAACCAACAACATGTCCTTTTAAAGAGACCAAGCGAGTGAGCTGAGGTGCTCTGGCTTGTGTTGCCCGTCAAGGTCCGGCAACCGGGAATGAAATGGACTGCTCTGTCACGGAACCCCAGTCTTTGAAGATTTTAGCAGAACAGTCATTGGTTGAAACTTCACAAACTAAATATCGCACACCGTTGCAAAGACACAGCACAAGTCATCGGCCGTGCGTTAGATGGATTACTGAAGTGTTGCCCGACGCAGAGAGAGAGAGAGGTTTCTTTCTAATACTTATTTTTGTCCCCGTTGAGCAGCCCCGGTCGAAGCCGAGCGCTGCGGTGCTTTTCTAACCTCGCCGTTTCTCTCTCCTCAGCTCCAAGTGAGACAGATTTAGAGATTTGAAAACACATTGATTCAGCTGCGGATCGGCCTCTCTTTGAGACAAGGCCAGCTTTTCACTCCACTAAAGCGTTTTTTTTTCTAAAGCATTGCAAAAAAAAAAAAAAAAACGAGTTTGTGAAAGCATCGGCATTACAAAACAGATGACATACCGTGGACATGCTGTGGGATTTGAAAGAAGCGCCCTGCATCAATAAAGCATCCCTGTAGGGAAAGTCGCAGGGGTTGTCATTTTTGGCTAACAACATGCTAACAAATCAATGATCCTGTAATAAACATTGCTCAGAATCTTGGTTATGGGTGTTGAAAATGTGGAGGACACTAAAGAGAACAGGATTTACTCAAAACTGTGTGAATGAAGCAAAAATGTGAGAACAATGTTATATAATATGGTTTAAAGCTCAAACTTTGATTCGTATTTCTTGATTTTGCACTCGACATTAAACTTCCTAGCCACAGATGCCTTGGGGCTGACTGACAAGCGGTTGCTAATCTGACACTGAAGCCCACCTCTGTTGTGTCGTCTGTGATGAAGAGGTTTGAGTCGTGCTTTGGAGTGCAGTCATGGGTCAGCAGAGTGAACAGGAGGGGGCTCAGCACACAGCCTTGGGGAGCCCCCGTGTTCAGTGTGATGGTTCTGGAGGACACGTACAGCCTGTGGTCTCCTCATCAGAAAGTCCAGCAGTCAGTTGCACAGTGATGTGTTGATCCCCAGGTGGAGCAGTTTGTGTTTTAGCTGCTGCGGGATTATAGTGTTGAATGCTGAGCTAAAGTCTAAAAACAGCATTCTAACGTCCTTTG
Source organism: Gobius niger (assembly GCF_951799975.1). Lineage (NCBI taxonomy): Eukaryota > Metazoa > Chordata > Actinopteri > Gobiiformes > Gobiidae > Gobius > Gobius niger. Next base: position 5,610,965 of record NC_136875.1, read on the forward strand.
TTTCAAGGTGAGTGAGGGCTGTATGAACTATAGATACTGACGGCATCTTGTCATAGAAGGGGGCGTGGCTTCGTCGAGGGGGAAAATAGAATCTTTAGAGAAACACAATTTTCCCTCTTTTTAGCCATTTTCTGGTGGAATATCAACTTATTTATCACATAAATAAAGTCAAGTGTAAATCAGGCCCATATGGATATTTTCTCACAGCAGATTGTTCAGTAGAAGTGAAAAAACAGCAGTTGTAGCAAGTGCTAGCTAACCGTTAGCATTAGCCCGATGCTAACATGTAGCATCAAGTTAGCATTCTCCGTTATTCATGTATTTATGGGCTGTTGAACCACTTTGCTCCTCCCCATGTCTTTGTATCTTTATTTAGTAGAAACTATGTTCATATTTCAGTATTTGTTACAGTAGTTTTTGAATAATTAGAGAAAATATACATGTTTTCAAAAAGCCCATAAATACATGAATAATAGAGAATGCTAACGGTTAGCTAGCGCTTGCTACAACTGCCATTTTTTCACTTCTACTTAACAATCTGTTGCGACAAAATATCCATATTGGCCCGATTTACACTTGACTTTATTTATGTGATGAATAAGTTGATATTCCACCAGAAAATGGCTAAAAAGAGGGAAAATTGTGTTTCTATAGCCACGCCCCCTTCTATGACGAGATGCCGTCTGTATCTATGAAGGCAAGCTAACATGGCAACTGGTATGCTAATACTAGCCAAAATCCAATTTTACAACCGTGGTATGATGTAGTAAAATATGAGATCCCGTAGAGTGTGATGTGCCTTCTTTTCTCTCCTCTGGTAGTCTGTTTGCTGTTACCATCAGCTTTGGCCCAGGAGGAGGACCGTCACTTGATGCGCCCTGGTCAGGCAACAAAAGTTGAAAGGCAGGGGTGAACGGGCACCGAGCCACACGGGCTGTACCGGTCAGAATGAGGCCTAAAACTAAATCATGTCTGAACCAGATCTGAACGAGGTCTACACTGCCAAGTCTGCACGAGACGACTCAGCAGCTGTGCCAAGTAAAGTGTCCAGCCAGTGGCTAAAATGCAAAAAAATAAAAAAAATATATAAAAATCACTCAGACTTGTGCTCAGCGGGCTCTTCTGCTCTGACTGGACTTGACCCTGGGCTGGGGCCGGACTGTGGGCTTCCACTTTCACTGCGGATCATGTTTTATACTGATGATGACATACGAGAGAGAGGGCGCAGCTAAAAGCACTCCTCTGTGACACACTTCCTCCAGTCAGAGCAGCAGACGAAGACAGCAAAGAAGCCGCGGAGGCTGTTTGTGTTTGTACAAATCTAGTTCTAGCTTATGTCAGCAACTATAATGTCAGGGAGAATATCTCAAGAAGTGAAGTCCCCTACCAAGAGCGACAAAAATAGGCACATGAGTCAAAACTGCACATGTGCATCGGAGGAATCGCTGACCTGACATCATTTAGTCATGTTTCAGTCCTGTTTTATTCCTTGTTAGGCCAGGGTCGAGTCCTGAGTTATTCTTCTTTTTGTCCCGGGTTAGTCCAAGTTTTAAACCCTGGTTGAGTCAACTCAAGGCAAGGCAAGTTTATTTGTAGAGCACAATTCATACACAAGGCAATTCAAAGTGCTTCACAGTTGAAAACAAATAGACTCAATACTCAGTTTTAGTCATATGAATAGTGAAAATAATGTATGTATAATAATGTACCAAATGGAAACTTTTGCTGTAGAGTACTGATATAAACCTGAGGGAAAACATGCACAGAAAGTTTTCTGTCATTTTATGTTTTCATAGAATTAAGACATTTTGTGCATAAAAATGGCCAATGTTTTCACCGACGAAATCTAAATAATTGGACCCAGGTTAAAATTCATGGCAGGGGTCTCGAACTCATTTGGGCCATAAATGCAAACCCAGTGTTGTCGGGGGCAACAGACTAAGCCTTTTTTATTAAGTCACTTATGATTTCCATCCATCCACTTTCTCCCACTTTATCCGGGGCCGGGTCGCGGGGGCAGCAGTCTCAGCAGAGATGCCCAAACTTCCCAATCCATGCACACCTCCTCCAGCTGTTCTGGGGGGACCCCGAGGCGACACCAGGCCAGCTCGGAGACATGGTCCCACCAGTGTGTCCTGGGTCTTCCACGAGGCCTTGTCCCACTAGGACATGCCTGGAACACCTCCCGCGGGAGGCGACCAGGAGGCATCCAGAACAGATGCCCGAGCCACCTCAGGTGCTCCTTTCGATGTGAAGGAGCAGCGACTCTACTCCGAGCTCCTCCCGAGTAACTGAGATCCTCACCCGATCTCGAAGGGTGCGCCCAGCCACTTATGATTTAGCAACGTTTTATTGTTTGCTATAATATACCTTAGAATAGACTGTACATTACCCATGTGCACATTTTCAAATCGGCCAAACATTTGTGCTTCTACATTTCAAATTACAGACTCAGACAATAGAGCTCCACAGTCCCACCCACTCCTGGTCACGTGTCGGGGTCCGACACAAAAAATGTATTTTTAGCGTTGACTTTTCGAAAAAGTCAATTATTAAGAGTTTAATGGCTAATGGCTAATCAGCTATGTGCTAACCACCCACACTTTTATAATTTTGCAGTTTATAACGTTTTACACAAATCTTAAATTTGACCTTGTATGTTTCATGTCCGTGAGTTAGCACATAGCTGATTAGCCAGCGATTATACTGTGATAATCGATATATTGCACAAAAATAATCTACGATACATCACGATAAAAACATGCTTATTTTAACCACATCGTTAAAAGTAATTTACTAGTGTGACAGTGTTTGGTCCAAGTGCTTCAAACAGTGGTGCTGCCCCCTGCTGTCCTCCGAGATCCTTATTAGCCTCTATTGACACTGAAAACAGTGGAGCACTGCTGCCTCATTAATATGCATAACGTTGCTCATTAATATGCACGACGTCATCAAAAGTGTCTCTATATCGAAATACAAAGTATCAGTATCGTATCGTCCCGCAAAATATCGCGATGTATTGGAAAATCGATATATTGTCACACTCCTGGCATACACCACACGCCGCTGTCTCCCAGAAAGGAAATGACCATATTTGGATTACAGCGTCATCTCGGTTGCCTTTCTCGTTACACACAGGTACAAAATGTATCAATATTTGTGAATGAACAAACATCTGACATTCAAACTAAGATGTTCAAATGTGAGGCTGATCGAAATCATTTGCAATGCGCTCGATTTCACCTTTTTTGCTGCTAAAATATGTAATGTTTGAAAAAGTAAATCCCTCCAACCCAATCACACCATTTTAATATTATATCCATCCTCTCTGGATATAAGATTTCAGTCCTCTGTGACAAATAGGCCTATGTGTACATGAATGAACCAACATGGGGCCCGAGCTGAACCAAAAGGCAATCAACTTGAAATGAACTAAGGTCTATAATGCAGAAATATCATTATCCAGGGACTGACAGTGCTAAGATAACATTTGATCACTTTTGGTGAACCAGTCGTAGCTTCTGTCTGAGCTAATGTTAGCATTAGCGTGCTGCTGCTAGCTGTGGCTTTGCGCAGTGATCAAAAGCATGTTCGCGGAGCTTGAACCTACATGCAAGTCAGGGATTCCATTCTCCAGGTTCAGATCTTGAAAATGAGATACAGCATGCCCAATAGTCACATATTTTTCCCGTATCGGCCCCGATATCCGTTGCCAGTATTAATGTCTCCGTGACCGTCATTGTACCGGGGCTTAGCACAAAAACAGGAAGGAAACAGGACTCAGTGTCAGCTTAATTTTTTTGCAAAACAGTTATTTGTTCATAAAATCTGACTCCCGATCTAGAGAACAAGATGGTCTGAAATGAGTTTGTCCAATAGACTGAAGGTTATGGTGTCATTTTAAAAACGTCCATATTGCCCTGTCCTATTTGGAAGCAGTGTCAAGCTGAAGATGAGGTCTTTATACATTCTAACCCAGATCACTGTCAGAGGGCCTTCTCTCTCCGAGATCCTGATGGACACCTCTTTGAGCTCATCTCCTCACGTCCACATCGTGCTTGTGTTTTTTTTCTTGGACGCTGACAGTTCATCAAACAGAGGGCTCCTCTCAGCCTTAAATCTCTCCAACTCTAATCCTACAGCCTGTGCAGATGCGTCATTTTCATCCTAAACAGAACCCTCACTGAGAGTCAGATCAAGTAATAATGCACACATGCGTTTGGCATATGTGCACTGCCCGCCCAGTCTGAGAGAGGGGCAGGATCTATCATCGGAAATAGGTAAATCGTTAACATGACTTCTGTAAAAAGATCGGCACTGTAAAAGATCTGTGATTTAAATAAACAGATCTTAACGCCTGGAAACATGAGATGTACTCACCATACACCAAAAACATCCGGTGAGAATCGTGGAAATAAACAACAGTGATTCTCCCCATAAATGCCTTTCAGTGATGTGACTATGTAAATAAAGTTTCATTTCCCTTCCTGGCTGACGTATATCATATCAAACTCTGCATCTCCACTGACTGAAGTCGAGATGCTACATCCAAAAATAGCAGCTCATGCAGATGACCAAGGCTGACACTCAAAGAAAACTGAAAACTTAGGATGTGATCCTCATGAACTGCCCGGAGAGTTAAGGAAACCACTTGAAAGTAGCAAAGTCTGAGACTGGAAAGTTTGTAGTCTGTAGGAGCTGCTGAAGTGGAGATGTTGTTGCTCATACAATAGTGCTCAAGACAGAGTGAAATAGTGCTCAAGACAGAGCGAATCTAAACAAGACTTAAAAATAGTGCTCAAGACAGAGCGAATCTAAACAAGACTTAAAAATAGTGCTCAAGACAGAGCGAATCTAAACAAGACTTAAAAATAGTGCTCAAGACAGAGCGAATCTAAACAAGACTTAAAAATAGTGCTCAAGACAGAGCAAATCTAAACAAGACTTAAAAATAGTGCTCAAGACAGAGCGAATCTAAACAAGACTTAAAAATAGTGCTCAAGACAGAGCAAATCTAAACAAGACTTAAAAACAGTGCTCAAGACAGAGCGAAATAGTGCTCAAGACAGAGCGAGTCAAAACAAGACTTAAAAACAGTGCTCAAGACAGAGCGAATCTAAACCAGACTTAAAAATGCATATCTCTTGCCTCTTACTGTAATTGATTAATTCTATGTTGATGTTTTTATTGATGATTGTATTTGTTTTTTTTATATTTATGCAACTGTGAAGCAACTGTGTAACGTCTCTCAGAAAGGTAATAATGTCAGCTCAGTATTTGTGAATGAATAATTGTGGGTGAAAAGCCATTGAGGGGCGATATTGTTGTTCAAAATGTCATTCAATAAACATCGTAAAAGGGGAAGTTTTGTCTTTTTTATCCTCTGACATGAAAACTAATGTGTTAAACTAGCTAAAGATTCCAACATCCACCACTGCGTGACAAAGCAATGTTTCTCCTGCCGTGAAAATAAATGAGTTGCATACCAGTATTAACATTGCACTCCCTATTCATGAATTCAAGCTGAAATCCACTGAGGCTGGGCCAAAGATCTACGGGGCCCGTACATCAGCATCTCACCGCTCTGTGCCGTTCAATGGGCTATAGACTGTGCTTAGTCCTGGTCCTGCGATCTGGTCCGGTCAGTCCCTGGTAGATCCCTCCGGACCCTGTGGACCGTTTTAGATCCGAGTCCTAGTTCTGTGCTCCAGTTCTTGCCCTGGATTCAGTCCCTGAAGTCTCTGACACACTTTTGGTCCTTCACCACTTTAAAGACACTTTCAATCAGAGCGTGGTAATGCGGGCTTTGATACTTCTGTTACGATGTTTACGACTGTCAAGACCACACTGAGAGAAATACTACAATGGCTCTTACCACTACTGCTACTGCCTCTCAGACTACTACTACTCCTACTACCTACAAACCCCTAATAACAATGTACTCGATATTCCAGTATACAAGGTTAGGTGTGGGAACTTCCTTTTTGGAAATGAAAAAAAAAAGAAAATGTACACAATTTGAAACTCTTTATCCTTAGTTGTTGCCTGTCACACAACATTGGAGATTTAACTTCACAGTTTTGAAAAGAGTATCGGAAAAATGTCGGCCTCCGTTGGCAATACACTGATTCAGACGATTTTTAAAAGTTTTGGGTAACACTTTACATTACGGGCCGGTAAGTCCTTGGTGCTTACAGTGGTAATTCTAGATACTTATAGTGGTACTTACAGTGGTAAATACTAGTAATAATAGTGGTACTTCTTGGTACTTATTGTGGTACTTACAGTGGTGCCAATGGTGGTACTTACAGTGGAAATTCTAGGTACTTATGGTGGCACTTAAAGGATACTATAGTGAGAATTACAAGGTATGTACTTCTAGAAACAGTGGTAACTCTTAGTAATGAAGGTTGTAATTCTTGTTTTCTCTAATTCTGTTTGTAGAAGTACCTCATTTACTACCTATGAATTGCTGCTGTAGTATCCTTGAATTACCAGTGAGTACCATAGTAAATAGAAGTACAACCTTCATTACTAAAAGTTACCCCTGTATCTCTTAGTAATGAGAGATACAGGGGTAACTCTGTGACTCCCTAACCCCAATTACTAGTAAATACCACTTTTAGTGCCATAAAAAGTACCACTGTCATTACTAGTAATTACCACTGTAAGTACCGTGAACTTACCGGCCCGCAATGTAAAGTGTTACCAAGTTTTGTTCCACTCTTTCAAGCATGCTAGCTGGTAAATTGGCAGTTTGGGTGTGGATGTTATTATGTAGGTCTTTCAGGGTTTGTAGACGATCGTTCAAAACCAGGGATTGGAGAAAACCCACAGGAAACAACCACAGGCTAAATCAGGCAAGTACGCAGGCCAGTTTACGTCAACTCAAATCATTTGCATGGGTGAAGAACGACCCGACGCGCCATGGGTGACTGCCTTTTTACAAGCAGAACCTTGTACAGACGTTTCAGGTGTTGTAACTTTTCTCGACGTTTCTTTCTTTCTTTTGGACACATTCCGCAATTTCGCCGAAAGCATCCACCCACAATGAAATCCATTTGCGGGATCAGGAACACGGCCTTTCAGGGGAGTTTAGAACTGACGACGAAAACACAGTGCTTTATCAACCACAGCATGTTTGCGACGGAATCAGGCGCCCCACTGTGACACTCCTTTATATCACCACACGCTTTTCAAAAAAGTTCCCACGCCTGTATATATATATATATATATATATATATATATATTCTCTCCATATTCAGCGATGGTAAGCAGTCCGGTCTAGAAGCTTTGGTGTTTGTTGCCTGTCAGTGCTCTGTGGTGGAGAAATAAGACTGTTGCAAGAGATTGTAAGGTTAGGAAAGCACTCCCTGGTGACGTATTGAGGAGCTTGGGGTAAAAAGGAAAAGCATTGTCGTCGTTGGACAAAAAATAGTCACCGCGAGTGGCTCAAGACATAACTCCAGGTATGTTTTTGATGGAGGAACAACATTGCAACATGATTAAGGCGAGACACGGCAGGTGAAAGTATTGATTTTTCACGCAGTGGTCGAAGTGGAGATTTTTATCTATTTTCCTCCCTTTACATCTTAGTTTTCATGTCAGATATGAAAATGATAAAACTCACCCGTATGATGTTTATTTTATGATGTTTTGTCTGCGAGGTGGGGGCGACCCGGAAGTAGCTGCTGGTGCGGAAAAGTCGGAGAACGGGCCGCGCATGCGCAGTCGCTACAAAACTTCAGGGCTGGTTTTCTCTGAATGAGAGAAGCCGCACTCGGGCAGAGCCTGAGCCCTTATAGAAGCTCCCACAGACTCCAAACTTTACAGTCTGAGACCTAACAATATTTTGAAGGTTTTTCCAGAGGGATTTTTTAATATCTAATTCCCAGCCTGATTTATTCAGCTTTGAAACCAAAAAAACAGGCGGAATTTGAGTTTTTACAGATTTTTTCACTGATGATTAGTTTATTGACAAACTAAACAAAATATCACAAATCCCCTCTGAAAAAATCTTAGTTACTAATATGTCAATAAAATAAAACCATAAAATTTAATCTGGCTCAATTCATTATTTTGATTTAGTTGCCCAAAATGGCCATTTTTAATGCTCAAAATGCCTTATTTTTATGTGAAAACATAAAATGACAGAAAAAATGCAATACATTGCAATACAAAATGCAATACATTTTTTCTCATATTTATATTTGTAATGTTCAGCAAAAGTTTCAAATTGACATCTCTACATTTTTTTTTTTTCCCTATTCACCTGCAGTGTCTCGCCTTAAAAACACACCTCTCCATGTGTTGAAGAACTTTTACCTCTCAACCAGGGCTGGACTGGCCATCGGGAGAATCGGGAGTTTTCCCGGTGGGCCGACGTGCTTTTGGGCCGGTTGGGCCAGTCAGATCGAGATAAGGCCTGTAATACCTGACACCGGCCCACAATTAGCGGGAAAAGCCATTAGAATCTCTATCATTACATAGATGCTATTACACAATTCCTCCAATAGAGGGATGTGACGCCTTTTATACTTGAGTCATGGTTCCCAGATAATCTCGTATAATGAGCAATGGGCCTGTAGCGTCCCAGATGAATGTATGAAGCGTACAAGTGGGTCTTGTGTTTGGTTCCGTCTTTATTATCCATGTACACAAATTCCACCGTAAGAGCTAAAAACAAACAATGTACAATATAACAAACCATAAATAAGGAAGCATGTTGCATAAAGTGACATAAGTATTACCTTTTTTCCCCTTCAATCTGGGAGCTAAAATCAGGGCCATCAAGTGCCATGTTCCATTCCACCATGACATGCACAAACAAATTTAAACACTTCCTGGCTCTGCCCACAGGAAGTGATGCCATAGGACAGGAAGTACTTCAAAATATTGTTAAGTTCACTACACTCCCGCCAATCACGAGTAAAATGAGTGATTTACAATGAAACAGAATTATTACAATATTTAACCTTAAAATTTGTTACATCCATACTTTACATTGTGAAGTACTGTAGGGTGTCTTCCAATGCAAATGTTACAAATTAAACGCTGATGACAGTCAGTCACTACATGTCCAGCTTCCAAACATCCATAACATAAACCATTTTCTGCTACATAAGAACGCCGTGCAAAAATATGCAGATCTGCAAACCTTAAACATTCATTTAATTCATGACAGTTTTCATTACAAAAACAGCAAACATTTTCCTTCCTCACAAATGTTAAAGACCTGTCATTTATAGTGGTGTTAGTAGATAGGGCACTAATCCTTGGCCTTAATTTTGAGGAGGTTCCTTGGACAACTGGACGAAGAGCATGAAGAGATGTAATTGGATTACTAGCTATTGTTGCTTCAAGTGAAATAAAGGAAACAAAATCACTAAAAGTAGGAAAAACATTGGTTTCAATCAGGCGCTGAGTTACTTCTCTATTCCATCTGGTAATAGTCCAGTCTGGTAGTTTCGAAATTATTCTTTGGTTTTGTTCACAATCATTTAATATTTCTAATCCGTTTACATGGGGCATTGCTTCTAAACATGAGGTCAGGAAATCTGAATAATTTCTAAGTCCCTCTGCATCTTTACCATTTATTTTTGGCCAGTTATTTATCCTTTGTCTAAATGCTCTCTGTATTGTAAAGGACTGACCAAAACGTGCATTTAATAGATTCCATGCATCCTGATAAGCATCACTGTCATTTCTAAAAAAGGTTCCCTCAAGCATTTGTTCAACTGGACCACCAACATATCTTTTAAGGAAGTACATTTTTTCTTCTGAGCTGATATTCCTTTTGTCAATAAGTGCTGTAAATGATGCTTTCCATTCAATAAATCTAATGGGATCACCTGTAAAAATGAATGGTTCAGGGACAGGTAGTCTGTTCAAATTTAAATGATCCTGAATAACTTTCATCAAAGATGTTAAGTCAGAATTCATGTTAGGGGCAGGAGGTTGTGATTCAGGCAATAAAGGAATGGGCCTTTCCGGTATGGTTTTAACATGGTTGTCCAATAGCAAGACAGGTGGAGATGTAGTAGTTGCAACAAAGTTAATATGAGGAGTTTGGTTGACAAGGGGAGCTTCAGCTTGATCCGTAGACGGCAGGGTAACTGGCAGAGATGGTGCATGATTCAGAGCCTGCCCACCATTGTCTGTGTGCCACGCAGGGGGCACAGAAGTCAAGAGGTCGGTGTAGAAACTTTTGTCTTGGTTCAACTCCTTATCAAAAACCTTTAGTCTCACTTCTGCTACCTGCATTTCTCTAGCGGCTTGCAGTCGAATAAGTTCCTGTTTTTTCTCATGCATTTCTTTCCTTTGCTGTTCCTCTAGTTCACAAATTGATTTCATTATTATTTCTTCTTCCAAGAGGAGTTCATAGTTTGTCCTTTTTGCAGCTAATTCAGCAGCGGCCTCAGCTCGCTTAGCTGCTACAGAATATGTATCAGAATCAAAAGAAGCTTCTGAGCCATAGATGGAACGTGCATGCTCTTGTGAAAGTAGTCCATGCATCCTAGTCCTTTCCCTTTCTTCATTAAAATCTTTCTTCTCTTCAATGGCTCTGCCATATGCAATGTTGACCAATTCTGAAGTTACAGCATGGCAAGTATCCACTTGTCTCCTTAGTTCGACAGCAGGTGGAGTGGTGCATCTGATTTCTTTAAACATAGTCATTACATCCATGCAGTCTTTTTTCAAATTGTCAATTAGTGACCAAAGTTCTTCTTCAGACAAGTATGATGTTAGTCCTTTTCTTGCATCTCTAATGTCTGATTTCCATTTTTCATATGCAATAAGCAGGTGACTTTCTGTCTTTTGACATTCAGCAGCATTAGCCAGAAGTGACTGTTCACCTAATTGCATTACTTGCTCCATATTTACAAACACCTTACAAATGGCAAAGCATATTGAATGTAAGTCCCATAGTCTTTCTTTTTTTTCTTTTTTTTTTTCCTTTTTTTTATATCACAAGTTGTCTTTGCCTTACTTGTCCTTTATGTTCCATCCGTAGCAGAGCACTTTTGTTTAGGTCATAGATGTGCTTCCATATAAAGTCTCAAACAGATTACTCACAATGTCCGTAGTTTGTCTTCCTTAATTTTTACCAATGATGCGGCATAGAGGATGATGTCCCATGGCCACAATTTTCTTCCACGTTCCTTTGCTTTGCAAAGCGCAGGCGGCAAGGCTGATTCCTCAACAAACTGCAGAATACAGGAACAGGTCGATTTTGCTGAGCCACTTTTGGAGAAAGCTCTTACTGTAGCGTCCCAGATGAATGTATGAAGCGTACAAGTGGGTCTTGTGTTTGGTTCCGTCTTTATTATCCATGTACACAAATTCCACCGTAAGAGCTAAAAACAAACAATGTACAATATAACAAACCATAAATAAGGAAGCATGTTGCATAAAGTGACATAAGTATTACCTTTTTTCCCCTTCAATCTGGGAGCAAAAATCAGGGCCATCAAGTGCCATGTTCCATTCCACCATGACATGCACAAACAAATTTAAACACTTCCTGGCTCTGCCCACAGGAAGTGATGCCATAGGACAGGAAGTACTTCAAAATATTGTTAAGTTCACTACAGGGCCTCTGGGACACAACACTCATGCCCCTCACACTGCGAATGTAAGAGGAAATACATAGTTTATTGTAACTCCCTCCAGGACCCACAGAACCTAGACCTACATACATTTTAAACAAATGCTTGCAAAGAAGTGCATGCTGGGAGTTGTCCATTGAAAGGATTTACAATGTTTGGCCTTTTTGGGACTTCTATTCTCACTCCACACCTCTCTAACTCCGTGGTGAGTTTTACCGTTTCATCTTCAATCTACAGTGGGATCATTGGGTTGTTTTTGAGAAGTTTATTTGTGTTGCAGTCGCGAGAGGAACCTCATTAACGGAACGCCCATTTTAAGATTGTTAAGTAATTTTACAAAAGTCCCATGAAGTTGTAAATGACAAGATTAAAGTGTTGAGTGCTATGAGGTGCTAGCTTGAATCCGGCAGAAACAACATGCAACTATTGTCCTTGATTCATAGCTTATACTGTTTGTCTTTTTTTACACAAAAGTCCCTGGCCGAGTTTTTCTGCCAGTCCAGCCCTGCTCTCAAGCAAGTGGCCTCGTGAGTGATTAATGATCTTCATAAGTTAAGATAGTAATAAGTACACCATGGCTTGGTTGGAGCAGGAGAGAAAGAAACCATCCTAGAGAAAATGCACTGATATGTCCTCATGGTCTCGCTCAGGGACCAGACCACATTATGAGTATTACAGAGTGCAACGACTATCCCTACAGACACACCGCGACCACGACCGCACACGAGGCAGGGGTTGAGTGATCACAGCGTTCTGCTTGAGTCCCTTCTCCGCGGTGCATGCTGTGGTTGTGTCCTGCGGCGGAACGTGTCGCTGAATGTCCGGTTTGACAGCTTTAGGTCAGTCCAACGCCGAATACGTACACCTTACATTTCAGCGACTGCGACCCAACAACCAACACAGCATGACTCGACCGGGCCTGGCTGTTTCGGGTGACTCTTGCCGTTTCCCTTTTTAGGCGCTGAAGTCATGTGACGTGAAAGTCATGTGACGCACAGAACACTCTGTACCCAAACTATCCTCCTGTCCCGCCTACCTCTCCTTCTCTGCCTCCTCACTGTAAACCTGCACCTTCTCCCCAATCTCTTCTCTCTCTTTTGCTCCCTCTCTGTCTGTCTTCTTGTCTCCTCGATTTTTTTTCCTCCCTCCTCTCTCCTCTCTCCCTCCTCCTCTCTGCCCTCCGAGAGCATGAAATATTCATGTGCCCTCTTGGCGGCCCCCCGTGGGCACAGCTGGCGGCCCACAGTTGCCACTAAAGACCGAGAGACGGGATCATTTCCAGGTGAATTTGAAACGAGCTCCATCAAAGCGAGGTATTTTTGGGACAGGCGCCACCCCATGACATCAGCGGGTGGCACAGGACGTTTTTGAGGGCGGATCTGTAGGATTTACTCCGTCTGGCGTTCAAGAAGGAACAACAGCAGTCAAAGTGTTGCGGTTAGATACAAAAAAAAAAGCCGTGATTAAATTGATGCCATTTTCTGGTAATCTCTCCAGCTACGGCGCCGTCATTCTGCTGGATTCTGGATCGTGGCAGCTTTCCTTTTAATCATTGGTGTTGCGAGCGCTGCCTCTGCACTAGGCTGCGGTTTAAGCTTGTTTGTGCGAGCTCTGCAGTGGTGACAAAAGCAGTTCCCTTACAGCACGATATGACCAAAGACATCCGCGTTATGTATCTTTTGCTCTCTACATAAATATAGCTTTACTTTTAATCCATCCCCTCCGGTGCAGCCGCCTTAATATAAACTTTGCACCAAACGCAGCCAAACTTTCCCCCCGTTGCTTGGTCTGTACATGGTCTGCAATACTGTCATCTGTTTTCTGTTTTATACTTTTGAAATGGATGAAAACATGGTTGTAGATTGAAAAGACATTTTGAATTGGTCGCGTTCATGTTCTTGTTCAGGGCAAGTGCCAATAGATAGAATAAAATGTCCAAATATTTTTCCCTGATCATTATTTTACAGTGATTGGACACAAACCAGTCTTTTTGGCTGAACACTCATGTTTTTGAATATTGTCACCTCTTTTGGACGCCTTGATGAGGAAATAATTAGACCATATGAGCTGGAAGAGAGGTTTATGAACTTGGTGACAGTTTTTCATGTGAACTGGCCCAGGAATGACAGAGAAATTAGTGATAAACGAAGAAATCTGCATTTTTACAGTTACCGTGGTTACTGCCGTGGAATTGTCAGCTGCTCCAATTCTAACGTTATGCACAATTGACTCAATTGTGCATGTCCACGTGGTTTCCGCCTGGACAGCAAGCACAGCGCTGTCCTTCCTGTCCGCTATCTCTTCCCATTAAAAGTTAGCAGTGTCCCACAGAACTGAAGCGATAGCTCAAGATTTGGTAAAGGACAGTTTGTGAAAGTTCGGATGTGACTGGAGCAGGTTAAAAACATGTGTTCATAGCGGTGGATGGACAAAACTAGTGCAAAGTTTTGAGACACAGGATGAGAGTCACCTGCGAGTTTGTTGAATTACCCTAAAGGTATAAATCAGAATCTTTACCATCCAAAGCCTTGACGTGCTTCTATTTGGTCATAGGTAATTCTAATCTTGTGCAGAGAGGGTTCGAGTTTCAGTTTGTCCTGACCTTTTTGCTTCAAGTTGTTAACACGAAGCAAATTTTCCCCTCATCAGTTCCGCTCTTAGTTCTGTGTAGGAGAAACTCCATGTTGATTGGACAACCGGCGCCATGTAATTGACCTTTAGCTTACGAAATGCAAGCTGGCTCTGGGAGGAAGTGGAGTTCATCACGTAACGGAGGAGAAGTGTGTCAGTGACTCTTTTTGGTGCAACGCCAGAGCGAAACCCTTCAGATCGAGACCAAATGGGCTGTAATGTGCAGTGGAGGAATATATTTAAGATATGCACTGAAGGGACTAAAGCACCATTCACTGCTGAAATAGGGAAATATACTTAAAGGGATATGGCAGGATTTTTGACATAGGCCTCATTTATCCAGAGTGTTGTTGATTTCTGGAGCTTTTTTTTTTTTTTTTATCATGCAGTCCTTATATTTGAAGATTTTAGTGGCGCTAGGCTAGTGCTAAGCTAGCGCATGTCTATGGTAACTAGTAGCCTGCATTAAAAACCTCTTCAAAATCATGGGGTCGTCCTCCAAACGTTGCCATATAGATACAGACGGCAGCTCGTCATAGAAAGGGGCGTGGCTTCGCCGAGGGGGAAAATAGAATCTTTTGGGAAACACATTTTCCACTCTTTTTTGCCATTTCTGGTGGAATATCAACTTATTTATCACATACAAATAAAGTCAAGTGTAAATCGGGCCCATATGGATATTTTCTCACAGCAGATTGTTCAGTAGAAGTGAAAAAACAGCAGTTGTAGCAAGCGCTAGCTAACCGTTAGCATTAGCCCGATGCTAACATGTAGCATCAAGTTAGCATTCTCCGTTATTCATGTATTTATGGGCTGTTGAACCACTTTGCTCCTCTACATGTCTTTGTATCTTTATTTAGTAGAAACTACGTTCATTGTCATATTTATTACAGTAGTTTTTGAATAATTAGAGAAAATATACATTTTTTCAAAATTGTTTTCCCCCTTAACTGTTTTCAAAAATGACCATACATGGGCGATTCCAGAGATGCCGTCTGTATCTATCTGATTTGTATAAAGCTCCTTTGTGAATTCCACATGCAGTAAAGCCAACCTCAACAAACTAATGTAGATCCGGTAACCGAGCAGATCACTCCGCCGCTGCGTAGCTACAAACAGGAAGCTGATGCTGCTCAAATATAAGTTCTTTTAAAATGCAAAATGGTTATATTTCAAAAATTATTCAGTCAACACAGGCATTTATATTGGAAGTTTGGTGTTATAAGTGATTTTCCTCAGGTGCACTGTGCTTGGGTCAGACTGTTTTTAATGTAGGCTACTTTTCTCCATTTTAGGATCAATAAAGTCATATTTTATTGTCATTTTACAGATCAATTATCAATGATATTGATATTAATAAACTAATAGATACACATTTAACAAGGATCACTGGACTTTTCTACACTAAATATCTTCGGTATATGACAGGCTTTAGTCTACATTAATATAAACAACTCACATAAAGTGATCTGGTCAATAAAATATGTTAGATCAGTTATTTCTTAAAGGGACAATACGGAGATTAAAAATGTTCAAATTAAGTATTTTCCTTCCCCTACATGTTCCAGCCATGTCCTAATGTGTAGAAAGAGCCCAGACCTGTTCACCACAACTGCCTCTAAAATCCTGCACTGTCACTCAAAATATGTTACTTCGGGTCTGAAGTGCCGTCATGCAAAGGCTTAATATAGAAGGTGCAGTTACACATATGACCTGAGGTGGCAGCAGTGAGTATAAAATGGCCAACTTGCATCTAACCCCTTTAAACTAAAATACAAACATGTGGCTTCAGCAGTGGTCATTTTATTGTATTTGGCTTCTGGTATTTCTATCATAGTTTCTGACACAGCATTTGATCAGTTTTCGTTAGCATTAGCATGCTCCAGCTCGCTCTAGCATGCTATTGCTAGCGTGGCATTTTGCGTGGAGGTTCAAACTAACTCAGCGGTTGAATTCCCCAGGTGCTTTAAAACGATTCACTTAGATTTAGATGGTAAAAGTTGTGTTTTTAAAGGGATATAATTGTTTAATTCATGCAGTCCTCATATTTGAAAAGCTTAGTGGCGCTAAGCTAGTGCATGTCTATGGTAACTAGTAGCCTGCATTAAAAACAGTCTGACCCCCTCCACACTGCACCTGAGGCAAATCACTTATAACACCAAACTACCCATATAAATGTCTGTGTTGACTGAATAATTGTTGAAAAATAACCATTTTGCATTTAAAAGAACTTATATTTGAGCAGCATCAGCTTCCTGGTTGCACGCTGCGCAGCGGCGGAGTGATCTGCTCGGTTACGGGATCTACACGTGGAATTCACAAAGGAGCTTTCTACAAATCAGATATGGCAACGCTTGGAGGACGACCCCATGATTTTGAAGAGTTTTTTTAATGCAGGCTACTAGTTACCATAGACATGCGCTAGCTTAGCACGAGCCTAGCACCACACTAAATTTGTCTTAAATTTAGTCGACTAAATTGACTTGCAATTTTAGTCAACAAAAAGTAGAGTTAAAATGAAAAGACTTTTTCAACTAAATCTTGACTATAATTACATTACATTTTAGTCAAAAGACTAAGACTAAAAGTAAATTAAAATATGTTGCCAAAATTAACCCTGCATGCCACGTGATTTGTCTTGCTTTAACACTGAAAGCGAAAAACAGGAAGAGCTTTCATGTAAAACACGCAAATAAAAGTGGAGCTGTTGTGCTGTTATTTGACGGCCCCTCCCCCACGTGTCACTGCAGCTCTGTTTTCCCCCTCGCTATCGCCTCCTGTCTCCCCCTCTCTCCTCATCCCTCCATCCCTCTCGGTATCAGGAAGCGGTCCCTATAGCACATAGCGATGATCCACTCAAGGTGACCTTCAGCTTGACACGCAGAGTCCAGAAAGCATTACATTCACTGCGGGCTCCTCTCGGGTGAATTAAAGAGAAAAAAAGGGAGCGAGGTGGGCATCTCCCGTCAGTCCGCAGTAGATTACTATAATACAGCTCGTCGCTACAATTGCCGGTTGTCTGAACTCGGGGGCCAAAGTCAAAATGGACCAATGCAGAGATCCTGTGCGTCCCGTGGCACAGACGTGTGGTGTTTGTTGACCAGGGTATATCCTCATTAAACCAAAAATGTATCATCCTAAAGCTGAGCACAGACTGCGTGATTTTGAATGAAGGGGTTTCTGAATTTAGCGCGATGATAGAAAGACTGGGGTTCACACATAGCCACAGAGAGTTGGTGAGAGTGACGACACTACAGGTGTTATAAACACAGCGGAGCGTCTCAGTCCTCTCCTGCTTCGCTTCTATCTTTAGAGGAGGCGAGGCGACTTTATTTATCACGCCTATTTTGTGCACAAGGCGACTCAATGCGCCCCACAAATGAGGATAATGCGAAATTACAATCGGGTTAAGTTCAGGCAAAGCGTATAGATAGAAACATCAAGACATGGGAAATACGGCCATTGACCAGCTTAACCCTGACCCTGCCCTAGCGACTAACCTTAAGGATAGTGGGCTGGTTCCTAATCTTAATCAATAGTAGTGGGTGGAACATAGGTGCCGGGGAACAGGTACCGTGGAACATAGGTACTGGGGAACATAGGTACCGGGGAACATAGGTGCCGGGGAACAGGTACCGTGGAACATAGGTACCGGCGAACATAGGTACCGGGGAACAAAGGTGCCGGGGAACTCAGGTACCGGGGAACACAGGTACTGGGGAACATAGGTACTGGGGAACATAGGTACTGGGGAACATAGGTACTGGGGAACATAGGTACTGGGGAACATAGGTACCGGGGAACACAGGTACCGGGGAACTCAGGTACCGGGGAACACAGGCACTGGGGAACATAGGCACCGAACATAGGCATCTCGTCTTAGAAGGGGGTGTGGCCTCGCCGAGGGGGAAAATAGAATCTTTAGGGATCTAAAGAATCTTTGCCATTTTGTGGTGAAATATGAACTTATTTATCACATAAATAAAGTCAAGTGTAAATCGGGTCCATATGGATATTTTCTCACAACAGATTGTTCAGTAGAAGTGGGAAAAAAAACGGCAGTCGTAGCTAGCCGTAGTTAGCCTGATGCTAACATGTAACATTATGTTAGCATTCTCTGTTATTCATGTATTTATGGGCTGTTGAACCACTTTTCTCCTCCCCATGTCTTTGTATCTTTATTTAGTAGAAAACTATTTTCATAATTCAGCGTTTGTTGAAGTAGTTTTTGAATAACTAGAGAAAGTTTAGATTTTTCTTCAAATTGTTTTCCCCCTTAACAAAAATGACCATATATGGGCGATTCCAGAGAGACCGTCTGTATCTATTGTTGGGGTTGCAGGTTCTAGAATGTGATGATGTCATCGGACACAGCGAGGGGGAGGAGCCAGTTTTTACCTATTAACAGCAACATTACACTTTCACAAGTCGTATCTAAAAAGAAAATGTATGAATTAGAAAAATGATCATTAATATCAGTCACTGGGTCCATGCCCTCAAAAACAAAATAATTTGTCCTCTATATAATACTATAGGCCTTTAGAATGTTGTGATTCACCGGCAACCCAGCAATTCCAACAGTGGTTAACCCTCCACCCAACGACATTCTCTGCCACTGCCTTCAAATAGAAAATTATAGCACTGAAGTCTTTCTACTGCTTCTATACGTGAACTGAGTTCTAACACTTGAGTGGATTCTTCAGGTATGTGTACTTTACTAAACGTGTTGATTTCAGAGCACAGACACGTGAAGAGCACAGGGGACCAGCCAGGGCCCGAGGTGACAGAGGAGACCGGCCTGAGCGCACATGTACTCGTGTTACTACACGCAGTATTTAAACATAATATTGACCCGCTGTAATGTTGAGTGTGAAATCACTGCTGCTTCCATCCAAACAGTTCCAAGGTGAAACTGCAGTAACGGGGGCTTTATATATCCTTGGCATCTGCGGTGAATATGAATCAAATATAAGCTGCTGAAAGAAAACAAGTCTTGTATTGCCTATACTAGACGCTGCATCTATACAATTATATGTAGTTATAAAAGCATAACAATACAATTAAGTATAGCACAAGTATAATTCTTAAATGATATGAGGAGCGACGTGTCTGAAGTCTGAGTGTAGTCATTTCTAATCTAAAAAGTAAAAGTATACAAATAAAAGAACAGTTTAGACAAAGCACATGAGTAAAACATGACGTTGTTGACGTTTGGAAACAGCTTCAGTTAAATATCAGGAGGAGAAATGCTCCACTTGAGTCACTTGTGTTGAAAAAGCCGCCTCAGAGCCCAGACCTGAGAGAGGAGTGTGGCCTAATTCTGACGGACAGCTCCAACACAGTGAGGCCCGGGGGACAGTGACGGGGCCAGGGCTGCTTTTGGACTCAGGTTTTTGTTCTGCTTCTGTTTAACCAGCCACATGTATTCATTTCCACCATCATATAATAATAGTAATAATGGCTTACACTTGTATTGCGCTTTACAAGCCTGTGTTAACACATTTCAGAGGTTCTTCTTCTGGCCTATTGCACATGTTTTTAGTGGTAGGGGAACACCCAGAGGAAACCTACACAGACACGGGGAGAACATGCAAACGCCACACATCAAGGCTCCGCCCAGGTGGGAATCGAACCCGGGACCTTCTAGCTGTGAAGCACGAGCACTAGCCGCTGTCCTACCGCCCAAATTAATGTTGTTCCTCGTGGGAAAAAACTACAGAAACAGTCATTGTTCATTTTAGATACAATGGGTGAGGACAATGCTATAATTGTCAATACAAATGTAACGCTAGCACTAAGGGCTAAAATAACACTGATAGCTCCTGGAGCGAAACGCCGCCTGTCGCTAATTCATGGCATACCGCTTCCTGCAAGGATTTAGCATCAGCTTGAAAGCAAAAACACATCCAATCTCTGAGTGAGAGGGACAAAATTTACCCCCAAAATACTTTTTCTGTGTATAAATCCTATTTATTAACCTCTTAACTCCCGCCTGAACCGAGAGTATATTCTCCAGTTCAGCTTTACCCAAATCCTGTAGGCCAGTGTAACGCCTCATTTGAAAGACCTACAAAACTAACGATCTTTTTCCTCACATCAGATTTTTTTTCATCACTTTTTTTGTTGGGCAGTCGTCTCATTTTTGTCAAATTTTCGTAACTTTTTTGTCACTTTTTCATCAAATTATTCGCATTTTTTTTGTCAAGTTCTTATCACTTTTTTGTACATTTTTATTCAATTTTTCGTCAAATTTTTCTCACTTTTTTGTCACATTTTTGAACATTTTTGTCATTTTTTGTAAAATT
Organism: Gobius niger; assembly: GCF_951799975.1. NCBI lineage: Eukaryota > Metazoa > Chordata > Actinopteri > Gobiiformes > Gobiidae > Gobius > Gobius niger. The sequence goes on from NC_136875.1 coordinate 5,631,510, forward strand.
TTTTGTACTTTTTTCACATTTTCATCCTTGTTTTCATCTCAGTTTTGTCGCTATTTTCACACCTTTTTCCCAGAAGCTTTTGGATTGGGGTAAAGCCAAACTGGAGAAAATGTGCTCGGTTCAGGTGGGAGTTAAGGGGTTAATATTGCCTGCAGTTCACAAACTATCCACCAGGGGGTGCTGCAGCGCCCTCAGCACCCTGGGTTCCCACGGCCTTGCCTCCACAATATCCTGAAGGACAGTTCTTCTCCTCTGCACCTTCATGACTCAGAACCTCCCTTGGAGACCAGCTCAGGCACTGAAGACCATATGCAGCCAAGAAGAGCAACACAAAAAAAACATGAAACATCTTTTATCCCACAAGCTTCAACGTTGTCATTTCAGGTTGAACATTGTGTTTTCTCCTGTCAGTGTTTAATAAACCTAAAAATAAGAACTGCGATAATAGATTTTTTATATAATTGGAATTAAATTCAGGCTTCAAGGCTTTTAAAAAAATGTGTATGTATTGGAAAACTGCAACTTTATTTATTTATTTAGTTTTTTTGACAGGGACAGTACACATTAATAAACATGTGTCAGCACTAGCTTAGTTCTCAGCTGTTGTCCCTGGGCAAGGTGTATAATGCCAACAACAATTATCAAAAAACTTTCCCGTGTCTATGTTTTTATAAAGTCTTACACTTGCATTGTGAATTTCACGCCTGTATAAACCACGTTTCTCAAAGCGCCACACTATAGACACTATTCATTCACTCCAGACTCAGTGGTGGTAAGCTACTGTTGTAGCCGCAGCTGCCCTGGGGTAGACTGACGGAAGTGAGGGAACCAGTCTGCGCCATCAACCCCTCCGACCTCCATCACCAACCACTCACTCACTCACACACCGCATTCACCCAGGCTTCCTGGTGTTTCCACCGGTCTCCCGTTTCAAGCACCGACCAGGCCCTTCCCTGCTCAGCTTCGAGATCTGATGGGATCGGGCAGAGCAAAGGCGGTATTGACATTTAGAACTTAATAGGTTGTGTTGACGTGACATCACAACCTTCTAAAGAGCTTTAAAATTGAGGTGGAGCAGCAGAAAATCCCATGGCGGTAACTATGGTAATTGTCAAAATGCAGATTTCTCATTTTATTGCTAATTTCTCTGTAAAAAATGTAACCTCCTGCACACTGTAAATCTTGCAAAAGTAATGTTGGTCAGTAGAACGGACTTTCAGACACACGAATAATACACCTTTCAATAATGGTCATGAAAAATATTTGTAATTTCTTTTTTGGAAAAGTCTTTCAAAATCGGTTTCTCTCCCATCGAGCTGCATTGGCACCTGCTCCAACGGAAATAGAATTCAGGGGTGCCCAAACTTTTTGTCTCCGAGGGCCAAAATGAAAAAGTGCCTGTGAGTCATGGGCCAAACATGGCGATGTCAAGCACGAAAAACACATATAACTGCAAATTATAAAGTTACTTTATTTTATTTACTTTTAATGTTTTGAATAGCCCACATTTGCATTTGATTCTATCTATGCAAATAACATGCTACATTAAAACAAATGGCAACTATGGCAAAAGTTTTAGCAAAACAAAATCACCTATTGTAGCAATTTAGTGCAAAAAAAAACCAAAACACCTGTATCTACAGCATTCTCATTCGTTAACTCAAAGAAAATGCCTCATTAGATTATTTTGAAAGTGTCAGTTCAGCGTCAGTTCTTTTATAAGTAACTTTTATATGTTTTTTAACATATACTGTTGTTGCAAAGGTTGTTACACAACCTTTGCAATAAAAAATTGAAAAACTGTGAAAGTTGATGCTACAACGCTCTGTAATTGATAAATACCAAGACACCACAACAGTGTTTCCTTAGCTTTGTGAAAGGAGAGAAACAGCGCCCCCAATTTGACGCTGGTGGTCAAAAAGTGTACTGCATCCATATTTACCATTGAGAATGAATGGAAGAGAGTTAGTATTAACCAAGTAGGTCACTCTCTGGCGGGCCAACAGAATTGTTTCGGCGGGCCCCACTTTGGGCACCCCTGATCTAGAACATGAACGCAACCTATAGATGAATTTAGAGCTACATTTACTTCCTTACTGTCCTTTGCCCGCTCCGTAAAACAAGTCCAAGATACGACAACAACAGAATTGGCAATGGTGAAAGGGTGGCAGCCTTTTCACACACACACACACACACACACACACACACACACACACACACACACACACACACACACACACACACACACACACACACACACACACACACACACACGGACTGGCCAGGCATAGTCCAGAGTCCCCACCCCCCCCCTTCCCCTGTTCACATGGTCACTCTCCGGTAATTCATTCACAAGGGGCCACATTGATTTCCTGGTCCACACAATGACATTAATATGCAGGTGTTGACCGCTGAACCTCCACGAGTGCCCGACTGAGAGGCCGCACAACACAAAGGGACGGACGCTAACGCAGGCTTGTTCTGCAGAATGTAAAGAGGTGCCTCAGATTTGAATATAAATACTTCCTTTACAGGCAGAGGACATTCAGAGCACCACTAAGTCTCCGCTGAGAGCATCGTTAGCTTGTACCTCTAAGATATGATTCATGCTTTCAATATTGTGTACACCTTTATATTGGATTTAAATTGCATTAGTTCAGCCACCGCCAGATAAAAGAGATTAAACTTTTTATCAAGACGGAAATTAAAACAGGCTCCTCTCGCGCTCTCTCGCTGTGTTAAGCCACATTTTGTAATCATATCGTTCAAAATGTAATAAAACGTTCACTTCATTACAGACGGCGAATGGCCACCGCCGAGGGGGAAATCTAAGAGGCCATGATGCTAACGATGGCTTCAGCTCCGGCTACCGAGGAAAGAATCCACAAGGCACAGTCTGATCAAGCCCACGGAATCGCACGAACCAAGCAGGAAGTCAGGCAGCGGCGAGGGAAGACCGTCATTTCATAATCAAACCTGCTACGCTAGCTTGGCTAATGTAAACAACGCGGCGAAACAGAGACACCCAGACATGGAGGATCGCGGATATATAGACTTCTGACAGTGGATTGTAAGTTTGATCTGTCTTTTTAGTTTACTAGCATTTCCTAATGTGCATAGTTAGTGCATAGTTATTGGTCTTTTGTGGGCTCCGATCCGTACACAAAGCCGTACAGTTATGGGGCAAAATTTGGAGAAAAATCTAAACTTTCTCTAATTTTTCAAAAACTACTTTAACAAATGCTGAATTATGAACATAGTTTTCTACTAAATAAAGACACAAAGGCATGGAGAGGAGCAAAGTGGTTCAACAGCCCATAAATACATAAAAAATGGAGAATGCTAACATGCTTCATAGATACAGACGGCATCTCGTCATAGAAGGGGGCGTGGCTTCGCCAAGGGGGGAAAATAGAATCTTCTGGGAAACAGTTTGTCACACTTTTTAGCAATTTTCTGGTGAAATATAAACTTATTAATCACATACAAATTAAGTGAAGTGTAAATCGGGTTTATTGACTGCAGATTGTTCAGTAGAAGTGAAAAAACGGCAGTCATAGCTAGCGCTAGCTAGCTTGCATGCTAACATGAAGCATCATGTTAGCATTCTCCATTATTTATGTATTTATGGGCTGTTAAACCACTTTGTCTTTGTGTCTTTATTTAGTAGAAAACTATATTGATAATTCAGCATTTGTTAAAGTGTTTTTCTGAATAATTAGAGAAAGTTTAGATTTTCTCCAAATTTTCTCCCTTAACTGTTTTCCAACATGACCATGTATGAGATGCCGTCTGTATCTATGGTTTGTGTAAATCTTTGTGTACGATTTGTGTAGAGTTTGTGTACGGCTTGTGTACAGATCAGAGCCCTCAAAAGACCAATGACCTTTCACTAACTATGCACATTAGGAAATACTAGTAAACTAAAAGGCAGATCAAACTTACTTGTTTTCCCCTTAACTGTTCATGACCATATATAGACAATTCCAGAGATGCCGTCTGTATCTATGTTGGCATCGTGCTAATGCTAGCGCTAGCTACGACTGCCGTTTTTTCGCTTCTACTGAACAATCTGCAGTCAATAAAAATCCATATGGACCCGATTTAGACTTGACTTTATTAGTATGTGATAAATAAGTTTATATTTCACTAGAAAGTGGCTAAAAAGAGTGAAAAATTGTGTTTCCCAAAAGATTCCATCTTCCCCTCAACCAGGCCACGCCCCCTTCTATGACGCGATGCCGTCGTTATCTGTACACAAACGTACACAAATCTGTACGCAAAGCGAGTCACGGCTCAATAATGAATGCCCTGTTTGCTCTGTTTGTGTTTCTTGAGTGTGAGGTTAAAATGGAGAAAACATCCGCAAAAGGCTCCCGAGGAAATAAGAGCCTTAACGTTGTCGACGTGGATGATGGCTCTGCATCGTCATCTTTTGAGACATTTACAGTTATAACACATTTCTGTTTGCAACATCAAAGTTCCACAATTCTGTTCAGAAGCCCTATTTAGTTTAGCATCATGTAACCTACAGTCTTTGTGCTTTTCCTTTAACCAACATTATAGGTCTATGTTGAAACACCTCGGCAGTAAAATTTGTCAGAGATCTTACAGTGAAATGGACGAAATGGAAGGCCACAGTTTTTTTGAAGCCAGCATATTCAGGTAACTGTATAAAAAAAAGCTCATGGTAACACTTTTATTTCCTTTCATGTAGATCTGCTTGTGTAGAGAGATCGCCGTGTTCTGTGGCTCAGCATATTTGAGACATTAAACGCTCCCAGAGACAGAGAGAATATTAGGACACGCACAGAATCAATGAAACGACGGGCTGTAAAGAGAGAAAATACAGGAAAACAGCGGGGTTTGGCGAGGTCATTTTTGAGCTTTTGCGTTAGTTCCTGTGGCGGTCTTTGTGCCGTTTACGTACAAGTATTCTTAAGCATGTTTATACTGTAGTTCTCTCAAATGAAAACTAAAAAAGAGGCAAGGAAGTCCGCGAGTAGCTGCTTCTTAACTTTTGTTTGCAGTAAAGATCTGACTAGAAAAGGTAGTCGTGTGTAGTTTGTGTGGGACTCGCAGTGGTCGTTGTTTTGTTGTTTGTGCCGCTGTGATGATGGGGAAATAAGAAGGGAGCTACGCTATATTCGGAGCCTATACTGCTCTGTTATTGGCTGCTGCGCTCTGTGTGCATTTCAAATTCAGCACCCCATGCTCATGCTTCTCCTGTGTGTCCAAGACAAGGTAGACTGTATGTATGGTATTGTAGACTAGACCATACATACAGTCTACCCTACATACAGTCAAAAGTTTACCCTGGCAGTACCGTAAATTCTCTAATACTGGCCTGTATTCCATTAGCGGCCGGGTCTCTAACAGAGGCCGGGTTTGCGGCTGGCGGAGGCAAATTAAAGCCGGTCTCTAAAAGAGGCCGGGGCTTTTACTAGAAACTAGTGGTAGAAATATTTCCCATGTTAGGAATTTGTCTCATACTGCTGTAAATGAAAACTCACATGCAGGAGGTAAACAAACATGAACCCGGGCCGAGGGGGACGCTGCGGAGGAGCTGATCCGAGCGCAACTTTGACACAGATTTAGCCACTTTTCAAACCTCCTGTGACTATTTGTAGAAACAGGGAAAGCAACAAATGTTGTGTGATCCTCCATGGTTTTAATAAAGTCACCATCGCGTCTTCAAAGCACGTCCAGCTGCTCCGTGTGCAGGTCAGTCCCACGCCTCAAAATAACTCCTCCCATCAGCGCGAGCGTCTCGTCTTCTCTCGGGTCAGTCTCATGATCGATCACAAACACAAACGCTCCGTCTAAACTCGCCTTTTACACAAGATAACAACAAATAATCCGGTCCGCGGTAAAAACGAAACAGAAACCTGCAGTGACGTTGATGTCAAAGCTCCGCTAACAGCAACGAAACACTTCCTGTTGTCCCGACAAAATAAAAGGCGTCAATGTTCCAGCCGCTGGGAGAGGGTTTGAAATGTTAATTAATAAATTAACGTAAAATTTTAGGTGCAAATGGACACAAATGTCATTTTCCTGGTCGTCCGTTTTGCTCAAATCGAAATAAAGGCCTGTCTCTAATTGTGGCCTGGTTCCAATAAAGGACAAATAAATGGTCCTAGATGCCCTTGAGTAAATAAAGGCCCCGGCCTTTATTAGAGCATTTTGGATTTTTTGGACAATTTTTCAAAATATATGAAAAGACAATACAAAAAGGTTTTTGTCACTCATAGTTAGTGGTTATTACTCTTTTTAAATCATAATGAAAGAAGAAACTACCAAAATGACCCTGATGAAACTCTGGTGATCTTGGCCTGATAATATGCACATACAAAGTAGACACAAAGGGCTATGAACTCACCTGTGACCTATTTGCTTGTATTAAGTGTGTGTGTGTTTATAAAAGTGAGTGAGTTTTGGGCCCCTGACTGACCCTTGCATCTTTCATCCAATGCTGCACTGGTGTTTCTGAATCATGAGGAAAGCAAAGGAATTGTCAAAGGATTTGCGAGAAAGGGTAGTTGAACAGTATAAAATGGAAAAGGGATATTAAAAGATATCCAAGGTACTGAGAATATCAATCAGCAGTGTTCAAACTCTAATTAAGAAGTGGACAATTAGGGATTCTGTTGAAACTAAACCATGGTCAGGTCAACCAACAAAAGTTTCAATAACATGACAGTAAAGAGATAACTTCATCTAAAATACAGGCCTCTAAAATAAAGTTGTAGCTGTTTCAAGATGCACAGTATAGGAGGTACTCAATAAAAAATGTGCTGCATGGGCAAGTTACCAGAAGAACGCCAGTACTTTGCAAACGCCAAAAAGTATCCTCTTTCAATATGCCAAACAGCACAGAGACAAGCCTCAACATTTCTGAAACAATGTCATTTGGAATGATGAAACCAAAACTGAACTTTTTGGCAGTGAAACACGGAGGTGGATCACTGATGTGTTGGGGACGTGTGAGCTTCAGGGAACTTGGTCAAAACTGATTTCAGGATGACAGGAGCATGTTATTAAAGAATACTGGAGGAAAAGTGTCACTGATCAACCTGAAAGCCAAAGCACAAGGCCATGTCGACCTCTCATTGGCTACAGCAGAATAAAGTGAAGGTTCTGGAGGCTTTTTGCCTAAAAGAATGGTCAGTTTTATACACTCTCAGACATGGTTTCACACAACCACTAACAATGAGTGAATATTCTCTGAAAAATAGTCCAAAAAAATCAGAACTTCTGCCAGGGTATGTAAACTCTAAAGCACAACTGTATCCCAACAGACAGTTCACGATACGATACGTGTATTGTCATGTTCGTAGCGATACATTGCGGTGCGATATATGAGCACAGCCCTCGTCGCGTCTTTCCGCCGCCCACATTACACAATTACAACGCGAGTCCAGTTGTTAAACCCCCACAAGACAAGACACGACGCTCAGCGACTTCCTTAGAGTAGAAAAGACTGACAATGATAGAGGGATGGTGCGCACTGTTACTATGGCAACTGTTTGGGTGTTCATAAATGATTGGTAAAACTGTGTTAATGTTTTATAAATGTTAGTGTGCTGAGAGAGTTGATTACATGCTATCAGGGGCGTCGGACTGGGGGGGTAAAGGGTACTGAGTACCCAGGGCCCAGAGCAGGGTAGGGGCCCTCAAAAATACTGCAAAAAGCGTTCTGTATTGTACTTTCTAAGTTTCCTCATAATTGATACTATAAGAACTGAACATAACCGGGCTAAAATACAATGGTTGCTACACAGAATTTTGCACAAACAATGATGGATAATATCTCAGGGCCCTGACACCCCTTAAAAAATGTGCCAAATGGTTCAGCCCACACACCGGTGTTCAGCACCGTGCGCTTCAGCTCAGCAGTGACTTTGATGAGGTGGACTCTAATGTAATGACACAGAGCTATGAAAGACAGATATTAGTCTGGACTCGCATTAAAGTGCTTTTATTTAACACTAGCATGTTGTAGCGGACCTAAGAGGAAACTTTCTTTCTTTCCTTTTAACCTCTAAAGTTTCTCTTTCCTCATACTTATTATAATTGAGTCATCAGGTCAATACAGTGACAAAAGCCACAGGTCGCGCATGCCGTTTTTGCCGAATTAATTATGCTAATTAGCCGCGCACATTTGGATTCACGCATTATAAATGCGCAGCTTTGGAGACGAGTTAACATCGTTCTAGTTAAAGGTGGAGCTCGAGCCATTTAGTCTATTCCAACGTAACTTTTTACAACAGCAATTTACTGACAATACACTTAAAGGTGTAGGCTTCAAATATGGTGAGAGACTAAATCAGACTGAAGCCCTTGAGTTTTGTGTTCAGGCCTGTGGCCACAGAGACATCATACAGTATCATCATTTTATGTAAAGTAGCATTTTAAAGCCTATTTTAAAGTTTTCTCAGCACAAATGTCCCTGGTGCAGCCCTCCTGTTTAATGTGATATGCTAATAATCATTATGCTCTACCTAAAACTAGCCATTTCCCAATGAAAGTAGAATATTCCACCCTAATCTAAATATCTATGTCATTACAGGATTAAAGGTTATTCTCTATTTCTGTAATTGAAGCCAACAAACAAACAAACAAACAAACAAACAAACAAACAAACAAACCATGATCAAAGTACCCATTAAATTGAATATGTGTTTGTATATGAAGCACTTTTTTGGCCAACCCATTTTTTTTACCCTTAGTTAAGGTATATATAATAAAGTTATAATAGAATATAAATGAACTGCACTGTCAAACCACTAAACCACTGTTATGTGGTCAAAGAACATAGAATATGTAATGTGAATTTCATATGGGGGGGGGGGGCAGGGGGGACCCTCAAGATAGTTAGTACCCACAGCCCAGAATTTGGTGCTACGCCCCTGCATGCTATTACTAACCACACACCGGTAACCAGGCTGACATACTCTACATCAGCACTTTTGTCTTCCATAGTAACTTGGTGCACTCGAGCCTAATCCGATTTCACATTTGATCAATCGACTGGTCATCTGCAAATCAGTTAACAGATATGACACTTTTCCATATTGACCTTGATGTTTGCAACTTGTGTCTAAAATGTGCCTCCTCCTGTTCCTGAAGGAGGCCTTTGGGAGCCCCTGGTGGGAGGCCCCTGCAGACCGACTGTACAGTGACAGTGTGACCCATACATCAGAAGGCTTTATCCACAGAAGCATTAGTGCAGGTCAGAGAGCGGACACTGGCAGCTGCAGGGCTGCGGTCAGCAGGAGCACGCTCACTCCTGCTTTACAGTCAATTCATCTGTTTGTGCTTTAACAAAGAAGCGCAGGATGGTTCATAATGTTACATAAGAGAACATACAAATGCACGCGTTGTTTTTATTTATATGACTTAGCTACATCTAAAACTGACATAATCATGTTGAAGGCAGGGGAAATGAACGGATGAAAATTCAGAAATAGCGGTTGCTTTCACTTCATGATGAGACAATTACACTGAGCAAGAGCTGGAGAGGTGAGGAGAGCACTTCCTGGATCCGTCGGACCTCCGGAGGAGCTTTCTGGGAAAAGGTGCTGTCTCTGCCATAATAAGAACAGCCTTTGGGGAAGATCCAAAGATGCGCTAGCAACTGGAAACACAATTCCAGAGAACAACAATGTAACATGGTAAAAGACATAGTAGATTCTGCATAATGTCCCGCCGTTTAGGGATTGAGAATGGAAAACCAGTTCTACTTCAATCCATCGGAATCGTATGTCTCCCTCAATAACAAGTCCTCTCATTGATGCCGCTTTCCGCCGCAGCTTCTTATTCATATTATGAACCTGCAGGTCGGAGCCGCTGCAGATCAACGCACCACTTTCTTTTTACCACACACTAATAGGGACTATACAGAGTTTAAAAATGTTAAAACTAAGTATTTTCCTCCCCCTACATGTTCCAGCCATGTCCGAATGTGTAGAATGAGCCCAGACCCGTTCACCACAACTGCCTCTAAAATCCTGCACTGTCACTCAAAAAGTTGTGACATTTATATAGTTAGTCTGGCGTTATAAGTGATTTGCCTCAGGTGCTCTGTGGAGCGGGTCAGCCAGTTTTTAATGCAGGCTAGCTGATACCATAGAAATGCGCTAGCCTTGAATTAGCCTAGCGCCACGAAACTCTTCAAACATAAGAACTGCTTGAATTACAAAAAAAATATCTCCAGAAATCAGCAACACTCTGGATAATCCTGAAATATCCCTTTAATAGAGAAACTGCAGTTACGCATAAGACCTGAGGTGGCAGTAGTGAGCATAAACTGACCAACTTGCATTTCTCTTTAAGTCTCTTGCTCGTCATAATGTATGTCTCAACTGAAACATAAATCAAACTTTTACGCTCAAACAGTCAGTACATTTTATCAAATGATTGTTTAACTTTTACTTACTGTTATGTCAAAGTAACATTACTCTTACTTGAGTGAATATCGTGGCTACTCTTCACACGTCTGGTCATAAGGAGTCTGAATCTGAACTACAAACTCTGATCCAATCCCACCAATCACCTCTTTGAATGATAAAAAAGTATGTTTGGACGACGAAGAGTCTTTGAGGGGTCGACCTGACGGAGTTGAAACAAACTGTGGATATTAAATGATGAGAAACGATATGTTGATCTGCTTAGACGTAGTGACTGAAGGCCTTGTTTACAGTCCTGGATGGTATGTAGGTCAGGAGAGGTGATCGGAGCGTGATGAGAGGATCTGAACCACGTCACAGGGACATAAAAACAAAAAGAGCTGCCGCATCTGCGCCGCTAGCATTAGCATTAGCCCGCTCGCCGAGGACGGGGGTTTTCGAAATGAGCCTCTTTGTCCACGTTTATAATCCTGCGCGTCCAATCAGGCAAATCAGGACACGGGCTTACACACGTCACACGCTAATGTGAGGGAACAGCTGGGGGATCACTATCACGGTCAAATCACGCTGAGTGTTTGCAGGCAGACAGGTCGCACTCACACGAGGCCGTGACAGTCTGAAGGAAGCGGTTACGTATGCGGGGGACGGGGCAGAGGCCGACACGAAGAACTGGGTCTATCCACGAGGAATTCAAACTGGCACAATGGCACAAAACGTCAATTAAAGGGACTGTACGGAGTTTAAAAATGATGTATTTAAGATGTAGAGAGCTTAAAGGAACAGGCCACCGTTTTTACATACTGAGATATGTTCTCACCTTAGCTTTGACGAGTTCTTTAGGACCTGTCTGATCTTCACCCGTGCCTTCAGTCACGTAAACACAGCGCAGACGGCGTTAGCATTTAGCCTCTCCCTCTCTCCTCTATAGCTCCAAAACAGGTCAAGATAGAAGCTACCAAGCTCTTCCACGTTTTCCCTATTTAAATATGGTTACGTGAAGTGTTCCACAACAAAGTATAATTACACAAAATTAAACAATGTGGATTTTCTAAGCGGATAAAAGGGGGAACTATATTGTAAGGCGTAATAATACCAGGAGTAGTTCGAAATCCGCGCAGTAAGCTTCACTTTACTGTGCGGATGCCAATATAGTCCCCCCTTTTATCTGCTTAGAAAATCCACATTGTTTAATTTTGTGTAATTATACTTTGTAGTGGAAGACTTCACGTAACCGTATTTAAATAGGGAAAACGTGGAAGAGCTTGGTAGCTTCTATCTTGACCTGTTTTGGAGCTATAGTGGAGAGCGGGAGAGGCTAAATGCTAACGCCGTCTGCGCTGTGTTTACGTGACTGAAGGCACGGGTGAGGATCAGACAGGTCCTAAAGAACTCGTCAAAGCTAAGGTAAGAACATATCTCAGTATGTAAAAACGGTGGCCTAATTCCTTTAAGGTTTATTTGGTAGGTTTGTATTAAAATTATCTAAAGAAAAATGAATGGGAATTTGTCATGTAATAAAATTGCATAAATCTTAAAAGTTAGGGTTAAATATTTGTGTGAGTGTATATTTCTGTCATTTGAGTCTATCTTCTCTTCTGAGCCAGGAGAGACGGGCCTGACGCTCAGCTGAGCTCTGTCCCGCACGAGTGGGCAGCCCAGAGCCAGCCTGGCAGCCCTGTTCTGTGCCGTCTGCAGTTTCTCCATGTGTTTCTTAGCTGCACCTGACCACGCCACAGAGCAATACTGAACCACCGGAACTCTAGAAGCCGGGGTCATGAATGAGCAGCACCTTCTAATATACTATATACTCCACAGAGGGTGTTTGCACTGCGTTGTTCTGCAGGAATACTCTCTGTATTTCACAGCTAGAACAGAGCAGAAGTCTCCCGGAGAGAGCGTATATCTGCTGTGTATGAATCGGTCATGGGACAGCACCGTCGGGAGAAAGGCAGCGAGCTGGAGCCGCACATTCAATGCAATTTGAGCTCATAATTATCCGGCCCATTTAACGCCTTTTCGGACGATAATTATCAGTGGCCGATATTATCATGCATCCCCGGTCTGTATTCTAAATTTCAAATGGAACATCCTTTAAACTTGGAATTCCTCTTTCTCATGCCAGAGTTTGTAAAAAATAAAGGAGAATGGGAATGACCATGTTTGGATTACAGTATCATCTCAGTCTGCCACTATTTGTGAAAGTCGAGGGTGTCATAAAATCACAAAGGGTGATTTTGGTCTTTTATGTTGTATTTATTATTAAAACAAAGATGTTAAGGGAGAAAACTACCTGAAAACATTGACCAGAGAGTGAAGCATCAGCGTTTTCACCTGCAGCGTCTCGCCTTAAAGCCTCTCCGCTCTCTCCGCTCTCTCTCTTTAGTCTCTCCACTCCCCCTCTCCATTTGCAATGGCTCTGTAGATGTGAGGCGCTGTGTCTATTTTAGATCCCGGAGTTGTGCTCCTCTGAACAAGTCGGTCTGTCAGAGCCCACAGACTCCAGAGAGTTTCAAACATCTTCATCCGCCAGCCTCCAACTTCCACTCCGCAAAACGCCCGAGCTCTGAGACGCCATGGCGACTTGAGGCCGCACGATGAAAGATTGTGATAACCATATTATAATTTACTTCATTCATTTTTTGAATAAACTGTGTTTTTCTTTTTTTAGAAACGATAAAGTCTTTGGAACCAGGTTTTAAAGTTGTTTTTGACACGTGTAAAGTCCCCTTTGGTTTCCATGTTAAGGTCAGCACACACTACACGACTTTTATGCCCGATTTTGCTCTAATTCTCAGTCGTGCCGAGTCTAATCGAGTCGCGTCTAGTCGAAGGCGGTCACACAGAGTCGGATCGTGTAGTGTGGGGGGGTCACGACTGGACTGACGTTCGAATCGTGTAGTGTGGGCGGTAGAAAGACGCCACTAGACTTCAGTCGTAGGAAATCAAACATGTTTGATTTTTAAGCCCGATTTTGGACGCACGGGAGAAACATGGGTGATTTTACCGTCACAAATGTGAATGACAGAGAGATATAAAGACAGAAAAACAAACTTCTCTGTTAAACCAGCGGCACAAACAACTCATTTCATGGCCACAGCCCCACACACGAAACAGCACAACTTTATATCACCAAAAGTTCACGACAACCACCTTTTCCAGCTACATTTCAACCACGAACAGAGTTTAGCGGCACTTACTGTGTTTGGAGACGAACTGATAACTGGCCCATAGCAGCTCCCACAGACTCCAAACTTTCCAGTCTGAGACCTAACAATATTTTTTCAGAGGGATTTTTTAATATCTAATTCCTAGCCTGATTTATTCCGCTTTGAAACCAAAAAAACAGGCGGAATTTGAGTTTTTACAGATTTTTTCACTGATGATTAGTTCATTGAAAAACTAAACAAAATATCCAAAATCCCCTCTGAAAAAATCTTAGTTACTAATATGTCAATATAACAACACCATAATTTTTTTATCTGGCTCAATTCATTATTTTGATTTCGTTGCCCAAAATATAGGCAATTTTGGCCATTTTAATGCTCAAAATGCCTTATTTTTTTGTGAAAACATAAAATGACAGAAAAAGGGGATTTTGGATATTTTGTTTAGTTTTTCAATAAACTAATTATCAGTGAAAAAATCTGTAAAAACTCAAATTCCGCCTGTTTTTTTGGTTTCAAAGCTGAATAAATCAGGCTAGGAATTAGATATTAAAAAATCCCTCTGAAAAAACCTTCAAAATAGTGTTAGGTCTCAGACTGGACAGTTTGGAGTCTGTGGGAGCTTCTATAAGGGCTCAGGCTCTGCCCGAGTGCGGCTTCTCTCATTCAGAGAAAACCAGCCCTGAAGTTTTGTAGCGAGTGCGCATGCTCGGCCCGTTCTCCGACTTTTCCGCTCCAGCGTCTCGTAGGAGGAAAAACACCATATTTGGGTGAAAGCGTCATCACGGGGCCCCTTAGCAGGACACGTGGATGTAAAATCTGTCAATATTTATGAATGAAAACCCGCGGGAAAGACGGACTTTCTATGCGGCGCAGCAGCTACTTCCGGGTCGCCCCCACCTCGCAGACAAAACATCATAAAATAAACATCATCATTTTTATATCTGACATGAAAACTAAGATGTAAAGGGAGGAAAATAGATCAAAATCTCCACTTCGACCACTGCGTGAGAAATCAATACTTTCACCTGCCGTGTCTCGCCTTAACTGCATAATACTTTCACAAGTCGTATCGAAAAAGAAAATTTTATCATAAATATCAGTCACTGGGTCCATGATGTCTCTGTACAAGACCAATAATGTTCTCAAAAACGACATTATTTTACCTCTATATAATAACATAGGCCGTTAGAACGCTGTGATGTCACGTGATCACAACCTATTCAGTCCATTTGTCATCTTAATACATCTATGTTATCTAATCCATTGTCCAAACCCAAACCTTTCCACTTCAAAAATGATATCTTGCTTGAAGGGAACGTTTCTCAGGTGGTCCACTTAAATGATGTCCCGGTGCGTCCAACATAAAGTTAGTCTGCAGCCCCGGAACAGCTGCTTCAATCAACGTTTGGAACGGGATCAAAAAACGAAAAGAAAACGAGAAGAAAACCCTCTGAGAGAAGGCGTTCATCCTGGGTGTATTTTGGGTCAATAGAAACAGTGAAGTGTTTACAGTGAGGGAATGGACAGAGGAGCGTGAAGTCAACCAGGAACAAGATCAACTTTATCCTACCTTTAGATCCTCCTCCCACTCCCCCCCCCCCTCCCCCTCGTCCCTGTCCTGTACATGTAGGTCAGCCAGTGGCCCATATAACACAATATCACTCCATTATCTGCTATTAATAATCGAGAGCGGAGGAACGGCGGCTTCAATCTGCTAAACTCCCAAACAAGCCCTCCCATTGGCTGACGCGGATGGACCTATAGGATTGTCCCAAAGCGCCGCCTTCCTGATCCCGTCGCCACAAGTTGAGCTCAGCAGAATTTGAGACGCCCAGTCACCGCAGGTCGAGAGGTTTCCATCAAATATGCATGTGGTCATGTGATCTGTCACGTGACCCGCCGGGGATAAAACCCAGATTATTGCCCCTTTGTGGAGGTCAGGAGTGTCTGTTTGTTCTTTTCAGGGCAACAGCTGATGATGAGGACTGAATACACAACACATAACCATAATAACCATATTATTCACTCCATTCACACACTTTGTGATTCATTTTGTTTCTGTGTAATAGCAGTGTTGTTTTTTTACTCTCTCAATCTCTGGAACCGCCCATATATGGTCATGTTTAAAAACAGTTAAGGGGGGAAATTATTTGGAGAAAAATCTAAACTTTCTACTAAATAAAGATATAAAGACATGGAGAGGAGCAAAGTGGTTCAACAGCCCATAAAAACATAAAAAACGATTGAGATGCTAACACGATGCTACATGTTTGTAGCCTGGGAATCTCGAATCATTTGGAACTGCACAACAGTCTGGGGACCATGGCCGAAATTTTGGCATAGATTTGGGACCAATCACAGAGCGAGGAGGGACGGCAAGACGAAGACGCGCTATTCGACATACGCTTGTAGTTTGTTTATGGATAAATAAAAATGGTAATAAAGTTTATTTACAGATCCAACATGACAGCAGCAACTCCATCTTTTGATCATGCTGTAGAGCAGGGGTCACCACCCAGGGGCCCTTTGGGGCATGTCCAGTAGCCCTTGGGACTTTTTCTAAAGTGTAAAGCACTTCATTTTCTTGAATCTAATTCTTAAAATTACAGTTATTTCGGTTCTTGTGACTCGGTATTATATATACCCCATATTATATTAAAATAAAGCTATTTTAACATAATATGGGGTCAATATCCTATAAGTGAACAGCGTACGTTTAAGTCTTTAGGATTTGTTTTTAACTGGTAGCCCTCAAACAACTTAATGCTCTTAAAGTAGCCCTCAGCTGAAAATAGGTTGGTGACCCCTGCTTTAGAGCATGTTCTAAATCTAAGTCGAAGGTTTACAGCGAGTACGTCATCCATAATGGGATACGATGATATGATTGGCTGTGGCTACGTGCAGACACATGATAAACATTCGTAGTGCCCAATAAACAGCTATGGACAATCGTAAACCACACCTTTCCTACGAGAAAAGCCAGGCTAACCAGTTAGCAACGTGCTAATGCTAACGCTAACTAGCGCTAGCTACGATATCCATATGGACCCAATTTAGACTTGATGTTATGTGTGATTTATGAGTTCAGTTTTTCCCCTCAGTGAAGCCACGCCCCCTTCTATGACACGATGCTGTCTGTGTCTGTGGAGTCCTGCTAGTTTTAGTCTTTTAGACATTTTAGTCATTTCTAAATGTGATGTTTTAGTCCAGTTTTAGTCAACATAAACTCCAAATGTTTTAGTCCCATTTGAGTTACTTTCAGCAGAAAATATATTAGTATACATATATTAGACACGGCAGGTGAAAGTATAGATTTTTCACACAGTGGTCAAAGTGGAGATTTTTAGCACATTTAAAGGGACTATACAGAGTTTAAAAAAATATATGTATTTTCCTTCCCCTACATGTTCCAACAATGTCCTAGTGTGTAGAATGAGCCACAACTGCCTCTAAAATCCTGCACTGTCACTAAAAACACGGGACACGGTGGCGCAGCAGTTAGTGCTCGTGCCTCACAGCTCGAAGGTCCCGGGTTCAATTCCCACCTGGACGGGGCCTTTCTGTGTGGAGTTTGAATGTTCTCCCCGTGTCTGTGCAGGTTAGTGGTAGGCTATAAAAAACATGTGCTCATGCCAGGTGTTTCTGACCACCAGCCTGGCCCCACATCATGGAGATGGGTCCCCGAGCGCCGGCCACTGCTGGCAGCTCACTGCTCCTACAGGTTGCCCCATGCGATACCGAGGATTGGTCAAATGCAGAGAACTAATTTCTCTACAGAGATTAATACAGTATTAGATTTAGATTTAAAAACGGGTCTGAAGCGCCGTCATGCACTAGCTTAATATAGAAGGTGCAGTTACACGTATGACCTCAGGTGGCAGTAGTGAGTATAAAATGGCTAACTTGCGTCTAGCCCCTTTAAGGTTTCGTCGCTGATGAAATATTGACAATCTTTGCCATTTTAGGCACAAAATGCCTTATTTTTATATAAAATGACATAACACTTGCAATACATTTTTTCTCATATTAACATCAGTTGCATCAAGCTTTTAACAGACAGATAACACCTCTATAGTGTCCTCATGGTGAACAGGGCTTTCCCCACAGCGGCCGCTCTGCTCGTCGCCTCCATGTGGTTTATCATCAGCGCCGTCTGCACAGTCGTTCATCAACATGCAAACAGTATTTCATTTCACTGTCCTGAGGAAACATCCCTGTCAGACTCCAGCGCAGGGAAAGAGATGGCCAGGACGCTCCCCGTGCACGTGCCTTTCAATGCCACTGGGAGTTCATGATAATGTCACGCTGCTGCCTGGTATTTGTTTATGAATCCGTTTATATCACGCGCTTGTTCAGGATTGTGTGTCTGACAGATTTGACCATGTCAGACACATTTAACTGTCTGTGTGCAGTTCTGTCATAATTGTTTTGTGCTTTTGTGAGAATTATTTAAGAAAAGATTGCTTTCTGCTAAATATTATGGTACATGTACAGCTGTTTGTCTTGTTACCCATTTTTGAAATATGGTAGGCTAGATAATAAAAGAGAGTTCAGGAGTCGTATATACTCAGGGATATAATGGTTCCTTTTACCGCATGGCAATAGATACAGACGGCATCTCGTTAAGAAACACAATTTTTCACTCTTTTCAGTCATTTTCTGGTGGAATATGATCTTATTTATCACACATAAATAGTCAAGTGTAAATCGGGTCCATATGGATATTTTCTCACAGCAGATTGTTCAGTAGAAGTGAAAAAACGGCTGTTGTAGCTAGCGCTAGCTAACCGCTAGCATTAGCACGATGCTAACATGTAGCATCAAGTTAGCATTCTCCGTTATTCATGTATTGAACCACTTTGCTCCTCCCCATGTCTTTGTATCTTTATTTAGGAGAAAGCTATATTCATAATTCAGCATTTGTTAAAGTAGCTTTTGAATCATTAACAAGGCTGTGGGAACCCAGGGTGCTGTGGGCGCTACAGCACCCCCTGGTGGATCGTTTACGCATAACAGGCCATATAAAATAAACAGGAAGTAAGCAAAGAAATAGCGTTTTGGGGGGCAATCTGGTCTCTCAGCACCCCTAGCCAAACTATCTTCCCACGGCCCTGTTAGAGAAAGTTTAGATTTTTCTCCAAACTGTTTTCCCCCTTAACTGTCAAACATGACCATATATGTGCGATTCCAGAAATGCCGTCTGTATCTATGGCTAACGACGTCCTGAAGGCAACAAGGAAACTTCACCACATAGGACATGCTCTGCTGAAGCTAGAATTGTTCCCTAACTGAATTCTAATGCTTTTAGAGCAACTCGATTCAGACTGTCTCCAAGTAAAAAGGCTGCACTCTACACTGCGGCGTTCCAAATCAATATGCAAATTGTATTTTTGTGTCAAAAAGGTTAAAAAAAAAAACAATTAATGAAACTCATGGATGGTAATTGTGCCTCAGGGCTCTATGAGTCACTGACATTAATCTCAGAGACCTGGGATGATTAGTTTTCAGGTTAAGCCCAGTTAAGGGAAAAAACACTGAAAAAGGTTGTTCCACTTTATTAAGCAGATCATCATTTTCAAGCAATATGGGAAAGAAAAATCTCTCTGCTGATGAAAAGTGTGAAATAGTTGAATGCCTTGGTCTAGGTATGAAAACCATCGATATTTCATGAAAGATTAAGCGTAATCATCATACTGATAATTTGTGGATGATTCAGACACTTTCGGGTTTGTGCAGATAATGGGACAATATGGACGGTTTCTGCCAGACAAACGCATCAGATTAAAAGAACAGATGCTACAAAGCAGCATACAGGTATTTGAAGCTGCTGGTGCCTCTGGACCTTTCTGACTGACCACCGTCTTCTATGCTACAAAAAGAAGAGCCGTGCTTTCCCCGAACAAGATCCTCTTCATGCATGACAACGCACCATGTCCTGCTGTAAAGAAAACCTCTGCATCACTGGCTGCTATGGGCATGAAAGGAGAGAAACTCATGATGTGGACCCCCTTCTCCCCTGACTTCAACCCTATTGAGAACCTTTGGAGCCTCAACAAAAAAACTTCTATGAGGGTGGGAGGCAGTTTTCATCCAAACAGCAGCTCTGGGAGGTTATTCTAACATCCTGCAAAGAAATCCAAGCAGAAACTGTCCAAAAACTCACAAGTTTAATGGATTTAAGAATTTTGAAGCTGCTATCACACAAGGTCTCCTATGGAAAAATATAACTTGACCTGTTTTTGTTTTTGTTTTTTTGATTGAAATAGCTTTTGATTTCAGTAAGTATGACCTCCTAATGCTACAAATTGAACAAATGACCATTTTCAGTTAATTACAAGCTTTAAAATGTATTGAAACGATGAGTTGCATAATAACTTGGATTTTAGATTTTAGATTTTTTAGATTTTTGCAACCACATTTAAATGATCCTCTACCAGTTAAAGACTTGAAAATGATGCTGACTCTCATTTGAGTTGACAATTTAGAAAATCTTAGAAAAATGTCATTTGCATAATAATTTGGAACCCAGTGTAAAGCATTTGGGCCTCTACAATAGTTCCACACTGCAGTGAGTGAGTGCTCAAGACACGGCCAGGATAAGACATCTTCACACACATCTTCTCCACTGCGGCTTTACCCAAATCTAGAAGCTTCTTAACAAAGGTGCAAAAATAGCAACAAAACCCAGGACAAAACACAACCAAAAAGTGACTGGAGAGTGACAAAAATGTGCCGACAAAGCAACAATAACACAATAAAAAAGCGATAAAAACTTGACGGGAAACAATTTAAAAAGCAAAGAAAAATACATGAGACAAAAAGAGACAAAAAAATGTGATATAAATGTGGCGACTACGCGACAAAAACGTGGCTTTCAAATGAGGCGCTACACTGACCAATAGGCTGTCAGCTCTCAGGTCAAGAAGGTCAAGTTATTTCAGATTGTCCAACACATGGCCGCGCGATCCAGAACACGGAACCAAATATTTCTAACACAGATCTGCCTTTTTCAAGATCAAAACAGCGCTGTCACGTGGATCGGATATGTCATGAATGATGAACCACTTTCTGACATTTTCATCTTGTCGACTAAAACTCACAAACGTCTCGTCACGTTTTAGTCACTGATGAACCATCTTAACTCATCGGCGTTACGTTACTGTCCTGACCAAAAGTAAACAATGCTGGGTAATAGAGCAAAGCCTGGCACGAGCCAAACTGATCCTCCATGTTCACAGATACATGGGGATACCGTCTGGAACTGACCAAGACGAGCCAATCATAGCATCGGAGGCAGGGGTTAAAGGGATATTTCAGGATTTTTGACATAGGGCCTAATTTCCTAGTTATCCAGAGTGTTGCTGATTTCTAGATGCAGTTCTTATATTAGAAGAGTTATGTGGCGCTGGGCTAGCGATATAAATGTCTGTGTCGATAGAGTCATTTGAACCATTTTGCATTTTAAAGAACTTATATTTGAGCAGCATCAGCTTCGTGGTTGCATAAGCTACGCAGCGGCGGAGTGATCTGGTGGAAAATAGTCCCTCAAAATGTGATCAATCATGTGATGCAAGGTCAGTTATATTCCAAACATTATTCTATCGACACAGACATTTACATGGTTAGTCTGGTGTTATAAGTGATTTGCCTCAGGTAGAAGAAGAAGAAGAAGAAGATCTTTATTTATATAGTGCCTTTCACAGACATGGTCACAAAGCGCTTTACATGAGATAGTTATACATTCGCTCCATACTCGGTGGTGGTAACTACGTTTGTAGGTTCAGTTTCCCCTGGGGGAGCCTGACAGAAGCGCTTTCGCGACTGCACACGTCTGTGCCAACGGACCCTCTGACCACCACCATACATTCACTCACACACATCATGTATCCTGGCCTATTGTGCATGTTTTTAGTGGTAGGGGAAACCGGAGTACCCGGAGGAAACCTATGCAGACACGGGGAGAACATGCAAACTCCACACAGAAAGGCCCCATGCAGAAGCGTGTGAAGCGAGAGCACTAACCGCTGCGCTACCGTGCCGCAGGTGCACTGTGGAGCTGGTCAGACTGTTTTTAATGCAGGCTAGCTGATACCATAGAAATGCACTAGCCTTGCACTAGCCTAGCGCCACGGAACTCTTCAAATACAAGAACTGCATGAATTACACAAAAAAATATCAGAAATATATAATATAACAGAAATCAGCAACACTCTGGATAACTAGGAAATGAGGCCCTATGTCAAAATATCTCTTCAAATGCGTCAAATTCCGCGCTACGATTTCCCATCAACCAGTGCTCCTCCGGACCGTCAACAAAACAGTGAAGATGGCGGCCGCGACACAGCGATCTTTTACCCTTTGTTCTGTTTTAAATGAGCTGGACTTGTCCTTAAAGCCACAGCAGAAGCTGCTCTGAGGACTCGACTGAACGTGTGGACAAACAGTCATGGCGGAGGACGTCAGTGCAAAGAGTCGGTCACTTTGTGTTTGATTGGTTCGCTCTCGTTCAAACTGTGATCGTTAGCCCCGCCTCCAGTCTCCTATTAACACAATTCCAGGCTGTCTTAAAGTCAGTCTGGCTTTATGCCAGGCTTAATAGAACAAGGAACAACAGGAATAGAGAACATTTTAGGTAGGGCTGTGCAATTAATCGAAATTCGATTACGATTTTGATTACAACAGTAAACGATTACAAAATTAGCCTAATCTCAAAAAATCGAAAAAAAAAAAATCACTTTTTTTTAAATTATATATATATATATTTATTTTTTTTCTATTTTTTTTTCTTTTTTTTTCCAATTTTTTTTCATTTTTTTTTTTTTTTTTAATTAATTGCCTGACATAAAAACAAACAGCGCTGTGTGATGATGTCATCAGGCCGCACTGCTCAGTTTACTTGCGCAGGTGTGAGGGCTGGCCAGCAGGGGGCAGGTGTGAAACAGAGACCTCTCCTCAATCAAGGCGTACTTGAAATCATTTGTACTTCTATGACTGTCCAGAAAACATAAAACATCATCATAGTGTTTTGATTAATAAATAAACAAAATAAAGACAGACTTTTTTTTTAAAGGCAACAAATAATCGTGAATAATCGTGATTTCAATTATGACCAAAATAATCGGGATTATTATTTTTTCAATAATCGAGCAGCCCTAATTTTAGGTGCTACTGGTATTCGAAAACATGAAAGTATTGAAAGCAGGAACCAAAAAAAACCCATGTCTTGCTCTTGGTCCAGGGACAGCAAAGCAAAGAAAGTGACTTGATTTTTTCTTCTTTTTTTTGGCCCAATGTTTGCCCCATTTTCACCCTTATTCTTGCCACAATTTCTCACTAGATTCACGAGATTCCTTCCCACCAAGTGTCGCATACATTTTATCCTTAAAGATTCCAAACATCACTGTCATATGTTGTATACACGTTTCCAATACAATTAAATTCTTCCCCTGCGTCCCACACCGAAGCCATAGAAGAAAAGAAAAGCCTTATTACTGAATACGAAAAGTGCGTTAAATTCAAAATGTTCCGTCCAGTTTCCGACGTGCCGGGCCCTGCGGAGCCCGCCCAGAGTTTGAGACCCACAGCTCAGTCCAAAAGTTCTACGGTGACTAAGTGATTTTCCTGTCAAACTGAGGAAAACTTTTTTTTTTTTTCCCAAGCCTCCACCTGGATGAGAAAGTCTAAATGTCAGGACTTTCCTAATCTCTCCTGCAGCCTGACTCTGCGCATGTCGAGCTTCCCCGCTCTCCACTGACAGAATGAGTGAGCAGTCAGTAAAAATACATCTAAGTCTTTCTTTTTTTCCTTTCTTTTTTTTTTTTTGGTGAGGAGCAGCAGCTTTCGACAGAATGTGCCTCCGAGCGAATAAAGACTTGCTGTCGGGGCAAAGCAGGTGGAAATCTCGATGTAGCAAATGTAACTCCGTGGCATGACTGAAGTGACATCTCATTCCAGGCCCATTTATTATGAGCTTCACACCGCGGGATGTTGAAGGACCTACAGTATGTCGCAACTGCTGAACTGCCCAAGCAAACCGAGCGACGGCAATTTGAACACGAAGCAGGTGGAGGTGTCTGGATTTTGGAGAGACAAAGGAGCACCTTCTGGAGGAGAAAGCCGCCTCCTCATGACATCATCACCGTGCTCAGGAGAGGACACAAAAACGATGCAGTGTGGCTCACAGGGTTTAAGGGATGATTTCACAGCCTGGAGCGGTTCTGCCTTTTCTATTGGGAGACTGTGGTGCAGGTGGTAGGGCGGGTCGTCTCGTGATGGGAAAGTCGGGGGTTCGAATCCCGCCTCCTGAAGATGCAAACTGTGGTTGTGTCCTTGGGCAAGACACTTCACCCTCCTTGCCTCCAGTGTCTGCGTACATTGGTGTATGAAGGAGAGTGTGAATAGGCGACTGGTTCCTTACTGTAAAGCGCTTTGGGCCTAATGAAGGTAGAAAAGAAATCCACACAGTAATCTTCACTTTACTGCGCAGTAATTAGGGATGTCACGGTAACCGGTGTAGCGGTAAACCCCGGTAAAAACGTTGATGGTGAAAATTACCGTCTTGTTTTGTGTTTTTATTATTATCTCGGTGAATAACCGCACCCGCGGTGTCGGCACGGTGAGCCTCACCAGCCACCGTCTCATCTGCTGCAGTTTCCGCGCATGCGCACTTTGTTGTTTGCAACCCAAACAAAACTTTCTCGAAGCTGGAATCATGTCCGACACGACAGCGCGCAGGATCTATCAGCCTTTAGAGTTCAGTTTGCGGAGCGTGCAGGAAAAAGTGTCTCCAAATGCAGCAATACTTTGAACCTCTGACTCTCCTGCGTGACCGTCTCCACAGCTCTATAGCAGTAAGCTAACGTTAGCGCTTTAGCTGAAATTCTGATGTGGGACTTTGGGTTGAAGGAGAATGTAACGAGTCGCCCCATAGTGCGGCTGCAGCTCCACCGCCAGCATAAGCCGTGTCCGGATACCTCCGCACGATGGCACGATGCGTTACGGGGCTCCCAGTGGCAGATTGCAATAGATTCACTCTCGCCGCAGTTTTATGAATTTAATAATGATGGTATTTTCCCAAATCTGCAAAGCGAAAGCTCACTGGAAGGACAACAACAATGTTCCTGATATAGACGGTTTATCTTAGTTTCTGACGCTATAAATAGTCCATGTAATACCCTCGAAACATCAACAACATCATTATAGTTCCTTTACTTTGATGTGAAAAGGCTTTGTCTGTTTGTTTTTTTAATGTAACAAGCACTGTTAAACTTTTTTGAAACGATTTCAGTTTGTGTAGGACTATCAATGCTTTCTGAACATATTAACACACATTTAAAAAAATATACCGCGATAATACCGAAAACCGTGATAATTTTGGTCACAATAACCGTGAGGTAAAATTTTCATACCGTGACAGCCCTAGCAGTAATCTTCACTTTACTGTTCGGATGCCAAATTACTCCTGGTATTAATACGCCTTACAATATAGTCCCCCCTTTTATCCGCTTACAAAATCCACATTGTTTAATTTTGTGTAATTATACTTTGTAGTGGAACACTTCACGTAACCATATCTAAATAGGGAAAATGTGGAAGAGCTTGGTAGCTTCTATCTTGACCTGTTTTGGAGCTATAGAGGAGAGAGGGAGAGGCTAAATGCTAACGCCGTCTGCGCTGTGTTTACGTGACTGAAGGCACGGGGGAAGATCAGACAGGTCCTAAAGAACTCGTCAAAGCTAAGGTAAGAACATATCTCAGTATGTAGAAACGGTGGCCTGTTCCTTTAACCAAGCACTTACTTAGCATGGAAACCATTCAGGAAGCATCAAACAACAGTTAGTAAGTAAGTGCTTTATTGTCATTGTACAAGCCTACAATGACTGAGCCGCGCTGCCACTGTGGGCCAACCGAACCAGCATGTTTTTGGAGGTGAGGGAAAGCGTAAGCACCCTGGCTGGCCTTCAGTCTCCTCTTATCCTCGGAAACGGTGCAGCGCCTCCTGGGTTTGTCCCCGTTTAGTGAAATCCATTACAGCGCGTGTTGTTAAGTGTAGCACAGAGACAGGACATTAGCATAAACGGTCGGCAATTAACAGGAAGTAGCTGTAGCTCGACTTTACGCTGCCTTCGTGTGCTCTGGTAAATCCTTTCCAGTCGTCAAGTGCAAATTACGAGTGCATTGTGTTCAAGTGCTTTGGTCGTAGCAAAGTGAAAGTAGAATAAAATACACACAATACACTAAAAACAAATCAATTCACGCGAGAAAGTCGTCTGATTCTGCAACACACGCTCGACTGTTTCTCTCGAAGTCCTCGTCTCTGCTGCGGTAAAGGCGGCGGTTTCTCTTGATGAGAGTTTCACGGACTCACGGGAGCAGATTAAGCCGTCTCTGCCCCGTCAAAGTGTCACAGCGTCTCAGAGCCACGGCTAATGCTGCTAATGCTAATCTGCTCCAGCCATGAAAGCCCAACGAAAGCACGAGAAACCAGGACTGAAGCAGGACTAATGTGGGACTGGACCAGGACTTATGTGGGGCTGAACCAGGACTAATGTGAGACAGAACCAGGACTAATGTGAGACTGAACCAGGACTAATGTGAGACTGAACCAGGACTAATGTGAGACTGAACCAGGACTAATGTGAGACTGAACCAGGACTAATGTGAGACTGAACCAGGACTAATGTGAGACTGAACCAGGACTAATGTGAGACTGAACCAGGACTAATGTGAGACAGAACCAGGACTAATGTGAGACTGAACCAGGACTAATGTGAGACAGAACCAGGACTAATGTGAGACAGAACCAGGACTAATGTGATACTGAACCAGGACTAATGTGAGACAGAACCGGGACTAATGTGAGACTGAACCGGGACTAATGTGAGACAGAAACGGGACTAATGTGAGACTGAACCGGGACTAATGTGAGACAGAACCGGGACTAATGTGGGACAGAACCAGGACTAATGTGAGACAGAACCGGGACTAATGTGAGATAGAACCAGGACTAATGTGAGACAGAACCGGGACTAATGTGAGACAGAACCGGGACTAATGTGAGACTGAACCGGGACTAATGTGAGACAGAACCAGGACTAATGTGAGACAGAACCGGGACTAATGTGGGACTGAACCAGGACTAATGTGGGACTGGACCAGGACTAATGTGGGACAGAACCAGGACTAATGTGAGACTGAACCAGGACTAATGTGAGACTGAACCAGGACTAATGTGAGACTGAACCAGGACTAATGTGGGACAGAACCGGGACTAATGTGAGAAAGAACCAGGACTAATGTGAGACTGAACCAGGACTAATGTGAGACAGAACCGGGACTAATGTGAGACAGAACCAGGACTAATGTGAGACAGAACCGGGACTAATGTGGGACTGAACCAGGACTAATGTGGGACTGGACCAGGACTAATGTGGGACAGAACCAGGACTAATGTGAGACTGAACCAGGACTAATGTGAGACTGAACCAGGACTAATGTGAGACTGAACCGGGACTAATGTGAGACAGAACCAGGACTAATGTGAGACAGAACCGGGACTAATGTGGGACTGAACCAGGACTAATGTGGGACTGGACCAGGACTAATGTGGGACAGAACCAGGACTAATGTGAGACTGAACCAGGACTAATGTGAGACTGAACCAGGACTAATGTGAGACTGAACCAGGACTAATGTGGGACAGAACCGGGACTAATGTGAGAAAGAACCAGGACTAATGTGAGACTGAACCGGGACTAATGTGAGACAGAACCAGGACTAATGTGAGACTGAACCGGGACTAATGTGAGACAGAACCAGGACTAATGTGAGACTGAACCGGGACTAATGTGGGACAGAACCAGGACTAATGTGAGACTGAACCAGGACTAATGTGAGACTGAACCGGGACTAATGTGAGACTGAACCAGGACTAATGTGAGACAGAACCAGGACTAATGTGAGACAGAACCAGGAGTAATGTGAGACAGAACCAGGACTAATGTGAGACAGAACCGGGACTAATGTGAGACAGAACCGGGACTAATGTGAGACAGAACCGGGACTAATGTGGGACTGAACCGGGACTAATGTGGGACTGAACCAAGACTAATGTGAGACAGAACCGGGACTAATGTGAGACTGAACCGGGACTAATGTGAGACTGAACCGGGACTAATGTGAGACAGAACCGGGACTAATGTGAGACAGAACAGGGACTAATGTGAGACTGAACCAGGACTAATGTGAGACAGAACCGGGACTAATGTGAGACTGAACCAGGACTAATGTGAGACTAAACCGGGACTAATGTGAGACTGAACCGGGACTAATGTGGGACAGAACCAGGACTAATGTGAGACAGAACCAGGACTAATGTGAGACTGAACCAGGACTAATGTGAGACAGAACCGGGACTAATGTGAGACAGAACCAGGACTAATGTGGGGCTGAACCAGGACTAATGTGAGACTGAACTGGGACTAATGTGAGACAGAACCAGGACTAATGTGAGACAGAACCAGGACTAATGTGAGACTGAACCAGGACTAATGTGAGACTGAACTGGGACTAATGTGAGACAGAACCAGGACTAATGTGAGACAGAACCAGGACTAATGTGAGACAGAACCGGGACTAATGTGAGACTGAACCGGGACTAATGTGGGACAGAACCAGGACTAATGTGAGACAGAACCAGGACTAATGTGGGACTGAACCAGGACTAATGTGAGACTGAACCGGGACTAATGTGAGACAGAACCGGGACTAATGTGAGACAGAACCGGGACTAATGTGAGACAGAACCAGGACTAATGTGAGACTGAACCGGGACTAATGTGAGACAGAACCAGGACTAATGTGAGACAGAACCAGGACTAATGTGAGACTGAACCAGGACTAATGTGAGACTGAACCAGGACTAATGTGAGACTGAACCAGGACTAATGTGAGACTGAACCAGGTCTAATGTGGGACTGAACCAGGACTAATGTGAGACAGAACCAGGACTAATGTGAGGCTGAACATGGACTAATGTGAGACTGAACCAGGACTAATGTGAGACTGAACCAGGACTAATGTGAGACAGAACCAGGACTAATGTGAGACAGAACCGGGGCTAATGTGAGACTGAACCAGGACTAATGTGAGGCTGAACCAGGACTAATGTGAGGCTGAACCAGGACTAATGTGAGACAGAACCGGGACTAATGTGAGACTGAACCAGGACTAATGTGAGACAGAACCAGGACTAACGTGAGACAGAACCAGGACTAATGTGAGACTGAACCAGGACTAATGTGAGACAGAACCAGGACTAATGTGAGACAGAACCAGGACTAATGTGAGGCTGAACCAGGACTAATGTGAGACAGAACCAGGACTAATGTGAGACAGAACCAGGACTAATGTGAGACAGAACCAGGACTAATGTGAGGCTGAACCAGGACTAATGTGAGACAGAACCAAGACTAATGTGAGACAGAACCGGGACTAATGTGAGACTGAACCAGGACTAATGTGAGACTGAACCAGGACTAATGTGAGACTGAACCAGGACTAATGTGAGACTGAACCAGGACTAATGTGAGACAGAACCAGGACTAATGTGAGACTGAACCAGGACTAATGTGAGACAGAACCAGGACTAATGTGAGACAGAACCAGGACTAATGTGATACTGAACCAGGACTAATGTGAGACAGAACCGGGACTAATGTGAGACTGAACCGGGACTAATGTGAGACAGAAACGGGACTAATGTGAGACTGAACCGGGACTAATGTGAGACAGAACCGGGACTAATGTGGGACAGAACCAGGACTAATGTGAGACAGAACCGGGACTAATGTGAGATAGAACCAGGACTAATGTGAGACAGAACCGGGACTAATGTGAGACAGAACCGGGACTAATGTGAGACTGAACCGGGACTAATGTGAGACAGAACCAGGACTAATGTGAGACAGAACCGGGACTAATGTGGGACTGAACCAGGACTAATGTGGGACTGGACCAGGACTAATGTGGGACAGAACCAGGACTAATGTGAGACTGAACCAGGACTAATGTGAGACTGAACCAGGACTAATGTGAGACTGAACCAGGACTAATGTGGGACAGAACCGGGACTAATGTGAGAAAGAACCAGGACTAATGTGAGACTGAACCAGGACTAATGTGAGACAGAACCGGGACTAATGTGAGACAGAACCAGGACTAATGTGAGACAGAACCGGGACTAATGTGGGACTGAACCAGGACTAATGTGGGACTGGACCAGGACTAATGTGGGACAGAACCAGGACTAATGTGAGACTGAACCAGGACTAATGTGAGACTGAACCAGGACTAATGTGAGACTGAACCGGGACTAATGTGAGACAGAACCAGGACTAATGTGAGACAGAACCGGGACTAATGTGGGACTGAACCAGGACTAATGTGGGACTGGACCAGGACTAATGTGGGACAGAACCAGGACTAATGTGAGACTGAACCAGGACTAATGTGAGACTGAACCAGGACTAATGTGAGACTGAACCAGGACTAATGTGGGACAGAACCGGGACTAATGTGAGAAAGAACCAGGACTAATGTGAGACTGAACCGGGACTAATGTGAGACAGAACCAGGACTAATGTGAGACTGAACCGGGACTAATGTGAGACAGAACCAGGACTAATGTGAGACTGAACCGGGACTAATGTGGGACAGAACCAGGACTAATGTGAGACTGAACCAGGACTAATGTGAGACTGAACCGGGACTAATGTGAGACTGAACCAGGACTAATGTGAGACAGAACCAGGACTAATGTGAGACAGAACCAGGAGTAATGTGAGACAGAACCAGGACTAATGTGAGACAGAACCGGGACTAATGTGAGACAGAACCGGGACTAATGTGAGACAGAACCGGGACTAATGTGGGACTGAACCGGGACTAATGTGGGACTGAACCAAGACTAATGTGAGACAGAACCGGGACTAATGTGAGACTGAACCGGGACTAATGTGAGACTGAACCGGGACTAATGTGAGACAGAACCGGGACTAATGTGAGACAGAACAGGGACTAATGTGAGACTGAACCAGGACTAATGTGAGACAGAACCGGGACTAATGTGAGACTGAACCAGGACTAATGTGAGACTAAACCGGGACTAATGTGAGACTGAACCGGGACTAATGTGGGACAGAACCAGGACTAATGTGAGACAGAACCAGGACTAATGTGAGACTGAACCAGGACTAATGTGAGACAGAACCGGGACTAATGTGAGACAGAACCAGGACTAATGTGGGGCTGAACCAGGACTAATGTGAGACTGAACTGGGACTAATGTGAGACAGAACCAGGACTAATGTGAGACAGAACCAGGACTAATGTGAGACTGAACCAGGACTAATGTGAGACTGAACTGGGACTAATGTGAGACAGAACCAGGACTAATGTGAGACAGAACCAGGACTAATGTGAGACAGAACCGGGACTAATGTGAGACTGAACCGGGACTAATGTGGGACAGAACCAGGACTAATGTGAGACAGAACCAGGACTAATGTGGGACTGAACCAGGACTAATGTGAGACTGAACCGGGACTAATGTGAGACAGAACCGGGACTAATGTGAGACAGAACCGGGACTAATGTGAGACAGAACCAGGACTAATGTGAGACTGAACCGGGACTAATGTGAGACAGAACCAGGACTAATGTGAGACAGAACCAGGACTAATGTGAGACTGAACCAGGACTAATGTGAGACTGAACCAGGACTAATGTGAGACTGAACCAGGACTAATGTGAGACTGAACCAGGTCTAATGTGGGACTGAACCAGGACTAATGTGAGACAGAACCAGGACTAATGTGAGGCTGAACATGGACTAATGTGAGACTGAACCAGGACTAATGTGAGACTGAACCAGGACTAATGTGAGACAGAACCAGGACTAATGTGAGACAGAACCGGGGCTAATGTGAGACTGAACCAGGACTAATGTGAGGCTGAACCAGGACTAATGTGAGGCTGAACCAGGACTAATGTGAGACAGAACCGGGACTAATGTGAGACTGAACCAGGACTAATGTGAGACAGAACCAGGACTAACGTGAGACAGAACCAGGACTAATGTGAGACTGAACCAGGACTAATGTGAGACAGAACCAGGACTAATGTGAGACAGAACCAGGACTAATGTGAGGCTGAACCAGGACTAATGTGAGACAGAACCAGGACTAATGTGAGACAGAACCAGGACTAATGTGAGACAGAACCAGGACTAATGTGAGGCTGAACCAGGACTAATGTGAGACAGAACCAAGACTAATGTGAGACAGAACCGGGACTAATGTGAGACTGAACCAGGACTAATGTGAGACAGAACCAGGACTAACGTGAGACAGAACCAGGACTAATGTGAGACTGAACCGGGACTAATGTGAGACAGAACCAGGACTAATGTGGGACTGAATCAGGACTAATGTGACACTGATAATGTGGATAAAACCGGGTGCAGTCTGAGTGTGTTAGAGCTCCATGTTTTCAGCCTTGGCTGTGGGTCAGCGGGAGGTAAAGATAAAAGACTTTCGCTGGGACACAGATGAACTGCTGCCAGCACAGAGGAAAGAACCAGGACACGCATTTTACGCTACTGGTCAAAAAAAACTGGAAACACTTTTAATGTATTGGCTTTTCTCTTTTCCTTTTTTAACACTTTTTACCTTGTGTGATTCTCATTGAAGGCATTGAACTATGTGGGATTATGTAGGAAAGAAAGAAGGGTGAAATATCTCAAAATATCTCTTAATGTAAAAAGCTGCGCTCAAAAGTTTACATACCCTGGCAGAATTGGACTATTTTTCAGAGAATGTGAACGATTTTTTTTTTTTTTTTTTCACTATAGCTTTTATTTGCCTTCCCCAAGGTGGTCACGATGCTAAAATTCCGCACTGATTTTTGATCAAAAAGAAAAATCCCTTTAAACTATATTTGCTTGTTACTTTGTCCTTCTGCACTGTTTTATCTCAAGTACAAAACATTCAGATTAGTTTATTTGGTTTGATCATGTTCTTGAAAAGTCATCATAATAATTCAGGGGGGCCCAATGTGGGGCCCGCGGGCCAAATGTGGGAACAACCACATTGGCCCCGCCAGAGAGTGATCTACTTTTGCGGCGCATCTGGTTAATACTAACTCTCTCCCATTCATTCCAAATGGTAAATATGGATGCAGTACACCTTTTGACCACCAGAGTCAAATTGGGGGCGCTGTTTCACTGCTTTCACAAAGCTAAGGAAACACTGTTGTGGTGTCTTGGTGTTTATCAATCACAGAGTGTTGTAGCATCAACTTTCACAGTTTTCCAACTTTTATTGCAAAGGTTGTGAACATTAACAAAGGTATGTGTTAAAAATTTACTTGCTGAACTGACACTTTCAAAATAATCTAACGTGGCATTTTCTTTGAGTTAACGAATGAATGAGGTAAAGTCACTGTAGGCACTGCAGATACAGGTGTTGTTGTTTACATTTTGCACTATATTGCTTCAATAATTGATTTTTTTCAACTAAAACTTTGCCATAGTTAACATTTGTTTTAATGAAGCATGTCATTTGCAAATATATACCAATGTGTTTCACACTTGACATCGCCGTGTTTGGCCCGTGACCCACTGTCACTTTTTCATTTTGGCCCTCAGAGACAAAAGGTTTGGACACCCCTGCTCTATTTCAATGTTTTTCATTCATTTTCAGCTGCAATATCCATAGTCAAAAGCTCAATTTGGCCCATGACCGTCATGTTAAAACAGTCTGCTACCGTCACTGTCTCATTCAGGAGCATGTTTGAAATGCCTCCAAGTATATTCAGTTGACATTGATATCAGTTCATTTTGAGACAAAAGGCTTAAAGGAACAGGTCACCATTTTTCCATACTGAGATAAGCGTCTAAGCTCAGGTAAGAACTAGAGGTGGGCATAGATTAGTTTTTTACATCTAGATTAGACCCAAATAATGACTAAAAGTAAGTCTTTGAGAACGAGTTTCTCAAGTCAGGCGGTGCGTTAGACCAGGGGCTCATCTCCTGTTTCCAAAATGCATCACAAACTGCTGGAGAACATTCTACTGTGATAATTGGTGATGAAAATAATTCATGTTCAAGAAGATGCACTCGTGTTTACTGACTGTTTAGGTCCTGATGAACTGTTTACAGTCAGTAGCTTTGTGTCAATCAATTTTCTGCGGACAAACTAAATCTCCTCTTCTGCAACTATGACCTGCTAAAGAACATGGGACAGCTGTGGCAGGAGTCCCCAAGTATTTATTTACGGGTAATGTAGGCCATCTTACCAGATCAGAAAATATAGGCCTCTGTTTGTGAGCGTGGGAAACATGTGCGCGTCTCCTGATTGGTCAACAGTGTCATGTGATCACTGTCACAACAACACAGTTCATGCTTCTGCAGCTACTGCTACTACGAGCTTCAACTTGGCGATAGTTCTGTCAAAATGGAGATAAACGTCGACAGCACGAATATGCGGGACGTATTTCTTTGGATTTGATAAGAAAAGGAAACGGGGCTCAGCCACGAGGCGGAGGAGACAGCGTGGAGCGGAGAAAGAGAAGCTAACGGACTCGGAGAAAAGTAGCTGTAAAGTTCGTCTCCAAACTCAGTAAGTGCTGCGGTTAAACTCGCGGTTGAAATTTACCTGGAAAAGGCTCTCGTGAACTTCTGGTGATAAAGTTGCGCTGTTTCGTGTGGGGCTGTTTCGTGTGGGGCTGTTTCGTGTGGGGCTGTTTCGTGTGGGGCTGTTTCGTGTGGGGCTGTGGCCATGAAATGAGTTGTTTATGTCGCTGTTTTGAAAGAGGGAGGCGCTGCTGTGTTTTTCTGTCTTTTTTTCACTCTGTCATTGGCCGCTGCTTCTGTGTGTCGCTTTGGAGACGCTATATTCACTCACGTCAACGCAGCACGTTAACGCCGATAACGGCCCACCACTAGTAAGAACATATCTCAGTATGGAAAAATGGTGGCCTGTTCCTTTAATATCCAATGCTAACTGAAACATGTAAACAAATGGAGGCTAGGCTAAGCTATGCATGGGAAAGAATGAGCCGCTAAGCTAGCACAAGTGACACTCACCGATTCTCCAGTTTTTTTTATCAAAACGCCTGCTCCTTTCAACATGCCCCGGCAGCTTTAGTCGTATCCTTCGCTAATGGATGCATTAGGTCTTTTTATTTTGTGTGGCAACATTCAGAGAACTATATAGCTCGAGTAAAGGTTGTGGGAAACTCAGGAGCGGAGCTGAAGGAAGGGCTGCTCTGTGCTAAACATGCATCCAGAGGAAATGACAGAAAGCATCAATAACTGCTTATATTCATATTTAGCCTTGATGCTACTTCAGGTATCGATTTAGCATCATTGCCTGTTTCTGCCCTTCCCTCCGGCTCCGCATCATTCGCGAGCACAGTACTAGTAGGAAAGAGAGGGAGCGCAAGGAAGCGTGAATTTGATTCTTAACTTCACAAAAATAGATCCCGATCTCACACTGACATGGGTACACAGTGAATCCCTTTGGCCGGCGTGCCTCCACAGTCCCCCCCCCCCCAAACATCACACACACACTCCTGATTGTGCGGCTCTGCTGCTTCACTGGAGCAGTGTGGGCCGAGCACGCTGTTGCGGTCGTGACTGTACTACCAATTCATTTGTTTCCTCGGCAGCTTTTTTTTGCGTACTTTCAGAGCCAACTGAGGGAAGCAAAACGGTCTGAGGCCAACCTCCTCACGCGTGTCCCCGGCAGAACTCTCAGATCCTCCAGACT
This sequence comes from Gobius niger, assembly GCF_951799975.1. Taxonomy (NCBI): domain Eukaryota; kingdom Metazoa; phylum Chordata; class Actinopteri; order Gobiiformes; family Gobiidae; genus Gobius; species Gobius niger. The sequence goes on from NC_136875.1 coordinate 5,666,916, forward strand.
TCAGACTCGGAGCAACGGAAACACAAGTAATAATGGGCGATCCCCAGTCTTCATAGATGTTATAGGTTTAATAATGTTATAGGTTGTGTTAGCTCATGATTAACTTGTGTAAATGCATTAGCCGATATCTACGCGTCAGTATAAAATATTACCCAGCCGGGACTCTCTAGCTTCTGAGTCTCCTGCCGTATATATCCAGTTTGCTGCGCCTGAGCCGGGGTCTGTCTGTGTGAGAGAGATGAGAAAAACCACAGCCAAGTCACAAACTCAGCGGCGGCAT